>NC_071101.1:10627500-11297500 GCF_024256425.1 Clarias gariepinus
TAATAATTATTATTTGGTGGAATTTTAAATACACAAAGTCTACCTATTCACCTGCATTTAACCTTTTGCTATTCTTTTGTAAAAGCTGAGGAGCTTTTAGCACAGAGCAGCTACAATAATAATAATAATAATAATAATAATAATAATAAAAGCATACAGCCATTAATATGGTAAAGATTTTTGTGTTAATATACAATGTCTTCAATAGTATATATGTCTTTTATTAAAGCAAAATTTACTTTTTAATAATTTTTGGACATGCACACAAGTCTCCAGTGTGTGTGTGTGTGTGTGTGTGTGTGCATATAAATACAAGTAGACTGTCGATTTAATCCTTGTTTTTTTTGACACTGTGATTTTCAGTTTGATTCAACAGCACTAATGTTTATTGTCTGACTTGTCTCAAACAGCTATATTTCGTTCTATTAAAAGTATTGAAAACAACTAAAAATATCTAAAAAAAAATGTTGTGTCATTTGTGTTGTTCATTGTTTAAATGCTATGTCTTGCACAAAGTAATAATCTTTTTTCCTGACAATGGTCTGACCCATACTCCATTCCAGTAGGTGGTGGTATTGCACCAACCGCCCATAAAGTCAACCGAAGAAGTGATACTCTTGTGTAAAAATGTATCTAAATGTAAATAAAACTATTTTTAAGGAATCTATAAATTTTAGATAATTGAATGAACAACATTTTTTTTTTTATTAATTTTGATTCAAAAATGAACTGAATGATTCAAGTACCGACAAAATGATAGATTAAATCACACAGCATTAGCGTTTACAGACAAAATAAGAGAATGAGTCATTCTCTCTTTTAATGAAGATGAAAAAAAAAAAACCTCCTGGGCTTCTTTTTCTTTAAATTCTTGTTTTTTTGAGCTCTAATTGGCTGGAAACATTCACTTCAACAAAGGGTAGGGGAAGTGGGTTGGGCTACAGGAGCTCATTTGCATTTAAACCTACAGACACTGAAACAGCGTGTGTGTATCAGGAGCGAAACAGGAGGAATTTTAAGAAAGCCAGTATTTATAATCTTATGATATGGAGTTATATTTCACCTGAACAACTTCAAAGGCATTTATGTGAACATGCAACATGCTCTTTAGCTCATGAATCACAAATCCTTTGTAAATCCTGTTTGCCAATCGGTTTACACAATTACTCCGGGTGTTCCCAAGATGCTGGCATGTGTTCCTAAACTCCTCTGAAATTCATAGCCTGAATTTCCAGTTTATTAAATCAGTCGATCTACAAGTTACTTAAAAAAACAGAACAAAACTGTGATCTTGCATACCAGCAGATGTTTAACATAGCCTCGGGGAAAGAAATCCGATTACAGCAGCTTGTAACCACACCCTCCAGACACACACACACACACACACACACTTGCACAAAAATGAAGAGGGTGTGTATCTAAGCACCTGCCATTTCAGCTCCATGAGCTTTGAACTGATGTTACTGAGGCATGACTTCACTACAGTTTACAGCAGTGAGATTACGACACTGCTGGAGCTGATTATCGAAGCGACGATTTATGCTATACTGTACTTCAGCATCTGGCTCACATACAGCTCGATGACGAGAAACCGACATCTCAGACACAACAAACACCAGAACTTTCACTTGGACCTCTTACAGCCCAGAAGTGACATGTTACACAAATTATTAGACTTGGATGCCCACAACTGGGTAAATGTTTTGGGTTTTCATGCTTCGTAATGCCCCTTGACACATTTTGGTGTAGATTTCTCATGCTCTCTAGAACCACTAAGATTGCAAATTTGGACATAAAAAGTGCTTTGCAGAAGTTTTAAACCAATCCATATTTCTTTATATTTCGCTACCAAAGAGCTAAACATTCTCATATTTCAATGTAGTCTTGAGGAATCGTCTTCCTGAAGGGGTCTTATTTTCAGTTCAGTCTCTGTATCTGACCATTTTCAAAAGATTTATTTTTTGTTTGTTAAGCCGCACATAGACATACAAATTATTGAAGCATAATAATCAGTCTAACTAAAGGCATGAACCAGTGAGAAACAGGTGCAGATGATGACAGATGATCAGTATACTGATTAGTATACTGTTGGAACAGATGAGAGGGGAAATGTGGTCGCTGCTGAGTTTGTTACATAAAAAAGCAATTTTAATTAGATCTTCTTAGTCACAAAAAAACATCTATTCTCATTTCTTTAATTTAATCTACATTATTTACTTTAATATGAAGAAATGGGGGCTCAAGACTTTTGTCGGTACTGTATATTTACATGCTTCTGAGTTAAGGAGGTGATGTAATTTAGAAACTATTAGAACTACTTTTAACTTTTGAATCTTTGAACATCAAAGCAGGATTCTTTTTTCTGTTGATTCCTTGAGAGAGTCTAAAACATCATGACAGGAAGTTAGATTTCTTTCTTTTTTTTTTTTTTTAATAAAACCCTTTTTCTTGTCCCAAAAAAGATTTTATTCATATGTTATGTTCATACCATAGTATGGAGCACAATGTGATGACGAGATATCTTGTTCCTATTTGTAAAGTATATTTTACTTTTACAGTACATTTGCACTAGTTAATCTTATTTTTCTAACATATTCTCTTATTACAGTATATTTTACTTTGTATAGCATATTTTACTAGTTAATTTTATTTTTTTAAAGTATTTCTTTCATTCCTATTATTTCTTATGTATAAGCTTTTAGCTTTTACTATTTTTTTTTTTTTAAGGTCACTGGCAGTCGTATAAGCATTTCACTGCATATCGTACTGTGTATGACTGTGTATGTGACAAATAAAATTTGAATTTGAATTTGATTTGAGGTTGTGGTTAAGTGCCAGGTTTATGATAGAGTGCTGGTATTGGGGCTGCAACTCAGTTTGGTGTAGATTTAGTGGTAGACAGATAATGCTGAAAAGAGAAGCACCAACATCAAGAGAGATAAGATGAAAGTGGGGTCCTATCATCTAAAATTCACTTTTAAGTAATTTTTAGACATTCGGGTTGGTTTCCAGTGTGTACGAAAAGAAAACAAAAGAAAAAAAAACATCCTCTGTTTTCTTTAAAAAAAAAAAAAATTATCCACTTGGGTATAAACAAGTCAGTTAGATCTTTCCCCTATTGTAACCTCATATAAGAAGAGCCCTTATAATAAAGTCACTTTGGTAAAGCTAATCATCCTTTGCTGCAGCACCTGCACAGGTTTCACTCACCAGGATTCGGATGTCCTGTTTGTCACCTCTGCCCTCCAGCTGCACCTTCTTTGTCAGGCTCAGTTTGAGCTGCCGGCCCACCGCCTCCTGCACGCTCTCTACATAACACACGAGACAGACAGACAGACAGAAAGACAGATAAACACCACTTCACTCATCATGTGCTTCTGTATCATGTAAACTCCTGTACAATCCCACAGAGAGGTTTATTATACAGATGTTCACAGAATGAGATCACGCATCACCGTTTCGCATCTCTGCAGTTTGTGTGTGTGTGTAGTTATAAACCTTCCGCTAACTCTATCATTACCTAAAGGCTTGACTTTTAGCCTCTCGCCTCTTCCAGTCTTTAACTTGGTATCAAAATCAAATGGGAAATGAGCCGATGACATCATCGCTGGAATTTTTACTCTGAATTTGGGGATGGCGGGCACGTGAAAAAAATCTCCAAAGAGAGAAAGAGAGTCTGTGTGTGTTTGGGGGTGGGTGTTATCAAAGGCACAGAGAAGTCATGAAAGGGAGGCAGATAAAAAGAGCGAGTGAGGTCATCTTAAGAGAAAAAAGGGAAAAAAATAGTGTATACATTGTATATGGCCATAATGACTCGAAGTTTGCGTTTATTTACCACTTTCCTGGTTACTAAATACACATACTTACTGGCCATTTTAATAGGAACACCTGTCTGACTGTATACTTTTTCATGTGACAGCAGAAGAGAAGTTCAAGGCTACAGTTGGCACCATTCCACGAAAAACCAGACTATTTAAGATTATAAAAACATCCCCTGCTCTTTTCACAGTCTCCAACTTTCTGGTTTGGGTGAGCTTGTGCCTTTGGTACACTAAGATCCCCTTTTTTTTCTCAGGGGCTTGCCTGATTAGAACCAAATATTTTCCTCTGGTGGTGGTGTTGTTTTTAATTAATATGCAACGTATCATTGATACTAAGTCGCACAAACACGGCAGCCCAATTTTTTTAAACGTGAAGTTTAAAATTATACTGTAAAATTTAGCAAAATCATACAAGACTCACACTCGTATAACTAAATTATTTCGAAATAATATTTTGGCATCTGTGTTCCTCAACACACTTGTGGAGTAAAGATAGCATGAACAGCATATTTTATAACTTTCTAAATAAAAAAGGATTTTCTAAAAACTGCTAGAATTGATTTATCTTTGTTTATAGCCAGCATACTGTATGTGCACCATATATTCTTTTCTGCTAATCACAGTCATTAAGAGTGGTTATTTAAGTGATTGTAGCCTTTCTGTCAGCTCCAGCCAGTCTGGTCTCTTAAACAAGATCACTGGATTTTTTATTCATTTATTTTTTTTAAATACACTATTTTGTGAAAGGACTATTGTGTGTACGGATTCCAGTTGATCATTTACATTTTTTTAAACTCATTTTTTTTATTTAAAATTACTCATTTTTAAGGGCCTTGCTCAAGGACTCAACAGTGCCAACTTGGAGGTTGTGGGGTTTGAACCTGGGATCTTCCGAACCGTAGTCCAATGCCTTAACCACTGAGCTACCCCTGGCCCACAGCATTCTGATGTTTGATACGATCCTGGCATGATCAGCATGTTTGATACGAACATTAACTGAAGCTCTTGACCTGTACTGTATCTTCACTGCTGTTGTGAGACATATGATCGGCTGATTGTATAACTGCACAAACAAGCGAAGAATAGAGAGGGAGAGGAAGAGAAGGAGGGAGAAGAGAAGTTATCAGTGGTTAAGGTTAAGTTCAAGACCTGAGTTTAGTAATAACAGGAATAAGAAAAAGCAGCACTGAAACTTCACTGGAGTGTAAATGCATCGATACTGTAACTTACACACTGAGTGCAATGTGTTAAAATGTTAATTCTCATCAGTCAGCTCTTACACACATCCACCCACCCACACACTCACATATATACATACACACACAAAAACAGTGTACTGTCTATGAGTGTGTATTTTATGTGCAGTGGGTAACTGTTGTGTTCCTTATTGTAGATTACTCAAATGATAAAATACTTTTGCCTGAAATATCTTGTTTCTGAAGCATCATCCATACCACAAAGACCCGATAGATGGAGTGTGACACGTCTGTCTTTGCCACAGGTTATCTATCTCTTCTGAGGCTCTGTTAGACTTTGGGATCTTGCTCACCTCCATAGGACCGAAGCTGAGCCGGTCCAGATGCCTATTTGAGCTTTAACGTCTACAATGAGTTCCTTGGATATAATGTTTTTTTTTTGTCTGACCAGCCTTACTGTAAGTGTGTGTATTCATATCCCACAAATCATTTAAGTTTGTCACAGTGGTTTCATTCTTTCTCTTAACTATCTATGATAAGACGGCTGACATTTATACAGAATTACTCATTATAATATCATTATATTACTTTCAGTATTGTCTGAGATGTGTTTAGACAAGCCGCCCTGTGTTGAGCAAATGATAACAGACCGGTAATGATTCCTGCCCCATCAGAGGGACGACCCATGTTAGATGTTTTGGAGATAAAGTCAGAGAGGCCAGATTGAGGTGGTTTGGACGTGTTCATTGGAGAGATTGTGAGCAAATATCAGAAGAAGGATGCTGAGGTTGGAGCTCCAGGCAGGAGGTCTAGATGAAGACCAAAGAGGAGATTTATGGATGCAGTGAGAGAGGACATGAAGTTAGTTGGTGTGAGAGAAGAGGATGCAGAGGACAGGGTTATATGGAGGCAAATGATTTGCTGTGGCGACCTCTAAAAGAGAACAGCCGAAAGACAACAGAGAAGAATGATTCATGCAGATTAACCTAATCAGCATGTCTTTGGACTGTGGGAGGAAACTGGAGTACTCGGAGGAAACCCAGCAAGCACGGGGAGAACATGCAAACTTCACTGTGCTGCCCCCTGGAATCTAATGATTTTTTTTTTTACATGAGTGTAAAGTTATAATAAAAAAAAAGTGTCTGGTTTATATAAATAGCGGACATTTTACTGTACACATATCAATAATGAAGCTATTTTTTTAGAACTTTTGTAAAATGTACTTATTTAGTTAATTAGTTAACTAGTACTTAGAATCGTATTAACAGTTTATTAGTGCTAGAGGGGTTCCTGGTTGTAAAGTGTGAATATGAGGATCCCTGTTTTTAAACTGGCAATAACTTTTTTATGCGTTAAAATAAAATAAAGAAAAGCAAGAAAGAAAAAGAAAAAAAATTTTTTTTGAAATGTTTGTCGACACACACCCTGGTTTCTATAGGGAAGTAGTGCACATACAGTAAGTGCAAACTGTAATTTTTTTTCAATCACAATTATTTGTAATGTAATGATTTACAAACATATTTTTTATTTATTATTATTATTAGTAGTAGTAGTAGTAGTGTAATATTTATTTTATAAAAAATTTTATACATAAAAAAATCTATACATAAAAAAATCTATATTTTTTTTATTGCAGCTTTGTAAATTTAACATATGTTTTCATTTTTAAAGTCTTTTTAGTCTACCTGACCTTTCTTTATTTAGGTCATAAGCAGTCATAGAAGCAATTTACTGCATATCATAATATGTATGGTCGTGCATGTAACAATTCGAATTTTAGATTGCTAGCAGTAGTAGTAATGTAAGTTATAGTGGTGGTGGCGTTTTTATTTTTGTTTATTTTTGTTACCCATCATTGACGGTTAAAAAGTTTGTACAAACAGTTAAAAGGTTATGACTAAAAATAAGCTGATCAGGTTTAAAGTAATTAGTGATTTTATAGCATTACATAATATTGGTTTTCACTGGATTGGTGACGAAATATTAGGAAATTTTTATTAGTTCACTCCAAGTTTTTGAATCTATATTTTATCTTATCACAAAAAATAGAAATATTTATATTTATTAAAAAATTTATATTGAGCAAGTAGCCTAATTTGTAAGTAGATTATTAAATCCACAATTCTTATGGTGCAGGTTAAACTTCAGGCAAGTACTGCAAAAGTTTCATTAAATTCTGTCCGGTTGTGAATTTAAGACGCGCCCACTGTTTGACGCAGACGCAGTACGATGTCAGAACTTGTGGTTTATAATCTGCCACATAACTGATTACATTTATATAAGTTTAACTTTAGGCAGATATTTAAGAGCTGCGAAAGTTTCATCAAATTCTGTTCAGCCACTTATTATTATTATTATTATTACACTTGTTAAAGTTAAACTGCATCACACTGCATGAGTTGTGTCTCACCTGTGGACTCGGGTAGAAATCAGTCTCTCTCTGTGTTCAATGATAATAATAATAATAATATTTATAATAAGAACTCATCTCACCCATGAGTTCCTTTGAGAAGTCCTCTGAAACCATCTTCACCAACACAAATCCACAATCCAGCAGTGAGGGAAAACAAGATTTACTCCTGATTGAAACTCAATCCAAATGCCTATGCCTGTGTGTGTGTGTGTGTGTGAGAGTGCAGGAGCGTGTGTAAACCTGTCCTGCAGTTTAATCTCACTATCAGGTAAAAACCCTGCAGCTCTGTCCTGCTGCTGCTCAGACTCCCAGCTGCTTTTCTTCCTCATTTACTTATTTTTTTCAATTATTTATTAATAATAATAATACTCATAATAATATTATGGTTTTTATTAATATTATTATAACTCTCCTCCTGTAATGAACAGCTTCCACCGAGCGCAGAGAGTGTTTAAACACACACGGAACTGAAACGGAGTTTGGACTCTGCAGGGGCGGAGCCAGGGGTTTCGGGTCCTTCTAGGAATGCGCTCGCTCTCATAAGCCACGCCCACTCTACGAGTGAGATTCCATTAAAACACGCCTATAAACTCTAAACCACGCCCACGGAGCATACCTCCGGCCAGATCCCTATGGAAAGCCAAATCGTTCAGAAGCACGTGGAGATTTGTAGGTGTTTATGTTTAAGATAAGATTAAATAAATAAATACTTAATGATATCATTTTAATATTAATAATATTTAATATTTACAGCAGCTGTAACAGAATAACACATACACAGCTATAGGGAAACAATAAAAAATAAAATAAACCAAGTAATAAACCCAAGTAAAGCACTGTCGCCCACAGGGTGCGGGTTCGATTCCCGCCTCTGGCCTGTGTGCCAAGAGTTTCTCTCAGTGCTTGGTGGGTTTCCACCCATAGTACATGCTAATTAGTGTTCCCAAATTGCTGGTATTTTAAGGACCCACCACAGTCGTAAAAATGGGAATAAATAACATTTAAAATATTTAACTCAATTTTAGTATTTTTAGCAATCTCCTTTTAGGGCCTGTCCACACGGAGACGCGTTTCGCTGTATACGTGTACATTTTTTATCGTATTGGCGTTTCGTCCACACGGATCCGGCGTTTTAGGAGACTGAAACCGCTATTTTTTGAAACCGGGTCCCAAAGTGGATAAATCTGAAAATGACACCCTTGCGTCTTCGTGTGTACGGCCAATCCGTATATTTTGTGAAACGATGATGTCATCACATCACGTGTCGGCTGCGTCACACGTAACAGCAACAACAATAATGGCGGACTAGCCTACTAGCTTTATTACAGCAAAATCTATTGCTTCTATGCAACTGTTATGAGCAACAAGCGATAATGGAAAACACCATCTTGGTTCGTATACAGCGCGCAAGGTTATGCGCATGCTTAAAGTCTTCTTCTCCGTGTATAGTGTATCTCTATGGCAGAATTACAGCGCCCCATACTGGTCTGGCATATATACTACACCGTTTTCAGTGGTTTCGTGTGTACGCAGATATTTCTTGAGAGGACGCCGTGTTCACGAAAAAAAAATGATCGGATAGGAAACGCACCAGCTTCGTGTGGACGGAGTCTTAGTTGTTTTCCTTGTTTAATGCAGGACAATAATTTGACACTTCTGAAACAGAATAACATCCTCGCCTGAACCACAGAATGTATCTACTGACATGGTTGATATGCCTGCATTTATTGCATAACTGATTGCTATGAAAAGCTCCTCACTGCGTCAGTTAGGGTTTAATGACTTTTTGCAGGTGAAACTGTAGAAATGATCCTATGGAAGGCTTTTAACTATGAGCTTAGTTAAATCCAAATAGTGGCATTTTTAAATATACATGGGCTGTGTATTCATCTTATTCGGTGACAATTGTAGAGTCTGTTAAGGCCCTAGGCAAGGAAAAAGAATGCAAAGTCCATCACCATTATCTTATAAATAATCTGACACCAACAACAAAAATTGTGAAATCTGAATATTTTTTAATTCCAAACTTTACAGTGTTATTTTCAAAATATAAAAAACATAAATGCCTTGTAAAAAATATATAAAGGACATTTTTTTTTTTTTTAAAGGTCAGGTCTCCCCTACTGTCCACTTTAACGCAACAGGAGTTTGAAATTAGCCCTTGGGTGCCCCATATTGGCTAAATTAATAAACACAAGCTTGGAGTCTTAAAATAACCCTAAAGCATGATATACAGAGCTTTACAGAGATCCCCACAAACCTGTAGATTTCTCTCCAGTGACAAAATGTTGTAAGGTTTAATTATGTAAATCGAGTTTTCAAATTTTTTGATCAGCATTAAGTTCACACATACAGCCTTCTTCAAAAGTATTGGAACAACAAGGCCGAATTTTTCTTTTGTTCGCTATACACTCAAGATATTTTGTTAACTAAGGTCAAAAAATTAATATGATACAACAGATTGCAATCTAAGCTTTTATTGTATGATGCTTACATCTAGATGTGTTAACCAACTTATAAAATGGTAACTTTTGTCAGAATTCATTAAAAAAAATATTGGAACATGCAATTAAGGGGCTTTCACACAATCCTTTAACTGGGTTTACATTACCATCCCGAAGTGACTTACTGTAAATAGAATGTTTTTACCCCAATACCCAATACCCCCCCACAAAACCAAAACCGAATAAAAAATGTTTTGCTTATAATGTAAATGTAGCCCCTTACTTTGATCCTCAACCAGTCCAATTATCAGACCGTAGGAAATCATAGGGTGATTGTTGTGAAGTTACATCAGACTTTTAAGTACATTAGGCCTATTTTATAGGTAACTGCGTAGCCAATTCGTAGAGGATTTAATTATGCAATGTCATAGAGTCATGCAACCAAGAAGTGTCAAGATTTTTTTTATTTGGCATGCTCTAGCAAAAAGTTTAGAAGTGTTATTTAAAATGGGACTCTTTTCAGATAGATTGACTGTTTACGCAAATCTCTGAATATCTACAATACAAAAGTTTGGGACACAAATTTGTTGAGTTCTTTTTTTAAACTGTAAAATAACACATATAACACTAGGTAATTAAGTAACAACAAAAACAACAACAAAACCCATCAAGCACCATGATGAAACTGTCTCTCATGAAGACCTCCCCAGGAAAGCGACACCAAAACTCAGGTATGCTGCAGAGGAGAAGTTCATTTAGTCACCAGCCTTAGAAATCACCAATTAACAACCAGCACCTTAGATTAGAGCCGTTATGAAGGATTTACAAAGAGTGAGTAGCAGATACATCTCAATATCAACTGTTTAAAGGAAATGATTGAGTCTTTTGTATAAATACAAGCGTTCGGCATTGTTTTACAGTGTAGAAAGACATAAAAATTAGGAATGAGAACATGTGCCAAAACTTTTGACTAAATATTGCTGTATGTCCTTTAAAAGATTTTAGGTCTTTTTGAGCCTCTGCAATAAATATAAATAATTGTTGTTCTTACACACACACACACACACACACATACATATATACAGTATATATACAGTATATATACAGTATATATGGATCGACAGCAGGGCAGCTCTCTGTCTTTATTAAGTTGCTTTTTCCCCCACACCAGGCCTCGGTTGACAAACAGGCAATCTTCTCATAGACAATATTACATCTTCCCTATATATATATATATATATATATATATATATATATTTATATATATATACTACCGTTTTAAAACATGTTTTTGTTTAGTGATTTATTTTATACATTCTACAACAATACCTGGGATTTCAAAACTTTAAAATCACACATATGGAATTAGGTAATTACGTACATAATGAAACTGGCTCTCATGAAGGCCATCCCAGGAGGACGAGACCAAAACCTACCTCTGCCACAGACGAGAAGTTCATTTAGAGTTATCAGTCTGAAAAATTACCAATTAACAGCACCTCAGATTAGAGGCATTATGAAGTCTCTACAGAGCAGAAGTAGCAGAAACATCTCAATATCAACTGTTCAAAGGATAATAATGCATTTTTTTGGACGCCTTCAGCATTCCTTTACAATGTAGAAAGAAATAAAAATTAGGAACCATCATGGAGTTAGAAAGTGTTTTAAAACTTTTGAACGGTAGTGTGTATATATATATATATATATATATATATATATATATATATATATATAATTTATTATGATTTAAATTATTATTTATTATTGTTGTTGCTTATTTATTTTTTATTATTATTTAATACTATTTAATTTAATTTAACTATTATTTAATGGATATTATGTTTCTTAAATAATAAATTTACAGTATAAAAGTCTGTAGCTACTCTTCCTCTCCTCAGGGATGGGGATTTAGTCAGGTCGAGCGCTCCCTCTAGTGTTTAAAGAGCAGTATTACACTAACCTTGATGGTAAACACGCCTTGCATGGTCTGAGAAGAGGATTTCAAACCGGGACTGATAAACAGGACGGCGTTGCATCCGGTGTATCTGGATAAATGTTGCTGATAAACAGGGGGTTGTTTTAAGGAAACGTCGGGTAAGCAGACTCTCAGATATATTATGATGTCTAATAATCAAGATTAGTGAGTAGTGATGGGATTGGTTATTAGATAATATATCATTAATTATATGATTATATATCATATAGAGTTCATTAGATAACTAAATGATTATGCAAGAATAAGGTCATTATTATTATTATTATAATTATTATTATTATATGAGGCACTGGGGAAAATGATATCAGTCTGTTTTGGGTTGTTGCCTATAATAGAATATAGAATAGGTTTGTATTGAACAATAATCTGTGCTGATTAGTTTACCAGAAAACAGAATGAAAATAAGCGTACTTCCCTAGTTTGGGTTTTATAAATCTTTGGCAAAATATCAAAAACATGTCTAAAATGATGTATCTAGTATGATAAGGTTTAGCATGTTCTCCTAGCATCGTTCATAATCTCCATCAATAAAGGCCTCTGGTACACATAGCTTTGTTTTTCAGTGGATAAAAGAAAAGGCCTGCAGCGGCCACCAGAGGGCAGTGTAGACACATATAACAAAGGCATTAGCGCGCGCGTGTCCATCAGTGGCGCCGAATGATTCAGCACTTATTGTGATACTGCATGTTGTGTTCATGGAGAACTCTTCACAGTGTCAAATCTCCTACATTATACAAGAAGTAAATAGACGCCCATAATTTTAGGATTGAATTAGTTTCAAAAGGCCCAGGTCATGACTCAGCTGAAGTATAATCAAGTTAATGGTAGAAAGGCGTGTTACTAGAAACAAATGCAAGTCACTCTGGATTAAAGCAGCTGTCAAAATAATTTTTTGCTTTAATGTGTCCAAGTAATATATATAAAAAAAACAAGCGAAAATAAATAATACATAAAGGAAACTTAAAACTTATGATTAAACATTTGACATTTTGACATATTTTGTAGCATTGTATTTAAATTTAAATTCAGTGATGTACATTTTCTTATTATAGATCTGAGCAGTTGAGGGTTCAGTACCGAGCTCATGGACCCAACAGGTGCAACTTGGTGGTGCTGGGATATGAACCCACTGCCTTATAAAACAGTTATAAAATACTTATGGTTGTGTTATGAAGGCCCTGTCTTACTTAACCTATTTTAACCCTTAACATTTATTACACCGTAATTACAAAATAAATCAATTGTGCAAAATATTGTTAAATGTTTTTGATGTTAATTGGATTCGTCTTTGGTAGGTGCTGTAATCCAGACTTGCATTTGTGTTTAGAAACACGCCTTTTTACCGTTAACAGAATTATACTTTAGCTGAGTCATGACCGGGGCCTTTTAAAACACCTCATGCGTATGTTAAATCCATGGGTGTCTGTTTACTGGTTGCATAACCATGCATGGGATAAAATATAGAATACGTGACTTTGGGAGTTGAGCAAACACCTTCTCCATATGATTTTTTTAAAAATGCATTTAATTTCTTTTGGAATTATTTATCATACTTTTTTAAGATAAAACCGCTATACTGCACTCTCAGAGTTTCTAATTCCTTTCTGTAGATAAAAAGCATAATTTCTTCACTTTACACACTTCTATTTTATTTCTATTTTACTTATAAATCGAGAAATTCATATTTTTATTACCATATTGCAATATTCTATTTTTAATTTGAACTCTTCGGTGTAAATAATTTCTTGCATTGAAATCCTCCCTTTTTAGGTCAGTTGTATAAGCATCATTTAATTTTTTTAACAATATATTTAAATCCAATTTGTTAAAGTAATTGAAGCATTGCTGATTTTAAAATGAATTCTATTATATTATATGTGCACTGCTATAAAAACCAGCCTGTGATATGGCTATCAAGCTGTTTTTAAAGGAGTCTGTATGTACAGTAGTGAAATGGTGAAAAGATCAATATTGTGATGATCAAAGGCTACTCAGTAAAGTAAATAGCTGTTTCGGGATGACCTTTAAACATTACAGGAGGACTCGGACTAGCTGCAGATTAAAACTC
The DNA here is from genome assembly GCF_024256425.1 of Clarias gariepinus. Classification (NCBI taxonomy): domain Eukaryota; kingdom Metazoa; phylum Chordata; class Actinopteri; order Siluriformes; family Clariidae; genus Clarias; species Clarias gariepinus. Next base: position 10,641,439 of record NC_071101.1, read on the forward strand.
TACCATGGTGTGGCTGCATACAGCACTTCCCCTAACCCTGCTGTTGGGTTACGTGACAGCTGGACTGGACAAAAGCAGAGGTACGGATTTATATCTGATTTGATGTGACAGATTCGTGGTGACAGGTCAAATATACAGTAACAATTAAATTTTAATGCATCAACTGAGATTCAGATGATGTCACCTCAGTCCCAGTGTTCCTGGACCAGAAGGAGGCCAGTGAAGTCATAAGCCGCCAGAAGAGAGCGAACGAAGGAAACGAGGAGAATACGCTCCCCCACAACCTTGAGCGGGAGTGTCTGGAGGAAGTGTGTAATTATGAAGAAGCGAGAGAAGTGTTTCAGGACACTTACCGCACGGTGAGTCTCTGAGGCCGTCATCCACCTATGCAGTTTTAAAATTGCAGATTTATAGTCTATCATATAATATTGCATTATTATTATTATTATTATTATTATTATGGGTTTAACGATCCAAAATCCAGTTCACCCACAATCTCTAATTGAATGTTAGCAAAATGGTCAGATTAATGGCAGAAGTCCAAACAAGAAATTCATGACTGAGGATATATTTAAAAAAAGCAAGACCCTGTAATAATGAACTGAAAACGCTGAATCTAAATTGGGGACAGTAAACAGAAAATTAATAAGTGAGTAGAACTCTGGAGATACCGGCCTCTGCTGGAAGGTGGAAGAAGTACTGCACTGGGATGTTGTTTTAACAATATAGTCTTGTCTTTTCTTTTCTTTTATTATAGGATATCTTTTGGTCCGTGTACATAGGTAAGTAGAAATGCCTGCACATCATGTGTTTATCCTGTAAGTAACACTGTTGTATTCTAATTGCATGCAAATGGTCAAAACCTTATGGTGCACTTCTTACTTCCCGCAATACACAGCGGTGGCCAAAGTAATTGAGAGAAAAAAGGAAATCCAATGTTTGAATGATATTATTATTATTTTTTATGACACTTAAGACTATACACATAATTTGCAAATGAAATTTCGATGCAACAGTCAATATTTAGTATGAAGTCCTTTATTCTTCCAGTCATGCTGATTCTGACTGGGCATAGAGTCAGAAAGACGTCTGCAGAACTTTGACATCACCTGCCCCATCCATGCCTGCTTGATTGCTTCTTGAAGATCATGTACAGAAATTTGCTGTAGAAGTTTGCAATTTGCTTCAGAATTACAGTGTTATACAGAATAATAATAATTAATAATAATAATAATGATTCTTTTTCTTCTTCTTATTATTATTATTATTATTACACCCTGGCTTCAGGAAGTAAAAGTCTAGCCACATATTTGTTCCATCTGTTAACTAAACCAGTTGATTCTAATCAGCACAACTCTTCATCCATATAGGGGAGAACTGTTCTCACCTGTTTTGTGCACAGGGAAAACTACTGTATAATACATGGCATATGTTATTCTTTAAACACCACTGCAGAAGATGCATGGGTTTATAATTACATCTAAAAAATGTGGAAATATTTCCCACAAGCCTCAGCTTTTTTTCTCAATGCCCAATCAACATTAGTCCCTAGTTGGGCTACAGAAATTTCTAGATGTCTCGATGTCTCACAATGTTCATTATATTATTATTGTTCTAAATAACATTATTTTACAGATGGAGATCAGTGTGCAAACCAGCCGTGCAAAAATGGAGCCATGTGCTCAGATAGTGTTGGGGGTTACGACTGCATCTGCAAATCAGGATTTTCAGGGGTGCACTGTGAAACAGGTAAAAAATTTAATAAAAAAGAATTACACACACACACACACACAAAGGTGAGTCACATACAAATTATCCACACTCCAGTTATATTTAAATCTTTTGTCAAAATACTTGGTCTTCTGTTCAAGACTACTGTCTCTACAGTCACTGCTGTGCAGGTGTGAACGTGTTACATCAGTTCATTTGTAACTGCAGTGTGAGCAATAATGGATTCCTTTCTTGTGATTTGCACGAAAGCGGAGCAGCTTGCCGTGAATCATTTCTTGTGGTCTGAGGCTGTACCTGGTGCCACAACGACTCACAGTAGAGCATAAACAGAAGCATTTGGTTATCTGCAAGCTAAATTTTTAGCGATACTCTAAGGAAGGTGAAAGTTTCTTAAAGAGAATCATTACTGGTGATTCGTAGATTCATCTAGGGCTGCAACAACGAATTGATTAAATCGATAAAAATTGATTACTAAAAGAGTTGGCAACGAATTTCATAATCGATTTGTTGTGTCGCGTGACCTTTCACCTCACAGATACACACACACACACACACTCACTCACACACACACACACACTCTTTCTCTCTGCTCTACACAGAAACAGTGCTCTGTCGCGATTCTTTTCAAAGGTTAAGTGCAGGTTAATTTGTTTTATTTTTTACAGCAGTGATTCCGTTAGCGTGTTGTTAAAAAATTTATTTGGTTTACAAGTGTTTTGGAATACGAGCCACTTCCGGAATGAATTATGCTCGTAATCCAAGGTTTCACTGTATATATTTGGCAGATGTAAAGCATACATGTTTATGTTTTTTTTTGTTAGTCCGTTATTATTTTACTATTATTATTATTATTATTATTATAACAGCTCAAGGAGCAACATGATGTGCAAGTTCTAAAGATTTTAGTTCTGTTTTTGAATAAAGGGTTGGAAATGAATGCTTTTCTTGTTTTTAAAAAAATGTTTTTAAAATCAGATTCATCGTTTAATCTGGGAAAAAAACGTCAGATGAATCGATTATTAAAATAATCGTTTGTTGCAGCCCTAGATTCATCACTACGAGTCTAAGAGTAAACAGCAGAGTAAATGGACGGGAACATCCTCAATTAATCAATGCTTACAGTTTTCTGGGATTCTCAAATGCTAGTATCGTAACATTATCAATAAAAAGGTTGAACAATCAACAGTGCTTGTTAAAGTGAGATGCTTATTGAAAAGCTGAGGCCTAAACTTCGGATTAAAAACAGAGGACTTAATATCCATGGGTGTTGTGATCTCACATGACGATTCACGTCGGTACACTTCTGCACACACTGTTGACACTCTGCAAAAACTTTATTTTGAGGTGTTAAAGCATACTTAAGCTATAGTCCTGATCTCACTCCATCTGACTTTAACCTGTTTGGTCTGAAGTGAGCAGAACTACAAGGACTCACTTCTGATGAGGAAGTGAAGACAGCAGTGCATTTGTTGCTCACAGCTCAGCCTAAAAATTTTTATGAGTGAATACAAAACTAGTTGAAAGATGGACAAAGTGTATTAGAAAGCAATGAAATCATGTAAAAAAATGATGTATACGACTATAAGATAATTAAAATAAATTATATAGCCAGAGTGTGTATAATTTTTGACCTACCCTTGTGTGGTGATGTTTTTTCTCACAGCACTTGTAAATGCAAATGCTGCATTTGTCAGAATTGTCTGTTTAAACATATTTTTTTATTTATTTCTGTTACAGATCAGACCAAATGTGTCATTGATAAGAACAAAGGCTGTAGTCAGTTCTGCAAGCCAGGGTATCAATCGTATGAGTGTTCCTGCGCTTGGGGATGGAAGCTGCAGCAGAAAGAGAAATGTATACCTGCTGGTGAGCCTTCTTATTTCATTTGATATTTAGATACATGTCCATCTGCCTAGAATAACATAGCAGCAACTTAATAAGACCTGAGCAACCACTTGGTATGGTATGCTGTCATAACCACCAAGGATGACATAGTGACCATCTAACTCCACCATAGCAAATACAATATACTGTAAAACACCCCAGCTGCCAACTGGAACACTTCAGCAATTACCTTTAAACTTGTAAGTTTCATAACAAATCACTTCTGGCAGGTCTCAATTTCAACCTTCCCCAAGTTCTCCCACACCATGTCACTTCTCTGTTCTCTGCACTGGTTTCCTGTAGCTGTTTCCAGTACCTGCACTGTAGTTTCCTGTAGGAATGAAGGAAGACTTGCTTCCATATTTTTTTCTGTTCTGGCACCTAGGTGGTGGAATGAATTTCCTCTAGATGTCCATACAGCATCTGTATACGGAGTCTTTGACAATCTATACACAACCACTCAAGACATTCCTGTTTATTTAATAATTGGACTTGGGCAGATGCCCTTATCCAGAGCGACTTACATTTTTATCTCATTATACATCTGAGCAGTTGAGGGTTAAGGGTCTTGCTCAAGGGCCCAACAGAGACAACTTGGTGGTCATGGTATTTAAAACCTGGGGCAAACCCAGTGTAAGTATCTATCCAATAAAGGAAACTTTAAAGCACTTTTATTAAGCCGCTCTGGATATGAGCATCTGCCAAATGCCTAAATGTAAACGTAAATAACAAATGGCTAGCAACAAACTAGCACTGACATGGAATACCATAGCTGGTGCCTAGAAATACCAGCTTGGGATCACCACTTGGGATACCATTGGATAGCATTGAATCCCAAGTAACAATGTAAATCAACCTTGTAATCACTATAAAATGCTAGCAGCAATCTGGAATACCATAGCAACCACTCTAGAAGAACACATTAGGAGTCAGTTGTGAGACCACAGTAACTGCTAATCAACTGTCTAGAATACTATAATGCCCACCCGTGACACCATTTAAAGCACACCTATGGGACCTACTAATAACCTAGCAACCACATGTTATGTCAAAGCAACTCCCTCTTAACCACTAAGCATGGACCTGGGATTCACACCCCCAAAACCCTCAGGGATACAGCCAGAACTAGCAAACATTTAGAAAAACATAACATAATAGTCAACTAGTAGGCATCTGGATCTCCACAAAGACCACCCAGCAACAACTTGGCTACCACCCAGCAAATGTACAGTATGGCAATACTACATCAATATAGGCTACACCAACGAGATATTGAGACACTAGCAAGCATCTTGAATAACACTGACATCACCTAGCAACTTTAAAATAAATATTTCTAGGTGTGTCTATTTGTTAACATAGTTACTAAATCATGAGACAACATGAGCAGGCAAGTAAAAAGGAGGATGCTGTGTGAGGTGTCTGAATCTGTAGGCTGGATGACTGTTAGCTTTCAAAAAAAGAAATCAATGACTAGTTCAGGTTCCTCTTATCCCACTCACTGTGGGCCCTCTTCTCCTCCTAAAGAGGGAATTCATGCAGTCATGCTTTACCACAAATGACAGAATGCAATGGGTTCCACATATAAGGAAACTGTATGCTGTTAGATGAGTAATGCTGCATCAGCCAAAGAAAACTAAGGAGATTTGAAATTACTGCAACTGGGTTAGGAAACCTTTAACACATTATCACAACCTGGAAGGATAGTGCTGAACCATGAACCTTGTGGAAGAAATTGTGACATGGGAACTTGCACCAAACAGCAGTGTGTCTATAAGACAACCACTTGTTAGTGAGACTGATAAAAAAAAAAAAAGATTAAATTTGCTAGGGAACATGAAGATTAGATTTTGGAGCAATGGAAAAAGGACATCTGGTCTGATGAGTCCAGATTGAGTCTATTCCAGAGCAATGAGGATGTCGGGGTAAGGAGGGGAGCGCATGAAGCAAAGCACACATCATGCATAAAGGCCACAATACAAGCCACTGGAGGCAGTGTTATAATCTGTGGTTGCTTCAGTTGGTCAGATCACAGAGTAACAGACTCCACAGACAAAAATGCAGAAAACCCGAACGGGTGCTTTATTGACAATGAATGGTGTATGGTTGTGGATGAGATGTGGATAAGAAGAGTCTTATCTGGTATGGTGCTCGAGCTGATGGATGGATGATCACAGACGGGAAGGATGATGAACAACATGGAGGTAGGAGAGACGATTAAACGAGAGGGCAGGGGACGAGGCGTAGAAAGATTGTTGTGAGAGGCAGATGACGGAGTATTTGTCTGTAATGGAGATCAGACGCTGGGTGACGGGAAGTGAGGTATATTTATTTTGTGTTGGCGATGAGTTTCAGGTGTGTGTGTTTAGAATTCGGGTGAATGGGGGCATTGACTGAGGGCAGAGCTTGTTGTTTCCGTGGAAGTATGTGTGTGAGTGTGTTTCAAACAAACAAAAATACACTTTTGGGTTAAACTGTCATAGTAATCTATTTTTTTTAAGTGGGAAATATCAAATTAAATCTAAATTAAAATAATTAAAATAATATTTTGTAGGTACAAATAAAATACTAATTATTTTTTTGTAAATAGCATGTGTATAAAATCTGATGTAAAGTACATTTAGGTACAATATCAATTATTATTATTATTATTATTGTTTTCCAGTCAGCTGCTTTGTTTAAGGATTAAACTCCTATTTTAACACAGTGTTTTATTTTCTCTCAGTGTCGTTCCCATGTGGGAAGGTAAGCAGTCTGAGCCAGTGGGACAGCCGGCAGTCCAGCAACATGCGCTCGGAGTACGGAGGACTGGACTGCAATGCTGAAGAGTGTCCCTGGCAGGTACACCATCTTAGAACAAGCATGCACATTAACATTAATACACTCTGCACTTGTCTCGGTAATTTTTTTTCCTGTCACATATCAAGGCTCTGCTGCGGAACAGTGTGTCAAGCGGGTTTTGCAGTGGTGTTATCATTAAAGAGAACTTTGTACTGACCACTGCGCAGTGTGCACACAAACACAAGGATTTCCAGGTGGCTGTGGGTAAGTGATGCTAAATTTTAATACTAAAACACAAAAAGCATACACAAAAAGTCAACGTTCCTAGAGCTCCAGCGAATTGTGGAAAAAATGCAAATTTTGGATGTGGTTAAAAATGCAAATAAATGCCTGTTTTTGTAGTTTAAACCCCAAATATGTCCCCAAATATACTCCTATACTCCCAAAAGTACAGACATCTCTGTACTGCTGTGTCTCTACTTAATAGTTTATTCTTAAAACGCATAAAAAAGTATATATTCCCACGGGGGAAAAAAATTGTGGAGAATATTTGCGGGCGTTTACCCAAACAATCATTTGTTAGGTTCCAAGAAAAAGTCCGTAAACAACTAAAGCCGCGACCTCTGAACCGCGACTTTGCAGTGGTTGACTGTATTATGTTGTGAAAAGTAATATTCTGCATTCTGAGACCCTGAAGACCCTTGCAAAATAAAATAAAAAAGAATAAAAATTAATAATAAAATTTATCAATCAGCTTGTGTATATGGGAAAGTTTACCATTTTCACTCGATTTTTTTCTTAAACAAGCAAATGATGTTAAAAAATACACTTTTTTAAAATAAATTATGACCTCAAAACTTATCCCATACACCTGAAAACTTTGTCAATTTCTTTCACCTAATTTATCAATAATTAAATAGTGATAATTAAAAGTACAAAATAGGTAAATATTTTATACACTTCTATTCATTTTCATTAAAACAGCAGTAACACTTTTGTTACAGGAAAGAGGGTGACATCCAGTGAGGTTGATGAACAGACCCTGTATGTAAAGCAGGTGTATATTCATCCTCTTTACCTGGAAGGGAAACCAGAAAATGATCTAGCAGTGATAGAGCTGAGGGACAAGATCATCTTTAAGAAGAGGGTTCTACCAGCCTGCCTGCCTGAGAGAGATTTTGCAGAAAGCGTCTTGATGTCGGGCGACTACATGGGCGTGGTTACTGGTTGGAAAGACACCTCCGAGTTTCTCGGAAAACTCAGGCTAAATCATCTGTCTTACAGCAAACTGCAAGCTTGTGTGGCGCGCCATTCAGGCCAGGTGAAAAGATTTCTCCATTTCTATTTAACAGAAATTTGTTGTCGCATTTACTATATGTGCTGACCGAAGGGTTTAAATTGAACCATTTTTGTTCTGGCTTTAAGGTTAACAACAAGATGGCGTGCACCCTGCCACGTTCTAAAGCTGATTGCTCCTTCAGCTCAGGCAGTCCCATCCTCACCTTGTACAGAGAGGTCTTCTTTCTCACCGGCGTCGTGAGTCAGTCCCCAGAGATGGATTGCAAGAACGGTTATGTCTTTCAGAAGGTGTCCCGGTTCCTTCCATGGTTAAAGAATGTAATGGGCTCTGTATAAAACGTGGAATGCTGTCTATTAGCTTACATTCCAGTTTTCCAGTGTGATATTTTTAAAGTGTTTTCAAGCATGTCTCAGAACAGAGCATGAAATGCATTATGCTTGATGTTTTTCCCTAACAGGTGACACTTTCTGCTTTAATTCCTGTAGCAAAGTAATGAACACATACACACATCTGTAATACACTGCTTCATTTATACATACTGTATACTGCACTGTGCAAAAGTCTTGACCCCTCTAATTTCTCCATTTTTTTGCTTGTAAAGAGCTAAACTTCTTTGTATTTTAATGTAGTTCTCAGGGCTTCCTTGAGGATTTTTTTGTCTCTTAGTTTAGTCAAGTCCCTGTACCTGAGCAGTTTCAGATGAATGTTTTTTGTTTGTTAAGCAACATAGTGACCTATGAACCATTCAAGAATAAAAAAACATAAGGTATGAACCAGTGAGTAACAGGTGCAGATGATGACAGATGACTTTGAGGAACAAAGGAGAAGGTAAATGAGGTTTCTGCTAAGGCTGTTGCTTAAACAACCAAGTTTTAAATTGTATTTTTAGGCACTTTGCAGCTTGTCTCAGTAAAACATTTATTCCTGTTTCTTTAATTTAATTAGACGAAAAGAGAAGAGGCTTGAGACTATTGCACAGCCTCATATATGTTCATATTCATGTATGTATTTGCTTTCTGCTGTCTACTTTTTGGAATGGAATGAAACTATCAATAGTATGAAATACTACACATGTACTGGTCATTATAATGTTTTAAGTCTAATTTAAAGACGGAAATTTAAATCTAAAGTACATTAATTTAATGTCTTATTTAAATCTAAACTACATTACCTCTTTACATGGTGTATTCAGATTTAAGGCTTTCGTAGTAATGATATGCGGAAATATTACAAAAATTTAACTTCTATATGTAATATTAAATGATTATCATATTTAATAGCCATACTATCACACTGGATTCTTTGCAACCTAACCATTTTGCTAAATCTCTTTTCTGTTTTATTATTGTGGATTATCCTTTTATTAAAATTTATGTTTTCTCCCTTTGTGATATATATTTTTAATATTTTCCTTACCCATTTTATTAACTAAGCCAGAACTACAGAACCGCATAAAATTACTGTTCCTAACAAATTAACAAACAAACAAACAAACAAACAAACAGAAAGTATTATATAATGATATACCTACTGAGTATGATATAAGGACAGGATTGTGAATTATATGCTATGTTATACAGTATATAACACCTTTTCTACCTTATTTTACTAGTGTCAGATTATTATTAAGCACTCTCCTGTACCTGGCTAATAAACCTAATTAATCACACTATTTATGCCTGGTTTTATGATATATATATTTATAATATGATTGAACACATATAGAAATTCATTTTGTTGGTAAAAATTAATGGTTTTCAAGGTATCTAAAGTACTTTTATGTAATTGTAAAATGTATTTTTTTTTTTTTTCTGCAGTCACACTTTTTACCAGCCCATGATAACTAGTTTTGGCCCAAAATAAAGTCTATCAATATCAAGAATCATGCCTGTCCATTATCTGCTTTGAACTCCAGGTCTGAAAAATTCCAAAATATGCAGTTCTGTAAATGACCACTAGGCCATGTTTGGCCTCCATACCTAGAGTTTCCCATTCATGACAACTGTACGGGGGATTAGGATAATTAGGAGTGTTGATGATTTGAGTGACTGCTAGCTGGCTGCTGTCCATCACTTTTGCCAATTAGCTAACTGGAATCTTTGTACTTTAATTACCGCATGTAATGTACGGTAGGAGTTGATGACATGTAAAGTTCAATTAAATGCAAAGTAACATTAGCTTATAAATTACCATCATCCACATTAACATTTTAGCTAAGCTTAAGCTAAACTAGCTGTAAATAGGTGTGTTCCAACCAACAGCCAAGTTTTGTTTGATCCGCCCATTTGCCAATTTAAAAATTAACGAGGATTTAGGTGGAGTCAGCTCCTGCCAAAATGGCATGAGCAAATCTCACTCAGCCGAGCTTAAAAACATCTCTTCAAAAAAGCTGCGTTTGAAAGTTTGTCCAGTTCTTTTTAAAACAGTCTATAACTGTGACCTTCTCATGATATTTAGCCCAGTAGCTGTCCATGCGTGTTTGAAGGTAAATAATCCACCAATAACTGTATAGTGTAACTTCAAGATGAGTTCATAGGCATAGGACTCATATAAAATGAGATGCCTTTTTTTTTCAAATGTATGTTATGCTATATTTAAAAATTGTTCTAAAATTGTGCTGTTTTTACTTTATATAAAATAACACCATTAAATACATGGTTTTAAAATCAACTATAAAGTAAAAAGCAAGAGTGCATGCCGTGCCGACAGTGTGACTTCAGCACCATGGACAGCCACCACAGCAATAACAAATGCACGTGGTCCCGGGGCGGAGCCAGTCGGCAACATCTACAGCTGGAACATATCAAGATTTTAACAGCTGGCAGGAATAGGAGGAAGAATGTATAAGATAATATATTATCTTATTTTTGTTAAATACAGGGGTGAACATGAGCTCATGAGTGTGTTCTAAGAAAATTTCCACAGTTTATTAGAAAGCACAACGCACCCTGAAATTTTAATTTGCAATGGAAATTGTGTATGTAGAAGCATGTGGCATTTACTTTAGAAGCTACAGAGCCAGATTTTTGTCATATGCTTACAAAACGTCAATACTTTAAATGTTTTAAAACAGTGGCATTAAGTAGTACTATTTTAACAATATTTTCAAATAAATCTAAATAAAGTTGATTTACGGAATCACACAGGTAATGTTGTAAAAAGATGCTGGATCCAGATACTCATTGTGATAAATTTTTCTTCAATAACAGTTCTTGTTTAAAACACATGGTTCAAGGCTTTCAATTCTGCAGATTTTAATCTGATCAAGGTGGCTGCGTTTGTGCCAAAGTAATCATAAGTTGCAAGATTTTGTGCTCTGGTGAACAATTTACTCATTTCATAGTAATTAATTACACAATGGTTTGAACGGTGAAGCCCTACATAAACAGATTCATTTATATGGTGACCATCCAGCGAGAAGCAGAAATCTGTTAAAGGTGAGATCGCAGAGGATGTTTAGAAGAAAAAGGATGCTTAGAATGCTCCAAGCATTCAACCTTGACGAAGATGGGCTACAATATCAGAAAACCACTACTGGAAGTCAGTTAGCTCGCAATTAGTTACGAATAATTAGATATAATTTGTAACTATATATCTCTCTGTAAGAGAAGTTTTTTTTAACCTCTGCACATTCTCTCGCACATCTGCACTGAGTAAACATTTGTGAGAGGACCAGGTCATCAATGCAGGAACACACTCAGCTCTTTTCCCCCCTATGCATGAATATTTGTATTTACACAGATGGCTGGAATTAAACAAGCAATAAAAAAGTATTTGAGAATTGTAAAATTTTTACCGTTATCTTGATCATGGGCATGATTCTGGTTTATAGACCTACACAGGCAACAGGGTGTGGCGGCTTTACCAATTTAGTGACCGTCGTAGACATCCAACTTTATATTTTATATCTAAATGATATTTACATTAATATTTTTATTCAATGAGTCAAACTGCTAGTGCTCCCTAAACAAAAATTTCCACTCTCTTGCTTCACCTCTTTCTTCCTTTCTTTCTCCCCAGTTTCACAGAGACAAAGTGCCAGGCCTACCAAAACCAGCACCCAGGCCCCAGTTGTTACTTAGATTTCACTTTCATTTCTTGACCTCCTCTTCAATCTCTCTTTAAGCCTCATGTCTCTTCACACACATATACATTTCCATGCCCAAATAAGAGAGACACATCCTGAGCAGGTTTACTTAACCAGAATTTATTCATGAAAATAAAAACAATGACACAGACAACTGAATATATATTTATTATAATATCACAAAAGCTTAGGAACATTTTAGCATACACATAACCACATACTCCAGTGCATCTACAGTAAATACATATTATCATCTAGTTCAGCTAATATAATAAATGACAGATATGCCTTTTCCATTCCACCTGTTTCTTTTTACCATCCCCTAATTAATACACACACTAACTTTCTAGATATACTGTATCAGCATTACACTGTACACTGTACATTACTGCAGAAAGGATGTATGGTGGAACCTTGGATTACGAGCTTAATTCGTTCTAGAAGTGGGCTTGTATTTGAAATACAACACTCATAAACCAAAGCAAATTTTCCTATTAGAAATAATAGAAAAACGAATTATTCGTTCCACAGCCCCAAAAAATAAATACATAAAAATAATTAATACAAAATATAAAGTAAAAATAAAAGAAATTAATCTGCACTTTACCTAAAAAAATAAATAAATCCTGACAGATAAGTGTTTCCATTTATGTGTGCAGGCGCTGTGTGTGTGTGTGTGTGTGTGTGTGTGTGTGTTTTTGTGTGTGTCTGTGAAGCTAAAGTAAGAGGAGAGGAGGAAATAGCCCCTCCTTGCCCCCTTCTTGTCTAACACAGTAACCCTTTCTTCTCTCTTATTTGAGTTTCACACACACACACACACACACACACACACACACACACACACACACACACACACATACATACACACACACACACACACACACCTACACACACACACACAAACACACAAATTAACATTAGAAAGACTGTTTTATCTGAAAAATTAACAAGGAACATTGTTAATGACACTCGTGTCCAATGACAAAGTGCAGGCTGATACAGAGAGGGAGAGAGAAAATGGATCTTTAACTTCTCTAACGAGACTTTCTTTTGCTTTACACACGTAGACATCTGTGTTATAATAAACAGTACACGCACACTATACACACACGCATACAAACACAAAATAAAATATGTTTGAAGCGCACACACGTTGTCACAGTGGTATAGTAAACAGTACACACGTGCACGGATACCAGACGTTTTCTAAGTCCAGGTTACTCGCAATCAGAGGTTTCACTGTAAGCATGTTTTGGTCAAATTATTTAAAACATATTTATTCACATATGTACCAAATATGACAGTGGTATGCCCATGGTTTGATTCCTGGCCAGGCTCTGTGTGCATAAAGTTTGCATGTTTTTCCGGTGTTTTGGTGGGTTTTCTCCCGGTACTCTAGTTTCCCCCCACAGTCCAAAGACCTCCAGATTAGGCTAATTGGTAATTCCAAATTGCCTGTAGTGTGTCAATGAGTGTGTGTGTATGTATGTGCCCTGTGATGGATTGGCACCCTGTCCAGCCTGTACCCCGCCTTGTATCTTAATTTTCCTAGGATAGGCTCCCGGCCCCCCTGTGACCCTGAATACAGGATAAAGCAGTATAGATGATGCGTAAGTAAGTGTACTTACATTGCTTAAACTTGCCATTAAAACTTAGGCCCAGGAAACTGTGGCTTTCTCAAAGGTGCTTTTTTGCGAGGCTAGAGACACAGGGCATAAATGTTATTTTTTGTGTAGCACTTATTATCGCTTATCAGAAAGATAACACCACAAACTCATGGAAAATGAAAAAGGCAGTGAAAGAGGACAATTATGAGGCAGATTATGAGGGATACATGGCAAGTGCGACTTTGATTTGATGTGTGAAACATCATTCTTTGGGTAACAGAATATAAGGGAGAATGCTTTTTAGTCTGCTTTTGTCTGTTTTGATACTATAATAATGTTAGTTGAAGCCTATGTTTTAGCGCTAAAGTGTAATTGGCATTCATGTCACTTCTTGGTGGGCTAAGGGTATAAGCAAAGTCTATTAAAGTCTGATTTAATTGCACAATTAATATAAAGTTTCAACCTTTTTGAACCTATTGGACTTTGTTCTTTGACAATAAATAAGGTGAAGAATATTAAATCTGATTTCTCTACCCAAAGAGGGGAGGGAGCCATGCTCTTTTCTGTCCATTTTTCTTTTGCAATCAGTCTGACTGTGGCGAGAAAGACGTTGTTATAAAAATGTGCTTTGTGTTGTCTGAGGTTATGTCTTATTAGTTTGTCCATGACAATAGAGTGAGCTGGGTGGTGAGTATCCCTTAAAAAACTTTTTTCTACTGAATTTTGTGTATAAAAATATCCATGGAGTTTAGGTCAGATGCAAACTTAATGACTCTTTGGAAAAGCATTCCTTTCTGCCTGGGTGGTGTTTCCGGACCAGACAACTATGCAACATGTTAAAATGCAATCTATAATGCCACAGTAGACCTGGATAAGGCCTTTTTTTTTTTTTTTTTTTACAAAAGAAATTCCTGATGAGCAAGCCGAGGGCACCAATTACATGGACAAACTCCCTGAGATAGCAACAGAAAGAAATCTTAAAAGGAAACAGACATAACAGAAAACCCATCCTTATTTGGGTGATAACAGATAGCAATAAAGTTCAATATAAGGATAGTTCAATATGGGTTCAATATAACAGATGATGTGTTTCAGTTAATATGGAGTCCAGTTTGTTACTGGGGGCTCAGCTACAAAACTGTAAGAAATTCCAGTCCTGAACTAATAAACAACACCAGTCACAAGTACAAGAACACAACAGCTGTCAGCATCAGCCGAGGCCGTCATCATGGTAAAGTGGAATCATCCCCAGTCACCACATGCATCCCAAACAGACCACACCAGGCCAGGTCAGACAGGTCAAGAGGGGAAAGGGGGTCTGGATCGGAATGTACAGCTCAACAGAGAGAGACAGGGAGAGAGAGAGTAGGAAAGAGAAGTGAATAAAAATAAAAATAACAGGTATGGTCACAGTCACATAAGGAATAAGTCAGTTTGACTATAACTTTGGAAAATTGTAGGAAAAAGCTCTGCCCTCTGCTACAGTTTTTATAATATGAGGTACTGACAAGCAGCCTGCACCCTTTGATCAATGTAGGTATGATGGATCATAAGACACTAGCAGTTCACTCAGGTACTGCAGCGCAAGACGATTTAATGCTTTACAGGTCAATAGTAGTATTTTAACATCAATGCAAAATTTGACTGGGAGCCAAGGCAGTGTGGATACGATAGGGGTGATGTGTTAGTTCAGAACGCAGCAGCGAGCGTCCTTACTAACTGTAGCTTGTTTATGCACCTAATGGAACATCCAGACAGTAAGAAGTTATAATAATCAAACCGCAAGGTAATGAAAGCATCGGCTTATTTTTCAGCATCATTTAATGACAATATATTTCTTATTTTCTCAATATTTCTGAGATAAAATAATACTATCTTGATAATATTATCTCCATGAGCTTCAAATGAAAGGCACTGCCCACCAGACCTGCACGTGCACTTTCTTTCCTTTCTAGCTATGTCCAGGCGGACTGCATTTATTAAATGCTACATAAAACACAGTATATCAAAGTCCTGATCTGTTATAGTTTAATTAATAGTAAGCGCTTTAGATGTGAGAGAAGGAATATTTAACAGTCCTGTCTTCAGGTTAAAGGTGCTGGCTTTGTATTCGATGTGCTTTGAATTTTTGTTCTCTGTATTAATTAAATTACTAAAACAGACTTTCTGTGTGTAAGGATTTCTTGAATTTTGGTAGACCTCCTTTTGTCTACTCAGTGCTCAGCCTGTATTCTGTCTGTCCCGCCTGGATCCAGGGAACCCCTCAATGATACACACAAGTCAGTGCTCAGTGAGACGTTCAAAGTTTATTGTGGGAGACAGGAGTATATATATACGCACACACACAAAACCAGAGAAAAGGGGGATGCAGGAGAGTTTACATCTGTTCTGGAATGTTTTTTAAAAGATAAGGTGAAGAAGAACATAAAACTTGGGAGTAGCTCTGCTTTAACGAGCGTTCAACAGTTTTACGACCTTTAACATAAACTACTATAGAATGTGTTTATTGAAAGTGTAGCTCGTGTCGTGAGAAAAGAAAGAAAAACACTCTGTTCTCACGCACACAGAATATCATGAAACACACCTAAAATCTAATATTTCCTACAATTCCTCCCTTTTATTCATAAGAAACATCGTTGAATGAAACCCAGAGCTTTCCAGAAGTCGCTGTGGGATAATAGGTCATCGGACGCAGCGCAGGAACATAACCTGAAACATACTCATACAAAAGATTTGCACACAATGAAGAATACACAAAAATATGACAAGTTAAGTGCAAACTTGTGTGAAAAATGTCGTTTGCAATGTCGGATTCATAAATAACTACTAGTGGTGAACTATTGCCTTTCTTGTTACAGTGCTCAGAGTGCGGCAGTGGCGGACTGGCCATCTGGAGTACCGGGAGTTTTCCCGGTGGGCCGCTGGCCAGTGTGGGCCGGCCCAGTCAGTACGCAAATATATAAAAAATCACGGAAACCATAATATTGCATCTTTTTCCTACTCATATGAATGAGTGCGTCGATAGCACTGGCGCCGACAAAGAGCGTGTTGTTGCGGAAGAGAGGGGTTGATTTACGACAGCTGTTTACGGGAGTGTAGTCCAGTGCGGGAGATGCATTCTGGGTAATGCAGTCCGGTGTGTGTGAAGTTGAACGCGAATGCGAGATGTAAAGCTTGAGTTTTGTTTTCTTTTCAGTACTTTTTAGTTGGATTTAAGTGCGGGAGCCACCCGAAAGTTTTTACTATAACCTGACAATAGGACTGGACTTGAATGTCTGTAGCGCTGATGTATACTTAAGACATGCTGTCAATCAAAAAACCCCTTAAACAGCTCCTCCAATCATCATGCAGAAGCCCAGTGTCCTGGCCCGCCCACTGCTCTATTCACCCCAGGGACATAATCTCAGTGTTTATCCAATGACCGTCTAGTTTCAAAGCACTGAAAAAAAAAACGTTTAAAGCAGCCGCATTGAAGTCAATGGACGCTGGGCTTCAACGGGGAAATGCATTGTGACGCTACGGGAATGTATGAGAAGAAAGTCAAGTCAGCCGACCTGCTATATCTAACTGATTCTGAACGAACTCGTCTTTGAGATGAACGTTTTCTAACGCATTTTTAGTCAATAAAATGTTAATACAGTAGTACATAATTTGACCATTAATTTTGTGACATTATAGGGGAAGCTGAGCTTCCCTTGCAGTCTTGAAGAAATCGCCACTGATACACACGTATTTATTCATCTTTTGGTCTCACGCCGACAGGACATCTCTTCAGCCTAGTAGCATGGATCCACTGTGGAAAAGAAATGAGTTAAGACAGCAGTACGAGTAATAGCGATTATTTCTGCTGGTCCGTCATATTTACAATCTCCCAGTTTTCTGGGGGTCAAAGATTTTATCAGAACAATATCTCCCACATTAAAAGGATGTGTGGGTTTTGTTAAGGGTATTAAAGTCACATCAGCAATTTGTTCATAATGTTTAGTTAGAGTATCTATTAGAGCAGCAGAATATTCAGCAATATGTACAGCAAGATCAGTTGTTCCTATCGCGGGTTTACCTTTCCTCCATGGCACGGGAAAGGGTCTGCCAAATATAATTTCATGTGGTGACATGTGCATGTCTTTTCTTGGTGTCATTCTCATTTCAGCTAGAACAGCAGGTAACAGACCAACCAAGTTTTTACTCCCCATAGTTTTCATTCCTTTAGTCATTTTTTCTTTCAGTGTCCTATTTGTTCCTTCTACTATACATGATGACTGTGGATGATAAGGAATGTGAAAATACTAGGACAGTGAAAGTAAAAGGTGTTCCGTTATCTGAGTCAATAGCATGAGGCACGGCATAGCAAGATATTATTTCTTTCGCTAAGACTCGGGTCAGCACCTTTGCATTCTCTCGAGCACACAGGAAAGCTTCCACCCACCTAGAAAACTTGTCTACCAAAACCAGAAGATATTTGAACCTATTCTGTGCACACACTAAGCATCTAGATATTAATGAATCAGTTGTTTCAAGCATGTTGGCTATGCAAAGGAGTTTTCTCATATCTTCTTTAACCCCCCTTCGTGCGCGATGTGTAACACCGTGGAACTCACGCACGAGGAACGGAAGACAATGAGACGGCAGGCACAAACGACCATCAGCACAATACCATAAACCATCAGAAGCAACGTAGGCACCTTGAGCTTGCCGAAAAGAGGAATCATTTAGTGTGGCTGAAGCTTGTAAATACGATAAATCTACATCGGGAATTAAAGAGCTAGCAAGAAAAGATGTATTGATCAGATCATAATCAGAGTCAGGAAAGAAAATCTGTTTTGCTGTTCTTTAGCAACAATCAGCTAGCAAATTTCCTCGCACTTCCATAGAGTCGTTATAGATGTAGAAGACATATCAGGACGTATATTAGAGGAGTGAACAATTTTTGAGCAGCAGTTCTACTACAATCTGTTTCTACTAGCGTATTATCATGTGCATTGATCAAGTGCGCCAGATCATATCTGAGGGTGTCAAAAGAAGAGGTGGGTTTAATCTCTGAGTTACCCATAGAACAAAAAATAATCTCATACTCAGACCTAAGCCTTCATATGATGTGTTTAAAGGTTCTGCAGCACTTGTTTAACCTGATATAGAGATTACAAAATTAAAGGATCTCAGCATCTTGTACCATCACCATGCAGGTGGCCACAGCCCTGAGACGGGCGGGCCAACCTTGTGCCACAGCATCTAAAGTTTTAGATAAGAAAGCACATGGTCTCATACCCCCCCCCCCCCCCCATGCTCCTGTGCCAATACAGCAGAGGCGGTGCCTTCGTGCTCACACACGAATAGATGGAACGGTTTTTGATAGCTAGGTAGGCCCAGCACTGGAGCAGAACATAGGGCCTTTTTCAGTTCAGCAATCCATGTCAGAGGCTGTTGGAAAGGGTCATTGTGTAAGATGGCTGTCCTGATGCGTTTGTCGTAGAATGAGCAGTCAGGAATCCACTGTCGACAGTAGTTGATCAGTCCCAGGAAAGCCATAAGAGCATGTTTAATGCTCAGATGGTTAGTGTCGTGGATAACCTGGATTCGTTCCTTTAAGAGCCTTCTTTGACCTTGGGAGAGTTCAAAGCCCAGGTATTTTATTTTACAGTGTCTCTGCAAAACTGTAATTCGGTCTTTGATACCTTGAAACCCTTCAGTGCCAGGTGTTTCAGGAGACAAATGGTGGCTTTTTCGCAGACAGCAGGTAACGCGGCGGACACCAGTTAATGATCTGTGTGCAATAGGACAACAGAATCAGTGGGGAGAGTTAGATCACCAAGTGCATCTCTTACTACAGCCGAAAAAACATTGGGCTAGTCAATTAACCCTGCAGAAGACGAGACCAGGTGAACTGACGACCCCTGTGGGTGAAGGCGAAAGATGGCTGTGTCTGCCCTTCCACAGGAACACTGAAGAAGGCAGAGCAAAGTTCAATAACAGAAAAATGCGAATAATGACAAGGTATAGAGGAAACAATGGACAGCACACTAGGCACGACAAATGCAGCAGGGATAATTATGTCATTCCCTTATCTCAGATCTTGTGTAAATCTCCACGTACCATCAGGTGTTATAAGAACTTACACATGGTTTAACAACACCCTGCTTGAGCAGTGAGCTTAAAATTTCATTTATTCCCCAAGCCTTGGCCTCAGAGAGTGGATATTGTTTGATGTACACAGGTTGCATGTGTTTTAATTTAGCTTTATAAGGCACACAATGAACTAACCCCACCTCGACCTTGTGTTCAGCCCACAGACTGCTTGGCACACATTTAAGGGCAGCAGGAAGAGAGCTATTTTGCTATATTTTGCGAAGAAAGGAAACAATTACTTACATGCATATTTGTGAGGTTTGGGAGAAAGGAACTGAATCAGGCACTACAACAGTGAGTTTCGCGCCAGAAAAAGTCATGGACACGTGTAGCCTGCTCATTAAATCACGACCTAGCAGATTAAAAAGACAATCAGGCATACAGACAAAACGGTGAGAGAGATGAATTCCCTTATCTAAAGGACATGATACAGTTTCACCTGAGGAGTGAAATAATTTCGTTGAGCGATCCCTTTAATTCCCACAGAGCTTATACTTTTATTCAAGAGCGGCATCTCATAATCACGATCCAAAGACAACATTGTAGCTCCTGTATCCACCAAGAAAGGGAATACGGAACCATCTATACATAATTCTAAAGGGCAACTCATTAACCTAAGATCACTCGAAAGTACAAAGTAACATCGCAGTGCTGGAACTCTGCGGGCATCCCCATGCATCATATACTCCTACCTGCATCCCTGAAGGATTAGGAGAAAACACCTCATTAGCATGATGCCACTGACCATCATTTAATTGAGTATACACATTTTGTCCACTATGTTTCTCATCTCGGGCCTTTGTGCGACATTCACAAGCCCAATGACCTTATTTATGACAGTAATAACAATTACCAGACCTACAGGGTGTGCTCTGACCCTGCAGACCTCCTCTACCTCTGTATCCTCCACTCTCCACAGACAAACATGCCACTTGTTTGTTTTATAAAATACCATCTCTTCCAGTGTTCTAACACGCTCGCCTAATTTTTTAATAGACATTGTAGAACGATCTGAGAATTGAAACTTTAAAAACCATCCAAAAGGGTCCGGGTCTCTTAAAACCTCTCGAGAAACTTTTTCTTTTCTTGTCTACAATTAGTGACAGATCTTGACTAGCTTGCTGACATGCAAGAAGATAAGTAGTTAGCTCTTCTTTTAAGAGTTTCATAGCCTCATTAGAACTACCTCAAAGAAAGTCATATTCCTTCTTTTTCCACTACAGCCAATTAGTCTGTTTTAGAGTCTAAGCATTTTACCGTTTTTATCAAATCAGCCTCATCGTACCCATCTCCCAAAACCGATTTTAAAATAAAGCGGTAATCCGCACCCACAGGCTGACAGTGCCTAGAAGCCTTTATCAGCATATCAACAAAATGCAAAGGTTTGTTGGCAGAAGGGAGCATCTTAATAATGTCCTTCAGCGTGCTTACGGATGGTGGAAGGACTTTTTGGCCCTTTGGTCCCATAGAGAAAACAAACGCAGTGTTTTTTTGTCAAGGTTTGGGGTGAGACCTCTCATCCGGACCTTAATCGTTATCCTCATCATCATCCGGACCTTATCATCATCCTCACCATCAGTATCCTCGGGATCATCCGAAAGAGGGCTGTAAGGAGTTCATCCTGAAACCTTCTTAGGAGTCTTTCCCTTTCCTGAGGCACACCCTTCCGGCGAAGGTGAGCACGGTTTTGTGGGTACGGGGAAGACAGGCACAGATGGGCAGCTCACAAAAGGATTAGTGGGATTCAAATTAGGATAGATTTTCTTAATAATTTGTTGGTTAGATGCTGATGTTGCTATTTCAGCATGATATGGAGGAGGGATCGGAAAGGTTGAGAGAACGAATTTAGTTTCGGGTGTGACCTTTGGAATCTTTTTCTTCTGTATTTTAGTTTCTTTTTTTTTTGTCTAAGTATTTATCCTTTCATTTCTACCCATTTTATAAATATGAATTAACCCGCGACAGAAAGAACCAATATCTTTAACAAACAACACACAATACAACAAAAAGGACAACAAAAGAGCTCAACAAAGACAATAACAAAGAGCGGGCAAAAGAATACAGCTTCCACACTATGCTTCAGTTGAAGGAACTGTTCAGAAGCGAGCCTGCGCTAAACAGGCGTAAAAGCCCCAAGACAATCCTCCCCCGTACTGTATATGGTTCAGATACCAAAAACCAGGGAGCGTGCTTGCTCTATCCTTATATAGAGAAAAAAAAGCAGCACTCACCTGATTAGAGGTATCCCTGACGAGCCCCTAAATTGTAAGGATTTCTTGAATTTTGGTAGACCTCCTTTTGTCTACTCAGTGCTCAGCCTGTATTCTGTCTGTCCCGCCTGGATCCAGGGAACCCCTCAATGATACACACAAGTCAGTGCTCAGTGAGACGTTCAAAGTTTATTGTGGGAGACAGGAGTATATATACGCACACACACAAAACCAAAGAAAAGGGGGATGCAGGAGAGTTTACATCTGTTCTGGAATGTTTTTTAAAAGATAAGGTGAAGAAGAACATAAAACTTGGGAGTAGCTCTGCTTTAACGAGCGTTCAACAGTTTTACGACCTTTAACATAAACGACCATAGAATGTGTTTATTGAAAGTGTAGGTCGTGTCGTGAGAAAAGGAAGAAAAACACTCTGTTCTCACGCACACAGAATATCATGAAACAGACTTAAAATCTTATATTTCCTACACTGTGTCACATTGTCCATAGGATTTCGAGGTGGTCCATGGACTCAGGGCACATTTGCTAGTAGTGGCTAACTACTGCTCATCCGAAAATGGGTCATTAACAAGAATCTAGCTGTGACATTATGGCACAGCATCTGTCAGGAAACATGCTGAACACAGTATAAATCTTGTACTTTAGGATTATTTTCCTTTTCAGGCTCAAGTGGCGTATTGCTTCTTGTGGCTTCATTGACATTTATGATTATAGCATCCCCGCTGGAACAAAATTCTTTTTGGTTTGGTTGCTTAGCTGAATCATTCCAAGAGTAGCAAATAACTGTAGATTTTTCCAGTAGGTAAAAATTGAGTTAGATGTGAAAATGTACTGGAAAAACACTTACTCTAGGTTTTATTTATTATTCATAATGATCCATGGATTATTACTCCTCATACAAATGCTTAAACCTTTCACACAGGCTCTTTTCTTTATAATATTAAGATAAAGAGATTATTATTTAAGATCAATTATTACTTGCATGTACAGTGCTTGCAGCACAGGGTTAACCAGCCTGGAGAAGACAGGGATATGGGCCTTGCTCAATGGCTCAGTGGCAGCGCTGAGCGGCACTGCTGAGGCTTGAACCCCTGACCTTCTGATCAGTAACTCTAAGCATTCAGATTAATCCTCTCACTCGCTCACTCCATAGGCTTACTAGGTAGGCGGCCTCCGCTTCTGCAGGTGTGCAATGGGGCGGGGCTGCAGGAAGCGGCATGGCTGCTAATGGAAAACACGGCGTGAGTGTAGTTCTGTGTCTGGTCTAGCACTAAAGATCTAAGGAGCTGAGTTGTGTCGTGGATGCTCTAAACGTGGGAGAGTAGCATGCGAGCATAGTGACTTCAAAAAAGCAGAACTGAAAGAAGTTGTTTGACTGCCGCATAAACGACAGCCGTGTGAACACGGCCCGCGGCACTCACACTTCCGCAAAGAGACAGTCTTCAGGATTTCGTTGTCGCTGGTAAAAGTAAATTCAACGAAAGACAACTTTCATTCTATTGCATTGAGCTCACAGTTTTTTTTTTGCTTTCTTATTGTAGACCACTCATACTAGAGCCTTCATCTGTGTCAGAGTTTTGTCCAAGGCCAATGTTATTATTGCGCTTATTACTTGCTGCCACCAGTTGACGTAGAGGTGTTTTTCCATTACTCTGACAGTCGCAGACACAGGCACTCAACAATGGCAAATTATTTTCAGTAAATAAATAATTCTTTACTTTGGACCATTTAAAAATAATTTTTACTCAACAATATTTTTATTGATTTTAAACAGGGATATAACAGGGTAAACATGTAAAGTTTTAATATACTATAGATTCTATAGATTCTATGACCCCCTTATAAGCCCTATAACACCCACCCCAACCCTCCCTGACTCCAAGCCAGCTATACATGTATAAGAAAGGCTAGACGCCAGGCATCTAAAAAAAAGAAGAAAAATAGAAAAAAAACATATATATATATACACACACACACACACACACATATATATATGTACGCATGTGTGGAGCTGGAAGTTTTTTAGTTCTGCGTGCAAAAAAAAAAAGGAAAAAGAAAAACAAACAGACAAACAACTAAATAAGAATGGAATCGAACTATTAATGTATATGAAAAAAGCGAAGGAAGGGCCCCCACACCTGCTGAAATTTCAAGTCTGAATGACGGATTGAGTAATGAATCTTCTCCAGGGACAAACAGGACATAATATCTCTGAGCCACTGGGCGTGAGTGGGTGACGTGGTATCCTTCCACTTGAATAAAATAGAACGCCTAGCCAGGAGTGTCGCAAAAGATAACAAACGCTGTTTAGCTGGAGTTAGACACTTGTTTTCCTCTCCAGTGACACCAAAGAGAGCAATCAGAGGGTCTGGTTCAAGGTTACATTTTAATATGTACGACAAGGTTTTAAAAACATCCCTCCAGAATTTTTCCAAGTTCGGGCATGTCCAGTACATATGAATAAGAGACGCCTCTCCACTTTTACACTTATCACAGCAAGGATCAATGCCTGGGTAGAAACGGGAAAGTTTAAGTTTAGAAAAATGAGCCCTGTGTACAACCTTAAACTGTAACAAAGAGTGGCGAGCACATAAAGAAGTTGAGTTGACAAGTTTAAGAATTGAATTCCAAGTATCATCTGATAGTGACAAATTTAAATCTTTCTCCCAAGCAGTTTTAATTTTACTTAAAGGGGTGTGACTCAAACCCATCAATCCACCGTAAATAGTGGATATTAGGCCTTTACGTAACGGGGACAAACAAAGGAGATTATCTAGAATATTTACATCAGGAGCTTCAGGGAAATTTGGTATTGAAGAGCTAATGAAGTGTCTTACTTGCAGGTATCTGAAAAAATGAGAATTGGGTAGGTTAAACCTTTCAGAAAGCTGCTCAAACGATGCAAACTTATGATCAACAAACAGATCTTTGCAAAGCTTGATGCCCTTATTGTACCATTCCTGAAACACTGAGTCATGTAAGGAAGGTTGGAAGAGATGGTTAGAGACAATAGGACTGGAAAGAGAGAAGCCCAGAAGACCGCCGTGCTTTCTAAACTGAGCCCATACTCTCAAGGTATGCCTAACAACTGAGTTATTGATAGATTTAATTGAGGGGATGGGGAGTGCAGATCCAAGGAGTGCAGAGACAGAGAGATTTTTTACGGACTTTATCTCCATTTCCACCCAGGCAGGCCGATTAGGTTGGTTGTGGAAATATGCCCAAAAGATGACAGATCGAATGTTTGCTGCCCAGTAGTAAAAACGAAAATTAGGCAAAGCCATGCCACCATCTCTTTTAGATCTTTGAAGTAGGGACTTATTCAGTCGTGGATGTTTACCTTTCCAAAGGTAAGAGGATATAATTGAATCTAAAGCACCAAAGTAAGATTTGGGAATAAAAACAGGTATAGACTGAAAAAGATATAAAAATTTAGGAAGAACACTCATTTTAATGGCATTAATGCGTCCCACCAGGGACATGGACAGTGGTGACCAGTGTCCCAAGTCCTTTTTTGTTTGGCTCAACAACCTAATAAAATTTTCTTTAAAAAGGTGTTTATGTTTTCTTGTGATTGTAATACCGAGATAGGTAAACTGATTTCTCACTATGTTGAAAGGAAAATTGTGGATACCAGTTGTTAGTGCTGTATTATTAAGCAGAAAGAGTTCACTTTTGTGCAAATTCAGCCTATATCCTGAAAAATAGCTAAATTCACTGAGCAATGACAGCACAGGTGGAAGGGAGGAGATTGGATTTGATATAAACAGTAGAAGGTCATCTGCATAAAGAGAAACTTTATGTTCTTCTCCCTGCCTCCAAATCCCAGATATATCCCTACAACTGCGGAATGCAATTGCTAGTGGCTCAATGGCAAGGTTAAAGAGCAATGGGCTAAGAGGACACCCCTGACGAGTTCCCCGCTGAAGGCTGAATGGTTGAGACTGCTGAGCATTAGTCAGAACTGTGGCATTAGGGCTTGAATATAATAATTTAACCCAAGTGATAAAACTTGGACCAAAATTGAATTTTTTTAAAGCCCTAAATAAATACTCCCATTCCACACGATCAAAAGCCTTTTCAGCATCCAAAGAAAGGACACACTCAGGGATCCCCTCTGATGGTGTGTACAAGATATCCATAAGGCGTCTAATGTTAAAATAAGAAAAACGATTTTTAACAAAACCGGTCTGGTCCTCAGATATAATAGAGGGTAAAACAATCTCTAATCTACGAGCCAAGACTTTAGCAAGGATTTTAACATCCACATTAAGAAGAGAGATTGGTCTATATGAAGAGCACTCTGTTGGGTCCTTATCCTTCTTTGCTATGAGGGTGATGCGAGCCTCATTAAATGACGCGGGCAGCTTACCTTGCTGAAAAGATTCAGATAGAACCGAAGCTAGTTGTGGTGCAAGGTATGAGGAGAATGATTTAAAAAACTCTGCAGGGAACCCGTCAGGACCCGGGGACTTACCAGATTGCAATGATGAAATAGCTGAAATGATTTCCTCCTGTGATATGGGCCCTTCTAATTTTAATTTAGAATCAGGGGACAGTGTTGGGATATCTAGTTGAGTCAGGAAATTCTCAACTGAACTATGGTCCTTAGGGAACTCAGAAGTATATAGTCGAGAATAAAAATTCCTGAATGCATCATTAATTTTAGAATGATCGGTAGTAATGGTACCATCCTCCATCCGAATTCTTGTAATGTGTTGTTGTGCTCTAAATCCTCTTAACTGACTAGCTAAAAGTTTCCCAGATTTGTCACCATGAATGTAAAATTGGCTCCTACTCCTTAATAATTGACGTTCTATAACATGTGTTGAGATAAGTTCAAACTTACTTTGCAATTCTACACGTTTTTTATACAGATCGGGGTTTTTAAATAGAGCATACTGCTGATCAATTTCTTTAATTTGGTTGATTAGATCTTTTCGCTCTTTATATGCCTTCCTTTTCATATTTGCAGTGTATGAAATTATCTGTCCCCTGAGGTAGGCTTTCAGAGCATCCCAAACAGTTAAACATGACACTTCAGATGTTTCATTTGTGTTTAAGAAAAAAACGATCTGATCTTCCATAAATTTAACAAAATCATCCTCTATGAGTAACGATGAATTAAAACGCCAATTTTTATTAATCTGAGGTAGATTGGGGATCTTTAGAGACATAAGAACCGGAGCATGATCTGATATCACAATGCTCTGATAAGCACAAGAATTAACCATTGGGATCAATTGATTATCTACGAAGAAATAATCAATTCTGGAGAAAGTATGATGAACATGTGAGAAAAATGAATATTCTCTCTTTTTTGGATTAAGGAAGCGCCATATGTCAGAAATACCAAAGCTGCAAAGATAGGACTGAAGTAGCGTGGCAGATTTACTCAGAGGTATAGGATTGGGAGATGACCTGTCAATTGATGGGTCTAAACAGCAGTTAAAGTCTCCCCCTAATATGAGAGAGTATGAGCTCAGATCCGGCAGAACAGAGAAGAAATGTTCAAAGAAGGAAACATCATCGTAATTAGGGGCATATAAATTAGCCAACACTACATTAGTATTAAATAACTTCCCTGAAACAATGATATAACGACCATGTATATCTGCAATAATATTATGCTGCTCAAAAGAGATGTTTGGATTAATGAGAATTGAGACACCCCTAGCTTTGGCCTGAAAGGTCGAGTGGTAGTGCTGCCCTCCCCAACGCGACATAAGACGAGAATTATCATAAATGTGAGTTTCTTGTAAAAATGCAATTGCAGTGTTAAGTTGCTTAAGGTGTGAGAGCACCTTCCTTCTCTTGACCGGATGGTTTAAACCCTTAACATTCCAGCTCACAAAGTTTAAAGAACTATTCATTCTCCCTGAGAGGAGATGCAGATAGATAAACATAAATAATGAAATGCCCAGCGTCAGCTTTAAAACAGAAGTGTAAAACACAGAGCATCACGTTAAAGATACACCGTGTATACTGAACTAACATAATACTGGCTTTGGAGAACCCCCACCCCTGCCCCACACACCCCTCCCCCACACACCCCACTACCCCCAAACAAACAAAGATAGCTGCTAAGAAACAAAGCAGCAAGCTCTTCCATCCTTCCATTCTCCACCTAACCACTCTTCCTGCCGCTAACCACACCATCTTCTGCTCCGACACAGTTTACAAAAACTAAGAATTAAATATATAAATAAAACATTTCCCCACTCCAATACTGAAATCTCTCAATAAGAGAAAAACACAAAACAACCCCCTCCCCCCACGTCACATTGTAACTCTAAAAAATAAACAAACATGTAAATTACACGTGACTAGAAATAGAGAAAATAATAATAGAAAACCAACAACAACTACACGTGTTTAACACAATACTCTTACCAGGAAATAACGTAAACATGGCTAGATTTAAAGTTAAAAAGGGTATTTTCCTGAGAATTGTAGTATTAAAAAAAATAAAACTATAATGCACTACGTAGTTTTCGGCAGACTGTCTATGTGTTTCTGCGCCTCTTCTACCGAGCGAAGCCACTTCTTCTGTCCGGTAGAGAGAGTTATCCGGAGCCGTGCTGGATACAGGAGAGAAGGCCGGAGTCCACGGTTGTATAACTCAGTCATAACGTCTCTATACTCGGCTCGCTGGCTTAAAACTTCGGGAGCGTAATCTTCCACGATACGAACCTGCTGACCGCGGTATTCCAGCTTCCCCCTCCGCCGAGCCTCCCGAACCAGAAGGTCTTTAACCTGGTACCGGTGCACACGGAGAATGACCGGCCGAGGTCGCTGACCTGAAGCGGGTTTAGATGCAGGTATGCGGTGGGCTCTGTCAATCTCAGGCGGGGAAGGGAGCGTTTCACTCCCAAACACCTCGCACAAAAACTTCGAGAAAAACTCGGTAGGGAGTCCACTCTCAGTACCCTCCCGAAGACCCAGGACACGCAGGTTCTGTCTCCTGCTCCGGCCTTCTAGGTCTACGACTTTGGCCGTTAACTTAGAGTTGTTTTCCCGAAGTCCGGAGCAGATGTTCTCCAACTCGGTCACACGCTGGCTCAGGTCATCTGTAGCGAGTTCTAACGAAGGTAAACGCTGTCCATGGTCCTCTACTTGGGTTTGGATTTGGTCCAGTTTACTTTCTAGTAAACTAAACGAAGATTTAAAATCAGCCGCTAACGCTTCACGTTGTTTATCTAACAGCGCAGAGACGGCCTCGATCGTCAGAGGGGTCGCAGTGTCGTCTTTTTTTCCGCTTTTAACACTCCTTGTAGCCATTATAGATAAAAAGTAGTTAGCCGTGAGGTAGAGTATAAAGATATTGTAAACTAAGGATTTAATTCAGCATTTAAAGACGAGTAAGGGAGTAAAGAAACTAAAAATTGTCGGAGCACCTAACTCACACGTCTACTCCATGTGGCTGCTAACCGGAAGTCCCCCATTTAAAAATAATTGGATAATTTTTGGGATAATTTTTTACACCTGACGAAATCATGTGTTGCAGCACAGTGGTTGAAAAAGACTTGTGTAAATGATCACAGTAGGTTTGAGCCCTGGAGCCAACCATTATACCACCATCTCACCACTCCCAATTCAATTGACTCTTACTCACTCACTCATTTCTATACTGCTTTATCCTGTATAAAGGGTCACGGGGGCCTGGAGCCTATTCTAGGAGACTTAGGGAACAAGGCAAGGTACACCCTGGCCAAGGTGCAAAAAAAAGGTGCAGGGCACACACCCATCGAGCGACTGCAGTCACAAGCCATCATAGAAAAACTGCCCGCATAAACTGAGTCCAAGACTCTTCAGAGTGGAACCATCTTGAGTCATTACACGAATTAAAAACAACTACTAGACCAGACTGCTTGGTGCTGAAGTAACGCCTGTGACAAGTTCTTCTTTGTTAATGTTTGTTATGATTAAGTGTGTTACTCTTCCCGATTCTGACATAACTGGCATGCCCTAGCTAGTGTGTCCTTAAGCTGCCAACTAAGGCATTTGCACTTCTCTCTTGTTGTGGTTTTTGGTTGTAAGCGATTCAATCTTAACCGGAACTCGTCATGTTGGTAAAAATCCCAATAAAAATATTAATTTCAACTCAAGACTCATGTATAACAAAGGTTTGATTTATCTCATAAGAATGTGAGCTTTCTCATCAGGGACAATCTGATAATCATAATTTATACATTTTTTCTCCTAAAATTTCAAACTCATTTTCCTATTTATTTTTATTCTTTAAAGCAGCTTTGTGATAATGACCATTGCCGTGTATTGTAAATAAAACAGAATTGAATTGAATAAAAAAAATTGCAGAACTAAGGTTGAGACACTAATCTACACTTTTTAGTAACAGAAATCAGAAAGCAGATAACCAGTTAGGCGAATGTAACCTTTTTGTTCTCAGCCCATGTTACTCATCTGAGCTCCTTTTTTGGGGATCTTTAGTTCTTTATTCGCTATATAAAAAAATTTTGATTGATTGATTGATTTATTATCCTTGACCATCCATAAAAATCACAAAATCGGCATAGATGCAAGCTTATACCGAGCACACACACACACACACACACACACACACAGACACAAAGCCATAACTTTTAAGATCTGTTAGAACTTGTACACAACAGAAACATTTTATTAAAGACCTCAAGGTGTTTTACTCACATACTGTATGGTGTTTTTCAGTTTTGCCTAATTGTGGAATGTCTAGAACTCTTTGATGATCAAGAGTGTCGATGAACTGCCAAGCAGGAAGGAGTTGTTTAAGCAGCCTTGGGCTTCATGACTGATGATGGTTCATATCCTTGACTGTAATACATGCATTTTTATCTGTGTAATCGAAGACTATTATTGTAGATCTGGGTTCAATTCCTTGAACACTAGCCAGGGTTACCAATGTGTCAGTGAAGTGTCTAGTCTAAATACAGGCAGTCTCCCAACTACCTATGAGCAAATTCTGTTCCGGGAGCACATTCTTAAGTTAGATTTGTTCTCAAGTCCGACAAAGTGAGTCTAATAAGCCTTTGACATAAATATAAAATGTAAAGCATATTAATTCACTCATTAATTCAATTTATTAGTTCAATAATTCATCATGCTCCCGGACCAATTAATTGAAACCGGTGAGGCCAACTCATTTCTCCTGCACCCTCACATGCACACACATACAATATACCAAATTTTAGACATTTTATACATTCACTTACACACTGAAAATATTGTATATAATTGTAAATATTGGTATTTGGTGCACTGCAGTGTCTATTTTTTGTAGAATACATGTGAGCTACAGTACTTCTGTGGTTTGTTAACAACTACAAAAACCTCCCATCAGTCTGAGTCTGTGGAAATTTGTAACTTGAATGTTCGTATGTCAGGGACTATCTGTACTGTATTATAAACACCCCCCCCCACACACACACATTAAAAGTGTCTCAAAAATTTTGGGAAAAGTTAATATTTTAATTTTCTCAATGTTTGCAGATGAAGTAAGTATTCTCAAAACAACAAAGTAAGTTGTCTGCAATTTTTTTTTTTTTTCAAAATTTGTCATGGAAATTGCTCAACACAGGGTTGCCAGGTAAAATAACATACACACCTATACACATCTATGGTAAATTTAGAGTCACCAATCCTCTTGCATGTTTTGCAAGATCAGAAAAAGGTAAAGGAAATTTAACACATTGACTTTGATGAACTAACTGAATAAGGTCTGAACCATCTGTGACTGTATGCAGCTTTGGTAATGAGTAAGGCTTACTGTAATAGTTGCTAG
Source organism: Clarias gariepinus (assembly GCF_024256425.1). Lineage (NCBI taxonomy): Eukaryota > Metazoa > Chordata > Actinopteri > Siluriformes > Clariidae > Clarias > Clarias gariepinus. The sequence continues at coordinate 10,672,961 of NC_071101.1, forward strand.
GATGAGGAATCTATACGCAATAACAAATTGCTTAATGTATGGTTTTTAAACAATCTCTTTGCGTTTACATGCATGGATTTGGATTTGGAACTGTGTGTTTAAATGACTCAAGTTATTGCCTTTACTGGAAACAGCATGTTATTCTAGATAAAGCCTGCTTATTCCACTTTATGTTCTGGTGTCCTTGTTCTACTGAAGACACGTCTTATACAACTTTAGACTTAGCGAAGCCAAAGTACAGTATCAACTATTTATGGCCACAAAATTGGCCCTGCACATTACATTTTTCATGTCAAATTGAATATATATATTTCCAAATATCACATTTTCTCAATTTCCTAAATGCTCTTGTACAGTACAGTATATTTCAATTTGTACAGTATATTTCTATTTTTCATGTACAGCATATTTCTATTTTTATTTTTAGGTCTATTTTTCCTAGTTTAATTTAATTTTTTTGTTCTATTTAATTTTCTGTCTTGTTTCTTTTATTCATATTTATTTCTTACTATAAGCTTTAATTCTCCTTTAGGGTATCGGGCAGTCGTATAAGCATTTCACTACATTTCGTACTGTGTATGACTTCTGCACGTATGTGACAAATAAAATTTATATTTGAATTTAATTTATCAGAATAAAAACTCTCTCCCTTCTTAATATCTCTATATAATCCTCTGCTACACTAATGCACTTATCCCAATGTTTCATTAGTGCTTGGATACCAAAAAGGTAGAAAGTTTTCTCAGTATGCCGGAGCCAATGATTAGACAGCCTGCTTTACCTTTGAAATGCTGGTGTTCCAGGAACTCGTTTAATGGCCCAAACATGTGGGGATGGAAATTGGAGTGAGATCACGACTGAGAAAAATTTAAATGGAAAATAATCTGTGTGCAAATGGAAAATCCTTGCCTTAACAGAGGTGGAGGGCTAAGGCACATTCTGTTTTTTATATTTCATGTTGATGTTGTTCTTTCAGCTGCTCGCGGCAAGGGGTTGCCACAGCGAAATACCCAGTCCACACTTGGCCCACTTGGCACAGGTTGGCACAGGTTTTTACGCTTGGCACAGGTTTTTACGCCGGATGCCCTTCCTGACACAACCCTCCCATTTTATCCGGGCTTGGGACCGGCACTGCATTCAGTGGCTGGGGTTTGGGCACCTTAATGACTCTCCCTAATCTCTATTTCTATTGCTGTTACTTCCTAACAGCCATTCATTCATTTATTCATTCATTCATTCATTCATTCATTCTGATTGTCCTGGCAGAGCAACACTTTGAGAATGACAGCCAAATCTTTGTTCCCAGACACAGATGTCACAATCTTGTTACAGTAGATATTATCTCTCCATCAGATTCTAGTTCTAACTCCTTCTTAGGATAACTATTTTGGTTATAAGAATAATGTTTGGTGCTATGGTAACAACAAACTCCTTAGGAACTGATGCGTACTTGTGACGTACATTCAACCAAATAGGTATTTGGTATTTACCTCTAACGCAGTGTGCATACACAGCAGCTGACATTGCTCTAACTTCCTGTGTTTATAAAATTCACTTCATTCATTTATTTAAGTTGTTACACTACTTTATATCAACGCCTACTTGGAGGAAGACCTTTACTGAAGACAAGTTTGTTAAAAGTGGCAGGGGGTTATGGAAACACTGCATCATCATCATCATCATCATCATCTATTTCATATAAATAAGCAGGGAGAAAAACAGATAATATAATGTACAATGGAGAAACAAAATGTTTTAAAAATCTACAATTTTGGGACATTAAAAAAGCAATACACATTTTATACAAAATTGATGCTGATAAAAAGTGAAAGAGTACATAAGTGAGATGGCACATATGACTGTACCTACTTATATTGATGAAATAAATAATAATAAAAAAACATTCTTTTGAAGTGCACACCTCAGGCCTGAAATTATTCTAACATCGTCTTGTGAATCACACACAGGGTAAGTTTAAATGTTGGGGAATTTCCTCCATTCACTTAAACTTAATCATTAAAAACCCTCAGATGACTAAAGAATGGTTTAATGGTTTCTGTTATATAAAGCACAATTCTAAACACCTTGGCATGCTTTATATGTCAAATATCTTATGACTAAACTCTTACACTAAAGTACTTTCTGCACTGCTTACTTTGGCCTTTGTTTAAAATGCACTTTTAGAATTCAGTCTGTGTTGAAAAGTTCAGCTTAGAACAACGCTTTGCCTGCCCTTATAAAGGATTAGACTGAGATGAGTAAACTCAGGAATGTTAACATTATAAATCACTTTGAGAAGTAGGTCAAGAATACTCATAAATGGCTCAGTACTACTCTAGGGCCTTCCCAATGCACTCATCGGCCATAACATTAACCGCACATGATATTAATATTAACATTATAATAACATGCTGTACCAGGGAACTGATGCCTGTGGGGTGCAAATACTGGATTGTATGGTCCAATCCCGGCAGAAAGCCAATGCAGCACAAATTGCAGACCAAATTCAATGCTGATGGTGATAGGGAGCCACCAGAACACCCAGTGCACCACAGCCTGCCAAGCATGGAGCCTGGCAGGCAAGGAGCCCTAGGCCACCGATCCTGACCTTCAAACTAACCCAGATCCCTATCCGATTGAACACTGGATGAATCTACTAAGGCCTCGCTCTGCAACCCATAGTACCCTGCAAATGTCCTGGTGCTAGACACTACAGCACTCTCCGAAAGTCTTGTAATGTCATGCCCTGAGGTTTATTATTAACAAATTATTAAGCTGAAGTAGATTTAAATGGATGGGACTTAAAGCATTCTACCTGGCTATACAGCTATTTTTGAGAGAAAGCAATACACTAAATACTCTATACACTAAGTACTAATATAACCCAACGCCAGAATGAACTGGATAGCTTTAATGTACAGTATGAAGCTAAGCAAATACACATCATCCATTATACTCAACCACAGGATACTAGATCACATTTAGGCTGTGCGCCTACTACCGATAAATTTCACAGTAGATACATGATTTACATGCCATTTCCGCTATCATCTTTAGTATTCACACATCCTGTCTACACGCATCGTGAGTAATAAGCCAAGTAATTGTCATTTCCAGATCGTTGTAAGAGTGATGACGTCGAAAAACGGTCAAGATGGCAATACCCGAGGCAATGTGCCGCTTTCCAGATTTTACATCTCGCAAACAGAGGCCCGCAAATAGCATCTGTGATGTAAGAAGGATTTGCATGGCGGACGACAGGGACAGCAGCTTGACTAACTAATTTGGTTATAAATTTGAATTAGTTTCTGGCAAAGAGTGGATCATTAACATCCTGGAAAATGTTTAAGCAAGATAGCAAGATGTACGAGATACATTACTGAGCGAAAGTCTTAGGCACATGCAAGCGACTGCTGTACAGCAAATTATGTCAAACAAAAACTTTTACATTAAATAAATAAATAAATAAATAAAAAGCAGTGAAGAATAATTAATGTAGCGTTAAAGTCAACAACTGACATCATAACTCAAAATAATAAATATAGTCTCGTGTACAAGCTGTGCAGTTTTATAAGAAAATTATCTGCTTAGTTTTATTGAACATCCACAGAGTCCTAAGTCGCACCTGCTTTTTAATGCAGCAAAACCTAAAAGCTTTTTTTTCTTTTTGTCTGAAAAGTGTTCTTTTACATAATACGCTGTCTATCCTACAAATATTTTACAAATCAATGAAATTGTTGTAATTATTGCAAAAAAAAAAATAATAAATCTTCGGCGACACACTTCTCCAAACAATGGATGAGCTGGTGGAGACTGTTGTTAAGGAAGTCTTCTTTTGGACTCTTAAATACAAGTTTCACATTGGTTATCCCTCGGTCATCATCAAACGTCACAAAGTAGTTTCTTCGAGTAACGGAAGAGGAAGATGTCACTTAATGGAAGGTCAGAGGAGTAGTTTTACCATTTCGTGATCTGAATGGGCTGGTGCGTAGTCATGAAAAAGGCGCACTTCCGATTTTTTAACCTGGTTGAAATATCAAAATTTCATGAACGTACTCATTTCCGGAGGCATAATTTGGGCAAATATTTGCATATCATTTTTTTATGCATAATAATTAGAACTTTATGATCACCTTCGTCATGTTTGAAAATCAGAAATGATCTCTTTTACTGACTTAATAATGAAGTCATAAAAGTGTTGTATGATTTATACAATGTGTATCAACGTTTATACCATGTATACCAAAGTTTGTAAAAAAACAACAACACACAGTTGCCCAAGACTTTTGAACATTACTGTATGTTAATTAGATACATTTAATACCAAACTGTTTAATTTTGGATTTCTGGATTCCGTGTTTAGACTGGTTCCTCTCAAAGTTTCTTCCACGTGTCATCTCAGGGACATGCCGCTGTCACCCTCAGCTTGCTCATCAGGGCTCAAACTGACAGTTTAGTCTATAGTCTATACTAGTCTATACAGTTTCTAAAATTGAAAATCTCATAAAATTCTCCTAAAAATTTTCCTTGTGCCTTAAAACCTTTGGGCAGCGCTGCAGACAGTGGATGGATGGATGGATTCCATAGACTGTAGGTCAGTAGGAGTGTAGGTCAGTCAAAAGTCACAACTCCTAAATCTGCTAAATAGATCATTGTATGCTAGTTCTTAGGAAAATATAAAAATTGACATGACAACATACTGAAACATTAAGGTCATGGCAAATGGTGTGTACAGATGCAATCAGTTTCTGAAGGATCTTTATAGGATGGAAAATATTTTTTTTCCTAGTGTTTCTCTATTTGTTTCAGAACATATCTAGAAACTCTATAATACAGAATGTAAGGTATAACACACGATGGAGTGGGCCATACTTTGTTACATGTCTTACACCATAGATCATATCACTCACTCACTTCCTCTCACTCATTGTCTATACCGCTTTATCCTCTATTCAGGGTCGCAGGGGGTCTGGAGCCTATCCCAGGAGACTTAGGGCATGAGACAGGGTGCCAATCCATCGCAGGGCACACACACACACACATAAACACACATTCAAACACTCATTCACACACATTGGGCAATTTAAAAAACACCAATTAACATAACTTACATGTCTTTGGACTGTGGGAGGAAATCGGAGTACCTAGAGGAAACCCACCAGCACAAGGAGAACATGCAAACTCCATGCACACAGAGGAGGCAATCGAACCCAGACCCTGTGTGCAAGGTGACAGGACTAACCACTACACCACCGTGCCGCCTACTAGATTATATCAACGACTGAATTTTGTGTTATTAGTGAACGAGACATCCAGCCTTGCATTCTGTATTCCATATAATAATAATAATAATAATAATAATAATAATAATAATAATAATAATAATGCTGATGATAATAATTAAAATAAATTTGTCAAATCCATAAGACACGCTAGTTTTTGTTGTCACTTACATTATCAGTACTGTTCTCAAAATACTTAAATTTTCTCTCTTACAGTTAATGCGATAAATGCTAATTTCAGGATTTCCATTTATAAAGAAACCAAAAGGTGTACATTTTTCTGTCATCGAGGCTTTTTCCCAGTTTTACAAAACACTCTGACTGTTATAAGTACAGACACAAGTGTCACTACAAATTATAATTTTTTTCCATTTTCTTTGTTTAACAGCACAATGAAACGTCTGACAATTAGCCTTTATATTAGATCATGTGCTGATTTTGCTGTACTACAGTCTACAGTCAGAGCTGCTGTATTAACTAATCACCAATCAGAATAGAGAATTCAACTGCGGGTCAGAAGACCCTGGGAAAGTTTTTGACACTGATTTATTCATCAAATCAACACTGTCTAGAGACGTTTTCATATAGGTTTTTAATCAAGTGATAGAACACCTTTTTTATTTTTATTTTTCTAAATTTAATGATATAAAAAGGACAGACATATCATTTGTAACTGTTGTTATGGAACATTACATCATGCTAAGCATGCAGTACATCACCTTATCACTCGTGATTGTTTCTTAGGTGGGTTCTCTTCTTTTTCCATGACCATGTTTATGGGAATGTATTTTGACAGTATGTTTAGTCATGCTCACGTGTGAACTCTGTTCACCCTAACACATGACGTCTGCTAACAAACTGGTTGCACCAGAACTTATATAAGGGAATAACAACTGGTGACTACTTTTATATTTTTTTAATCCTGGAAATGTAATTAACTTCCTGTTGTTTACTATTGAAGGTCAATGTGTGGAATGAAGAATGCTATTTCTCATATATATATATATATATATATATATATATATATATATATATATATATATATATATATACAGTGAGGTCAATAAGTATTTGATCACCCTGTGAATTTGCAAGTTCTCTTATTTAGAAATCATAGAGGGGTCTAGGTGCATTTCCACTGTGAGAGAAAAATCCGGAAATCACATTGTATGATTTTTTAACAATTTATTGGTGAATTACTGTGTCAAATAAGTATTTATAAGTATATATTTTTATCAGCCAGATTTCTAACCCTCAAAGACCTGTTATTTTGCATTTAAATAGTCCATATGCTTCTTACGGTCCATATGCTTCTTACTGGTTTTCCTGGCTGTGTGTTTTGGGTCATTGTCATGTTGGAAGACCCAGCCACGACCCATCTTTAATGCTCTGACTGAGGGAAGGGGTTTTTGCCCAATATGTCTTACACAGTTCTACAATGTGATTTCTGGATTTTACTTTTTAGATTCTGTCTCTCAGTGGAAATGCACCTATGCTGAAAATTGTAGACCCTATATATACTTCATTATAATATATTTATATATAGTATAATAATACTAAATTTATTGCTGTATGTTATATAGTGATATATGGTAATATTATGACAACAATATGATAATTTTATGAATATTATATTAACATAATAAACATCATACTATTAGTGTATATATATATATATATATATATATATATATATATATATATATATATATATATGTGGGTGCTTAAATTCATGAGTCACACAACCTATTCATGAATTATCCCAATGTACTAAGAACATATTTCCTTGTTAAGCTCCGGGAAGGCAATAATTAAATAAATTATTTTTTCCTCCTCAACTTACTATCAGTGCTATCAAGGATGTTATTGTAAGGCTGCATATGAAAATGAACTTGGTTAAAGCTAATCATATAGGAAAATTTAAACCTATTGAGTAACTAGATCTTCAGTAAAACCATAAAAATGCAAAAATTCTGCTCTTCCTCATACTTCCTTCTTCTTTTAACTTCTTTAACTTCCTTCTTCCCATTTTAGCCTGCACATGTTAAAGGAATTTGACCTTTAAAATAGGAGTAAATGTCCCATTGCTCTTACATCAGCCATAAATTTAGCTTAAATTGTCAGTCATGCAAATAGGAAGTGAGAGTGAGACAATTTCCTCTAATGACGACTGAAAACCACACTGCTTCTACTCTTTTCTTCTTATCAGCACTGACTGTAGCGTGGAGACGGAGGTGTTTCCTCTAAGAGTGTGGCGTGCACAGCACTTCTGCTGTTATGCAAAAAAAAAAAAAAAACGTTTTAGTGAGTCGTTTTTAGTGAGTCAGCCTCAGCCCAAATGTTCACTGAATGACTGACAAAGGAAATCACACCTTTCACAAGTGTGTGAGAATGTAAATTTGAATGTGAATGAGAGCTATAGGGGACAGTCATCAGTGCAGATAGAAACCACTCAGAACCAGGATGAGTAATAGGATTTTTTTTTTTTGCTGTGACTGAATAAAAAAAAGGAGGAAAGAAAATGCCTTAGAGTATCAAAGTAAAAAAACTATCACTACTACGTTAGGGTTTACAAAGTTGATGATATGAAGAAAAAACATAAAGAGTCATCATGGTGATTTATGGGTTTAGCAATTTCTTTTGACAATACAGTTCTTGCAAGATCTGACCCAGAGCAGTTGACCTTCATGCCCTAATTTTAAATACATTTTTATTTAGAAAACAGAATGCTCTTTGTCCTGAGTCTATTTCAACATGCTTATTGACACGATTAGGGATTTACCTGAAGTTACAGTAAGTCTGCACCATGAATTAAATCAAAACAGCTGTTTTTGACCGCATGTGTCAAACTGTGGGCGCTCAAATTGTATTACTGGAAGTTGAAAATTGAAAGTACTTTTGCAGTACTTGGATATCTGCCTAAAGTTAAATTGCACCATTAGTGAAAGTAAAATTTTAAGAAAAAGTTATGTCATGAACAGTTGTGTGGCGGATTTAATAATCTGCTTTAAAATAAGCTATTAATAAGCTACTGGCTCAATGTACAGAAACACCTGCACCAGTGGATATTAATTAGAAAAGCTAAACTGAATATTTTTTAATGGGATTTAGTTCATATTTTCACCGCTGAAATAACTGCGTTGAAGTGGTACTTAAGACAAAACTTAATCGTTATTCAATCTACTTTCGATTTCTCATTTGTGATTCACTCTCCAATTACTGAACAGGAAATGTATTTAACGTTTTAACTATTTCTACCAGTCCGAAGTTCCCGTTAGTTTTTATATCAAAATGCATACTGTACATAAAAAACATATATGTAATAGCGTATCATCCATTAGATGAGAGATGTGCAGTTAAAATACGCATTATAGTACATGCAGATACCAGTGATTTCCTTTTAGGAAGCATTAATAGTTTTTTTTTTTTTTTTTTTTAAGCTCTTATGAGATTCATTGTTGTTGCCTAGTGATGATGCAAAGCTAAAGATACCTGATTTGCTTGTATTATACTATGTAAGTTCCATGTTGTCAAGCTGCACAGCACGGTTCAAGCCATAGTTTAGATGGGCTAACTGAAGAAAGCTTAAATGCGAGACAGAAGAGGTAGGAAAATGCTTTGGTGGAAAATTATGTGGGTCTGTGAGGAATGCCAGTAAATCCATTACATCCAGTCTGCATTAATTCTAAAAAGCATGTTTTGGTGCACAGGAATATGAACACATTTATAACGCACGATGCAGTTACAGTATTCGTTTAGAGCTGTAATCTAAACACTGTCTCTCACTGGCTTTAAACAAACATAATAAATAGCTTCGCTCTAATTTTGGTCAACCACTATATTTTGGTACGGTCAACAAGCCATTTCGCAACACAAAGACAGTCCGAGAAGCAACCACCAAGCTATGTGAGAGAAACTGAAGGCAATGCCTATTGCTGACATTACACTAAAAAATATTGGTTTTACCGGACGCTGTTCTCGTAGTTGACTCTCATGGAGTTATGTGCAAATTAGAAAAGCGCATCAGAAAAATGGCTGTGATATACATAAATACATACAATTATACCTTAATCAGTCATAACATTAGAAGCACCTAATTTTGGGGTTCTCTTGTGCTACCACAAGCTCCACATTCAAATTTTGGGTTCCCTTGTGCCACAAGGCAGCTCTGGCCCCTTTGCACATGGCTATGCAAAGCCTCAGGAGGTGTGCCGTCCCATATGGCACCAGAATGTTAAGCACTTTGGGCTGTTTGGGTGCTGGGCCCTGTGTGCAGCAGGCTGTGGTACACGGCGTGTTCTGGTGGCTTTTGCTCAATAGTTCAGGACTGGAGTTTCTTACAGTCCACCTGAGCCTCCAACAATGAACTGGACTCCATAATAACTTAAAGACATCAACTGTTATACTGAACTTCCAGCTGCCTAACACAGTATGACTGCAGGTAAATCCCCTGCTATCTGTTATCATCCAAATGAAGAGGTTTCCTGTTGAGTCTGGGTACTCTTAAGGTTTTTTTTTTTTTTTTTTTACTATTCAGGGAGTTTTTCCTTACCACCATCACCCTCGGCTTGCTCATCAGGGACAAGCTGAGCATTTTAATTCATACACATTTTTTATATTTCATAAATTTTTTTCTTTTGATTGTGTTACGCTGCTTTGCCAAAATGACAAAGCATTTTACAAATAAAATTTAATTAAATTTCTGTCATGACCAGTATTGACTTTTTCAGCGATTTGTGCTGCCTTGGCTTTTCTGTAGGATCAGACTGGATGGCTTGACCTTGGAAATATAAAGAGTGTATCTACTTTAGGTAACATGTTAAAGCTAAACTCCTGCAAATTGTGAAGAAGAAGCATTAAAAAGATTTAATTATGTACCCGTTGTGTCTTCTTGCTTGGTCCTGATCTTTAAAGCAAATTCAGTGTGGTCTGACCATGGAATTAATAGAGAAAAAAAAAGAGAGAGAGAGAGAGAGAGAGAGAGAGATCTGTAACTCAAGGTTGCTCAGTTCATGGCGAATGTCCAAGTATAATGTGACGTCTGTTCCTTCATAGATGACAGATGAAGGTTTACACTGTTTTGGACAGATTTCAGTTGGAAGCCTCAGTTGTCAGCTTGAGACAGGCCATTGTAACTAACTGTGAACAATAATGCAGACCACAGTAAAGTGATGCATATCTGCTGAGTTTATGGCTGCTGGCTGCATGGTTGTGACTAATTAGTCAGTCTGAGGCTTAGGTTGATAATCAGAGATTCATGTGGATGGAACTTTATGAGTACAGTACTGTAACTCACAGATGGTGACTTAGTGTTTCTGAGTCACACGGTTGACTGTCCTCTTTCAGTGCAGTTGATGAACTGTTTTCCGAAAAAAAGTTCAATGAAATACATAGAACATAAACCTGTCTTATGCATTTATGTTTTCCAGCGTGCCCGGTGTGCCAAAGTGTTGTCACCAAACATGACCTAGTTGGTCAGTTGAGAAAAAAATTATTCACCATAGAGTATGCTTACACTAAAAACACAGTTGTTTAATGATATGGTGATATGGTGATTGAGGGGCTGGTTATTTTGGGTGATATAATCCCAGAGGTTCTTAAATTTATAGTCGTACCTTTTTTTACTTACCCTCTTTAAGTGCATTGAGTCTTGCATGTTATGTTACAGGCTTTTCACCATCCGGGTTATTGTGTATCATAGGGAAGTTTAAGGCATGCAGACAGAAAGAGAAGTATATATAAAGAGGAAGTGTCTTTTCTAACTCTGGTATTGATATGGACTACTGTATGGCCAAATTGCCCCCATATTTTGGGGGGAGTACAGCAAAGAAAGCTATTTGTATGACTTACTGTATTTTACAGCAGCTATGCATATTTTCTCACTCACTAGTCTCTATTTTAGTTTAGCTCTTGAGCTTTTAACCAGACTTGCCAAGCAAAAACTTTCCATAACTGCTCTTTTTAGAAAATAAATTAGTGCCTTCTTAGCAAGCAAGCAGCTTCTAGTAGTCTAAACTGATGTGGAATATTTCAGCAATATGACATGACAGTGTGTACCGTTGTGCTGATTTGTTTGTTTATTTATTAACACTTATCCTTCTGTAACTGGCAGAAATAAATAACTGTAGTTTTAACCTCCGACAGGTACTATGTAGCCTATGTAGGAGGAGAATAAACCATGGAGGTGGTGAACAGTCCTGACAAACGTACAAAATTAACTTTATATTTCCATTTATTCTGGTTTACTTTATCAGCTAACGTTCAGGGTTCAGGGGTTGAACCTCAAATACTGGCAAATGGAAAGCGAATGCTAGTGACATGAAGTAATACATACTGTATAGGTAAATATCCCAGTGCTGTTTCCGTCTATTTTCACCACCCGTGGAATGCCTCTCGTCCAATCAGATTACTCAGTCGAAATTAACCGTTGCATAATGTGAAATAAATAATTTATAAAAATGTATTTCACTCTCTTAAAATCTGGTCTGAGTAATGAAGTACCAGGTATCCAGGATGGTTAATATCCACACTGGGTGGTCTGTGGAAGCCTGCTGCTGATTGAAAGAGAGTGCTCTTTGTGATGTTTGCTTTGACTAATGTTTTATTCAATGACAAGGTTTATGCTGCAGTGCTTTCATACTCTCAAACTTGTGTTTTTTTTTTCCTTTGATGATGATCATTACTAACTGAAATAACTTTAAACAGGAAAAGCAGCCGATGCCTCACAAAGCTTTGCTTAGACTCTTATAAAAAGAAGCATTTGAAAGATATTTTATTAAATTTACCCTGGCTGGACGTGTATTTTATTTCTAAACAAGATGGTTATGGGTTATGCTTAAAGTGAAATGATGATGTAAATAAATTCATATTAACTGTGTCATTACAGATATAGAATGATGGATTTGTTATGGTTAGAACGATTTTCCTCATTTGGAGATGAAATTACTATCGACTCTCCAGGCTCTGGCGTAGCGCTTGTTTGAAGCTTGTCATGGTTTATTTGGAAACATGTTTTTACTTGTTAGTCTGAGCTGCACAGCCAGGGTTCAAAAGAATATTAAGCACACATAGCCTCTGATTGGTGCAACGTAGCTCACCTGCATTCCAACTTAATTTTTAGGAATTATGTCACTTATGGTAAAGTGAGTCATAGCTTCATGGCAAATTATTGTGATTTGCATAACAGTAAATTACACATACTGTAGGCCAGGGTGGATGCAGTGTACTTTAGTGTATATATATATATATATATATATATATATATATATATATATATATAAAAATTTAATTTAAGAAAAAAAAACAAAATAAAAACTATAATCAAATCCATCTGATTGTAGCGGGTCTCATTATTAGGCAAATACAACCTCAAAAACATAACAACATAAAACTTTTTTCACAGTGACATTTTTTGTTTAACACAAATAAAATCAAAGAGAAAAAACATGTAGAAAATACTAAGTACACCCTTACTCCTTCCTCCTTTTACAGGATTTAAAAGAGTAAGTTCAGCAAGTTTGCAGATCTCTATAAAAGCAGAAGTCTTGTCAGTTCGCTAGTCTGCAGCATTTAGATGTGTTTATACACGATGCCAAGAGGGAAAAACAGAAGCACTTTTTGTTCTGCATCAATCTGGACAGGGTTATGAAACAATTTCCATACCATTTGGAGTTTAATGTTCAACAGTGAGAAAAAAAAAATATTCACAAGTGCAAGGCGTTCAACACATTCAATACATTCAACACAGTTGCCAATCTTTCCAGGGGTGGACGTCCCAGCACATTCACCCCAAGGTCAGACGGTTCAATGCTGTGAGAAATACAAAAAACCCCAAGAGCTACATTTCACACATTACAGGCCTTACTGAGTATGTTAAAGTCATGTTAGATGACATCACAATTAGAGGAAGACTGAACATTTAACCTCTGTCTAAAAAAAAACATGAAAGGTGCAGAATGTGGTGGGACCTTAATGGAACTGTGCATAAGGTAATGCCCCAAAACCTCAACGAACTGTATAAGTGCTGAGATAGTTCAGGGATGGATGTTTAGTGCTTAGGATTCATCCATGATAATAGTGTGTAGTGCATGTCATCCACCAGGTCTAATGCTTGTCCTAATTCTTGACTTTTATCTAGCCTTATGTTGCACTTTCCGACCCCTATTTTGCCATTATCAGAGATATCCTAAAGAAAGTGATGCCCTTGGATAAATGAGGAAATGACTCAATTGTTGACCTCAAAACATTGCTGGGAAATTTTAACTATCAAGTAAAACTATCTACAGACACACAAACAGCAATTCCCGCTATATAACAGTTGCCAGGGACAGGAGATGACATACTCATATTATTGCCCACAACAAGCTTAAAAAAACACCAAGCGGAAGGTTCCCTTTGTGGTAGTTGACCCTGGGGTAAGGTGAATTATTAGAGGTGATGCACTTCTAATTTGCCACCTCGAGGTCCTAAACCTGCAAAGACAGGTGGTTCCCATGTATTTAGTGATGGTGGTTTCCGAAAGGAATAAAAGGTAAGTCTGAAAACAGTGACCCAATTCCTCTCCTGTGGAGATCACCTCTAAAAGGTTTTCAAAAGGGATTCTCTGACATGTATTCACCTTTAACCACCACACTGACCTTCCTCCTGCTGTGGTTGTATGCAGCTGCCTGAACCTTCCGGCTGCCTGAACACAATGGTTTGGGAAGACACTGACACTTGTCTTGGTTTTCAAGTGCATTGGATCAGATTGGTTCTGTGTGGACTAAGAAAAGTAACCGCAGTGTCCAAATTGACTTGTACACAACGCCTCATGTTTGTAATGTTACAGAGTACCTGGACAGTGTTGAAAACATTTGGCTTGGTCTAGACGTTCTAAGAGCTTTGTTACATAACTTCATACATAATGAAAAGGACTGGACAAAAGGGGTTTATTAATTTTTTTTATTACACAGCTGTAATTTAAATTACAGGATCATTGCAATGTGTTTTTGTTTGCGTGCTAATTGCTTGCATAAGCAAATGTGCTGAGGGATAAATTCGTTTGGGATGTAAGAATAACTCTGCTTCTAGTCAGGTGCCATCATATCACCTTGCTGTTCATTATTTTCCTATACAAGCATGCCATGTTGTGCTTTATAACAAACCTACATTATATATCTGCGATGTGTAGTCAAATTTACCGCGGCCATATACAAATTTACCATATACATCAGTAACCTGACACCCAGAATACTATGCCTTAATACTGTGTATCTGTGCATAACTATGTTTTCCCTCAAATGTCACAATTTCTTCCTTTTCCGCTTGCGCCCCATAACACTGAAGTCGGAATTACTCGCCTTCACCATCTTCCTGTTTCCGTGGCTGAAAACAAAAAGAATTGTTGCAGGTGGCATTGTTTAAAATTTTAAGAAGTTATGCTCTTCACTCTCTTTTGTGTGCTTTACTCATTTCTCTCTTTTTTTTTTTTAAAGCCACAGTATTGTCACAACTGCGACATCAAATGACTCGACTAAGTACTATACTGAGTGTATCTGAAACGCTGAATCATAAAATCATTTCTATTAAGTTCGAAGTTTCATGAGCTGGCTTTCAGGATGTGTCATGCATAGTAAATTGTGCAAATGGCTCGTGTGCTAAATGGCAGATCAATCTCTGATTCATATCTACTCTTGTGTCATTAGTGATTGTGACTAACTTTTTTCCGATAACAGTAAATTTAGAATTCGATTCATAGCTACATTTCATGCATCTGTGTTAAAGAAGATTTGCATGTTAATCAGGAAAAAGAAAGAAGAGTTTAAGATTTTTTTTTTTTAAGTTTTGCAGATATTTTGAATACATTTAATCAGCTATAAGTGAAATATGACTAATCTTAATATGGCATGAATACATACAGTCTCAACAGTCATGCTGTATCTCTTTTGGGTGGCCTCAAACTCAGCTGTAACAAACAGACTTTTCTTTTCCACATAAAACAGTAAAATTTAAAGGACACAAAAGCAAAGGTGTGACTACAGGAAAAATGACAAGGCAATTACTTGGGGTGTCAGATTTTGAGAGGCCAATAAAAATGTGGATATGTTACCCACCCATGTTTGCTCTTTGGAACATGTTATTTGGATTTTTAATTATTTTTTTATTTTTTTTATAAAATAAGAAATAACAAAATAAGAATGGGGAAAGAAAAAGAAAAATTAAAACAAAACAAATAACAAAACAAAACAAAAAAAAAACTTGCAGGAACCTAGTTACACAAGTATACACACCCTTTAGGGCAAGTGGTCTCATGTTTAAAAGTATGAAGTCAAACTGGGCCTTTTGTTTGATGTAGAATAACAGAACACAGTTACTGTATGAGAGTAATAAAATCCCTTTATTTTCTCTCTGCTAGACAGCATATGACTAAAAATGCTCCTGCTCAATTTTGACCGAAAGAACAAATCCAAATAAACACAGAAATTCATGTAGAAGAAGTTGATGAATATTTTGAAGCTTTACCTAATGGAGAATATCTGTGCACATGCTGTAAGACTGATATGGAGTATTTCTGCAAAGAAGAAAAAGTTGAACAAACCTAATAAAACCCAACCAACAGTAAAAATACTTACAGGAATAGGGGGTGCACATTTGCTAGAGTGCCTTGCAAAAGTATTCATACCCCTTGAACTTGTCCACAGTTTGTCATGTTAAAACCACTAAGGAAAACATACTTTATTGGCATTGTACTGTATGTGATAGACCAGCACAAAGTGGCACATAATTTTGAAGTGAAAGGAAAATAATGAATGGTTTTCAATATCTAAAAAGGATGATATGCATTTGTATTTAGCCCCTTTTTCTCTGATACCCCTCACCAAAATCCAGGGGGATCAATTGCCTTCAGAGGTCACAATCTCAGTATATATACAGCTGTGCGGCACGGTGGTATAGTGGTTAGTACTGTCTCCTTGCACGGATTCCCGTCCAGGCTCGATTCCTGTCTCTGTGTGCATGGAGTTTGCTTGTGCTTGGTGGGTTTTCTCCGGGTACTCCTGTTTTCTCCCACAGTCGAAAGATATGCAGGTTAGGCTAATTGGCATTCTCAAATTGCCCGTAGTGTGTGAATGAGAGGGTGTGTGCCCTGCGATGGATTGGCACTCTGACCAGGGTGTACCCAACCTCGTGCCCTAAGTCTCCTGGGATAGGCTCCAAGTCCCCACGACCCTGAATGCAGGGTAACGCGGTATATCCTGTAGTCTTCTAACCAAACTCATACACCTGCTATTTATTTGAACATTTCTATTCTATTTTTCATTTTTTTTACATAGTTTTGTTCTCTAAATAGACACTTTAACCACACTTACAATTATAGTAACTCCATAGTTAAATTTGCACACTACCCTAAAACTCCCTTCTGTGTGTTATATTTATTGTCCTGCAGAATGATGCTACTTACCTAATATCCTCTGTGTTATATTTTTTGCACTTATTACAGCTCTAGGTGGGTGGCATGATGGTGTAATGCTGGAATCGCCTTGTACCGCCCCGGTTCTAATCCCGGCCAGGCTCGATTCCTGTCTCTATGTGTTTGCATGTTCTCCCCATGCTTGGTGGGTTTCCTCCGGGGACTTCGGTTTCCTCCCAAAGACCTGCAGATTAGGCTAATTGGCGTTTCCTAATTGCCTATAGTGTATGCCCTGCGTTGGATTGGCACCCTATGGAGCGTGTACCCCGCCTCGTGCCCTTAGTCTCCTAGGATGGGCTCCAGACTCCCTATGAACCTGTATACAGGATAAAACAGTATAGATGTTGATGAGTCAGTAAGCGGATTTTTAAAATATATGAGTACAGCACACCTTATACTTTGTTGAATATCCTTTGTGAATACTGCTTTTTGGAGATGTTTTTGATAACCATTAACCAGCTTCTGGCAGAATTATAACTGAATATTTAACCCCATTTCTTTCCTGTAAAAGCTTTAATGTGTGTTTGTAGTCATCGCTTCTGGGCCCAGGTGTTACTTTTTAAAGGATTTAAAAAAGAATAATCTTACAGAAAAGAAAGCAGCATATTAAAGTGGTGTGAAAAACTATTCCTGATTTCTTATTCTTTTGCATGTTTGTCACACAAAATGTTTCTGATCATCAAACACATTTAACTATTAGTCAAAGATAACACAAGTAAACACAAAATGCAGTTTTTAAATGATGGTTTTTATTATTTAGGGAGAAAAAAAATTCAAACCTACATGGTGAAAAAGTAATTGCCCCCTGAACCTAATAACTGGTTGGGCCGCCCTTAGCAGCAATAACTGCAATCAAGCGTTTGCGATAACTTGCAACGAGTCTTTTACAGAGCTCTGGAGGAATTTTGGCCCACTCATCTTTGCAGAATGTTGTAATTCAGCTTTATTTGAGGGTTTTCTAGCATGAACCGCCTTTTTAAGGTCATGCCACAACATCTCAATAGGATTCAGGTCAGGACTTTGACTAGGCCACTCCAAAGTCTTCATTTTGTTTTTCTTCAGCCATTCAGAGGTGGATTTGCTGGTGTGTTTTGGGTCATTGTCCTGCTGCAGCACCCAAGATTGCTTCAGCTTGAGTTGATGAACAGATGGCCGGACATTCTCCTTCAGGATTTTTTGGTAGATAGTAGAATTCATGGTTCCATTTATCACAGCAAGCCTTCCAGGTCCTGAAGCAGCAAAACAACCCCAGACCATCACACTACCACCACCATATTTTACTGTTGGTATGATGTTCTTTTTCTGAAATGCTGTGTTACGTTTACGCCAGATGTAACGGGACACGCACCTTCCAAAAAGTTCAACTTTTGTCTCGTCGGTCCACAAGGTATTTTCCCCAAAGTCTTGGCAATCATTGAGATGTTTTTTAGCAAAATTGAGACGAGCCTTAATGTTCTTTTTGCTTAAAAGTGGTTTGGAAATCTGCCATGCAGGCCGTTTTTGCCCAGTCTCTTTCTTATGGTGGAGTCGTGAACACTGACCTTAATTGAGGCAAGTGAGGCCTGCAGTTCTTTAGATGTTGTCCTGGGGTCTTTTGTGGCCTCTCGGATGAGTTGTTTCTGCGCTCTTGGGGTAATTTTGGTCGGCCGGCCACTCCTGGGAAGGTTCACCACTGTTCCATGTTTTTTCTATTTGTGGATAATGGCTCTCACTGTGGTTCACTGGAGTCCCAAAGCTTTAGAAATGGCTTTATAACCTTTACCAGACTGATAGATCTCAATTACTTTTGTTCTCATTTGTTCCTGAATTTCTTTGGATCTTGGCATGATGTCTAGCTTTTGAGGTGCTTTTGGTCTACTTCTCTGTGTCAGGTAGCTCCTATTTAAGTGATTTCTTGATTGAAACAGGTGTGGCAGTAATCAGGCCTGGGGGTGACTACAGAAATTGAACTCAGGTGTGATAAACCACAGTTATTTTTTAACAAGGGGGGCAATCACTTTTTCACACAGGGCCATGTAGGTTTGGATTTTTTTTTCTCCCTAAATAATAAAAACCATCATTTAAAAACTGCATTTTGTGTTCAATTATGTTATCTTTGACTAATAGTTAAATGTGTTTGATGATCAGAAACATTTTGTGTGACAAACATGCAAAAGAATAAGAAATCAGGAAGGGGGCAAATAGTTTTTCACACCACTGTATGTAAACGGCCACTTTTCAGACAAACAACACCAACAACAAAAAGCTTCTGGGTTTTGCTGCATGAAAAAAAAGCAGCAGTTGAAACAAAGTTCTCATTAGGACTGTGGCTGGTTCTAAGATGTTCAGTAAAACTAAGCAGCTAATTTCGTTATTAAACTGCACCCACTGTAACTGAGACTATATTTTAAGCAAAGGGTCATCACACCAATTATTGACTTTAATAATAAACCTTTTGTGCTTTATAAGGGAAGCTTACAGTGTCACCTACCTGCCTACTTAGACAATCTGACTACAATCCTGCTACCTAAAGCTCCAGTACACGCCATGGGTTTTGAGGTCACCGATGACTTTGTATGTGGTCACAGAATGGTCTCTTGAAGCTGAGCAGTTCCTAAATGAAGCTTTTGAGAGTCCTGCCTTCAGAAGTCACCTAATTAGTAAAAGTCCACCTGTGCATTATTTAATCTCAGTGTAAACACAGCTGTTCTGTGAAGCCCTCAGAGGTTTGTTAGAGAACATTAGTGTAAAAACATCATGGGGCCCAAGGAACACACCAACGTAAGATGGATGAATGGATACTGACACAGGAGGCTGAATACAAATTCGTGCCATACTTTTTATTTATTTGTAAAAAAAAAAATAATAATAATAATAATAAAATAAAATACTGAAAAAACATTAATCCATTCTTCCCCATCGGGGAAAATGAAAGTCCAATAGTGCAGGTCATCCACGTTCATCATACAATATGATTTAAGTGTAAATTTCCGGTTGCAACAGTATTTTTATGTATGTTTATAGCTGAAACTAGCCAAACCACAATTCCTAAAACTGAATGGCAGAGGGATTAGCGTGTGTGAAGTTTATCTGATCAGACTTTATTACAGTGAATAGCTAATACCAATAACAATGCTCATAAGTTATGACTTTTACTGTATTTTATTTCTTCGCAAAGTTCTTAAGTATCTCCTAATGTACAAACTCTTACTCTATAAAAACTATAGCAAATCATTAAGAGGTAATAATGTTGCTTGAGGCAGATAGTTCTACATATACAGTATATTTTTAAGTTGAATAATAAAAAAAATCTATTAGCTGCACCTTTTTTTCTCTCTTTACAACAGAGTGCAAAGTGAAAGACTTTTCAAACCTGCTATGAACTTTTGAAATGAAATGTTTACAAAATGTACATTCATTAAAGAAATAGACACAGACATTTACTTCAAAATGCAAAAAAGGGTGCAAAAAAAAAAACAAAGAAAAAAAACAAAGCCTTTTATATTCATCTGCAAAACACCTATTTGTAAAACAGTGTAACAGCAACTACCAGTCAAAAGTTTGGACACCCTTGTTCAAGGTTTTGTTATTTTCTACACTTCTGGAGACCTAAAAGCTATTAAATAACAACACATGTAACTGGCTCTCATGAGGTCCATTTCACCTTAGAAATCAACACTTAACCAGCACCTTACAGCGCATAAGTAGCAGATATATCTCAATATAAACCGAGATAAGGTGCCTTCAGCTTTGTTGTACAGTGTAGAAATAAATAAATATCAGAAAAGACCATCAAATTAAAAGGTGTGTCCAAACTTTTGAGTTTGTGTGTGTATATCGAGTATACAGTATATACAAACGATGAAATATAATGTACATGTGCAGTAACATAGATTTTGAAGGTGGTGGGGAATTAATTATGGAGGTCACTAATAAAACTGTTTTTGCATAGAAGAAATTCATCTTGGATGCTTTTAATTTTCTGCTCGAGTTTGTTGGCCAGGTGCTTCACACCGGCGTTGTACAGATCTTTGGGAAGGTCTACAACCTGCTGTTCTGTAGCCTCGCTAAGCCACTGCTGCAGCAGCTGAATGCAGCCATCGTGGTCTGGGACAAAACAGATTTTACGAGTGTTCGTTGAATTTGTTAACTGTTTAATGTAGCGATGTAGCTTCCGATTATTGTGATTCTTGATGATTTCTATTAAGGGCCCTGTAATCATCTTTACCCAACCTGAGAATAGAAACATAAACAAACAAAAAAAATATTAAAAACAATCTCAAACAATCTTGCATCCAGTTACCTTCCCTAATTCAAAAAAAGGAGTTAGGACGTCTGTGCAAGAATGAATAATTTAACATTAGACCCATTTTAAATAATTATGAAGAAACAAAATACTGCACTTAGCTGATGATGTCGATTGAATGATTTATTAGTTTACTGGCACACACATTATCAATAACTAAGTCTCTCATTCTTAAATCTGTTCGGATCTGATAGGCTAGATGTTTATACTCTTTCGGATATGTTTTTGTTTATATACAGATCATTGTAAATAAAAATTATGAACAAAGTAACACCTTCTTCAATGAGGAGACCTTCACATGTAAGCTGTAAATCCTATCTATGCACTAAAAGCCAAACCACAATCCCATCATCTCCTCTCCTCCCTCTTTAACCCGAGCCAACATTTTTCTCGTTGCATCATGCTTGCATAATCAGCACTTGCCAACTATTCAGTAATAAAATTGATACGTCTCAGCTCCTTAGTTTTGTTACATTTAAAAAAAAAAATTTTAAATGCTCCAGCTAATAGTTACAGTTTATGACTTGCTGTTGATACTTTTGACATATGATGAAAGAAAATTTCCAGATGTTTTACCCCCTCCGTTAAACCAAGAATATAGTAGTTATTGTATTTCATAGTAGTTAAACGTACCGTCACTGATGAGGTTGTTGCAGGTTAAACACACGTTGTCGAAACTGCTGGTGCCGTGGAACAGGAGCTTCTCTTCTGAGTTGCACGCTGTGTGCGGAATGCATGGTGTGTTTTTTCCAGCTGAATAGAATCCCTCGCTGCATGCCTCACAGACCGTGTCTCTGTCTGGAGTTCCTGTTTAATCACAAGAATAGACATCATATTTTATATATACACACACACACACTTTTACAGTGCTGATAAGCACAAGAGATTAACAAGTCGAGTCAAAATAAAACAGGCTGCTACACACACACACACACATTAACTTTTAAACAGACTTACCCATTTCTTTTACTCCGTATCCTTTTTCACACACCCTATGTGGCTTGCAGAAATACGAGTCCCGGTAAAACCCTGCCTTGCACCCACACACACGGTTACTGGACCTCGTGCACTCCTGCATCACGACTTCATCTCCTGAACACCAGTTACATGGCAGGCAATCGTAGATGTAGTTCCAGTACTGGGTGTAGTAGCCCACATCGCAGGCCGCACATCGGGTAGGCTGTGTCTCCGTGCAGTGTGCCTGCAGACGGAAACCTGGAGGGCATCGGTCGCACAACAATTTTCGACCGGAGGGAAGCTCTCGCCAGTACTTGGTCTCATATTGAGCAAGTACTAACGATGCAGCAGTGCAGTATAGCACTAGGATTGTGAAGAAAACCTGCAAAAACAAACACACACACAAAATACTATGAGGATCTTTCAGTGTAGTAAATCTAACCATAATCTTAACCTCAGTAACCGAATGTAACTCAGTGTGGGGGTGTACTGTGAAGGGTGTTTCTGCAGCCTTTTGGCACATGTTCCACAAACACACATCACCCATTCCGATCAGACAAACAAACTTTTCATTCTGCATGTCGGTATTCATTCACACCAGATATACCAAGTGTTAACTCATGAGAGAGAATCGAGGTTGTTGAAAATTCAGGATGTGAGTAAAGCAGATTAGTTTAGTAGAGAAGAAGAGTACAAGATTTAGTTTTGATTCTTTTAGTTGTGTTTGGTTTATTTACAAGGCATGACAGAAGACACTTTGACTAATAAAACCTAGGGAAAACCAAGGGGACGTCCCGATACAATACCCAGGTCCCAATACGATTTGTATTGCGATTCTATGAATATCTTGATTCAATATAATTTTTTCCTTGATTTTGTAATAAGTCTAAACAACCTTTGCAAACAATTTACTTCTGCCACACAGTATGCTCAGCTGTCTTTATATAACATTTAGGCATTTTGCTGATACTCTTATTAAAGATATGATTTAGATATAAATTATATTACATTTTTTGGTAAAGGAGAAGTTTTCACAGAGTTCACTGAAACTTTATGGCCGATTTATTGATAGGAAAAGATTTTAAACAACTAACCTGATCAATCTGATATCATCTTGTCCTGCCTGGAGATTAAAATCATATCGAATATAACGAGTTTGGTCGCACAGGGCAAGAAATTGATACATGTTTAAATTTTAAGTGATAAAATGCTGCAGTTTGTTTATAATCATGAAGGTGGTTCACTCTAAACTAAACTATTCACACATGGATAGACAGTTCAGCTTTCAAATTTGATTAGAATTGTAATGGAATTGGGGGGGAAATAATATAGAATCAGTTTTTTTTTGAGAGCATCGCAATACAAATCAGATCGACATCTGGGTATCGTGATAATGTCCCCTAGGTTTTATCAGTCAAAACGTCTCTAGTTATCCTTTAATGCATTATGAACCAACACTAAAAAAAACAACAACAACAACAACAATACTATTTCTTTACTCAGACAAAGCCAGAATCATTTCTACATGACAGAGTAAGACTTTCTGAAGAGAATTTCTAAAACGTTCCACAAGTCAATCATTGTTGTCAACACTATTACAAACACTATTAACCATATCTTATGTGACAGGAGTACCTTTAAAATCAGCCGCTTCCCAGGAGAAGGTGAAAATACAGTGAAGAGACAAACAGTTTACTTCAAACTCTCTCTCTCTCTAACAAACTTAAACATTTAATTCTCCGTCTCCACAGCGCGAAAACACACACACACAGAAACGTCCCGATTTGGATTTAGTTTCTTTCTCGAACCAACACGTTAAAGAGTTAGTTAGTTAGTTAGTTAAGAGAAAGAGAGAGAAAACAGACAAACAACCCGACACAAAGCCTCCACGCTCGAGACGTGCGTTAGTGCGTGCGACACGAGCGCTACGTGGAGCTACGCTAAGAGCGCGAGCGACGTCACTCACCTCAAGGGTTGCCATGTGAGCCTATGCACGCGGGTCGCTCAGCAGCGCTGTTGTCAGGGAGGAAGCGCTCGTGCCCCGAGTTAAATACTCTCCTCACATCCTGCGTCACGGAATTCTAGGGAAGAAAAAAAAAAACCCAACAAATGTACATCTCTCGATCTTTGTATCTCTCTGAATCTATCTTAGTAATCAATATTTAAGGGGGCTTTATTGGCATGACAAATATTTACATTAGTATTGGCGAAGCGTATAAATGAGAAAATAACAGGGGTAGACTAGATAAAAAATACAAATAAAAAGAAAGAATAAAAAGACAAATAATCAATAAATGTATATAGATTTAAAAAAAAGGTACAATAATAATATCCTTAATGGCATTGTGGCTCAGTTTCCAGCTTACCATGTGGGTGGCCCTGGTTTGATTCCCAGCCAGCAAACCCCAGCCACTGGATGCACTTCTAAGCCTAGATAAAATCGGAGGGTTGCACCAAGAACAACATCTTTTATCTATCTATCTATCTATCTATCTATCTATCTATAATACTAGTAATGATACCATACTTATTGTATACCTATCATTTTCCTCCTCTACTTTCATACTAATCATTCTTTTCCTACATATTGGATATTAATTATTATTTAGGTACCTTATTAAATACTTTTATACTTATCACTATTTTTTTGAATTACGTCTCATCATTATTTTCTAATAATATACATACTTACTGTACTTTTATGTTTATATATAGAATATTTTCTGCTTTTGAATAGAAAGCAGTCTCCATGTTTACTTTACTATACATGAAAGGTTGGGAGTCATTAGGGTCAGAGCACAGAATCACTTATGATATTACTACTGTATTCTGAGGCAGAACATTACAGTGATCCCAAAAGTGGCAAAATGGATTAGTAACCATGAGACTGAGCCACAAAGGTGCAACAAAAGCTTAAAAAATAAAACAATGTCCTCTAAGTCACCCCTTGGTTACTATACAAAAACCTGCATAAAAAATGCAGAATAAAACCCACACCAGACCTTTAAAACTACTCAGATTTCCTCACAGTGAGCCACATCCATGGTAACAATCTCACATTGTTCTGTGAAAGTAAATAAAATAAAATAACTGAGTTCCTTGAAATTGTATGGTAAATTTATTCATATGAATTCTAGGAATTCCAGAGTTAAGTACCCTGTATTTTATGCCTGGAAATTTAATCATATCCTGAATACAGGTTGCTTAACGTGAGAAAAACAAACCAGAACAAACATATATCATACATGTGGCAGGACGGTGGTATAGTGGTAAGTGCTGTGGGCTCGCACCTCCAGGTTTGGGGGTTCGATTTGGTGGATCAATCTTTGTTATCCATTACAAATGAAGTCGGGTTCACTGTCGAGTCTGGTTCCTCTTAAGGTTTTGTCCTGATGCTATCTCAGGAAGTTTTTCCTCGCCTCTTTTCCTTGGGAGTTTTTCTGATAATTTTGATTTATGCATATTTCCTCACACATTGTACACTAATTTCCCTATTTTTCCAAAGAGATTATTGCAGATTAGGTTTATTGGGGTTACCAATGTGCGTGTGCATGTGTGTGTGTGTGTGTGTGTGTGAGTGTGTGTTTGGTCAGCAATAGATTGGCACCCTTCTCACCCCAACTCAAAAATAATCTTGATGCCAAGTGACCTGCATCAAATGATCTCATTTCGTTCTGTGGTATATCTCTTTATCACGCTTGTGCTTGTGATTTTATCTGCTTATCCAAATATACTTTTTCCTTGTAGGATCAGCAACCCAGTGAGCCCTGACCGTATCATTTTATTTGTTTAAAACAATTGGATTAAAAAAACATTGATGCAGGGGAACGTGAACTAGTTTTCTTATGAACTATGTGTGCTGAGAAATGTAGGCTGATGACAGTAATAATTTAGGAATGAAGACTATGATCATGTACACTGCTGAGTAACACAATTAATAATTGCCTTATTTAGACGCATAATGTCCGCAGTAGGATTCACCTGGCTGAGCACTTCTCATTGTCATCCACAGTTTAATGTCACTGAACACATAATTTCATTAAAATCATAAAGAATCAGTGAACTGTAACAGTGACAACAATTATAAATAATACACTATATTTAAAGAGAGAGAACACCTAACAGAGATTGTTTAAAGTGTATGTCAGAGAGAAGAATGAGATCATGTGATGCAGGTCACTCAGTATTGGGATAAAAAATTTTTTTAAGCCACTTTTGAGATCAAAACCATTATGTTTGCATTATTTTAAAATCAAGAAACCCCCCTACTACAAAAGTGGACACATTCGATTAAAGAACTATAGAATAACTCAAATCCATATAGGGTAAATCGAAAAGAAAAAAAATAGAATAAACAAAATTAAATATAATTATAACTATTAAAAAAATAATTATTTAATTTCCCAGATAATAATCTGATAAGAAAATGACATTTCAGAGTTACAAATTACGAACACCTAGATGTAAGTATTAGCTCTGGATAAATAAAATATCAAATTTGTAAAGAACATCAAGAGCAGACAGAAAAAAGCAAATGCACACACACACACACACACCTAATTCCTATCTTATTACTACAGTACCTGTTGGGTTAATAAGCATCAAAAAGAATCTACCTTGAAGAATTGAAGCGAATTCCTTTCCTAAAGATCATTCTGGTATCCTTGTAGACAGGACATGCCTTCATTGTTCTTTCAACTAGTGCAAACCAAATATATAGACATGCAAAACTAAGTGCAGCTATAGACTCAAGACTTCTTCTGTAAGAATGTCATTTTAAATCCATGCACTCTGTTTACCTGCCAATCCCAACCTGTAGGCTAACTCTTCTTATTGTTTGTTATAATAGGCACGGTAAAACTCTGTCTATTATTGCAACCAATAAGTGGAAAAGAAAGTAAACACGTGCTTCCTTTGAAACACGTGATGTCCACATCTGCATCTTTAATAACTGTGTTACAAGGTAGTGTAAATCGCTTGGAGGAACACGCTGGCCACCATATGGCACATTCCAGAGAGATTTTTTCCTTGACGTAAGAAAAGGATTATGTCACCCTTCCACAGGCCACATTAGGCGTTCTTGATAAGCAGCCATGGATAAACTGTTACATAATTGGAATTTAAACACTTTGTGCACTGATGTAAAAGAGGCGGATTAAAAATGTTGGTATTTCTGGTGTCTTTTCTCTCGTGTTTGCACATTAAACTGACACCTAATAAGACAGACAGTCATCTGCTCCAAAGCAGAGATAATAACAACTCCCGGAACTGGATTATATTCTAACTACAGCACACCATGAGTAGTTTTATTCCTCTAATAGTAATTTGGCAAGAAGGGCCATCCAAGGCAAAAAGGGAGAAGGTTTCAATTGTGATCCTTTAATCTGTCAGGGTAATTCGGAGTACTTGGAGGCACCTTACAAAGCACAAAACTAAAAACACACACGTACACAACCCAAGGCAAGATTTGCACCTCCAATGCTGGTACTGTGAGACAACAGCATCAACACAGAGCCAGTGTGTCCCCACACACATGTACTTACACTCCTCCTTGGGACTTTTGGGAAAAGCCTACATAAGCTGCAGTATATTAAGAACAGTGCTGCTAGGCCATGTCACTTCCATTCTTAAATCACTTCATTGGCTCCTTGTTTTATTAAGAATTGGATACAAGGTTGCCCTTCTTACCCACCAGTGCTTTTATGGGGATGCCCCTCCCTATCACAAAAAACTCATCACCTCACATACATCCACACGTGCATTATAAAGAAAATGTATTATTATTATTATCATTATTATCATTATTATTATTATTATTATTATTATTGCACCTATTGGTAGTCATTCCATCACTTTCTCAGCAAGTACCACAACTTAAAACACAACTTGTCATCTTGGATCCAGACATTAGAAAAATATGGTGTCATGGGAAGTAGGATGTTTGGTGAATCTGGAATGTGTTACTCCTACAAAACAAACTTGTGTCATTATTACACAAACAATGGGAATCATTGGCTCCTTGGCTCCTCAGAAAATCATGAGCAAGGGTCGAGCACAGGCTGTGTCGCATGATCACCAGAAACAGGATGAAAAAATTTCCTGGCCAAAGCTTAATAAGGAACTTTCCAGAACATTTAAGTTGGTACAGGGTTCCTAGAAATGTTACTTAAGTTCCTCGAAATTAGCCTAGGAGTATATATACACTCTTACCTTCCTTTAAATATACCACATTTTTATGTTACTTCACTCCAGAGCATCTTCATGTCTTGTCTTAGCACGGCATAATGACAGATTTCATCATTATCTAAATTTAAATCAGGATTTGTGACAGTTTCGATGGTTACCAGCACTTTATAATAATAAAACTAAATACAAGTTGGCGTCATAGTGACATTGTGTTTAGCGCTGTGGTCTCGCACCTCCAGGGTCAAGGGTTAAATGACTGTTTTAGGTCTGTATGCATGGAGTTTGTGTGTTCTCCCAGTGCTTGATGGGGTTCCTCCGGGTACTCAGGTTTCCTCCCGCAGTCCAAATAATACCAATAATACCTTGCAGATTAGGTAAATTGGCGTTCCCAAACTGCCTGTAAAGGGCACTGTGATGGATTGGCACTGTGCCTCGTGCCCTTAGTCGCCTGAAATAGGCTATAGGCTGCCTATGACCCTGTACACAGGATAAATGACTGAATAAATGAATGAATTTAATTTAAATATACAAATTCGGAACCGCAAAATGTAATTTTAAACTAGTTAAAAAGTAGAATAGTTTTGGGTCCAAAACCTGATCCAGTGCTGCCTAAGGGAAACAGGTGATTCATTTGTTTTTGCTTTATTTAAGAATTTAGGAATTTGAGCCAATAAGGATTGGAATTTTAGGTACAAGCTGTCCTGTGTGTCCATTTCTTATCAGCAGGTTTGGGAGCTGAAACTTAAACAAACAGCCCCTTCATTGTGAAATAGCAAACTTGTCATGTTAATACGTTTTCTGGGAAGCTGACTAGTAACTAGTAGGTTTCCCATAAAATAGTGTGTGTATTATCAGCATAACACAGGTAGGGTACAGGTCAATATTATTCATTTAATCATATTTTATTGATTCTACCAGCGGCTTTGGTGAGAAACAGGATGAACCAAATCTAAATCCATATATTTTTTTTTTGGTTAAAAAGTCAGCAAACTATATTTCCATAAAGACAGTAGTGCAGTATTAATATTTCTAAGTAAATTTTATTAACATTGTTTGACCTTGGACTGTGACTTTTGTTTTCTCTCTCCTCTCCCTTTCCAGCTACCGAAACCAAAACTGAATGATATTCCTGAAGTGTTTGTTAATCTACTCCTATACTCTTGCACACACAAACGAAACAAAAACCATCCTCTGAAGGTTATGCTTAACAACAGTGTGGTCATGTGCTGTGAATTGTCCTCCTTAAGACCAACTGGATCACGAGACTGTGGTTCCTATAACACCCACACGAAACTCTTTTAATCTTAAGAGGTGAAAAGCAACAAATCTATCCAGTGTAAGACAAAGTATCCAGTTTCACCATGAAGGGCTATGAACTCAAAACACTGAGGCAGGGGGAGTTTTAGATAAAGCACATGATGTTTACTCAAGTTGAGTTACAGTAAAATAATCAGCAACAGAGTTAAAAGTTACCACAGTGACACTGATGTAACAAGAAAAAAAAAGAGACCCAAATGAAGATATTGAGTAAAGTCTTTTTTATATTTATAAGCATGGACTGTACAAAAGAGTAAGGATAAGGACTTGGCAAAGAATACAGGTAGAGATGGGAAAACCTTGCTTCGAGGCAGGAGGAGGACTGGAGATCCCCAGTGAGTTGCTTCATTAGACCCTTTTAGCTTTCTATAGATATATTTCTCATGTCTGTGTGCAGAGACTGAGCCTGCTTTAAGCGCACAATGCATGAAGCGTAAATAAAAATAGACCCATTACATATTCAAATTATTACTACACTTATGTGTACAATCAAAAATAGCAAAGCATTTTCATTTCTTTTGAGAGTTACAAAAAAAACAATAAGGTTGGCCTATCTGCAGACCAACTGACCCCAAGCCTTTTGTTACTTGCATGCCTATTTTTGATTTTAACTGTTTGCTTTCTGAGTTTAGCCTGATCCTTGCCTGTTTCCTCGACTTTTGATTTGGATTATCCCTGCCGATTCCGTTTGACGTGTTCCTTGAATTGTATTTGAATAAATATCTTACCTGCACATGATAACATAATAAAAAAAGAAATTTGTATCATAGCAACATAACAACATGCAAATGCTTTAAAAAAATTATATATATATATATATATATAATTTTTTTTTTTTTTTTTTTTTTACCTAGAGTTTGCATGTTCTCTCTGTGCTTGACAAGCAGATCAGGCTAAATGGCAAACCCATCATTGGCAAATCACCTTAAGTGCCTTAAGTTTCTTGGGATAAGCCCAAGGCCCCCACAACCCTGGAAAAAGCGGTATAGACAATGAGTGAGCTGTTATATTCAATGAATCAACAACCTTCTGGCATAGTTGTGTCTGGGAAGATGTTTATAGCGTCCGCTTTTACTGTGAAGCATACTGGAAGTTGTTTATTGTACCATGTGTGTAATTCATCAAGCTCATCATGAGAAAGGATGACTGCTTTGTGGCTAGTTTGTGTGACTGCGACTCAGGGCTACACCACTCTAATTTTTTCTCTCTCTGACCTATTAAGTCTCACTCCTGAATACGTCAAAGGAGGTGTGTGTGAGTGTGTGTGTTTAATGTAATACTGAAACTTTTCAGAAACGTTTTTCGTGCTAGTCTCTGCTGAACACTTGGACGGTCTTCTCCCACAGTGTCTGTGTCTTTGAAACGATCAAAACAGGTTACATCATAGATGTTCTGTCCCTCATTGGGGACAACCCCGTCCTCCCCCGGTTGAATCTTTTTGCCTTCTCACCGACTTTCATCTCAAAAAACCCTTTTCATGGAAACTGTAAAAATAACACTTAAATGTGAAAGGTTAGAATATGTTGTTCGTCATTCGGCTGCTCCTGGCAAGGGATCGCCACAGCGGAATACCCAGTCCAACAAATGGGTACGCCCTTCCTGACGCAACCCTCCCATTTTATCCAGGCTTGGGACCAGCACCGCATCCGGTGGCTGGTTCGGGCACTGGCTGGAAACCGAACCCGTATCTTCTGCATGGCAAGCGAAACACCTACAACTGAGCCACCAGAGCCTGGCTTTTCTCTCACCTTCCCTTTGATTACTCTGAGAGTCATAAATGTCTGAGTATGATAAACTGCTGTTTCATGAGTTTTCCATTTGCATGTTATATATATATATAAAACCCTTCTTTGCCTTTAGAAGGATTACTGCTTTTTGGGTGAAATCTTCCCAAAAGATTTTTATTCCTATGTTATTTTTAACAGTATTGATATAAATAAATAAATAAATAAATAAATACTGTGCATCAACATACAAGGGGTGTTTATGTTAAACTGGGACTTTTGATTGCGCAAAATAACAGAACACACTTAAGAGAGTAAAAACTCCCTTTATTTCTCTATATAATCCCCGGCTACACTAATGCACTTATCCCAGTGTTTTACTTAAAAAGGTTTTCGCAGTATGCTCAAGTCATGATCATTTGAAATTGTGTCATGGCTCTGACATGAGGAAACGGCGTGGAGGTCAGGACAGTACGTGAGATGTGGCAATAACTCCCGGCTGTGTTCATGTAATGTGCAAGTGGTGTTGGTGAATGATTGATTGTGTGTACA
Organism: Clarias gariepinus; assembly: GCF_024256425.1. Classification (NCBI taxonomy): domain Eukaryota; kingdom Metazoa; phylum Chordata; class Actinopteri; order Siluriformes; family Clariidae; genus Clarias; species Clarias gariepinus. The sequence goes on from NC_071101.1 coordinate 10,704,710, forward strand.
TTTCCCACAGATAGATGTGTCTCTTCCACAAGTTGGCAACAAGTTATCTATTAATATTAAAAATCATTTATTCCACTTGAAACCAGATGTTTACTTGAACGACCGCATTGGGCTCAGAGCCACCCGATCGGGATCATCATAAATGCAAATACAAAATTCTTTAAACTCATTTGCACCATTCAGATGTTTTACTGCGACTTAAAGTCTCTGTAAATGTTAATCGCTTTTATGCCTTCATTTATAAGAAATTTCACGAGTCTTGGTTTGACTTGGACACCCCTAAATTAAGGACAGAATTTCTAATCAGGTAAAATCTTTAAGTTTAAAAAAATATATATGGTAAATGATGGTAAAAAGTAATTAAATATTAAATAAAATTAAGTGCATTTACATAATTTACTTTAGTAAAATTAACATAATAGCAATATGTAAACGCTTTACAGGGCCAAAATAATTTGTTAGTCTATTTGATAAATTGTAATAATAATAATAATAATAATAATAATAATAATAATAATAGACTTAAATGTATTATTATTATTATCATTATTATTGAGACTGTCTCATTTGAGTTTGTCTACTTTTTTGTCCTATTGTCAAAATTCCTACATCCTGATTTTGTTTTCTTGTGGAATTAATTTAAATAAGATGTTGTTCCTCTAATGACCTGAAATATTTCATCATCACTTGTACATCATGTCTCATCATACTTACAGGCCGCAAAAAAACCTATGACCAAGTAATAATACCGAAACGGCTCATGTTACGTCGCCCGCCATAGTTTTACACTAGACTAGTGATATCTAGACTAAATACTAGAACTGCAGGCATAGCGCCCACGTGTAACTCTGTCTCTGACTTCAACACAATCTCAAAATCAAACTGCTTGTAAGGGTTTCTGTTCACATCTGCACGTTAGACCTGGTGGTCATAAATACAGTATGGCTGATTCATGATGATTCTTTTTTTTTTTTTTTTTGTGCACTTTATAAAGAATGTGTTTCTCAGGTATGCCATTTCTTTCTCCTACTGTACGACTTTCTGTATTTCCTGTATAGTTACTGCTTGTCAGTGGTATGGTAGCTGCACGGAAGTCGACCCGATTGTTCCTGTCAGCTGCTTACAGTGACAAATATGTGGTTAAATCTTGCCAGTCACACAGGAATATATATTTCATAAATGCGTAACACTTCTGTACAGGAACTGATGTACTTAGACAAACTAAAAATACATTTCTTTGCCCCTGGAGCGTGAAGGTTTCAAGTGGGAAATTTAGCCAGAAAGTGTCCCGTAAACCGTGTAATTCAGCGTGAAAAGACTCGAAGGCCTGGTATCTGTATCCAAAACAAATTGCTCATTTTTGCCTCAGAGAATTACAGTATGTGAATGGTGCTAATCATCATACATCTCATACATAATTCCACCTGACATGAAATAGGAAAGACATCAAAGGTAATAGAGACCGTTTAAATGTCAGAAAATTTTAAATTAATGAAGATCTGGACGAGATTTTTTCCGCTTCTGTTTATGCCCGTCTGTACATCACATCTGTTTATGAAAAGCTTAAAATAGTTCCAATCCTCCCCCAGAGCAATACCTAATTATTTAAAATATTCAACACTATAAAGGTCAATGGCATTTTAATGTATCTGTAGACCCACCTACGGTAGTGGTAAAAACAAAAAACACACTTTTTTAATTGCTGTCATAAGAACATGTACTGTAAGATATGGTTTACTCATTATGATTGAGTTAATGGCCAGATTTATAGAAAAAAAAACACTGTTAATCTCACTCTCCTCATCCCTGGGTTCCTCCATATAAAATATAGAATATAAAAAATATAATGTAGACAATATTAAAAGTGCCTTATTTATAAGTTATAATATAATTTCCAAAAAAAAATAAAATAAAATCCAATTAGCCCTGTTAGGTGCTTTGAAATAGCTTATTGTGACTTCAAATAGTAGTTATTATTAATTCTGATGAGTGACATAGAAACAGGTGGCATGGCAAAGAGGACAAAACTGTACTGACCTACGGGTTAGAGAGCCGCACCACGGAATGTAATAATATAAATAAGAGCCCTTACTTAGGGCTTCTGAGGAGATCAACGAAATAGGAGTTTATGAGAGTGCATGCGAAGACCCTACCGTTGACCTGACGTGGCTTTGGAGACTAAAGATAAGCCTTATATCCTCTCAGGATATTGAGTGTGCACCCTTACTGAGGATCTACAGGTATGTGTGACTCAGGGCTTTTTTCAGTGCATGAGGAGTGGCGTGTGCTCTCTCTTTCTTTTTCTCTGAAGTTTCCTGGCTTCTTAGAAAGACTGGGCTGCATCTTTGTCTTGGATCTTGCACACTTTATCTTGGCCCTGATAGCTTTTCCTGTCGCTTCCTAAAAGATAGCATGAAGTTTGCAGGTATCAGGGCCCTTAAATAGGTCTGCCCCTTGCGAGATCCACATCATTACACCTACTGGTTGAGTGAAGGAAATGTTATCCATCTGTTAATCAGAACATGAAAAACCTCCACATAGGTCCTCATACTGTTTCTGGACGCCTGTACATCAATCTTACCATGGATCTTCACGCTTGCCTTTTCCCACATATTATTAAAATTTTATCTTTGGGTTTTTCCTATCTTTCTCCTTTTTTCTGTTTCATGATCGAGAATGATATCCAGCATGCCATCATGTGGCAGATTGATTGTTTGACATTGTCCTACTTTATCCTTCCCACATCTCCCCTTCCCGTCACCATTCCCATGCTGTTGATTGGCTGTAATGGTGTTATGTGACATGGTATGCACCACTTTGACGGGGTCCCTTGAATTAAACTGCATACTGCACCTTAACTAACTAAGAGAATTGACTAACATTGCTATTAAAATGACACATGAGTCGTCAACTGGTGTCCTCAGCAACATGCCTAATGTAGTGGCGTTAGGACACACTCCTAATGTTTAAAAGTTAAGGTTGCAAAGTTTGAGACAAGGAAAATGTTTGCCTATACAGAGTTAATAAGGTGTGCTTTCGAACCAAGTTGACCTAAATGAGAATTTTTTTCTTCTTCTATTAAGGTCTGTGTATAAAAAGCCTAAATCAGTTACAAACACTCCCCAGAGCAATGATGTCATACATAACTATTAAATATATTCAACACAAGGAACACCTTTTTAAACCTGCGTGGGTAGTAAATAGATCAAGAGCTAATCACAGAGACACACCTCTCGCTTGCTGTTGTACAACATCAACTGGAAAGTGAAGCAAAGTAAATAGTTCTGAGAAAAAGAAAAAGAAGGTATGTTTTTTTTTCATAATGATTGGGATTGGCCCGATTAAAAGGAAATCATCACAAACAGTCCAACTACAGTATATCTTCGTCACCATCCCCATGCTGTTAAGTGGTGTTATGTGATATGGTGCATGTTTGATTAAATTGCGCACTGCACCTTCACTAACTAGGAGGATTGGTCATCATATTAACAGCCCCAGCACCATAAAAACCAACATTGCTATCGAAACAACACAAGTCATCGACTGAACAAGAACAACAAATACTAGTAATGGCATTGGGATACACTCCTAATGTTTTAAGGATAAAGTTACAAAGTTTGAGAGATTATAAATGTTTGCCTATACAGAGGCCCATCTTCATGTTACGTCTGTGTATAAAAAGCTTAAATCAGTTACAAACACTCCCCAAAGCAATGATGTCATATATACAATAACTATTTAAAATAGTCTCCAGGAAGGTTTTTGAGACCGGTGTGGGTAGCAATGAGATCAAGAGCTAAACACAGAAACACACCTCTAGCTTGCATCATTTGGAAAGTGAAGCAAATAAAATAGTCCTGAAGAAAAGAAACAGAAGGTATAGTTTCGCTCAGTACTTACAGAAAAATGAAAGAAAAAATCATTAGAAGCTAGTCACTTTGGACATGAGTGAATAAAGATTTGTCTAAAAAAAAAGTTCCCATAGTATTTGGTTAACGCTAGAGTTATTACTCTGACATGAGAGAAAACCACGGTTTTCCACCAGACAGCGATACTCACAATTCTGCTGCTACTTTAGCTTGGCAAACTAGAAAATACACCGAAGTAAATGTCACCCATCTGTTAAGCAGAAACAGACCAACCTCCACATCGGTCTTCATGCTGTCCAGGTCCCAGAGGTTTCTACAATGATGTTAACACAGATCTTGCCTGTTCAACTTTTTGCTCTGGTCTTTGGATTTTCCCATCTCCTTCCTGACAAGGCATGTAATCTAATACATTATCATGTGACAGGTTTATCGCTGCTCTTTGCCCCACTTCATTCTTCCTCTATTTCTCCTTCCCTTCATTATCCTCCTGTTGCTGATTGGCTGCGATGGTGTTGCGGAGCACGCTCTTCACCACCTTCACAATGCGTATTGGATGAGAGTGCGTACTGCACCTTCACTAACTGTTGTGGCATAAATGAGGCTACTACAGTAGGTTGGTTATATTTTGGGAAACTGCCCACATTTAAAAGGCAGGCACAGACTAAAAGATGTTCAAAAATAGTAGGAAATAGTAAAAGTAATGGCTTCTGATTTATATTTAATGCAAGCGCACCCCGGGTGTTTTGAATACTGTTCAATGGACATTGTTGCAAAGCGGAATAAATGGTTTAGATATAAGTTAAAACATGTTTATCCCACTCAAGTGAAGGAAAAGATGGTGGCAAGGAAACACATCCTGGGATGAACATGGGGAAGAAGCTTTGACAGGAACCAGACTCAAAAGGGAACCTATCTTGATTTGAGTGCGAACATCCCTGCAACACATCCCTGATATAACTGTGTGCTCTGAGTTTAACGGTTCACTTTTGATAAAAGGATTTGTTTGATATAAAACATATCCACGTTTTTAAGGTTACCAAATATTTGGAGCATTATACAGATACAGGGGCAGTGCTAGCTCAGGCGGTTGAGACTCTGAGTCACTGGTCAGAGGTTAGGAGTTTCAAGCCTGGACCAGTAACTCTATAAATACAGAAAATCACTCAGTTGTTGCTGGTCCCAAAGCCTGGATTGAAAAGAAGGAAAACTGGCTGTTAGGCTAGAAATCTGGCTCTTTTTAAAACCAGCAGAGCTATAGGTATGAAACATCTTATTGATTGGTGTGCTCAACAGCATGGTAACAACGTTGTGGCATTGGGATACACTCCTAATGTTTACACTTATTACACTCAATATGCGGGTTATGGTGCTTTATGATGTGGGCATGCTGGCTTAGTGGTTAGCACTGTCGCCTCGCACCTCCAGGGTCATAGGTCGATTCCTGCCTCGGGTCTGTGTGTGTCAGGTTCGCACGCTTTGTAGGATGATGGTTAGGCACCCCTTGCCGCTCCTGGCACCTTAAGTCTCCTGGCATAGGCTCCAGGCCCCCCACATCCCAGTATACTGGATGAAGTGGTTTAGATGATGATTGAGTGATGTCTAGACACAGACACACTGCATTTCATTTGCAGATTAATTATGACTGAAACATTAAATGATCTCTGCGCGAAAAAAACAACAAAAAGACATACTGTCCTAATTACCCGTCAGTTCCTATAAGATGTTCCCCTCTGCGCAAGTAAAGTGTTCCTCATGGTTTCCTAAAAGCCGTTTGATCTAGAATATCGGTGCTGTTAAATAAGTAACAGATAAAACACTTTATTGTGATGATACAGTATGTGTCACATTGATTATACAGTAACCAACACACGGCTAACTATCTTAAATGCTTTTACCCCCCAGAGTCACACATGAGCGTTAAGACTTGGTTTTGTTCTCTGTGTGTGTGTGTGTGTGTGTTTTTTTTAAATACCCTGGAAACATAATGTTTCCCGTTTGTAGCCATGCCACTCATTAACAGTTTGTGTCAAGTGAAGGAAATAATATGCATATGCTGTGGATAACACCGTACAAGGCCTTTCTCATGCACACACTGCTGTACTGGGCTCTGCTGGGTTATTGTTTACACGAGCACTGCGCATTCAAGACAGTAGATGATGTGTGTGTGTGTGTGTGTGTGGTATGAACTGGTAGGTGTTTGTTTGGGTCTAAAGTCTATTTATGTGTGGTCTATTGGTGGGTGGGAGTGATTAGTTTAGGTTGTGTGTGTGTGTGTGTGTGTGTGTGTGTGTGTGTGTGTGTGTGTGTGTGTGTGTGCGTGCGTGTTACTGCATATGTCCATGTCATTATGTTTGATATTAAGTGCATATGTTTAGTCCACTATCCTATATTGGTCCTATTTATTTATTTATTTATTTATTTATTATTAATAAAATATGACTTAATTAGCAAAGTAATTAGGATAGTAATTGGATACAATGTTTTTTTCTTCTTATTGTGACAAAGATGTTATATGACTATTTCCTTGACAATTTTAGGGGTTAAACACCTTATAATATACACGTCACTGCAATGTTTTCTTCATCAGTTCAAATACTAAATAAAATGTTATTAAAGAAATTTAAGACTAGAATTTTGAAATGGGCTAAAACTTACCTTCAGTCACACAGCTTTTTTAAGGCATCCAGTTTTGTCACCCAGACACACCTGCATTATTATTATTTTTTTAATAAACGATGTCGTGGGTATCCACGGTTCTCACATGACCGCACCAGGATGTTCATACATGAGTTATGGACTTCAGTAGATAACGTCAAGAACTGAATGAAGGACTTTCCATAACATTTAAAGTGTTTGTCACATCTGTGTCACCGTGGGTCGTCATAGGATATGAAATCTGTGCCATACGCTCGAGTGTGTGTATGTGTGTGTGTTTTTGTGACCTTGAAGCAGTTGGATTCGAGCCTCTGGAAGATGATTCAGTGAGTAAGTGAAATGAAATAAACAAAGTGTGGATGAGTGTAAATCAGGCTGCGCCGGCATGTTCCAGTTTCTGGACTCATTCCTTAATAAACACGTTACGCTTGTGCGTCATTAGCTCGGATATTTACTATTTAATCAGAGTCTAATCTGCGATGTTAGAAAAAAAACAACTTCACTGTATTTAAAACTCTTTGCACGATATCACCATGGTAACGCTCGTTCGTCACAGCATATTACCCTTGTGTACGCATACTTCCTTGTTTTTTTTTTTTTTTTTTTTGCCTATTAACCAAACTGATTTACATAATTTCGCTATTTCTTTGTAAACCATGAGCTCATGGTAACACATCTGGTGAGTGGTGCTGACTGGTGATATTTAGGACACCTTGTACATTTACAGTCCAAATTATTAGGAACAGCTGTACCTTTATGCAGGTATACAATCAGCCGTAGAACATTTCTAAAAATATATATATATATATATCTGTAGCAGCAAGGGTGTGGATGTGGGTTACCTGCAGAGGCAGAGGTTTGGATGAAGCCAGCAAATAACGTAATGCTTTTCACTTCTGGCTATGCACTTTTATTGATGATTCTATTTAGTTCGTTTAATGTTGGCGGAGAGAGAGACGTGCGTAAAGCTACAAATAAGTGAAATGATGGAGCTGAAGTAATTCGACAAGGAACAGCTGTGACAGACATCACAGTATGCATCACCTCACAGTCACAGACGCAATGCATCACCTCAAGGTACAGACGCAACATACTGTACAAGCACCATCTGTTACAGAGGATCGCAACCTCACAGTCTTTAACATGAGTTTTTCCATGTATTCACACAAAAATTGAACATGATAGCTATTGCATGTTTGCTAAACGGTTTATGGAATAGTATGTGTTAAGCTTCATAACCAATTTTGTTGTTGTATTTATACATACAACATTTTATTTAACTAATATTTATTAGAAGTAGGGCTGCAACAACGAATCGCTAAAATCGATAAGAATCGATTACTAAAAGATTCGGCAACCGATTTCATAATCGATTCATTGCGTCGCGTGACGCGGAAACATTTGATTATTTAAAAAAAACTTTCGTTTAGTGAACGCCTCATAGACAGGGCGAAGCAAAAAAAAAAAAACGAGCCGAGGTAGAGGAAAGACACATAGCGGAGGCTGCTGGGTCTCTTACTGGTATAATCAACATCCGTGCACGCGTGTACTGTTTACTATAACACTGTGACCACGTGTGTGCGCGTAAAACATGTTTTATTTTGTGTCTGTCTATGTCTATGACAGCGTGCATGTAAAGCAAAAGCAAGTCTCATTACTGACGTTAAAAATTTTCTCTCTCTTTCCTTAGGGCTCAGGCTGCTCTTTGCCTGCTGTGTGCATGAATGATTGTTTTGTAACCTGCAAAGCTTTCAGACACAAGAATTAAAAAATAATTCCAGAGTTGATCCTCATGTCTCCTGTAGTTGGCTTATGGCATTTTTCTCGAGTTTGAAGCAGAAGTTGTTGTGTGAATTCCCAGATAACTCGACCAAGTGAAACAGGGACCCGAGCTAATTCAAAAGCAAAAGGTCTGTCCATATGTGTGATCATTAAAAAGGTAAAAAATAACGCTTATAAAAATTCTACCAAACAAATTCACTACTAAGACCCAAAGTCTCCCTAGTGTCTTTCAGTCTCAGAACTTGGCACTTATGAAAATACTGCATGTTCATGGCAGACACCCTTATCCAGATGACTTATATTTTCGTCATATTATACTGTACATCTGAGTGTTCAAGAGTGGCAACTTGATGGTTGTGGGGGTTTGAACCTAAGACCATCTGAAGCAAAGCCCTATGCCTTAACCACTGAGCTACCCTGAGAGCTTTGGTTAAGGTCCATATGTAAAAAATGGGATCCATGCGACTTCAACTGTGTCATGGTTGCCTGCTGGGTCAAATACTTCAGATACTGCAGATTTTTACACACACACACACATCTAGAGACGTCAATGCGCGTTTCACTTTGCCCCCTCAAATATTTCAGATTCGATGTTTTACTTATTACTAATACAATTTTGAAGACCAGGGTGCTTTTCTCTATGTTTATATTCTCATTTGGAGTCTGAATGATGCACACAGACGCCACTCTCTGTTTAAAGTATATGATTCATTCAGATTGCTGCGTTGTGTCAGGTAGTGGAGCCAAGCAGAGATATCACGAGCTGATAACTTCAGTGTGACGTATGAATAAGTATAAATCATTTGAGGTATGAATAATCTCATCTCATGACGTGACAGCAGTATTACTCTAATAAATGTGTAAACTAATAAAAAAAGTGTCTTTAGCATCAGTGATTAACTCATAATTGGTTAACATTAGTGTTAATGTTAGTTTGTTGTTAGATTTATATGGTTCAAATGGGCTTTATTCTAAATGTACTATTTAATTTTGCCGCTTCACACCTTTAAACGAGTTTGGGTCAATCCTAAGTTGGTTCAACTTTCCTACCATGTTCTCCTGATGTCCATGTGGGTTTTTCTCGGGGTTCCTCCCAAAATATGCAGGTTCGACGGCTTGGCTATATTAAATTGCAGTGAGTAGTGGACATGAAATGGGATAAAATGGGTGGGTTGTGTCAGGAGGGGCATCCGGGAGCAGCCGAAAGACCAACAACAAGTGGACTGTGGATCTGGCATACCATACAGAGTGATTTACTAACTCCTGAGATAAATGAATGAGCTAATTTCTTGTAAAATTAAAGTTTGTGGGTCATTTGTGTGCCGAGGTACCGCTGTATTAGATTGTGGCCCATAATCCTACATCATACACTACTTTAAGTTATTATGGGACTTATAAATAATTTGGAGTAATTTGATAAATAGCCATGATGACTGTAGACCCTCCTGCACTGAAACTCATGTTTACATAGTGTGTGTGTGTTTACATAAAAGCTGGCTAGGTATCTGTTTAAGTCTTGTGGGATATACTAAAATGAAACTAAAAATAAAGAGTATTTTTTTTATATAAAAATATAAGTTCTAGATGTGAATGCTTCCCCAAAAAAAAGAGGCCAAGTGCAAATTGCTCCTGGCAGTATTATTGTTTATTAAACATTCCACAAGTACAAGCAATCATGGAGAAATAGCTTTGTAAAGTATTCAGGGCCAAAGGGAAAACATTGGTTTCTCTGACTGCTTCTGATTTGAGATGCAGATGGAGAATTCAGGAAAGCATTACAATTCAGGTGCGTCATACAAGATTTTATAAAAACCCTCCTTGCTCAAAAGTAATCCAGTTTCTGTTTGACCTTTTAAGGAAGGAAGAAGCCTTAAAAAAAAAAAAACAGTGAAAAAAGAAAAAAAAAATGGTTATAAAAAAGGATTTTATAACCCAGGGTTTTTTGTTCCTACAATAAAGAGAAAACATATTAAAATCTCAAAGCTGTAATCATCAGCAGTGACTTGGCAAAAAAACTGTTGCTCATTTGTACTTTTTTCTTTTTTCGTGAGGAAATCATAACAACAATCATCAGCTGGTTTGTTGTTGTTGGACATGTGGGATTGTGTACTGTAGAATAATAAAAGCCGGGATCCCCACACAGATATCCACAGAGTGGGAAGCGGGGTAAACATTTGCTATCTGTGTATAACAGATGACGTAACACTCGTTTGATGTTTGTTAGCAGACTATACTGTACCTCATAACCTAGTTAAAAGAAAATGATCCAATGAGTAATGAAGCAGTGTTTGTTTGCGTGAAACTAAAGCCCTTGTGAAGGCCTAACAAATGCAGACCTATTAAACATTAGCCATAATGGACAGAAAAGAGTCACGCTATGTTTATTTCACTCCATGGCTCAGAGATTGCATTTGCAATTTGAAATGGAAAATCCCACTCAGGTCTCAGGGCTTCACCTCACCTCAGCACAGCAGTAAAGCGGTCAAACAATCACAAGCTCTCATCCTTAATGAAACAGAAACAAAAATCTAAATCTAAGTATTTTTAGACGTTTAATGACTGGAAGAAATGACGGGTAAAAGAAGAAAAAAACGGAATAATTGGACCTAAAGGTATTGCTCCTTGATCGAAATGACAAATTTTTTTTATATCGTCCAGCAAAACACATTGGCACACACATCATTTGGACATGTCTTTTTTCGAGGAAAGAATGGAATACGAATAGAGTAAATATAAAAATTCTTGTAAATCTAATTAAATTGTCATTAGTTACAACATATAATGTATGAATTACAGTGAAATGCTTAAGATTTGCCTGAGATAAGGATTTAATCAAGATATTTCTACACATGTTTTTATTATCATTATTATTATTTTATGATATTTGTTGTCTTGGACAGAAAGTGACACTCATAAGGATATTCTGTTATACAGTACCAGTCAAAAGTTTGGAAACACCCTCTAATTCAATGCTTTTTATTTAGTGATTTTTTTTTCTACAACACTGGAGCTTTTAAAACTATCAACAATCATTTGTTATTTTAAGACACAAAGGTTGGCTGTTTTTGTAAGAACAATGTCGTCAAGTGCATTTGCAAAACCCATCAAGCTCCATGATGAAATTGTCTCTCATCAAGACCTTCCCAAGAAAGCAAAACTAAAACTTAACTCTGCTTTAGAGGAGAAGTTTATCCAGAGTTACCAGCCTCAGAAATCACCAATTAATAAACAGCACCTCAGATTCTGAAGGCTTTACAAAGCAGAAGTAGCACATACATCTCAACAATAATTGTTCAAAGGAGATTAGGGAGATTATTGCAAATTTTCGATGCCTTCAGCATTGTTTTACAGTGTAGATGTACAGTGGTACTGTATTTTATTGTATAAGGTAAACTCTTTGTGTTCATGCGAAAAAGCTTTTTATCTTCAAGTGTTATATAATGAACATTATATGATTTTAAAAATAAAATAAAGAAAATTTAAAGAAGAATGTTTAGATCTTCTTTAAAGATCCAGTGATTTGATTATCATTTTTGCTGAAGAGTCATAGTAAGGACAGAAGCATTAGCGTATTTACAATCCTGATCACTTACAGTAAGTCCCTTTCACTTGTGCAAGATGGGCATTGTGTAAATACTTACAGAACTTAACAAGCAGCCAGTCTAACTTGAATAAATCTGTGGTAATGACCTTTGCCTTCCTTTCTTTTTCATATGAGCTATTAAAAATCACAATTTCCTGTAATTTTATATGCTTACTGACAGCTTTTAGTAGCTCACAGTTCATAGTTTTTTCATGTTAAATGCTACACCAAACATGACTCACCTTGTGGTTTAGTAAAAATAAAGAAGAAAAGTAATGAATTTCTCTGAGCACACAAAACAAATTTGTCTTTCGACTGGTCGTGTATATCAGGCGAATATTCTTATGTGCTTAGAACAGTTTTTACACTTGCATACATGCATTATATAATAAAGTTCAATAACATAAATAACTTGGGATTTTATTGTATTACATTTTCTTCCCCAGCCATGCAGTAGTCAAGAGTTTCGTGAGGAAACTAGAGAGCACAGCAGCTACAAGAGAAAGTTTTGAGAATGACCCAAATATCTTTTTTTTTTTTTTTTACATAGCCGGCTGCTTAAGTGTTTTTAAATATTTTTAAAGATGTTTATTTAAAGATGTGTATAAAAAAGTCAATATTTGGCATGTTGCCACTTTTTTATGCAATTATGGGTTGCCATCAGTTAGGATGTGGCTGGCCCAGAAGTTGTCAATAAAAGCCTTTGTCACTTATAAAGTGTTGTAATTATACGTCAGTATAACATAGTAACATCTGATAAAAAGATCTAAATCAACAGAAGCAGCAAACTTTGTGAAAATTAATATTTGTCTCAGTCTCAAAACCTTTAGCCACAGCTGTACTCGTATAGTAACATTCTTGTATCTTGCTTCCAGTAATTTGAAGAGGTGTGCCAGACAGCTTTGAAAATGCACGCTAAAAAAAGTAAGCTATAATTAGGATAATTATACAGGCAGGCAGACCTGTGTCCCAATAAGAAAACTAAATCACAAGACTACTGAGTTAGTGATGCAGACCATGAATGTGGCAATAATTTAAGAAATAAAAGCCAGTGGAGCATGCTGTTACAATATAATTTTTTAACCATCGGTGCTGTTAAGATTATTTTGGAAGTAGTACTGTATCCCATGGTATTTAAAAAGAATAAAACGTATGGCATAGCGTAACCGCTTGCCACAGGTTTTATGCTGACGACAATCTCCTATTTTATCTAGGCTTGGGACAGCAGTGGCCGGGGTTTGGACATTGGCTGGGAATTGAACCTGGGCCTTTCACATGACAGGGTGGAAACCTACCACTGAGTGACCAGTGTCCCAAAGTCACCAGTCAACTGATCACAATTCAACTCATGCAGAATTCCGACTAGAAAGGTATCTACTATATATAAACAAATTCATTATTATTATTATTATTATTATTATTATTATTATTATGATTAACGTCTTTTATTCATTAACTTTGCATTGAGAGACGCATTGAGGGATGGCACTTTAAATTTGTTGCAATGACAATAAAGACTATTCTATTCTATTCTATTCTATTCTATTCTATTCTAACTCCATTAAACCAATTAAGCTAGGGGGTGAATCCCAATTTACAGTTTTTTTTTATTGGTTAATATTTTTAATTGTTATTTCAAATATATTTTCACGAGTTATTTTAGGTAAAGGTTAAGTTTGACATACTATATCATTCACTAAGGCTTCAAAGCTTCAACAAAATGGTTATAAATGTTTCAAATAAAAATGGCCTTAATATTAATAAGCCATTGAAATAAAAAGCCTGTTATTATGAACAAAAAAAATATCTGACATGTGACCCTGTTAGTTTGAAATGAAGTGTGATTTATTAATATCTAAAAACCATGACCTCATTTAGTATTACTCAATTATTTCATTGTTTCATACTATATTGTTGATTTCTATATTTATTGCCACATTTATTTTTTTGTGTTACAATCATATTTATATATTTATTTAGGCGTAGCATAACAAGGATGATAAAACCTATTTATTTATTAGATTATTCTATTCAAAATAATGAAAGTGTTGTAGGTTTGATTTATGAGTCGCCAAGGGCTAGGGGACTTTCCCAATCAGTGAGTCTTTTCTAGAGAAACTTACTCCATAAAGCATCATGTTTTTGTTTTTTTTAGTGTTTTTTTTAGTTCTAGACACCCATCACAGATGATTTAACATCTCCAAAACATACTTGTCTGGTATACACAGCAAATTCCCCAGTGATGAGTTGATACGCTGCAGTAGATTGGCCCCCTGTACAGGGTGAACTCTTGTGCCCTCCTGGGACAGGCTCCAGTCTTCCTCCCTTTATACAGGAGTATAGACGAGGAGAGAGTGAATTAATACCCAAAAGTGTTTATACCTAGAACCCATTTTGACTTAAATAAAGACTGAAAGGGTTAAAACCACTGGGGAATTTATTGTGTACCAGCTTTTAAACGGATTACACTATACCTGATCCAAACTGAAAAGAGAACATTACAGGGTGCTTAAAAGTTTACTTTTGTACATTTTGTTTTTGTATATTTTAAACTAATAACTCTAATGACATTAGAGTCTCCAATTCCTCCTGTCTTTGTCCTCCATTCACTTTTCCTTCCTTTTTTTTTAATCACACCAACCATGTCGAAATCACTAAGACAGAGGGCTTTTTTTTTTTTTTTTTATCAAATGCAGCAGCCAGATGGTAAACCTTGATATGGACCTTCATCCTCCATACAGGTCATCCAAGGATCTTAGCATTTCAATAAGTTCCATAATCCAAAAGAACTTCACCATAAAGTGTAATTAATCATCCCAATGTCCTGCTGAATCTTTGGAGGAAGGGAATGATAATCTGGTTTTTTTTTTGTATATCATCAAGGTCCTGAAATATTAACACTTGAATCCTTGGTACAGGGATGCATGTCTTCTTTAAGTAGATATGACCACATCAGTCACATTTTACTGTGGATACACTAGTGACGCGCGGGTCGGGTTGGGGCGGGTAAAGAAATTGTCACTTTATTTGCGGGGCGGGTTGGGGCAGGTCACTAAAAACAAAATTAAATAAAAAATCCATGTATGTTGCGTGCAATTCCCTATAGCATATATTAAATATTTGGAAATATCTATTTTTATATTTTATTAAGTTCTTTGATAGGGTTATGTCACGTGACAAGTCACGAAAGCGCCAAGCAGCTACCGCTGCCTGTCACAACAAAAACAAAAAAATAAAAGTGAAGATGATAGACGAGGCGCGGGACAAATTGACGTCGGGAATTTTCATCATTAAAAGAAAAAGAAAGGTCAGGCTGCTAAATCTAATGTTTGGGACCGGTTCTAGGCTAGTATGTCTATTTAATGGTCGCAGGTGCGGGGCGGGGCGGGACGGGTTGTGAAAATAGATACAGTGGTACGGGGCGGGCCAAATAATTTTATAAAAGTTCATAATTTTAGAAAAATACCCGACCCGCGCATCACTACTGTACACATCTGCTTATAACCTGGCCTTTCCAAGTATTAAATGACTCAACTGCAGGAAGCAAGTACAGTACAAACAAAGTCATACCAAAATGTGCATACATTTTTAATTATGTGTTGCAAATTGTTGAAAGAGAAACTATACAAAGTTACTACTCAACATATTCTCATCACAAGCCATACATTTGTGCATTTGAATGCTCTTAGGAAATCCCCTTTGTCACAGTTGGTGGTCTCGTGTTGCATACTTTATCTTTAGTGCTGATTCCTTATCTTTAAACCACTGCATCCATGTATGTACAGTGCTTATATCTAAGGTATCATCTCTGTTAATGTTCTGTAAAGGGTGACCATCAGAGTGGGTGACCATTAACTTGTGATGGAGACGATGGTCATTATATTTGGACCAGCGAACAATTTTTTTTCACCAGCTAGTTAAATAATTTTTTGAGGATCAGTCAGATTGATATTAATGCTTTTGGTTTGTTTTTATTTTCTTAATGTCACTGTGAACCTGAATGACATAGCACATAACAACATTTCAACACCTATACACTTTTTTCTTTTTTTACTGTGCACAGCATCAAAGAATTGCCAGATTTAGGACTGCCCCAAGAAAGCTTGTTGCCAAATTAGTCACTCATGCCAGGAAACCTTGCCCTATCTGACCTTCATCAACTTCACCGTCTTTCTTATATAAAAGTAAATCCTCCTCCTACTCTGAAACGCTCCACCCTAAAGCACAGAATAGAAAAAGTCACGTCTATAATCCATTCAGACCAAACCGGTTTTATTAAAAGTAGACACGCATCCACTGATACACACATTTGATTTATGGCAGTGCCCTTTAATCCAAAAAGGAAAAAAAACATTATTGTCACTCCTAACACAGAAAAATGGAAAATTCCTGTTTGACAAATTGGAGAGTTTTAGCTTTGGGAAGTCATTCATCAACTGGATCAAAATTATTTACACAACACCTTAAGCCAACGTCATCACTAATGGACTAATCTTATAGTCTTACACTAGATAAGGACGTGCACTCGCCCCCTTACTACAGTATTCACCATGTTCATCGAACAGCTATTTAAGGAAATTCAAACACAAAATATACACCACGAAACCAGCCTGTACACAGATATATTACAAGATCTACAATCCCGCACATAATCATTACTCATGCCAGGAAATTAAACTCATCAAGTCATTCTCTAATTTTTCTAAATATTCAACCAACTGAAATAAATCCTCTATTCTTTCATTACATGCCAACTGCTATCCCCTGGATTTGATTTGACAGTCCATACACCACAGGTCACTTTATTTACTAATCACATTACTTATTTAGGCGTCATTGTCTCACTTAAGATTGTTTCACTGTTTGGACTCAACTTCACACGACTACTCAAAAAGAACAGACTATGATCTCCAACGCTGGATAGTCTTAAAACTTTCCATCTTGGTTAGAATAAACTGAAAACTAAGTTATCAGGATGACCAAGTTCTGCTGGAAGCCCCAGAGGGAGGAATAGGATATATATGAAATAAATATGATATTGTCACACCCTGTGCAGCTATAACAACTTCAAGTCTTCTGGGAAGGCTTTTAATGTTTAATTCAATAAATTTAATGATCATTTAGCAGCCTCGCAGTTTGTGGAAAGAGGCTGTGGGAGAGTCTGGTGGTTTTTAAACGTATCAACCTGTACCTTCTAACTGAGGGGAGTAACTGAAACAGGATGTGCAGAGTGATGCTGATTGTGCAGGTGCTGTGCACTCGGCAAAGGCAGGGTGTAGTGAAGATGGTGCTAATCTCTGAGAGACTAGTTCTGATGATTTTCCCCGCTGCAGTGCCTGTTGTTCTGCCTTAGTGCAGCTGAAAAACCACACCAGGAGTCCATATGTCAGCACACTCTCTATAGCACAACAGTAAAATTTCAACAAAGGCTGCTGAGTAAGAATGGCTCTTCTACGTTTCCTCAGGTAGAAGAAGCACTGCTGGGGCTTTCCTATGGCCGAGATAATGTTATTAGGTGATGAGATCTTGTTAGGTCCTTTGTCACAGTTAGGCCAAGAAATTTAAAACTGGTGACTCTGTCTTTTGTCCCATTTCCAATAGTAAGTGGTAAGTAGATGGTCCTTGTGCCTTTGCGAAAATCTACAATCATCTCCCTGGTCTTGATATTGAAGGCTATCGTCTGGCATTTCCAAATTGCTGATAGCCTATGAATGGGTGTCTTTGTGATATGGATAGATGGATGGATGGATGGATGGGCTTTGACAAACTTCTACAGAAATCAAGCTGGTTCCAAAGAGGTGCAGAACAATAAGGTGATTTTTGAAAAAAAAAAAAAAAATTAGGGCATTAACTTGGGGACTTGGGGAAATGTGTTTCATATGCTTCTAATGTTTATATCTTTGCTATTGCTGACATAATTTTTGAAAAAGAACTGACTTGCTAACAAGTTACTAGTATAAGTTTTTGATGAGCTTTGAAATACTGATATCGCTATGGGTTATGGCTTGCATCAGTTGCAGATCATTATCAAGCTGGTTTCTTTGAAACAGTTGAAGCTACTGATAAACTGCAGCACTGATGCGCTTCTGTCTCTGCTGTATCAGTTGCTTACAAAGCAGTTAAAATGTGCCATAACGACAGATAATTGTTTTACAGTTCTCCTTTGAGTTGGTAAATGCATTCTTGGTAATCGAAAACAAATGCAAGAATTGAGATTAAATAAAAAAAAAAAAAGTGAAGCAAAATCACTTTGGTTTGTTAATACTAGAAAATAAAACATACTGTTGAAGTGATCCATGCAGTCTGTAACATGATCAGGTAGAGAGCAAAAAAAGAGAGCTATGAAACACATTTGATAATTGATACTGTATATATACAGTACATACATACATACATACATACATGCATACAGTACTGTGCAAAAGTCTTAGGCACCATATTATATGCTGTACCAATTTTGTTATATATGTTTATCAAGTCTGCAGGATTATAAACAAAATCATTCAGTATTTCCATATAAAACTTGAATGAATAAATAAATAACAATACAGGAGAATATATGCATGCAAAAAATTTAACCACAATAATGCAGCCATAGCTACGTATTTACTTAATCTAAATTCATGTGCATGTATTTACTATAACTTGTAATTCCGTCCCATAACTTTGTACCCTTCCCCACTCTGGTCTCTGCCCTGTAAAGACATTTGTTGGGTGTCCTCTATCTGCAGCAAGAACAGCAAAGTGTAACAGTCAATAAGTATCTCAAAAGAAATCAAATTCCTTACTTGTCATGGAAATCCCTGAATGCAATTTATCACAAATCTACATGTGAGAGCAAAAGCACAATAACAATGCCTCGACCATAAAAGAAACGGTCATGTCATGCCCGTGTGAAATTTAGGAGCATCAGATTACTCTCTTTCAGTCTCGTGACATATGAATCATTGGAATAAGATGCTGAGATCATTTTGTGACAGTATTCTTAAATAATGCCAAAACCACACGCAATCGTCCAGACACACCCACACACCTGTTCAAAATGTCAACAAGTAACACAAAAGTAACACTAAAATTAACTCTTTTTTTTTTGTTGGTATTCTTCTTTTTCAGTGGACCCTAGCGGAACTCAAACCGTCTACATTCTTGTGTTGCCCACAGAATCCAGTTAGTTGTCTTTAAAAGTCAAAGAGAGAGAGATTGACTTTTATATGCTCTTTATTATATGTTCTTTAATATTAAGTGTTAACTTATTTTCACGTTTTTATATGTTATATTTTTTAGACAAACTGGAAAGGCTTTTTTTTATTATTATTTTTTAAATTGATCCAACCATGCCCTCACCCCGCGCACTAATGATAATCTCAGTCTTCGATTTGAATCCACACATCCCTATTAAAGTTTTTAAACCTATTCATTGCCTCGTATTTATTTATTTATCTATGTAATGTCTATCTCAGAAGTCGCTTATTGCAGCTCTGGCTCACCAGTGGTCACCAAGTAACTGTCTCTACACCACTTTTCCCCCAGCAGAGTTGCCCCCCCCCGAGACCCCAGGCTGCACAGCTCTGTGCCTTTTATGCCTGATGTTCCCACAGTCAAAACACCCCAGCTGCTCAGTGCTGGAAAATATGGTGTCACTGCTGTCATTATTGTTACACTCCTTACTGGCATTCAGTGTTTCTTCCTGATGGGTTAAAATCATTAAAATACAAAAAGATGGAACATGGTCTTTCACATTAATGTTCTTGCATCTGAGCAGAATAATTCTCATGGAGCTGGCAAGCATACCAAAGTGGGCCAACTCCTATATTATCCATCCACCTGGGCAGCTCCGTAGTCCAACTAAGGACCATGGAGGCCAATGATGGCCATCGTATTTCTGCCCATTCTTACGATTGTGTTAGGATCTCTAATCAACATTCACATTAACATTTACACACTATGGGAGGTAACCAGAGTACGCAGAAGAAAACCACCAAGCACGAGTAGAACATGCAAACTTCATGCACAAATTCACTAAGGTGGGACTTAAAAAGTGACAGTGCTAACCACCACACCACCTTTTTTTTTACATTTACTGCATTTGGCAGATGCCCTTATTAAGAGTGACTTACATTTTTATCTCATTATACATCTGAGCAGTGGAGGGTTAAGGACCTTGCTTAAAGACCTGACAGTGGTCTAAACCGAAATAAAATGTTCTCCTACACGTTGTAGGAGATACACATGATACATATGTTCTGAAACACGTTGTGCATCAGAAAGTTCTCTGTTTATTAACAGCAAAAGACAGTTTTTATATGTTTGGCCAAATGCTGGGTGTTACTTCAAACAATATAAACCATTATTATATTTATATTGATATTTGATTTACATTTATATATGATATTTATATATTTTTTAAAAGATCCTGGGAAAATCCTGGAGAACAAAAAGTGAAAGGTGTATAGAAGTCTGTTCGAGGCAGAAAAGGTGGTGTTCAAGGAAGGAAGAGAGAAAAAGAGAGAGAAAATGCTAAAGAAAACCATGAGAGAGTTAGCAAGTTAATATCAGATACAGAGAACAGTCACTTAACTCACCTTTCGTGTACATTCTCTGCTTGGTTCGAAGTCAAGCAGATTAACTTGTCTACATGCCTACAGTCCCTTGCAAAAGTTGAAAGAAAGCCAAACATGCCTTTATACATCAGTTTAGGTGGACGGCCATGTCTTGGTAGTTGCGCCATACACTTTCCATTTTCAAATGATGGATTAAACAGTGCTCCGTGAAATAATCAAAGCTTGGAATTTTAACCTTTAAACTTCTCCATAACTAGGTTGTTGTCTTTCGGTTGTTGACATGTTTGGTTTATTCCTGTTGGTGTTGTTTGTTCCTTAATTGTTTCTAAGAAACCTTTGATGGCTTCATAGAACAGCTGTATTTATACTGAGATTAAATTACACACAGGTGGACTCTATTTATTAATTAGGTGACTTCTGAAAGCAATTGTAAAGGGTAAAGGATGCTGTATACAAATGCATACCATCCTTTTTAGATTTTTATTTGTTTGTTATTTTATATTATAAAAAAATTGAAAACCAATATATATATATATATATATATATATATATATATATATATATATATATATATATATAGCTATATATATATATTGAAAATCTTTTTCCTTTCCTTTGGTCTGTCACGTAAAAACGTGAGAACATGTGGAAATGTTTAAGGGGTAATCTAATTGACAGGTTAGATATTTGCATTAATGCACAGTTGAACATGTGTACCTAACAAAGTGGCCGGGAAGTGTATGGTTGATGTTTTTATTCATTTTATTCAAAAAGAAACGTTTAACAGGCACCAATCAGTCTTTCATACCAGTTAATGAGATAATGTCATCAACGTAGAAGAGCAATAATGAAAAACCAACTAACCGCTTAGTATTGATGACAGTGATGATACTGCCTTAATATGTTCCTAATCCATAATTATTACTCATAATTAATTAGCATGGGATTCTTATCACATGATTACAGTGCACTGCCATTTAAATTGACCTCTTTCAAAATATCTTTTTTTTCCATGCGTCACACGTCCTGCACGTACTGCATGACTCATACACTGTTCTGACACCTGACATCACATGACTGTGTTCCTTTGCTTACCACATACAGTATATTTTTCCCTTAACTTGTTCAATGACAAGATTAAAAAAAAACAAAAAAAACAATGGGGAAATAAATGTGCAGTGACATATGGTATTTATGCTATTTTGACATTATGTCTGAATAATTCCCTGCTTTACCAAAAAAAAAAAAACATGCACAGTTTTTCTTCCTTTACACAAACACATGACTAATATTCTTTGTATTTTATTCTTCTTTGTGTTTTATCTTGTTTCTAAGATTAAATACAGTAACAATATTTACATTTAGCAGACAACTGTTATCCAGAGTGACTTAATTTTTATCTTATTATACATGTGAGCAGTTGGGGGTATTGCTCAAGGGCCCTAACAGGGACAACATGGTGTCATGGGATTTGAACCCAGGACCTTCCAAACTGTAGGCCAATGCCTTAACCACTGAGCTACTCCTAACCCTAATATAGCTTACATTTTTAAAAAACTAGAAAAAAAAGAAAGTAAAAGAAAAATTATAAATAATTAGCGCATAAATAGTGTAATTTGTCTGCTGATCAAAAGTTAATAAAGCCCTGTGGATTTACTGTATGAATAATAAATTATGAATAATCATTCTAAAACTGAATTTTCGTGATTGATTAAAATAGAATTTTTCAGGAACTGTAATAGAAAAGGAAAGAACCTTACTCATGGTGACACTCTTAAAGATTATTTGATTATTTGGTACACTCAACGTCATACCTCGTGTAGGAAGGAGGACGCTTTCTGTGGCGTTAAGACTCCACCCTAAGAAAATGACGTGAGCTAGGGCGACGTCTTGACACTTTGTCTGGGAGAGGAACATGTGCCCCTTTCCTTTTTCCACCCAGAACAGATGATATTTGATAAAGGTAGAGAATTGGTGGTGACGGGGCGGGGGTGGTTGGGGTTTTTGGGGTGGATTGCAGACATAAAAAACATAATAAACATGTGTTATCTGATTCATGGACATACACACTTACATTCAATCAGGCTTATTGATAGTGGAACGTTTCTCTCAGGCATTATCTCTATACCTGTTTAATCCTCTGAATCACTCTTTTTTTTATTTATTTAGGGCTTTGTTAGAAGTTTTATGGCTTGCTCCCTAATCCCTTCCTTTTATTCATTCATCTCATAATTCTTCATCTGCACTTTTATTGCAAAAGTCTATTTTTATTTGTATAATGCTTTTCATGGCAGCATGGTGCATTAGTGAGCTATTTTTGACTCTGGAACTCATAACAAAGCCATGAATAAATACAAGAGTGATTCAGAAGATTAAGTTGGTATGGAGAAATATAGCACTGTTGTCTTGAACCTCCTGGGTCCAGGTTCAATTTCTGGACAAAATGTCTGTTGTGTTATATTTCTAAACTGATTTCTGAAGATTTGACAATAAAGGTGACATTTCTTTAAAAAAAAAAGTTTAAAAGGTGCAGCTTTACTGGAATAAACAACGAAAATAAATGTTGAAATATTTATCTCTACTGAGCAAGCCAAAGACTACCGTGGCAAGAAAAAAAAGTCATGAGATGAAAATAAGGAAGAAACTCGACTCAAATGCATTTGAGTTGATATAAGGTCTACTTTAGAGGCTACTAATTGTTCAGTGATGGTGACTTGGGTACAAAACTGTCACCATTATAGCCATTATAGTGAAACCGCTGAATCAATGTACTTCAAGCCCCTGATATGGTTGAGTGGTAGTGTCCTCAGTTATCACATCAATCTAATCAATGAGAACTCCATCCAGAAGTGGGGCATGAGAAAGCATCAGGTTTTTTTTGTTTTTGTCTTTGTGATGAGGACTCTAACAAGAAGTGGGGCAACATGCTACATTTTTAAGGTGCTTGTTTCATCTTTTAAAATATTTTGCTTTCATGTGCAGCTACATTATCAAGAGTACAACATTATGCTATAACAGAATGTGGCAAGGTACACATATTATAAATAAAACAATGATTAAAAAAGTGTTAGCGTATGTAGTAATTTCTACCTTTGGGTCTACGTGCGTAAAAGTTTGCATCTTCTCCCAGTGCTTGACCTTTAACACACCTAGAGCCTAATTGGTATTGCCCATATACACTCATATCAAAAAGAATGCAAATTCTGCATATAAAACATATGTGTCTTATTGTTCGATAAATGCCACAAGGCTGTGACTCATAGTCTTAGTTTTGTAGGTTTAGTCTTGTAGTTTTGTTGAGTAGACATGTCTAAACATGCAAATGAATATTTTTAGTACTGTCTGGGCAGTTAAACAGCTCCTGCAAGAAATACTTCATCCTTAACGTCACTGTGATAACAAGTTCCCGTGCCAGGTCATCCATTCACTCTTTGTAGCTACTCTTGTGAAAGTTTCTCTTCCAGCATACCATTTAGCATGTTCAAAGCAATTTAAAGTCAAGAGGAAAATAAGAAGACCATTTAGTAGGCAGATTGGTATGCGGCTTGGTTGGACCATTCACATTAAAAATAATGGGATCATTAGTAAGTACCTTGGGATCTTGGCAAAAACTAAAAGAGAGGTTTGAATAAATATTTGCCAACTAATTATTGCTTGGTCAGGATTTATTCATTTATTTATTTATTTTTGAGTTTGTTCATTAAAATACACATGAGATCCAGGCTATATTAAAACAATAAAGCATTTTCAGGTAGTCATTTTATGATTTTAATGTAATTGAAAGGTGGCAGTTAACAGAGGTGAAAGTGAAGTAGGAGACTGGAAGACCATCTCGGGTTACTTTGCTGTAATCCTGTTACCTGAAAAAGCGTGAACGAGATGCTGCGCGAAAGCGCTATGGGAAACGTTTCGTTGTGACCAGTTGTGAAGCACGTGTCAAACATGCCAAAATTTTTGCATATATAACCTCGGTCAGGTGACGTCATTCGATTAGGTGCACCTGGAGGTTATAAATAGGCATGAACCATAAACATCCTCAGGTCAATTTTGTCTGAAGGATGTCCAGTCACGCATGCAGTGCGGCATTGGAGCGCAGCATCTTGTTCCCCCTTTGCGGTTGGATTCCACATGACACTCAACGTCATACCTCGTGTAGGAAGGAGGACGCTTTCTGTGGCGTTAAGACTCCACCCTAAGAAAATGAGGTGAGCTAGGGCGACGTGTTGACGCGCTGTCTGGGAGAGCAACATGTGCTACGGACCCTTTTTCCAGCAAGCCTGTGATTTTGAATTAACAGAGGTGCTCACTGTGGTTTCACGGAAGTGGAAAACCCACGCTGTTGAAACACAATGATTAGCCCGCAAGCGTCTCTCTGATCTGGGACATCATCATAAAGGACCGCGCTTTTATCAATGGCATTGGAGTAAATCGATATTAATAACACAAAAACACGGGATAAATACGGCTTATTCCATGAAAGAGTTAACTCATGGAGGTCGCCAGGAAAAGGAAAGGGGCCATCATTAAGGCCTCTCCTCCGGCCACCCGACAGGAACCTGTCGTATGACCTTGAGCGTTTGGGGGATTCATTTTATTTATTTATTTTTATGGTGAATCGAGGTGTACGCGTTAGACCGCTCGTTACCACCTAACACACTGGCTCATCACTAGAGGAGCGCTCTGAAGGGATAGTTTCCATCTCTGCGGAAGCGAGAGAGAAAGTACTTTCCCCCCTTCACAAGAAGCGCCGAAGCACCCTTGAGAAGTGGAAGGTAAAAGGCTCATGATCTTGATGTCTTGTGCACTTCTGCCAGATATGCACACGAAAAATGCGTCGCGGCTCGCAGTTTCGTTTTTAAAAAAGGCGAACCCGAGCGCGAGGGACTTTAATAGGGAGAAATCGCAATACTTGCTCCCGGCCTGCTCCCTCCAGCCCGAGATAGCATGCTCTTCCCCCAAACACTGAAAACAGAACACGAGGAGATCCCCCTCAGTGAGATATTCTTCTACACGGAGGGACAGGCTTGTGTCTAGCTCTGCCATCTTTCTGGTGAGTAATAAGACACTTCCTATTTTCGCTTTCTTTTAAAAAAATTCTTGCACACACGCACACTCACAAAGCAGATCCTGAAGACAAAAATATCTAAGCATGTTTCCGGTTCATGCCTATTTATGCCTATTTACCTCCAGGTGCACCTAATCGAATGACGTCACCTGACCGAGGTTATATAAATTTTGGCTTGTTTGACACACACACATGCTTCACAACCGGTCACGACGAAACGTTTCCCATAGCGCTTTCACGCAGCATCGAGTGTAGCTTTTGAATGGGAACAAAAAAATCTCATAAGACTGCTAGAAAGGCAAATCAAAATTCATGCTTGACAGCAAAAGACCTCCAGGAAGATTTGGTAGGGTGGGGGTGCACAGCAACTCATGCAGAAATATGGAAGAGTATTTCATTAAAGATTTATTAGAGGGAAGAAAAGTGAGGAAGGGGGGGAATGCATCTGGTGTAAAACCTGTGCCAAGATATGTGCGAATTAAATAGCCCCCTGTCGAGACCCCCTGATCCTCACCTTCCATCACATTTTTGGAAATGAACATCTAAACAAACCTACGTCATTAATTTTTTTTTAGTTTAAAAGAGAACTTTATGGCTCCAATGTTTGAATAAAAAAGCTTGGAATGAACACCACTCAAATGGACGCTCCACCTCAAATGGACTACCTCAGATGGACAACCTCAATGAGTATCAAATGAACTAACTTAAGATTCATTCATCCAAAGTACTGTACAACAGCCTATAACTAGGTACTGATCATACAAGCTGCCCAAACTAAAATAAAAACTTAAAGTGTCACTTTTACTACAGTACTATCATACCAGGAATACACATATCACCAGGAATGCCCAGAGTAGAAAAAGAATGCTTCTAAACTCATTCCATCGCAACCCAACTGAGCAGGATTTTTATTTCCAAAAGATAAATTTGGGACAGAAAGTCCCACTAACAAGCAGCAAATGAAGGCTGCAGTAAAGATCTGTCAAAGTATTTCATGAGAGAAAATGGTTTCCACTCACGCACTCATCGTCTATACCGCTTTATCTTGTGTACAAGGTCATGGGGGTCTGGAACCTATCCTTAGGGACTTAGGGCATGAGGTGGGGAACATCCTGGATCAGGTGCCAATCTACAGTATCACAAGGCACACACATATACACGCGCTCATTCACACACTACAGGAAATTTTGTAATGCAAATTAACATAATCTGCATGTCTTTGGACGGTGAAGGAAACCGAAGTACTCAGAGGAAACCCACCAAGTACGGGAAGAACATGCAAACTCCATGTGCACAGTCGAAGATTTAAACCCTCAACCCTGAAGGTTTATCAGGGGAAAATTTATCATAAGATTATATTATTTATTTTTTAAAATTATTTTGTTCAGTTACATTTATGCTAATTAATTATGTAAATTATTGATTATTATTCTGTTTTTGCTATTTGTTTGACATCAACTGGAAGCTTTGTCACCTCAAAATCAGCTTGCTGTTCATGCAGTCTTACATGTAATCAGGGTTTGTTGTTCTAAATGAGTCACTGGAATTACTCAATTACTCCAATGTAATGGCAATCAAAAGTCAAGTTAGGTCAGATTTTTCACCTATACATTTCTGCACAGTAAAATTCCTTTTTTACATATCCCAACTGGGGTGGGGTCAGAGTGCAGAGTCAGCCATGACACAGCGCCCCTGGATCAAACAAGGCTAGAGGCCTAGCCCAGGATCCCAACAGTGGCAGCTGGGTGGTGCTGGGGATTAAATTTCTGAGCTTCTAAAAAGTAACCCAGACCCTAAATACAAGATTACTACTTTATTGTATGTGTGCATATGCTTGTTCACAAAGGCATAGATGTTAATTTTAATAATTCTTTTGACTGTGTAAAGCTGCTTTGTGACAATGTTAATTGTTAAAAGCCCTATACAAATAAAACTGAATTGAATTTATAAAATTGATTCCATCCATCCATCTAGGAACTTTTGTAGTCCAACTAGGGACAGTGTAGACCAATGGTGATTACCATTGTATTTGTTCCAATTTTACAACCATGCTGGAACCTCCAGTCAACATTCACACACTAAAGGCAATTTGGGAAAGCCTAATCTGTATGTTTTGGGAATGTCTTTCCCTTTTACCCAGAGGAAACATGCAAAGACCATTAGCATAGACTTTGGGGCAGGTATCAAACCCTGACCCTGGAGATGCAAGGCAACAATGCTAACCACTCAGCTATCCTGCCACCATAAAATAAATTGGGGTGCCATATTAAGCCAATACATTATACAGTTTCATAGCAACAAAATTTCAAGGCCATGTACACTCATCTTCTATACCACTTCATCCTGTATTCAGGGTTGCAGGGACCTGGAGCTTATCCCAGGAGACTTAGGGCACAAGGAAGGGTACACCCTGGACAGGGTGCCAATCCCTCACAGGGCACACACACTACGGGCAATTTGGGAACACCAATTAGCCTAACCTAACCTGCATATCTTTGGACTGTGGGAGGAAACCCACCAAGCACGGGGAGAACATGCAAACTTCATGCACACTGAGACTGGAATCGAACCCGGACCGTGGAGGTGCAAGGCGACAGTGCTGACCACTACACCACCATGCCACCCAAGCCATGTACAAAATTATAAATATAACATCTTTTGCCCAAAACCGATTTTGCTGTTTTGGCTTTCTGACGTCTTTATTATGAGAAACCATATATCTCTATTTTATCTTTGGTGTTTTATATATATTTTTTTAGATAGCCGTTCCTGTTTTGAGTTTGTTTTACATTTCTATTTGGAAATTCAGGGTATGGAAATGTGACTATCATGTGGGAGATATTGGGTATCCATTTTGTTTTCATTGCATTTTGTTGTATCCATGACCATAGCCATGTATTCTGTTTTATATTTTTGTATTTCATATCATTTAAGTATGATATTAAACAAAGAAGACATGCCTTCACTTGAGTTAATGTTCTGAGGTCATAACAGACTTTCTACATTAAAACAATGAGATAACATATTTGGGCCATAGAGAAAGAAAAGAGAGAGGCCACATCATAATAGCCTAAGGCCATGAGATTAAATAAATGAAAATAAATGATGTCAAAAACTGAAATCATAAGCAAACAAGTTTCATTAAGTAAAGAATCATTCCTGGGATACATGAGAACAAGTTTTATTCAATCCTTTATTGCTAGTTTCAAAGTCACCTTTTTTTTTTTTTTCAAAATTTCATATAAAGAAAATGCCCATGGATCCCCCCTGAATATTTAGGCTACAAATCAATAAACTGAGGCAATAAGATAGAATGTTCTGTTGTTAATATAATTTGTTAAGGATACTACATAACATAATAAAGTTTATATTTTAATGTCACAAGCTTACAGTATGATATTGTGAAAACATCATACGAACAGTGGCCTTCAGATACTAATGCCGACGACACACCAGTTAAACAGGCTATTTAATTTGCTTCAGGGAATCTGTCCCAAATTCTTATTAGACCCCTAAATGCAGACGATCTAGACGAAGTGACCAGCAGCATGGGTACTATTTTTACCAGTACATTAGACACTGTTGCTCCCATCAGATTAAAAAAAGTCAGAGATAAAACACTTGCTCCTTGGTACAATAGTCATACTCGCGCCCTAAAGAGAGCAACCCGTAACCTTGAGCGAAAATGGAGAAAAACTAAATTAGAAGTTTTTCGAATTGCGTTTAAAGACAGTATGTGCAGCTATAGACGGGCTCTAAAAACCGCTAGGACTGAGCATCTTAGCCAACTGATAGCAAGAAACCAAAACAATCCCAAGTTCTTATTTAGTACAGTAGCCTGCCTAACAAAACCTAAGATGCCTGCAGAGAGTACTCCACAACATTTTAGTAGTGAAGAATTTATGGACTTCTTTAATGAAAAAATCGATAGCATAAGGAAGAAAATAACAGAGGTTCAACCTCTAATAGCATCTCATGATCTAGTTCAGCCAAGAGCTTCACATTTAGATTTTCAGTGCTTTACAGGTATAGGACAGGAAGAGCTGTATAAACTTATCACCTCAGCTAAATCAACAACGTGCCTGTTAGACCCAATACCAACCAGATTTTTAAAAGAAGTGATTCTTACAGTTGGAGAGCCAATTCTAAACATTATTAATTCTTCAATATATCTAGGTCACGTCCCTAAACCTTTGAAGCTGGCAGTTATTAAGCCGCTTCTTAAAAAATCTAATTTGGACGCAAATGAAATAACAAATTATAGACCGATTTCAAACCTTCCGTTCATATCAAAAATATTAGAAAAAGTAGTATCAGCTCAAATATGCACATTCTTGCAGGAAAACAACATCCTAGAAGAATTTCAGTCAGGTTTCAGGCCACATCATAGTACAGAAACTGCACTAGTTAAGATTGCAAACGACTTGTTTTTAGCTTCAGACCAAGGCTGCATCTCAATATTAGTCTTACTTGATCTAAGTGCTGCATTCGACACCATAGATCATAATATTCTCATAGACCGCCTACAAAATCATATAGGTATTCAGGGGCAGGCATTAAAATGGTTTAGATCATACCTGTCTGATCGATACCATTTTGTAGATCTAAATGGAGTACCGTCTGATGTAATGCCAGTGAAATATGGTGTCCCACAAGGGTCAGTTTTAGGACCTCTCCTGTTCTCAATTTACATGCTTCCCCTGGGAAACATCATTAGAAGGCATGGGATTAGTTTCCATTGTTACGCTGATGATACCCAATTATACATCTCAACAAAACCAGATGAAATACCCAAGTTGTCTAGATTAACAGAGTGTGTCCAGGACATAAAAGATTGGATGACCAATAACTTTCTTTTACTAAATTCAGATAAGACAGAGATATTGCTCATCGGCCCAAAAACCAGCACACAACAGCTTTCACAATTCAGCCTGCGTTTAGAAGGATGTACTGTTACTACTAGCTCAACAGTAAAAGACCTGGGCGTGATATTAGACAGCAACTTGTCTTTTGAAAATCATATTTCCAATATCACAAAAACAGCCTTTTTCCATCTTAGAAATATTGCCAAACTTAGGAGTATCCTATCCGTATCTGATGCAGAAAAGCTAGTTCATGCATTCATGACCTCCAGACTGGACTATTGTAATGCATTACTAGGTGGTTGTCCTGCATCCTCAATAAACAAGCTTCAGTTAGTCCAAAATGCAGCCGCCAGGGTTCTCACTAGATCCAGAAAATATGATCATATAACACCTATATTATCATCCCTGCACTGGCTACCTGTTCAATTTAGAATTAATTACAAAATAGTACTACTTACATACAAGGCTTTAAATGGTTTAGCTCCCTCATACCTAACCAGTCTTTTGATACGCTATAATCCACCACGTCCCTTAAGATCACAAAACTCCGGACTTCTGGTAATTCCCAGAATTTTAAAATCTACAAAAGGGGGCAGGGCATTTTCATATTTGGCTCCAAAGCTTTGGAATAGCCTTCCAGACACTGTTCGGGGAGCAGACACGGTTTCCCAATTCAAAAGTAGGCTCAAGACGTATCTCTTTAATCTGGCATACGCGTAACTCATCCCATAACCTCATACTCCATTACACTTATCCTGAATGGCAACTACGCTAATTCTCTCCATCTTTTCTGTATTTTTCTACCCATCCTGAGACATCTGGAGATTGTGCCAGCTTCAGTAGACAAAGGCCAACCCTGCGAGGTTTCTAAAGCATCTTGAGAAGGACCTGCTCCAGCTAGATTCTGCTTTATGATGGCTGGAGCTACACATCCTGCTCCTGTGCTTTCAGTGATCTGACCCCATCTGCCCTCTGCACCTACTGCTGAACTGAATCTACACAACTTCTGATATATTGAACTTTCACCTGCACAACACACTTGATGTTATTTCTATCTGTTATCACCCAGATGAGGATGGGTTCCCTGTTGAGTCTGGTTCCTCTCAAGGTTTCTTCCTATTGCCATCTCAGGGAGTTTTTCCTTGCCACTGTCGCCGTCACCCTTGGCTTGCTCATCAGAGACATTTCATTCATCATTCATTCATTTAATTATTATCTAGACACATTTTTCTCACACATACACACTTCCAAATATTTTCTTTTCTTTTCTTTCTTAAAAAAAAAAAAAAATCTTTCATTTTTTTTCTTGTGAAGCTGCGTTGGGATAATGACCATTGTTAAAAGCGCTATATAAATAAAATTGAATTGAATTGAATATTCATGACCCAGTATCAATGCGTCTAGGTTGTCCAAGTGTAACTATAATATCATACGTCATCTAAATGTGTAAGTTTCTGTAGATTTATTTCACTGGTATCTGTGACTTAAAATGCAGTATTCATTCCCAAAACATTTAAACTTAACTTTCACTTTAATGTTAACCCCAGTTAACATTTCGATTCGAACTCGAACTCACTTGATTCACGCATATCAGACTTTTTTAAAACTGAAACAACCTTGTTGCGTTGTAATGAAAATTCTGCTCCTAATGGTTTGCAGAGATTCTTTAATTTCACAACTCTACATGGTTATGGTGAGCTGGTGTCTTAGTCATTTTATCCACAAATATTGCAAATTATAGTTCCCTTTCAAAAGCTACACTCAATGTTGCGCGAAAGCACTATGGGAAACCGGTTGTTATACTGTATAACCTCGGTCAGGTGACGTCATTCGATTAGGTGCACCTGGAGGTTATAAATAAGCATGAACCGGTAACATCCCCCTGTGGTGTGTGCATATGTGCAAGCAGATTTCTCAGGGAAGTAGTAATTTATTTACTCACCATGGCTGAATCTAGCAGGAAATGCGTCTATCCGTGTGAGAGGAGTCTCGCAGATGGCGATTTCCTCATTTTAAAAAATCGCCATGTGTTTGGGGGAAAGGCACGCTGTCCTCGGGCTTGAGGGAGGATATGAGTATTGCGATCTCCTTCCTATTAGGCCTTGTTCACACGGGCGTTAAGTTTTTGGATAAACGAATGTGCTCTGAACGTCCTAGACGTTTATGTTGCGTTTTGTAGTGCCGCTTGATTGACTTCTACACCAGCGTTCGTTTGTCTCTGTCTAACGTCAGCCTGCAGCCCAAATTGTAGTTTGTGTGTTAACCTGTGGGGGCAGTGTCGGGAACTGGATATGAAACGAACTAGAAGTGGTTTTCTTGCGTTCGTTGGGTTTTGAACGCCAAGAAAAGCTGCATGCAACGTTTTTTTAATGCCGTATAAACGTGCAGCTGGACAAACGCATGTCACCAAAGCCTGTGTGAACACTCTCATTGACTCCTATGTGTAGAAAACACTCGCCGCTTGATCCGCGCTCACCGGACGCTACAAACGAGAAAAAAAAACTAAATTTTAACGCCCATGTGAACAAGGCCTTAAAGTCCTTCGCGCTCAGCTCGTCTTCTAAAAAGGAACTACAAGCCGCTTGGGCTTGTATCTTGGGGCTCGCATGTTGATTTGGCGGGAGCACAGCAGAGCGAGTTTTCCCTTTCTCTCGCTCTTTCGCCGAATCATAAGCCATTACCGCCTACTTCTCAAGCGCGCTCCGGCGATGCTTGTGAAACAGCGGAAAATATTTCCTCTCTCGCTTCCGCAGACATGGAAACTGTCGCTTCGGAGCGCCCCTCTAGAGATGAGCAGGCATATCAGGAGTTATTAGAGGTAGTGACACACGCAGTTGAGCGCTTACACCTCGAATGGCCGCAGGAGCAAGACTCCCCCAAGCGGTCGAAACTAGACGACAGGTTTCTGTCGGGTGGCCGGAATGAGGAGCCGCATCGGCGCTCCCTCTCCTTCTTTGGTGATCTCCATGAAAATTAAACCGTTCATGGGAGAGGCCATATTCATCCCGTGTATTTGTGCC
Organism: Clarias gariepinus; assembly: GCF_024256425.1. Lineage (NCBI taxonomy): Eukaryota > Metazoa > Chordata > Actinopteri > Siluriformes > Clariidae > Clarias > Clarias gariepinus. The sequence goes on from NC_071101.1 coordinate 10,738,110, forward strand.
AACAACATCGATTAATTCCAATGTCGTGGATGCAAACACATGTGGTTACATGATGGTGCCCCAGATAGAAAAGACGCTTGCGGGCTATCTCTCTCCTGGGACGTCATCCTCCCTGGAAAAGCCCACGCTTCCCTCCAAGCCGTGCCGATTGACATCTTCGCTGGTGGGGAAGGCTTTTCCCCACCATGGCTGTCACTTGCTAAATGACCTGCGTACCGGCAGGGTTGCCAACGAAGCTGCGTTTTTGGAGTTTTGCCGAGCCACAGACTTCTCTCTCAGGGCAACCAAGCAGACGGGCCCGTGCTATTGGCCACTTCAGGGCTGCCATGGTGGCTACAGAGAGACATCTGTGGCTTAATCTTACGGGCATCAAGGACAGGGACCATGCTTTTATCCTTCATGCCCCTGTCTTGCCTTCCAGACTGTTCGGTGACGCCGTCACGACCGTCATGAACAAGTTTCGGGACACAAAACTTCATGAGGAAGCCTTTGTTAGGTTCCTTCCCAGCCGTGCTCAACAGGCGGAACTGTCAGCCACCCAGTCCCAACCAGCTCTGGCCTCTCCGAGGCTTGAGGTTCAGAGGGAGAGTGTGGCGAGCCGAGCACCCCCTTGTAGTGACCAGGGAGGAGCTCACCCCGCTTCACGATCCGTCGCAAGGAGAATGGACCTGAGGACCATTATATCTGAGAGGAGAAAGTCCTCAGGACCGTGAGGTGTCTCTCTCCTTGTCGGCACCCTCAGGAGACCGGTGTTCAATTCTCGCTGCCTCTGGTGTTCCGGGAGACAGTGTTCTCCATGCCAGTGAAAGCCAATGTGTCACATAAGCTGACAAAAGCTAGCTGAAGTGAAAAGTGAGTTAAATAACTCTTATTCCAATAATATTAAAGACAAGTACAAGGCGATTTACATTCCAGGGCATATAAATGCGGGAGCAGATTTGCTGTCCAGTCAAGCTCTGACACACGGGGAATGGAAACCCCACCCCGAAGTAGTCAGTCAATCTGGGAGAGATTTCATGTAGCAGAGGTGAACCTCTTTGCCTTGCAAAAAACAGCAAATGTCCCCTTTACTGCTCTCTGACTCTTCCAGCTCCCCTGGGTCTGGACGCCTTGGCCTGTACGTGGCCCAGATTACGCCTTTATGCGTTTTTCCTGATAGCTCTGCTCCCGGGAGTCTTAGCGAGGGTCGTCAACAGGGTTTGCGCCTCTTACTGATAGCGCCCCGTTGGCTGACCAGAGTGTGGTTTTTAGATCTAATATCTCTCCTTGACGGCTCACCGTCGATGATTCCAGTGAGGAGGGATTTTCTGACTCAGCGCAGGGGACAATATTTTATCCCCGGTCCGAGCTCTGGAACCTTTATGTCTAGCCCCTGATTGGGGCTAATTAAGAGACACTGGTTCAACCAGCCAGTGTAATTAAAACTGTTTTAAGTGCTAGGGCTTCCACCTCTAGAAGAACTTATGCCCTCAAATGGAGTGTATTTGAAAGCTGGTGCATGGCAAAACATGTAGACCCAGTCCACTGCCGAATCATTTCAGTGCTGGAGTTTCTGCAAAAAAAGTTGTCCTCGGGTGTATGCCCTACTTCTCTCAGAACGTACGTAGCCGCTATTTCGTCTAGTCATGTTCTGACTGATGAGGTTTCTGTGGGAAAGCACCTTTTAATTGCCTGTTTTATTCGTGGAGCTAAATGGTTGAGGCCGCCTACTAGAGCCACTGTCCCTTCTGGGGACTAACCTATTGTGCTCGAAGGTCTGATTGACACCCCTTTTAAACCACTAGAGTCAGCACCTGTTAGGTTTCTGACTCTTAAGATGTTTTTTTCTCATGGCTGTTACTTCTCTGAAGAGAATTGGAGATCTGCAGGCTTTGCCAGTCTCTCCATCCTGCCTAGACTTTGCCCCTGGGCTGGTCAAAGCTATTCTACATCCTTACCCGAACTATCTTCCGAAAGTTCCATTTTTAACCATTTACCCAGTTGTTCTCGAAGCATTCTGTCCTCCGCCTTTCACAGCTCCAGTTCGTGCTCTTCAGATTTACGTCCACCGCACTAGCCAGTGGCGTAAGTCAGAGCAGCTTTTCATATGTTAGGGGGACCGCACGTGGGGGGCAGCTGCCACTACAAAAATGTTATTACATTGGGTGAGAGATGCTATTGCCCTAGCCTACGAGGCACGTCGTCTCATTTCAATTCTAGGAATCAGGGCTCATTCGATCAGGGGGATTGCCTCATCTGTTGCGCTGGCAAGAGATGTCCCCCTGCAGCAAGTGTGTGATGCGGCAGGTTGATCCTCTCCTCACACATGTGTCAGATTTTATATTCTGGATGTTCATGCTACTCCGGGCTCACGGGTCCTCGAGTCAGCCTCCCAGAGCTAGCTTTGAGACCTCCTTGGCCTTTGTGCGCACACGCTACACAACCTTGGGAGTCCAGACACTTGCAGTGCGGCAGCGTTGGTATTCTCGTTACCATAGCGTTTTCATGCAGCATCGAGTGTAGCTTTTGAAAGGGAACACCTTGGGTTACTTTGCTGTAACCATGTTCCCTGAAAAAGCCGGAACGAGATGCTGCGCTCCAATTCCGCACTGCTTGCGTAACTGGACGTCCTTTCAGACAAAATTGATCTGAGGAATGTTTCCGGTTCACTCCTATTTATAACCTGATCTAGTCAGATGACGTCACCTGACCGAGGTTATACTTGCCAAAATTAGGTGTGTTTGATACACAATGCTTCACAACCAGCAACACAAAAAGATGTTTCCATAGTGTTTTCATGCAGCATCTCGTTCCCGCTTTTTCATGAGCCCTGTGGGACATGAGTGAAAAGTCTGCATGGAACAGTTTTGGATCCCATCTATGTCACTAGGTATATCCAAGCTTTCATAATATACTGTTTTAACTGTACTGTTGCCATGGCGTGCCACAATATTTCAATATTTATTTGGAGGGATGATATAGTCTTGTCACAGACTCTTGAAATAGCTGAAATATTGGGATGATTAAAAAAACATACATTGACCAACCATAACGTTATGATATGCCCAATATCGTGACCTGGACAGCTCTGGCATGACTTTACAGGACCTCTGTGGATTGCTGGTGTCTGGCACCACGATATTAGAAGTAGATCCTATGAAAGCTGTAGTGTGTGGGGTTGGGTCCTGTGGGTCCTGCACATCCCATGGGTGCTTGATTAGATTGGGATCTGGGGAATTTAGTGGCTGGTCAGTGGCCTGCTGGATCCCATGCATGGCAGGCTGTAGTGCACTGAGTGTGTGCCCTGATGCTTTTCTCTTGTGGACAGCTTTCACTTTTTTCAACAAATTGTGCTGCATTGGCTTTTTTGTGGGATCAGATCAGAAAATAAGGGCTAGCATTTGCTGCCCACTAGGAATAATTGTGCTCAAAATGCCCATAATTCTGTCACTAGTTTACTGGTTAATAATTAATACTGTTAATGTATTAACATTATCTGGTGTTAATGGTATGGCTCACTAGTTTTTTTTTGTGTCATGAATTAATATATTGAAGTCATAAAATAAAACACTGAGGCCACGAGACAAAATATTGAGGCCACTAGGCTTTAGTTAATTTTTTGGTGGGGTTATATAGTGAAAAATAATTTTATTCAAATTCCTTAAGGAGATGTGGGACAATAGTACTCATGACACAATAGTTGTGAGTTGAGGATGTCCTGTATTTTTTCCATCCAACCCAGGGTAAATTCCCAGTTCAGGCTGCATTGTTTGCATGAATGGCTGAGTAAACATTGTAAGATTACATAAAGTGAATAAATACATTTTTAGAGGGAAAAAGGAAATGAAAAGACAATGGTTTACAAATTACAGGGTGTCCCTGGGGGTTTGTTAATGTTTTCCTCTGAGACACTCAATAAAAATATTGATAGGAAACTTTAACATCATTTTAACAAGGGAAAGAATGAGTCTCTCTGTATCGGCCTTACTCAAATAAATACCTGCATGATAAAATTTATGTATTTTTTTACAATGTAATCCTATAACTTGTGGTTATTTAAGCAACCTAATTTACTACATTTGTATTAGTTTACTGCATGATGTATTAATAATGAATTGAATCTTATATTATGTAAAGCGTGTAGAAAGTGAGAAAATCACGGACACAAAGAGGCAGCTCCTGCGGTGCAAATAGTGCAGTATATTTATTATAATATAGGTGCAGGATGGCAAAACAAACAGTTAATTAGTGAGGAATGTTTCCGTGTTTGTACGTGCTGTTGGGATTCGACGGCTCGGTTGGGTCTAATATATGAGTTGCGGACGCAAAGCGATCAATGCATGGGAGTCTTGTGTATTTGGTGAGATGGGCTTTCAGTTGTTTGAATGCATTTTCTGCCTCCTCTGCTTACTGTACATAACAGTTTCTCTGGCTGTCCTTTTTTTAGGAGGTTCGAGATGGGTGCTGCAATAGAGAAGAAATTAGAGACAAACCGTCTATAGAAACTTGCTAGCCCCTAAAATACACGAACCTGTTTTGTTTTTTTATGTCGGCTGCGGGTACTTACGTACTGCCTCAATTTTGCTCACCTGCAGCTTTAAGAGACCGCGGCTGATCCAGTGTCCATTTAGTCCTAGAAAATATTTCGGGGCCCGATATGGTCTCTGTCGGGCGATCATTCCAGGCGACGTGTTTGATATCATGCCGGACCAAGTAAGTGAGCCCCAGGTCGGTGGACAACACGTCCTGGAACTAGTCAACTAGCTCCTTCAGTTCCTGGTACTGATCTGCCATCAGATGCTCTCTGTGTTGCACCTGTTCGCGACCTGATGGGGAGAGCACAGCAAGAACTGAGACATGGGGCAGTGGTTCTATCCACCATTTCAGTAAATGAATATCATATAAATCAGTGTTTTTTCGCTTACCGGGCTGCTTCAGACGGTAGTTCACCTGTCTCACTTGTTCGATAACTTGTACGGTCCTTGCCAGCGCACTGGAGGAGGAGCACTTGATCCCTGGGGCAAAATGGGGGCATATGGGGAGCACACTTGCAATCTTATCCTGTAAATCCTTCACATACTCTACGAGCAATCGGAATGGAGATGGTTGTTCCTCCCATGTCTCCTTCACGACAACTAATAGCCTGTGGAGCTGTCTCCTGAATAGTAGCTCGAACGGCGTGAATCCCGTGGGGACTTGTAGGGTTTCTCGCACTGTGAACAGAGCGTAGGGGATAAGCTGGTCCCAGTTTCGTCCAGTTATATCCACAACTCTCCTGGATAAACCTTAAACCTTTTTTACTAGCCCGTTCGTTAGTGAATGGACAGAGATGCGCTGCCTATTAATCTGTACTGGCTGGCATACATCAACCATTAGCTGAGACATGAACAGCATGCCCACTCTGCTGAAAAGTAGTACTAACTCCTTTGCGATGTTTTTGGTGATTGCTTTCTGGAGCGGAACCGCCTGATTTTGGAAGTGGGCCAACGAGGTCCATCCCGGCCAGTGAAACCTGTTTCTCACACTGATGATGGTGTTTCGCTCTCCCAGATGTCCTCCGAGGGGATAAGTGTGAGCGAGGCATCTGCCTTCCCTTGTGGAACTAGAGGTTCTAATCTGCAGTCAGTGTGATTATACACCAAGCCAATCTTTATTAGGAAGTAAGACGCCGGCGGCCAATTTTCTCTCGCCTTCGACTGCATCTTTAATTTTCCGCACCTGACTCCAGCAGTTTTGGAGGTGCACATCTTCATGCTAAAGCTGCGCAAAGCTGCTATCTTTCTGGATCTGGAAATGTGTCTCACCTTCTGCCTCGGCATTGGCCTCTTGGCGGTTGCGCTAACCAGGCTGGTGGGTTGTTGTTCGGCTTTGTCTGACATTTGCGACGTGGTTCTCACCTCTTCTGTCTGTTCCTGCCTTTTTTCTCTGGCAGTTTCCTGGGCTGATCTCTCCCTAAAATGAGAGGGACAGGCAGGTTAGGCCTGCAACCATGGAATATTTGCCCCATTGATCCTCCACAGTAAGTGGGAGCCAAGAGACCCTCTTCGGCGCGCTGGCTGTTGGCCCAAAGCCCCCAGTGTATATAAATAAATAATATTTCCAGAAAATATTATTTCTGGAATCCCAAAAAAATTTATTTTACAAATAGGCAAAATTTATTAAATAGTTTAAAGAGGTCATGTAATGATAATTAGAAAAATTTAATCATTTAAAAAAGCCTTTGAAGAATGAATGAAATTTGAAAATAAATCACAGTTTCCAGGACTGCAGTACAATATACAGAATCTGAACCTAGCTTGTAGCAGTATTGGAATGACACAAATGATAATGTGTAATTGTGTATCTCGTTACAGTAAAAACAAAGAACCAGGATGTAAGTTAACAGTACAAAGAACACCATTATATGTCTATAATAATCCCCAAGTTCAAAGTGCCCAAAAGTACAGCAAAAAAATAAAAAATAAAAAAAATCTCAAAATGACTTGACAGGTTCTAAATGACCTGAATAGTTTATGAGAAATGGCTGAGAAACTGGTGAGCCTTGTTGATCCTGAGGAATAGGGCCTGTCATGACAGTGAGACTTAGTCACAGTGAACAACCTGAGCATGCTCAGACGCACACACACAGCATTTGTAATACACCAGCAAATATTACAGTAAAATCTGTTTAAAATTTTATTTGCACAAAAACTTTGCCAAGTTTGGTGGCAAGCATAAATGCGGCTCAAAGATCAAAGAGTGAAAAATAGCAAACTATGAATCAAAGTGAGATAATATCACAACTGACAGGAAAGCTGAAACATTGTTTTAAGGGAAAAGGAATCAGCATTATTTAGAACAGTTCTGTTTGTTCAGTTCTTTTTATGCTCACTTTTTCTCTATCTCATTTATCCTGTTCAGGGTCACATGTCTACTAGAACCTAACAGAGAACCTAACAGGAGGAGGGGTACACCCTGCCAATCACATGCTCACTCACACTGCAGGCAATTTGGAAATGGCAATTAGCCTTTCCTACATGTCTTTGAAAACCTACCAAACAAGGAGATACCACGCAAAGTTCACTCACACAAACCCAACTAAGGAATTGAATCGCGACCCTTGTGGTGTGTGCCAAATTCAATGCAGTTAATTTTTTTCTTGTATACTAATATTTATATTTAAAAAATATAAATTCCACATATACACTTTGAGATACACTTTAAGATGATTTTGTGACACAGAACATTTTCTTCTGGTCATAAAGCGATGGACGAGATCAGCATTAATACTCAGGTAGGCTGTGGCATTTAAACCTTCATTTAAACCAACCTTTAATGCTTCATTGGTATTACAGGGCCCAAAGTGTGGCAAGAAAATTCTCTCCATAGCATTGCATCACCACCAGAATGGATTGATTGATGTTTTTTCCAAGTTCTGATAATACCATCTGATTTCGCAACAGAAATTAGGTCTTCTTAGACCAGGCAGTCTTTTTTCAAATCTTCTGTAGCCTCAAATTCCTGTTCTTAGCCGACAGGAATGTCACCATGTGGTCTTCTGCTGCTGTAGCCCATGTGCTTCTATGTTTGACATGTTGTGCATTCATAGATGCTCTTCAGCATACCTTGTTTGTAATAAGATGCTATTTGACTAAGTCACCTCTCTATCAGCTTGGACTAGTCAAGCCATTCTCCTCTGACCTCTGGCATCAACGGGGCATTTTCATCCAGGAAATTTTACTGGAGATTAAAACCCTAATGTATAAAAAATCCCAGTAGATGAGGTTTTTTATAAATACTCAGCCCAGCCTGCATGGCACTAACAACCATACCATGTTCAAAGTCACTTAAATCACCTTTCTTTTCCATGTTGGTACTTGGTTAAAACTTCAGGAGATCAATCAATCTTGACCATGTCTACAAACCAGTAGTATTATTTTCATTTATTAAACGTTTATGTCTATGTCTATTAAATTTGATTCTACATAAAGATCAAGTTAGACTAAAGGCAATTGTTTAGCAAACATGGCTGGTTGGTATGCATACAATGTGGACATGAGGATTTTCACGTACCATGACCAAGATACAAGCTTGTCCTGCTAAGCATTAAAGGCTCGTCCTCTGAAACTAGACCCTTTATGCATCTGGATGTTGAGTTTTTTTAAATATTTTTTAATTTTTTTTTGGAATTGTTTGTTCAACATTATCCTAATGCCATATCATAGCAAATCTAACTTTTAAAAACACTTCTGTTCCAATGTTGTGTTTTGTGCTTCGTCATTGCAACCTAATTACAGTGTTGTCACAATGTTGTAAAATATTAGGGTTCCTACTATGCAGTTCCTGTTATCACTTACAAATCATTTTACTCTATGATGTTGTTGATAAGGCAAATACAACAGTGCAAATAAAAATATGATTTATAGTAGAACGCATATAGTCCTCTGTTCTGAAGAGTTTCTACTGTCTAAAAAGATACAGTTAAAGCTTGATCTCATTACACAACCATATGAGTGATTACAGGGATTGTAAAACCTATTTATGTTGAATGTCTGCCATACAGTAAATCCCTATGCAAGTTGTTACTGTAGTGCATAAACAATGTGGTCTTAAAATAAATGCATTCATATACTGTAAACCTATGATTTACTTTGCAGGTGGAACTACGTTTACTAAAATATACGATTGAGAATTCATTATAACTTATCTTCAGGAACCCTTTGAAGATTTTCAGTCATCCAGGTGAGGTTAACTGGAAGTTGAGTCATGTCAAATGGTTTTCTTTCTTGTGGTTGGTACTGTAGGTTCCTTAAACATATTTGAGTTCTCCGAGGTCAAAAGATCCTCCCTTGCCTGAAAAGGCTTGTTACTGTATGTGAACAATAGAGAACGTAAGTGCAGGAGGGGAAGTCGTTAGAGAGCGCAGGGAGGGGGACTGTTAAGAAAAAGGAAGTCATGTCAGCTGGATTTGTTTTTTATTAGGTAGATACTAGTTTCACTACTTATCCAAGCATCTTCTTCAGGCTATTCGAGTCCAACAAGGTCAAAGGATTTTCATTGGTTTATTTGGTTTAGATTCTCTGACTTAGTACTAGTAGAAGACCAGGTGGTAGGAAAAAAATAAAAGATGGAAACAGCTGGTAAAGATGAGGTAGAAGATAAAAGGCAGAAGGTAGAAAATAAAAAAGCAGATAAAATCTGAAAGGAAAGGAAGGTATGTGGTCTAGGTGTGAGATATGAGTGACAACATCTGGGAGATTTGTTCTTTCGTTTTTCATGATGCATTCTCCAGTTCCCAGAACTGAACTGTTGTTGCCTCATTTGCATCTTTTGGGTGTGAGATTGCTGGTACTGACTTAAACTATTGTCTACACAAGTTGACATTTAAATATATTCATCACATATACATTACTTCTTTATTCTTCGCATATCCCAGCTTGGTTAATAAGAGCTGGACACATTATACAGTGCCCCTGATGCAGATAGGGCCTTGCTCGAGGGCCCAACAGCGGCAACCTGGCTGTAGCAGATGTAGGGTGGAGGTAAAGTAACTCTGTTCCATGTTTAAGCATATTAAGCCAACTGCCTGTGAAATCCAAAACTGAGCCTCAGTGTGTTACTGATATGATTAATGTGCCCAGACACACAATACTCAATCATGACAATATCATCATCATCATCATCATCATCATCTAAAGCTTTATGTTACTAAAAACCCCCTCTTTAGAAAAAGAAATATACTGTAACAGCAGGACCTTTCACTAAAAATACAATGCAAATTGTTCTGCTGTCATAAAATACTGTACATATGAAGATGATGTCATTTTCTATTATGGTAATATTTGAAACCAGATATCACTAAATCTGCTACAGACTTGCAGTGATATTTCCTCTTGCGGTGTGTGGGAGTATGTTTTGGTTTGTTTTACCAGAATGTCATGCCGCACTTTCTATCAGTAACGTGTCTGTAAAAAGTATGAACGCTGCAACAGCGCTTATCAGCTTAACATGATACATCTTCTAATATCTATACTACTTATACTGCATGTTAGATTAATTAAGTGTGACACATATGGTCAGAGGGGAAAACTCCTAAGCAGGTGTTACTACTGTAATACAATACACAAGAGCAGTTTACTGGTAAGTAACAGCCATAACTTCACATAAATAAACTGCTCATTGATCTCTGAAGAGTTGTTCAGCTCCCTCTAAACTCTTTAACTTTACCATTTTACAGTGAGAAGGTCCATTGACAAGCAAAAATTCTTTTGGACAGTTATCCAGCCAGACAGACTGCCTTTTTATCTCCAGTGGGTTTCCTTCTTAGGAAATTAATTCCAAGGTTTAATGTTTAGAAATGTAAGGAAAACTCAAAGACATGTAAACAGACCTCACGTATGTATCTTAAGTATTCATGTTTATGACAGCACAATAATTGAAAAAAACTAAACAAGAATGCTTTCTTTCAAAAAAGAACCAGAAAAGGACATCTAAATTAACCACAAATGTTATGTTATGATAAATTTCCATCTGATGAGACCAAGGTGATGAAGTTTTGTGATTATGCTTAGTGCCAGGTTTGGTTAAATCCAAAAACAGCACATTAAAAAAAAAAAAACAAAAAAAAACATTGGTGCATGGCTATAAAAAAATGCTATGATGAATTTTAGATTTACAGTATGCCAGAATATTATTGGGACAAATGTGAGGGCACTTGTTCGTCAAGCTAAGCTTGGCTGAAACTGGGTCATGCAAACACACCAGAATATGGACATCTGAATGGGAAAAGGAAAAGGAAATTAAGGTGTTAAAATGTGCCAGCTACTTATGTGGAATCTAGTGAGAATGAGAGATTTGTTTTTAAATGAATCCCCTCAAACATTAGTGACTGGAGGGAATGTTCTAAAAAAAAATGGGTCAAGATAGAATTAGTAAACTCTTAGGACTGGAAGTAATTTTTGGTTGTCCTAATTATGGGTGAGAATTAGACACGACTAAGTTAAGGAGAAAATCAGAAATCACACCCCCCCCTCCTCCCCCCCGAAAATCTAGTCAGTGCCAAGATTTTTTTTTCCATATTCTTTACAGTTTAAATGATGAATTAAATAGTGTACACAATTTTAGTTAATTTTTTCCTGTTTTTTTTATTCGCGTATATAGGGCTCAGGATTGTGCAGTGTAGAGTGATGTATTGTTTTTTTAAGCACAAAATAGGTAAAAAAATAAAATAAAATAAAAATAAAACATGAGAAATAAAACGTTTAAAAAAAACGGTCACATAGACATAGCATAGAGACACACGATTAAATGTTTTTTTTAGGAATTTTCTTTCTAATTCAGTCATGTCCAATTACTTCCCGTCACCAAAGGCTTCCACATTAAGCTACTATTACAACTCAGTCGGGAGGGCTGAAGACTATCGCGTGTTTCCTCTGAACCACCTGACGCCAACCAACTTGCTCACGCACCATTGGGGGCGGCGTAACACACTTAGAGGACAGTGTTATCTGCTCCATGCGCTTGTGTGAGCTCACAGACGGCCCTGATTGGCTGCAGAGCCGTGATTGATGTGAGAGCTCTAAGTACATAAGTACCTCTCATCCCTCCCCTCTGAGAGCCCTTCGGCTGCGAGAGGTTACAGCATCACCCGGGAATCGAACTTGCGATCTCTGGGATGATAGGGCGAGTGCTTTACTACTGCGCCACTCAGAGGCAGAAAAAATAGCCTTTATAAAGTTCTACAATGACATGCAATGTCATTCCCGTAGTAGTAACATTTACACGTTATAAAATATACTTTCATTCTACCTGACATATGGTAAAAAACCCAAATTTGATGTCTGAAGCCTCCCTGTTAACACACAGAGGCAGGACTTCTGTAAGAGAACATTTTTATTTATTTATTTATTTATTTAATAATTCTCATTCACCTATGTTGTAGTGCTGGAACTGTGTCGCTTGAGTTTTAAGGGGTTAAGTTTAAGTTTATTTATGACGTCCTGTGTTCAGTACCTACTGTAAAAGATATTTAGGTGTACAAAACTCCAGATATTGCACAAGGTACAGCCTCATTTAAATAGACCCTTAACATAAAGTTGTGAAAATAGTAAAAGCATGCTGTTTCTAAATGCTCCAGAAATGGACCTGGGAGTATCTGGGATTCATCATAAATTTTAGTCCACCAAGGTACTTTAACTGTATTTTCATCACGCCTAAATAAATAGAGAAATAAAAGAAAATCAAACATCACAGTTAAAGCTTTTTCTGGGCACAAGTCCACTTTTAGTCATGCAGGACAAGAGTTAATGAGTAAATACATTAATGTGTTAATGTTTCTGCCCACTATGACACTTCCTGTGTGCATAAAGTGCAGTCTGTTCAGAGTGGGTTTTCCTTTTAGCAGGTCAAATGTTAACATCCATGTTCCTAACTTTAAATGATTATGGTATCTTTGTGTAATCATCCTCAGACATCCTGTTCTCCATACCAGTCATATTATTTTATAAAATAATAAAACAATAGTGTTATTTTTAAATAGTAAAAATACTTCATTATCTTGAACAAGGAAATGCAGGTTTACGCCCAGGTTAGAGCCAGGTAAGTCTGCAAAGAGCAAAAAATAATCTAGGAGTGAATTCCAAAAACAGGATGGAATTCCCACTATTGCTCTGCTGATCTTTAATTTATGTTTTTCCCCAGAGTTGTATATGTATACTGTACATACTGTAATAATATAAATACACTCCATACTGGCTTTTGACATGGCCAAGGGGGCAAATATACAGTAGATCATAAAAAGAATAGGCTCAAGAACAGACCCCTGAGGGACTCCACGGGTGGCAGGGAGTGTGGTAGACCAGAAACATCCTATGGATACAAACTCTGATTTGTCTGAAAGATAACATTTGGTCAGAGCAGACCCAGAGAGACCACAGTGCTTGTGAAGATGCTCAAGCAAGATGTCATAGTTGAGGGTATCAAATGCAGCTGTTAAACCTACTTTTATTATTAAGCATGGCTGTGATTTTTACTTTCAATAATCTTATGATGCAGCTTCTCTTTGTGTTTAAGTGACCTCTGATTGTAGTCATGCATGTTTATTTATTTATTCATTTATTTTAACCACTCTACTTCTACACTTTACTTCTATGAGTTTATGGTTCTCATTATGCCTACAAATTTAAAGAATTCTACTAGATTCCAGTTATGTTATCAATATCATTATAATTTAAAACTCATATAAATAATTTCTAAAAGCTTCTGAAAGCTTCCGAAATGCTGTAGCATCATTTTTATGTTTAACTTTATGTTATCAAGGGTAAGGATGACTTTCACACACACACACACATACACACACACACACACACGCACGCACAAGCATGCAGAATTGTTTATTAAAACTGGTGTAATTTCTGCTGCAGCCCACACACACATACAATATATTGGACTGAAGGCATTTAGTACATTAACTTACACACTGAAAATATTAATATGAATATATTATATTAAATATTATTATTATTATTATTATTATTATTATTATTATTATTATTATATAATATTATTACATGTAAAAATGTAAATATGTAAATATTAGTAGCTGATGCACTGCAGTTTCTATTTTTGTCCAATACACATGACCTACTTCCGTGATTTGTTCACATCTGCGAATGTAAGATGTTTAATTTTTTTATTCTTCTCGAGTGAGGTGGAATATTATAATTCCTACGCTTAGTCAACGCTGTTTTGCTTATGGGTAGTGAGGAGTCCTTGCTTGTGACTCGGCTGCCTTGTGGGCCGTTGGGCTGGTAGCTATGGTGTGAGTGCTGATTAAGTTTTTTTATCTTTATTTTTGATTAGCTTTTACATTTAATTCTTGTTTTGTGTGGATTGAATTGTCCTTATTAGAGGATTGTTTCTCATGTCTGCCTTGTGTATTATGTTGAGACGCGCGAGTGTTTGTGTTGTTATTTTCTCTTTTAGTTATGTTAATTTATGTAAATCTTAGGAGAAGACTTGATGTCTTAGTTCATATACTATTGAGTCTGTGAAACTGTTAATATATATATTGGGTGGGTTTTGGATGATTTCCTGAGCTGCGGCCGGCCTTCTTTGGTCTTGTTAAGTCTCTGGCCCCTTTCCCCTTCTCCCCCTGAGGAGTGTTCTTATAAACTAATTTTTGTTTATTGCTTCGGCGTCTTTTGGGAGCAAGTATTTTAGTTTTGATAATAAAATATACCTTTTGTATGGGTACCCATGTCTTACTTGATTTTTATTCTTGCCTTCGATTGGTAGACTTTATGTGTGTCTTTATTTTCTGAGTATTCCCCTGGCGCCCCACAGTCAGATGAAATTAATTTGCAAATTCCGCCTTTCGGGAATTACGGTCGCTACATCCTGAAGTCAACAATCATCTCTTTTGTCTTATCGTCGTTCAAAGACAGGTTGTTGTCTTTGCACCAGTCCATTAGCCTCTACGCTTCCTCTCTGTATGCTGACTTGTCATTCTTGCTGATGAGACCCACCACAGTCGTGTCATCAGCGAACTTAATGATGTGGTTCGATCTGTGTCGCTATACAGTTGTGAGTCAGCAAAGGGCTGCGCACACAGGCCTGTGCAGCCCCAGCACTAAGTGGGGGTGGTGCTGGAGGTGCTAGTTTTATCATAATGTTTGATAGTTTTATGACTGGACTCGAAGAGACTACTGAATGCTTTCAAAGTTCTTGTCATTTTCCACATGGACTGGTCTTCATCTCTTGAAGTAAAGAAGGACTATTATTTATTTTTACTTTATTACAAACATTAATGTGTTTTTTCATCTTTTGTATGATTTTTTTTTGATTGTTCAACAAAAAAACTATAATACAGAAATAACCTTTTCATTAAAATTAGTGTTCAAATTTTTAAATGCAAGTCATTGCTGGACCTCACAATTTCCTTTTATTCTTATATTCCAAACAACAGTCGTAACATTATGACTTTTTTGTGATCAGTGATATTAAATTCACTTTAGGTAAAACAGGCGTAAACTATGTTAAATTTAACCTGAGAGGATCCTGTTGAATCCAAATGATTGTAACACAGGAAAATCCATAGACAACCAGAAGAACATTGCAAGGTCGTACACAAACTTGCAACCAGCCAATGGCTTATTTACTATACTAATTACAATATATAAGGAAAGGCTTAGGTTTGGTGAAAAATGCTTTAGTTAAATATACCAATAACAGGAAATTAGAAAAATCAATGAGGAAGCGAAATTGGATGACAGTTGCCCTCTGGTGGTAATATACTCCATGGTGATGGTAACAGAGCCCCCTGCAACCCTCTCCTAACAGTTGGCTCCAAAAGCCAGACAACTAACTGTCCCAAAGGAGTCAAGTGTGCTTTATTGTCATTCTTCCTAATAGCTTGAATACATTGGAACAAAATACTGTTTCCCCAGGACAATAATTCAACATAAAAGAGAGCACAGGGAAAATCTTAGTACACAGACCTCACTCTAAATACATAAAATATGTCCCATAACTGTAAATGACTGGTTAGTGTAGCAGAAATGATTATAGGAGAATTACTGCCAGTTAAACAAGTTCCATACATATAAAGTGCAATGTTTTGAAGTTCTACTTGGTAAGGGATTTGACTAGCCCAGGTGAGTGTTTAGAGGCAGGAGGATAATAAGCAATCTGACTGCATCAGGTAAGAAAATCTTTTGTAGTCTGCTGGTTGTGGTGGTATGTATGCTCTTGTACCTTATGCCAGAATGCAGGAGGGTGAAGAATGTGGATTGGATGAGAAATGCTTGTGGTTTTTGTTGTTGTAAGAGATGTTTATGGTGGATAGTAGTTCCCTTACCAAAGAGTGACACAGTCCTTTTCTAGAAACTGCTGAGTTTAGATAGCTTCAGCCTCTGCAGGAAGTGGAGGTAGTTGCTGGGAATTCTTTGCTATAAATGTGGTGTTGAAAGTCTAGGGGAAGACTTTAGTCTTGTCCATACCAAGAAACTAGGAGATTTTGACCCCTTTCAATCTTTTGCCTTCTGGTCTTCCCACAGTACAGAGACTGCCCTGGTCAGGGTCACCAACGATCTTTTGATGGCCACTAACCAAGGTCAATTCTCTTACATTATAGAGGAGACTCTATACCGAGGCACATGAAATTAGGTAGGTCTTTAGGGTGCCAGCGGCAGTGGTTAGGCGTATCCCGGGAGCCAGAGCACCGGACATAGCAGATAATCCTAGTACAGGCTCTCTAACATAGTGGTACATGATGGAGCTAATAATATACGCCTTCGTTAATCAGAGGTTAATAAGAGTAACTTTACAGAGGTGTTTAAATTTGCGAAGGCGATGTCTCATGAAGTAGTATGCTCTGGTCCCATTCCAATGCGACGTGGCACCATAGCTCACAGCTGGCCTGTTAGGGTGGGACGGTGTCTATTCCACTCTGGAAGGTGCTGCTTTCATTACTTGTAGTATAGCACATAGTCTCAGAAGAGGCCAAGTTGATCGGTGACTACCCAGAGCCCAGGCCAGGGAACAGACAGACAGGCTAAACCAACCGTCTGCTAGCTGCATAGACTCGTCACTCAGGGTTCATCATATTGAGACTGTGTCTGTTCGTAGAGCCAATCAAAAATTTTGAAAGACTCAGAAATTCTGTTTTAGTAATTTAATTAATATAGAGACCAAAAATTCTAAACACACTGAATACGCAGCCAGCACCTCTGATCTGAAGCTAGGACTGTTAAATATTTGATCTCTCACGTCTAAAGCAGTTATTGTTAATGAAACTATCACAGGTCAGGATTTTGATATAGTATGTTTAACCGAATATGAAGCGAATATGAAGCTAGTCCTCCTGGATACAGCTACATACACCAGCCCCGGCTAACTGGTAGAGGAGGAGGCGTTCATGCATTTACCATGATAATCTGTCTATTGTACAAAAACACAGACTCAAATTTAATGCATTTGAAAATCTCTATAGTCACATAACAAGTGTAGCTACAAACATGAAGTCAGTTGTCGATCTCCCTAATTATCATTTACAGACCTCCAGGGCCGTACTCTGAATTTCTTTGTAAATTTGCAGAGTTCCTCTCAAACTTAGTCATTTCTGTAGACAAATTGTTAATTGCTGGAGACTTTAATATTCATTTTGAGAATCCAGAAGACCCTATGAGAACAGCATTTATGTCCATAATGGGCTCAGTATGAGTAAATATGTGTAGTAGGACGTACTCATAAAGCAGGTCACACTTTAGATTTAATAATATTCTTCAGATTAAATATAAGAAGTATAATTGCAATTCCACAGTCTGAAGCTATCTCAAATCTCTCTCTTGTCTAAATGAAAGTGTGTCTTAGTAAACATACATTTACATCAGAGCTTTATCAATAATCTCCCAGAGCTATCCACTTTGATTTGATCGCCATCTGACTCCACAGAACTTGATCAGGCGACTGAAAAATTTATTTAATACCATAGCGAAATTAACTAGAAACAAGACTTTTTAGCAGCTGCTCCATGGTCCTGAAATACCCTGCTTGAGAACTTACAGGCACCACAGACTGTGGACTGTTTAAAAAAATGTTAATGGAAAACATGTTAATTGTGGGCACTTTACTCCTTTTATTCTTTCTTTCAATTGCTTATGTAGCACTTTGAGATTTGTTAACAAATGTAAAGTGCTTTTAAAAATAAAATGTGGCCTCCAAGTGGTGCAGTGATAAAGTGCTCGCCCTAATATCTGGAGTGAACACCATCAGGGGCGTTGGTGAGCTCACACAAGCGGAAAGAACGGGTAACGCTGTCCTCTAAAGGTGTGTTACGCCGCCCCCAACGGTGAGTGAGCGAGCAATTCGGGAAAAAAATGCGGTTGGTTCGGAGGAAACGTGATAATCTTCGGCCCTCCTGACTGAGTGGTAGTAGTAGCCTTAATGTGGGAGCCCCCTAGTGGTGGGGAGGAATTGGACACGACTATATTAGGGAGACAAAAAATAAAATAATAAATAAATAAATAAAATGCAATATTATTATTTATTCAATAGTTGTTCTGTTGATTTTTTTTCATCAGTACTAAGCAGTAGATTTTTGTCTCTACACTATTCACCTTCTGAACTGGTTCACCTCCTCCTTGTATGCTGACTCTGTTGTTGCTGTTGGGACTTTCAGCTGTAGTGTCATCAGCACACTTACTGTATTTATGTGATTAGAGTTGTAGTTTGCTGCTGTTATTATTATTATTATTATTATTATTATTATTATTATCAAATTTTATTATTTTAACTTATTGCATCTAAATAAATAAAATAAATAATATTGCATCTATATGCTTGTATCATATTCGTTGCAGAATGTCCACAGTTATTTCCATGCCATGCCTTTATCTAAATAAATTCAAAACAGCCCGCAGTCCCAGAGCAATCCATGATTTCAACAGAAATTTCTTAAGAAAGGGTTGCAGGGTTGAACAAAGGTCAAGTTAAAAGTTGACACAATGTGGGCTAAAATTAAGGAAAATGAGAAAAAATTATGGGAAAGGTTTTTTGGGGGGTTCACCCAATATGTTAATATTTTTTGCTTTTTTAAAAGTTGGTAAAAATCTGCTTATTTGTAATTTGTGCTTTTAGTGGATAGTGGATAATCAATGGATAGACTGGTACTGCAGGTTACACTCAAGGCAACCATGCACCAAATCTAAGAAATAGCAATGTATAGAAATAAGGTGCAGGAATGTTTCACTGCTGTGCATGAAAGAATGAATGAATACATGATGAACAATGAATAAATACACTGATACTCAAATTATATAAAAGCTAAAATTTATTTTTAAAAAATGTAGTTAACCTTAAATTAGGGTCTTTGTTTTGTTCAGGAGAAGTCATTTTAAAATAATTTGTTAGAAAGCATTATATTAGCTTTCACTTTTCAAAAGTACACTGCGCCGAAAATGGACTTTTGTCTTGTTAAGCAGACAGGGTAATTCCAGAAATTAATCTATAGGTGTTTGATTTACTGTATGTGATAATTAACACATGGCAACCCCATGTAGCTGTATTTAAGGTTCTTAAGCTAGATTTCCTTAAGCAATCCATGAAACTCAGCCAAAAACAACAATTTGTGGACCTCAAACATGTGCAGGTACCATAAGTAAAAGATAGACAAAAAAATCAGTTAAGCCAGCAATTTACTTTCCCTGAGATGCAATCATATGATTTTATAAGAACGCCCCGATGACCTGTGTACATGTTGAGTCAACTAAACAGCAATGTAAAATATTCTGTTTGGCCAGCAAATTCCTCTAAAATTAGAGCATATTTGAAAAAGCTGTGCAAGTTGATTATTATTTTTGTATGTTGCAGTGGCTTATACATTAAAAATAATTACAGAGTGATGAGTTTTATTTTGTTATGTTCATATTTGCATAATTTTTTGGTGTCCCACAGAGAATATTAATAATAAACCTAATATGTTTTAGTGTGCTTGGACATATCTTCTGTCTGTAAGAATCCATAAAATACATTATACATTATACAATTATACATTAGCCATTACAATACATTACAATCCACTACATTCCTAAATGGCAACTATGCTAATTCTATGCTAATTTCTACACATGCTGCTCCTGAGCTCCCAGTGATCCAGACCCCATCTGCCCACTGCCTCCCTGTGCTTAACTGGACTTTATGCTAATTTAAATAATTTCAGTAACAGTATATTAAACTTTTAGCTGCATAACACGCATGATGTTATATAATTTCTATCCGTTATCACTCAAATAAGGATGGGTTTCCTGTTGAGTCTGGTTTATCTTGAGTTGTCTTCATATTTGCCATCTCAGGAAGTTTTTCCTTGCCACTGTCGCCATCACTCTTGGCTTGCTCATCAGAGACAATCTCATTATTATCTAGACACATTTTTTGCACACATACACACTCGCATAAATTTTCTTCTCATTTTTGTGAAACTGCTTTGAGACAATGACCAATGTTAAAAGTGCTATATACATGTACCTAAAGGATTATTAGGAACACCTGTTCAATTTCTCATTAATGCAGTTATCTAATCAACCAATCACATGGCAGTTGCTTCAATGCATTTAGGGGTGTGGGCCTGGTCAAGACAATCTCCTTAACTCTGAATTTCAGAATGGAAAAGAAAAGTGATTTTAGCAATTTTGGGCGTGGCATGGTTGTTGGTACCAGACAGGCCGGTCTGAGTATTTCACAATCTGCTCAGTTACTGGGATTTTCACGGACAACCATTTCTAAGGTTTACAAAGAATGGTGTGAAAAGGGAAAAACATCCAGTATGCGGCAGTCCTGTGGGCGAAAATGCCTTGTTGATGCTAGAGGTCAGAGGAGAATGGGCCGACTGATTCAAGCTGATAGAAGAGCAACTTTGACTGAAATAACCACTCATTACAACCGAGGTACAGTATGCAGCAAAGCATTTGTGAAGCCACAACACGCACAACCTTGAGGGCCAACATTTCTAAAGAATGCTTTCAGCACCTTGTTAAATCAATGCCACGTAGAATTAAGGCAGTTCTGAAGGCGAAAGGGGGTCAAACACCGTATTAGTGTGGTGTTCCTAATAAACCTTTAGGTGAGTTTAAATAAAATAAAATTGAATTGAATTGAATATCCCATCCCTAATAAAAGATATGCCATAAACATAACACAAATTAATTTGAATGTTAATTTAATTTTTTTTTTTTTATCACATTTATTTTTGTTAACAATCCAGTTTACATCCTTAATTACCAGTTCAAACTTGAGCATCAGTTGCTTATTAGGTTGTTTTATCTTAAGTGATTAATGATAAAAAAAATCTCATGTAACATATACTGTAGATAGATAAATAGATAGATATATATTTTATTCATGTCCGTGGGAAAAATCACAAATTATTACATATTATCTTTCATTACAAATTACTGTAAACTTTAATGATATTGCCCTTGGCATTTAAGTGATTGTTTAGCTGTTATGGTTTTTAGCTTTACAGTGTATCTTAGGTAAGCCTAGGGCAGTGTTTCTCAAACTTCAGTTTTGGAAAGCGCACTTTATAAAAATTATAAACCATCATAACTTAATTCACAACAGGCAGGATTTATAAATCATGAGAAAGATTTATATGTGCATAAATTATACATTTTTATTGACATTTATTCACCACTTTATTGGCCTTAATGGTAAACCCCTTGATTTTTGGCAACTACCACAACCTTCAGCACTTACCATAACAATACCATAACACTTAAATACCTGCATGGAGTAGAAAGAAATGACTAAGGTACAATAGGTGTAAAAATTGACAAAACTTTAAAAACTGGACATATTGGAACAATAAACCCAACCAACCCTTTCATTCTTAAGAAGAATGTGTTTGTGCTGCCGTGTACCATTTATGGTCTGTCTCCTCACACACACGCCTTTGTCTTGATCTTCAGCCTTTTCATGATAAAAGTGTTTCCCTGACTGGTTTACCTGCCAAATTCCCAAATGTTCTTTTTGTTTTATTATTGTTCTTTTAGTGTTATGTTGATATTTACAGAAAGTCATATGGAACACATTTTCACAGATTTCCCAGGAAACTCCAGAAAGTCATGTTGGTATAAACTCAGGTTTCAGAATCGTTAGTTTTCAATATTGATAAAGAACTTGGAAAACAATCTAAAATCTGTGTTCTAATTAAATCTGTCATTCTCATGAACTAAAAGTCCACAAGCACACTTTTTAAATGACTGATGTGGGCTGTTATGACAGAATGGAAGTTTCAAAGCAGTCTGTCGACTCACTGATCCAATACTGGCCCTTAGCAAACTCATTTTACAGATCAGATAAACACATGCAGCATGTGATATCAGGTCATCAGGAGCCAAAGGCATTTTTAAAGCAGTTTCATATTATACATTTTAAATATTAAAATACCAAATTTTTCTGTGAAAGACAGCATCAGTTCTTCAAGCAAAAATAAACATAGAGGCAAATGAAATCAGTGCATCGGTAAGTAAATGTTTTGGGTGATTCACTGGATCACTGGAGGTTATATTTTATAAGCTATTAAATGACTAGATAAATATAAATATCATGAATTACTGCTTCTTGTGAATTGCAGCTGTGGGACGAGTCTTGATCCGCAGAATCTCAGGAATTGGTCGTCCGCTTTTTTCGAAGAAATCTAAGCCTGTGATCCATTCAATGTCTCTGACACGTGCCTGATGAAACCAAAGTAAGTCCTCCACCCAGGTCGACTCAGGCTGGTTGCTCTGCATGGAAATAAGACAATTAGTTCAGTTAATTAAAGTTAACAAAAAGTCAAACTAGACCTTTTGATTGCGCCGAATAACAGAACATAGCTTTAAGTCTAAAGACGTCTCGGGTTACTTTGCTGTTCCCTGAAAAAGCAGGAATGAGATGCTGTGTAAAAACGCTATGGGAACATCTTTTTCTGTTGCCGGTGGTAAAGCATGTGGGTATCAAACACGCCAAATTTTTGGCTTATATAATCTCGGTCAGGTGATGTAATCTGTGTACCTGCAGGTTATAAATAGGAGTGAACCGGAAACATTCCTCAGATCAATTTGCATCCCCAGGAATGCACCGCGGCTCACGATTTTGCTCAAAACAAAAGTGTGGAGATCGCGCTCCAAAAGAGATCTATCATGCGGAGGTACAGATCTCCTAACAAACTCCACCATATTGGTGGGTTAACACTTTAAAACTCGCTTGCACACACACGCAATACACAATGCAGTCCTGAAGACAAAAAGATCTGTTTCACTCCTATTTATAACCTGCAGGTGCACTTCATCAGACCTACCTAAAGTTATATAAGCCAAAAATTTGACCTGTTTGATACACACATGCTTCACAAACGGCAACACTAAAAGATGTTCCCATAGCGTTTTCACGCAGCATCGAGTGTAGCTTTTGAAAGGGAACTGCCTTTATTTATTTATATAATCCCCTGCTACACTAATCCACTTATCTCAGTGTCCCACTAGTGCTTGGACACCATCAAAGTTGATAGTTTTCCTTTCCTTAAATGGTTTGTTCACCAAGGTGTTCTGTTTTTGCAGGGCAGTGTATGACCTCATGCTGCCCACTGCCCCCCTGGACAACACATTACGGGAACTCAGCTGGGTTGTAAGTGCCTTTTCCCCACTTCAAGCCATTTATTTGGAACATTAAAACTTAATAAGGGTAGAAAAGATGTCCCATTGTCAGTCCCACCCATGGAGGTAAAAGAACATACTGTATACAATATAATACACTATATGACCAAAGGTTTTTGGACACCTAGCCATCAAACACATATGAACACATTTATATCAGATTTAGTCATTTAGATTTAATCACCACCACCCGTGCAGTTATTAATATAAGTATACTAGACATTAAACATAAAACTAGACATGAACTAAACTCATTTTAAATTCTTTATACAACCCTAAAACACATAAAATAAGTCTGCTTAGTCATTTCTATTTATTTAGTTTTTTACAGTCAGTTCTTTAATTGTATCTTTAAGCTCTTTGAAGTCGGTCATGGTAAAACATTTGTTCCCTTTGATGATTATTACCACATCATTAATTTCATTTAATATAAAGAAATGCTGGGTTGCTCAAGTCTTTTAAACAGTACTGTATATGACTAAGGGGATTCCTAAAAATTTCTCTCTCACTACACAGTACTCATACTGTACCTACGGTGATTCACACATTCTGGTGCTCTTTTAAGGATGCTTATTATATCTCGACTGACTTTTCGTCAAGGCAACTAAAAATGTTAGGTTCAACAAGACACTAGAAAATGTAAAGTTTAAGAAGTTTTAGATTTTTCCAGTATATTTCCAGTTAAAATAGCCTACATATCACTAAGTCATTTTTCTTCTCTGGATGATAAAAAAAAATCACAGTATGAGGGTTAGTTAAAACCTTTTTTTTAAGATTTCTATTTAAGATTACTCTTTTCCAGTTACTGATGTGCAGGTGTGAACATGTTATATCAGTTCATTTGTAACTGCGGTGAGCAAAGATGGATACACCACTTTTCACATGAAAGAAGAGCAGCAGTGATTTTTTTTTTTTTCCTTAATGGTCTAAAGGTGTATATGGTGCTGAAACAAGTCACGGAAGAGCACGAACAGAAGCGAGTGGATATCTACAAACACAATTTGTTGACAATTCAATAAAATTTTATTTGTATAGCGCTTTTAACAATTGCCATTGTCCCAAAGCAGCTTTACACATACGAAAGAATTATTTAAGTTTGTATGGAATTTGAATGTGTATGAATCAAAATGGTCAGATTGTCCCTGTTAAACAAGCCGAGGGCAGGGAAAGTGGCAAGGAAAAACCTTCTAAGATGGTAAAAGGAAGAAACCTTGAGAGGAACCAGACTCAACAGGGAACCCATCCTCATCTGGGTGAAACAGAGAGCAGGAATTGATCTGCATTCATACTGTGTGTTAGATGGCAGCCAGTTCAGCATAACAGTTGATGTTAATTGATGTTAATATGGAGTTGAAAACTCAGGTAGACTTGTAGGAAGTTCCAGTCCTGAACTATCGAAGGGTCAAGTCTTCAGAGAAACAGTTGCCAACACCAGTCGAGGCCAGAACCGTCTTCTAGGTAGAGAGAATCATTCCCAAACACGAGACGCATCCCAAAGAGACACACGGGGCATCCATGTGACGAGATCTCCAACCAGAAGCGGGGCACCAGGATGGGTCAGACAGGTCT
The DNA here is from genome assembly GCF_024256425.1 of Clarias gariepinus. Classification (NCBI taxonomy): domain Eukaryota; kingdom Metazoa; phylum Chordata; class Actinopteri; order Siluriformes; family Clariidae; genus Clarias; species Clarias gariepinus. The sequence goes on from NC_071101.1 coordinate 10,762,829, forward strand.
GGAGGGCAGAGGGAGTCTGGATCACTGGCAGCTCAGGAACGTCATGTGTAGCTCGACACAGTATGGGGTATGGAACGGAAACATTGACCAAGAGAAAGTTAAAAAGTCAACCATCGTCTGAACAATTCATCAACGCTTACAGTTTTTTAGGATTCTCATCTCAAGGGCCAGTATTGGAACATTATCAGGAAAAAGGTTCAACAATCAACAGTGCTTGTTACAGTGAGACGCTAATTAAAGCCTAAACTTTAGATCAAACACAGAGAACTGCTATCCAAGGGATATGATGTACACTTCTGCCCAAACTGTCGACTCTCTGTAAGAACTTGTTAAAGCATCTTCCCTATAGTCCTGATTTTGCTCCCTAAGACTTTACCTGTTTGGTCCACTGAAAGTGCATTCGTGGCGTGCCGTTCAGTCTGAAACATTTTAAATGAAGGAGCACGAAAGCTTGTTGACGGATGGATAAAATGTATTAAAAAGCATAGCGATCATGTTGAAAAATGATGCTTTGAATAGTGAATTACAATGAATTCTACAGCCAGTGTGCCAATCATTTCTCACATACCCTTGTAATAGTAACTGAGAAAAGAGTATTCAACTTGGACCTCCCAAAACAGGGAACAACAAGGAAAAATTGATAGCAAGATAGCATTCTTTATAGTATATCACGTTTCCATGACGTTAAAGCTCATACTGTGGAAATTCGTTCAAAATTTTTTTGTTTGTCTTTAGGGAGGAAGTGGTATTCGCAGTTGCACTGGCGATATCGTACACATCTGCCTGAATAGGAAAATGGTTTATTTTTTCTAGAACAGTAAAACACACATACACCTCCACACATACACACATTAGGGACGGATATCACTTCCTCAGGTCCGTGCTAGTACCCTGGAATTCCGCACAGCTCATACTACACTGGAGTACACCCACCCACATGCACACGCCATATGATGATGTAAATGATAAGAGGACAGCATATACAGTGCCCACAGCCTCAGGGTGCGAGTACAACATTATTGTATTGATTATTTATTAAAAGCCCATGTGATGACGAAACTGCTCTGGAAACAAATGTGAAAGCTCGAAAGAACAAAAGGAGAAATCGACTTTCCAGGAAAATAGGGCTCCGATACCAGTCAGTGTTTGATATAGCTGATGGCAATAAAACGTTCTTGTTGAAACATGATACTCGTTTCATGGTGTTGCAAGTGGGCAGATTTTTCTTCTTCTGCTCACAAAAAATAGCGGCGGTAGCAACGCAAAATGTCATTAATGTTGCGTCCGCCGATGTTAAAATGTCTCATCTTCATATTGACGGACAATTTAAAAGTCTTGTGTATCTGCATATCTGTCTCTCTCTCTCTCTCTCTCTCTGTACCTTTCTCTGTGAGGCTTTGTCTACTGTAGGTGGGTGTCCTGTATCTGTCTCTCTCTTGTCGTTTGCTATGTGCACTTGTGCATCTCTATGTATCTGCTCCTGTCTGTGTATTTGTCTGTATTTCTTTTTCTATTGCTCTACATTTGTCTGCCTGAGTTTTGTGTGTGTATAGGCCTGTCTCTCTGACTATGTATGTGTCCCTGTCTCAATGTCCCTGAATCTCAGTATCTGTCTGCCTTTAAAAAAAAAATCAAAAGAATAATGTGATGAACTAGATGAATCTTTTTTAATTATGAAGAGATGATGATTAATAAAAGAGAAGTGATGTGCATGTGTGTGTGTGTGTGTGTGCTCACCATGCAGCTTTCAGAGTTATCAGGAAGGTGCGGCATGAGGAATGACACTGTCTGTAATTCCCCCTTACACTCGTTCACTGGCTGATTTGAGTCCATGCAGCTTGTCATGATGGCAAAGTAATGAGTAGGGATGGGAATGCGAGTGCCTGCAACAAGGCTACACACACACACACACACACACACACACACACACACACACACACACACTATCATATTATGATATATTGTATATGATTTATATTGCTGTAACACAATAGATTTTATGATTTTTATTTAAGTCACTGATTCTTAACCAAGGAATCTTAACCAAGATTGAATTAAAATGTGTATTGGTAAACAGTAGAAAAATAGCTGTTATTGGAAAATAATCAGTTTTAGGGTACATACTGTAGCAACAACAACTGTGCTTTACCTCGAGCCACATCACAACACCCTGCCGCGTATTGTGTTTCTTTAACACTAGCCCTCACCATCATAGACAGTCCGTTTAATAATGTTTTATAATGTTTATAGTGCCATCTAGCTGCGAAGTCTTGCTTGAATTTCTTGGGTAAACCAGAATTAGCAAAAGTAAGCAAAGTCGAGTCACATTGAGGTTATCCCCATGTGCTAACGCATGTTATTGCTGTGCTAGTTTATGTTGTACTTAATGCTAATTGTTAATATAAGTTGCATGCTACTACAAATTAAATTAGTGCTCATTTGACTTTCGCTTGTATTGAGTGTCTAGTGGCCAAGCTAGCTGTATCTTTGAGTCCTTATGAAGTTTTCTAGTAAAAGAAAATGAAAAAAACAACTTACTTAAACAAAAGACAAACTTAGGCTTATCAATCTTTAGAACAAAAGCAAAGCCTGAAGATCAAGGTCAAGGTAGACTTTATTGTCATGTCACCGTATACAAGTATACAGGGAGACGAAATGGCGAGAGCTCTGGATCTGCAGTACAGACATACAATGCAATACTGCAAAAAAAAAAAAAAAAAAACATAAATAAAAATAAACAAAGACAAGAACAGTGCAATCAGACAATATGTAGTGATGTAAATCTATTTGTATGTGCAAATATTGATATGCAAGTCTATGGTATGTGCAAATATTTGGGTAGCAGCATGTGGTGGTGATCATATTAAAAGCGGAGCTGAAGTCTATGAATAACATCCTGACATAAATGTCTCTTTTGTCCAGATGTGTCAGTGAAAAGTGGAGAGCAGAGGATATGGCATCCTCAGTTGACCTGTTTGACCAGTATGCAAATTGAATGGGGTCTAGAGATGTAGGGAGATATGTCTTTATGTGCGCCATGACCAGCCATTCAAAGCACTTCATGATTATTGGTTTAAGCGCAATGGGTCGGTAGTCGTTCAGGCACGTGACTGATGGCTTTTTTGGCACTGGAACGATGATAGAGGACTTTAAGCACACTGGCACAGACGTCTGGCTCAAAGATGAGTTGAAGATGTCCGTTAAGACATCAGCCAGTTGTTCAGCGCACTCTCTGAGTACTCGGTCTGGAATCAGGTCGGGTCCTGCAGACTTACGTGGATTGACTCTAGAGAGGGTCCTCTTCACATCAGCTGTAGAGAAATGGAGTACATGGTCGTTAGAGGCGGGTGTCTCTTTCCTTGTAGGCTCTTTGTTTCATGCATAAAACCATGCAAAGAAGTCGTTGAGCTCGTCTGGTAAGGAGGGGTCACCATCACTGCTGCGTGGGTTGGGCTTATAGTCTGTGATGGCCTGAATGCCCTGCCACATGCGACATGTGTTCCCGGTGCTGTTGAATTGCTCGTTGATCCTCTGCCCATAGTTCCGCTTCGCTCTCCTTACTGCACGAGACAGGTTGACTCTGGCAACCCTAAGGGAAGCCTTGTCTCCAAAGCGGAAGGCTGCATTTCTGATCTTTAGCAGCTTGCGTACTTCTCTTGACATCCAGCGCTTTTGGTTGGCTCTCATGGTGATGTCCTTGGAGATGGTAACATCTGTTTACTGTACTCCTCCGAGTTAATTGAGTCACCATTTTTTGCAGCATCCCTAAAAATGTCCCAGTCAGTTGAATCAAAGCGGTCTTGGAGAGCCGAAACAGCTCCAACTGGCCACAGTCTGATGTTCTTTATAGCTGGTTTGGAGCGTTTTAGCAGGGACTTGTATGCAGGGACCATGAACACACTGATATGGTTCGAGCTGCCGAGGTGGGGGTGGGGGAAGGCCCTGTAGGCCTTACGAACGTTGGAATAGACAATGTCCAAGCAGTTTCCCCCTCTCGTAGCAAAATTCACATGCTGGTAGAACTTTGGTAGAACTGACTTCAGGTTGGCATGGTTGAAGTCTCCAGCAATTATGAAAAATGCCTCGGGGTGGGCAGTTTCTAGCTTGCTGATGATTTTGTGCAGCTCGGCTAGCGCCTGGTTAGCATTTGAGCTAGGCGGGAGGTACACGCCAATCACCATAACGCAGCTGTACTCTCTACAAAGGTAGAAAGGTCAATATTTCACGGATAAAACTTCAATCAGTGGGGAACAGTGACGCATGGCGATGGCAGCGTTTGCACACCATTCTCTGTTTACATACTGTACACACACAGTCCCCCACCACGAGTCTTACCGGACAAGGAAGCATCTCTGTCCACTCGGAAGCTGGTCAGTCCATCGATCTGGATAGCCGAGTCGGCGATTTTATCCTGCAGCCACGTCTCAGTAAAAATAAACGCTGGTCTGGTGGGGTTAGCCTTTAGCCTCGTGCTAATGCCGCCGCGCTTTCCTCGCTTCTGCTTCGGATTGCAGCGCTTGCGTTTTGGCCAGGTTTGCTTCTCCGTTCGCCGAAGTAAACAGAGGCTGCGGAGTGTCTCGATCAGTTTGCTGGGGAGTTCTACGCAGTTTTTTTTAAACCCGAGCAAGGTTTGTCGCTCCAAAACATATGTCTGCGTTTCACTATTTACATAAAGCACTGCAGTCTTGGGAGCTCTGCAAGCCGGGGCCTGCGCGGGCGCCGCCATCATCAATGACATGACAGCTTAAGCAGCACAAGGTAAATTTGCATCCAAAAAGAGAAATTGAGCTAAAGGTGGAGGTAGATACGCATTCCAGCTATTTTTGTAAGTCCTAAGGGGTAATTATGAGAAGGATGCTGCCAAAGCTTAAGCTAATACATTGGAAGCTGGGTTGATAGACATGGATATTAAGCTACAGAAAGGAGTCTAGTGTGGGCCAGAAAGTTAGCCAGTATCAGAGAGAGAGAGAGAGAGAGAGAGAGAGAGATTTTCTATCATGAATAAAGCTACTGTTGGCTAATACAAGTCATGTACTTCGATACTTGAATTGAAGGTAAATACTTTTGTATTTTTACTCAAGTACAAACATAAAAGGATAACTTCTAACTTTTTACTTGAGAACTATTTGCCCTATGAAATCTCAAGTACAAAATCTGCGTAATTTGCCCACCTCCGTTTAGGAAGGAACATGAAACACTAATGTCATCCCATTTCAGCATGACATTGATGCATCTCATTCAATATCTCTAACTTCTCAGTCTAGTGGATCACCACCATAACAGAAAATGGACATTCAGCATTTACTATGTATAAGCCTGCTTTAGTTATGCCCATTCTTGCTTGCTAAATACTAGCCTGCAGCCTCAAAACTCACCACATATGATGAGCAGGCAGTAAACTACAGGGCTTTGTGCTTTCTAAGCCCTGTAGTTTACTGCCTGCCCATCATATGTGGTGGGTTTTAAGGCTGCAGGCTAGTATTTAGCAAGCAAGAATGGGAAGAATTTAGAAGGATCCTAAACAGGTCAAGCTGTTTCTTACTGCAATTGCTGGTTTGGACCTATCTCCTAAGGAACAGCTTGACCTGTTTAGGATCATCACCATCAAGGATTATGTCATAATTGGGCACTTCCAATGGTGTTAACACAATTGTGGGAAAACTCCCACACAACATTTAGGAAAATGCCTTTGGTTCAGGGTATACTGTAAATTGCATCAATATGGCAGTTTTTTCCTTTTTCCTCTGTGTTTACTGACCTTGTTGGAACCGAGGCAAAAGCTTGCACTTAGATTCCAACTTAAAATTTTATAAACACACACACACAAACACACACACACACACACACACACACACACACAATATAAATATAGAGGTGAAAGAGGTTTTTGAGAAAAATCCAGTTGGAACAGCTACACCCTGGGCCACAAGTGTGGAAATTTAGTATGTGTAAGCACAAGACATTGTGCCAAGATCCAGCTGGGCACACAGAGAACCTTGTACTAGAACCTTATTTTGGAAGAACTTGGTCCAGAACCTTGTAATAGAACCTTATTTTGGAAGAACTGGGTCCAGAACCTTGTAATGAAATCTTATTTAGATGAACAGAACAATCGCCAAATTAGATTCTTATTTTTCAGATTTTATTTGCCACTTAACCTGGATGCCAACATACATACAACATAACATGCTCTCTATGGACAAGGAAATCCTAAAGGTTTTTGAGGCCTGTGAACAAATGGGTTGTCCTAATAACACACGCATTGCTCAACAGTTAGAGCTAGGGTGGGTTGTTATTTGGATTTATGCCTGGGAGGTGTGCATGGACCATTACAGATGAAGATCTAGATGAAAACCGCAAGGAAATGGTCTTGCAAGCACATTACAATTAATAGACAACCAGATCCAAGTGAGAGAGTTATTAAGCCAAGCAACAACATCATGTATCAACTTCATCTAACACCAACCTCCATATACAACACTTGTTGTGAGACAACATGGGTGAGCCGTTCTTTGCTCTTAAGGCTCAAGATCACAGACTCACTCCATCAATTGTAGATATGAGGTTTCTCTCAGGAAAGCTGAGTTCCATCAATGCAGTTATAAACCTGGGTTGGACTTTTGCCTTTTCGATTACCCAGACGAGTACCCAACAACAGGATGCATGCATATAATTGCATCATCTCACTCAAACAGAAATTACAATTTTTGACAGAGACAGCAAATACTCATTTTATCTATATAAAACTATCTTCGTAAAAGTGGCTCTTACAGTATATTAGTTTGTCAAATGTATAAAGCATGAAAGTTGGCAATGCACAAAAGGGCCTAGGAAACAAGACACTGTATGTGTACATGCTGCATCAGTTGATTAAAATACTTTAGGGTCTACTTCAGTATGGATTTTTTTTTGTGTGTATTTAACATTGATCTGATTTTGGAAAGATTTTTGGAAACATTTTTTGGCTCCTGATCAAATCAAGATGATGATTTTCCTAAAAATGCCAGTTCATTCTTGATCTTGGGAAAATTGATCTTGATCTTTTCCTTTCTGGAGTGCACACAACTATGTTTATCTATGACATCAGCATGCAATAGATGCATTAAGAACAGATACACTGTCACTATCATTATGACAAAAAAACAAAACATTTGCTGTAGAGGCTGATATGCAGTTAGAGCGCTGCAACCGGAGCAGAGATCACATGAAGGTGACACATGAAGTTCAGACATCACTGACAGCTGAAATAGCATCGGTTATGAAAGCAAAACCTCTCATCCCAATGTCATCAGATCCAGAATTACCACTTATCCTCACTACAGCCATGACTCGCACCCTTAGGAGGGTTTACTTGGAGGAAGTTAATCTCTTTAAAGTGGACTTGACTAAACTTCATCAGAAGTGGCAGTAGAAGAAGCCAAACATTCACAACTGGGACATTGTTCTCTTCAAAGAAATGCAGGCAAACCATTGGCCTATAGCCATTATAAACACACCTCATCTTGTTGCAATGATCCTGCTTTATCTTCAAGGACTGATACTTGAAATATTAGGTAATGTTGGAGCATTGCTCCCGGCCAAATATAGCAGTACTGTATCTCTGTATTCATTTTCATTGTAGGCAGCTTGTTTAATTAAACCTATGTTGTGTGTGTATTATGATTATTATTATTTAAACACACAATTTATAATGCTTTATTGGTTATTGTTTTGCATTTCACAAAATAAGACACTGATGTGAACTCATTAACATTGCCATGGAATTTTCTTTGGGGACTTTTTGTTTAACTAGTTGTGTACTGTAGGTCGTGTCAAGATTAACCGAGCCCTTCACAATATGTAAAACATTACAGTAAATGTGTGGATTTGTTACTTGAAACAGTTTTTTCACATTTCTTTGCTTTTAAAATGTGGAAAAAGTGATGCGCTGTGAATACTTTCCGGATGCACTGTACCAAACCAACATCAAGCGATCATTGTGTTGCACACTGAGCAACAGCAAAAGACTTTTCTCCATGCACAAATTGAAGACTGGCAGGTGCTTCAGAGTTTGCTTAGCACAAGTTCTACAGAAGCAGCCATAGTGGCTAAAATAACCATGGCTCACAATGTTGGAAATAGGGACCCTGTTACTTAAACATTTTTATGGCGTGCATGCATTAGCAGAGCATGGCTGACCAAAACACAGTGGGTGGTTTATGTTGGGTGCACTGTGAGTTATTTTCAAGTCTCCACAGGGTTCTCCTCATTTGAACTAATATATGGGTGCAACAATGGCTTATGTATCGTCCATCAATTGTTGGAGGAGAGGGGTTTCCACAGCAAACATGAATTTCCTTTTTTTACTCGGCTGTATAATAACTTAACGATTAAAGCTCTGGCTTACTGGATATTCAATTGCCATCTCTGCCAAGGGACCACTGTTGGGTCTAGTAACAAACTGGGATACACAAAAAGAAGAATTTCACATGTACAATATATGACTTGAATAAAGTCGTCTTCTTCTTTTTCTTCTTTGTCTTCTTTTTTAAATAGTGATAACATGAGCTTTCACCTGGAGATGGTATGGACCCTTCATAGTTACATGCCGAGTCTGTGAAGTTGACTACAAGGTCAGGCAAACAGGCACTGTTGATGCATTACAAATGTACTTAAATGTTCTTCTAAAACCACGTAGAGGGCCAACTACTGTGGTTGTAGCAAGGCTAATTCATGAGATGGAGGATCGGGGACCTGGGATGAACTTAAAACTTGAGTCTCAATCTAGTCATCCTTTCTGTTTTTCTGTTAAAACATGTGGCTGTGAGCCTGAGGCTATAATTGATGTGTATGAAATATCATATGATCCAGCCTCATCATCCTGGTTTCCATGAAAGATGAATTAGTCTGGGTCAAGGTCAACATGGGATTGATGCAATATAATGCCAACAGCTAACAGCTAAACAGGTAAACTCATGCACACAGTCCCGAGGCGGGAATCGAACCGGGAACCCACAAATCAAATCTCTGACTGAGATCAATAAAAAGAGCATGCCAGAACAATGTTAATGGAACTTTGCCCTTTTTGGTTCACCACTATTGCATTCTTCTGACTTCTACACTCTTTAATGGCCTCTCATTGTTTCACTGGCTGAAAACAACACCCAGTCGTATACATAAACATCAGTTATGATCCCAGCCACTTAAATTTACAATGGTCTTCAGCCAGGGTGCAGATGGCTGTAATGGATTACTTCTCTTACCAGGAGGTAGTTGTTGGCAGGCTGTACAGCTTAACTGTTTGAGTTGGACAGGATATGTGGCATGGTGTGGTCAAACACCATTTATGAATAGATGAATCCTGTGCTTTTTTTTTTTTAACGTAGGTTTGTTTGTAAAAAAAAAAAAAAAAAGAGGGAGCCTAAGAGCTGCGATTTTAAGACATAAAATAAAACATACTCCTTGATCTGGTCTGCTGTGTCAAAATGTCCATCGAAGTTATAATCAAATGCAGGTCCTGTCACCACGTTTATGCCGTTATACTGCGAGGAATAATTCAGCAGCAAAACATTGTGGAAATACTCCCACACTTCTGCAGAATAAACACAAAAACAAAACGATTTGCGTAAATGAGTCGATTATTATGTGTTGATACATGTATGCTAAAAATATCTGAGCTCACTTTTAAATGCTGGGTACATGGGAACTACGTTACTCAAAGTCAGACCGTCATACTGCTCTTCTTTTGTGCTGTTAAGATCTGCAACACACACACACACACACCCCACAGCATCAAAGACAGATTATAAACATATTATGTGTAATTTATATTGTATATAATTTTTATTATAGGCTTGAACAAATATATTATTTTTATATCTATATTATATATATATATATATATATATATATATATATATATATATATATATATATATATATATATATATATATTATGTCTATATTTGTGACAAATAAATTCTTGAATGTCAAATAATCACTCCACTTTTTTATATATTTTTTTAATCTGCTAACTTGTTTATTAACTGCAGCTGTAATCATTAACACTATCCTGTTCTCATCTCAGGACGATTAATCACAATCAGCTTGTATTGAGTATCATGTAAAACCACTCAGTACTTTACAGAGAAACACAACATTATACTACAGGAAACAGAATATTATACATTTCTGTCATAATTTAAATAAAGGTTTAAAATGGGCCTGGATAACAACTGGTAAAATTCACAGTAGCCTAATGTCAGTTAACGGTCTGTCAGTCACAATAATATACGCTGTATTGTTACCATGGATTAGGCTACTATGAATTTTCATTGAGAATCACATTTAAGCTTTATTTCACAGTCCAAAACATAAGAATTGTAATGATTACAGAACAAATACCTGAAAATTACCTGATTACCTACAGAATTATACGGATAAAAGACTAACCTAGCAACTGATAGCTTATGTTTTGCTAATCTGAAGATTCTGACTTCATAACTTATTTAAAGGAAAAACAAGTGTGTAAAAAATGTATGGTGGTAACAAGGATATTAATTTGCAGAAGTTTGATTTGTTATTAATTTGCGAAGGTGATAACCTTGGACGGTTAACCAATATGTGATTCCTACTGGATTTGGTGCCGTTTGCTAGTGATACTGTAGCATTAGCTTGTTCAGTGTTTCTGTTGCAAATGTGATGATGCTATGAAATATGAAGTATGCTGTGCGTAACGCTGATGCGCATGTAACATTAACTCAATGTGACATTTTAAGGTTTTAAATTGAATAGCTAACTAACCTTTCCAGGGTTGACTCCCAAATAGTGTAAAATGGAAGGCTAGTGCACTATTAAATTAAATTAAATTAAAATTACGCACAGCATATTTCATATTTCATAGCATCATAGCAATTAAATAAAATGAAATTAAATGAAATGAATTTAATTTAATTTAATTTAATTTAATTTAATTTCACTTCATTTAATTTCATTTAATTTCATTTTAATTAGGTAGGGAATACAGTCCCTTTCACACACCAAGTAGAGCACTTGAACATGGTTTAGAGAGTGATTTGGGATTCAACTTGTGTTTTGGAAATAAAGTCAGAGAGGGCAGATTAAGGATATTTGGACATGTTGAGGGATGCTGAGGTTGGAATCGCCAGGCAGGAAGAGGAAGGTCAAAGAGGAGATTTATGAATGTAGTGAGAGAGGACATAAAATAAGTTAGTGTAAGAGTAAAGGATGCAGAGGATAGCGTTAGATAGCAGACGATTCGCTGTGGCGACCACTAAAAGGAAACGGATGAAAGTCAAAGAAGAAGAAGTTAGATAGTTAGTTAGTTCTAGCTGAGCAGCATGGATGAATCAGAGGAATTTCTGAACGACTTAGAAGCAATGACTAATGATATATCGTTATCAGTTGTGTTTTCTTGCAGAAAGTGTTTCTGTGACTGGTTTTGGATGTGGGATTTGACACTGGCATTCTGTAAATAATGCCCCATATTATTAATATATATTAATAATATTAATAATATTATTAATAATTTATAGAAGCACAAAAAATGGTTTGCATTTTGTTATCAACTGTTTCTGTCCCAGCAGAATTAATACATGTATAATAATTACTGATTGACAATGCTTTTAATTACATAAGATGCTAGAAAAAACATTATTTTTATTATTATTATTATTATTATTATTATTATTATTATTATCTCGGGTTTGTTTTCCTGGCTTGTTCGGTTGGTTTGTGGTAAAAGAGCCATGTGGGGGAAAAATCATCCAGTATTTGCTTCCTTTCTTTGTGTTTTTAAGTATGACTAATAACTGCTGTATTCTATTCTAATAATTCTCTTCTATGAAAACTTGACCAGTAAAGCATTTGTTTACAGAGATTTAATTTAATTTAATTTATTTTAAATATTTTACCCAAGTTTCTTGTGAATGGCAATAAAGTAAAACAGTTCCCATAAGCAGATTTAGACATTTATACCAGACAGAAGGTGAAATTATGTGCAATAATGTGGGCATTTATGTCAAACCAGAACACAGAAAAGCTTTTCTCAATATTCTAGAGCCATGCTTGGACTGCCTAACTCCCAGGCGTCCTGAGGCTGGCATCACAGGAAAGCTGGTCTACCAGGAACTCCTTTAATAACCCACACATATGGGAATGGTATCGAGCAAGATCAGTACTGTACGGGGATGTGGCAATAACTTCCAACCGAGATTCCGTTCCTTTGACATTAGTGATGGTAATTGAATGTGTGTACAGTCCCCACAAACAGATGTGTGTAATCTGCAAGTTGGTGACAAGTTATCTGTTGACTTTCAAGGATCAAATATTTTACTCCAGCTAAGCGTCACATCACCATAATGTGCTTAAAATCTTCTGCCAGTGTCAATTCCTTTTAATCCTTCGTTCACAGGAAAATTCATAACGAGTCCTGGTTTGACATCAGACAAAATGTGCTAAATGACCTCTGTGGTTCTGGAGGATTGTTAGCTTAGAGGTTCCAGTAAGACGCCCTGAAACCTGGCAGAAGAAACCAGCTTTTACATCTTGATGCAGCCACAGAGTACAGCTAACATGTTTTCTGGTGGGTGTTTTAGTAGAACAGAAAATATCTGACTGTCTGAGCCGTGGCTTGAATCAGAAAAACATGTCTGGTGTGTGCATGTGCTTGTGTACGTGTGGATGTAATACATACTGGGAGGATAGAGGAAGGCGTATGTGACATTAGTGCTGCTGTTGTACTGGTTACACGTAGGACTCTGACCGGCAGGGATTCTTACGTCAGCTCTCAAGCAGTCTGGAATCACTGCGGGGAACGACCCAGAACTATCTCCAGCCTGCATGGGGCAACACAAACATTTACTCTCTGTTTGCATTACTATTGCAACTAAGTAAGTGTAAGTATGTTGTGATTACAAAATCCTTACATATTGCATATAATATTTAGCTTTAGGATCACAGAGTTTCATTTCCATGCCACATCATATTCAACATATTCAAATTGACCTGACATTGGATTCTGTTTTAGAAGGTCCCAGGTTCAAACCCCGCTGACCACTAAGTTGCTTTTGTAAGGCCCTTGGGCAATACCCTTAACTTCACTTTGTTTGCTCTGGATAAGAGTGTCTCCAAAATGCAGTATAATGTAAATGGATACGAAGGCCTGGATCGCAATCTACATTGCTGGATCGGTGCTGTGACCAGTCAAGGCCAGTCACATTGTTCCACACCAAACTCATCAAACCAAGTCTTTATAGTCCTTGATTTGTGCACTGGGATACAGTCATGTTTGAATAAAAAAAAAATGCCTTCATCAAACTGTTGCCACAAAGTTGGAAGCATAGCATAGTCCAAGATGTCTTGGTATCCTGAAGCATTGAGATTGCCCTTCACTGGGGATAAGGGGCCTGATTAAAAAATCTGAATTTAATAATTATAAAGTTTGGTCAAATACTTTTGTCCATATAGTGTATATTTAAAAATGTATGACCCATAATATCCATATACATTTTATACAGTGCAATACAATACACAGAAAATGACACAATGTTGTTGTGCAAAGTAGTTTTACAGATATATAAATATATATAAATGTATATAAATATAGAAATTTTTGGTAAGTATTGTCACAGCATGCGCCTGTGATGCGCCAAAATCATGCGCCAAATCAATATCAAAATCATGCACCAAATCAATATCACTCCGAAACTCATTAGATAGGCGGCCTCCCCTATCTCGACTGGACTTTACTAAGTTATGTGAGTGCAACGCGAGCTACAACGCGGAAGTGGGGCATTGTAATGCACCCCAGGGAGGAAGAACGTGCCATGACGAGGACAGCCGCCAGCTTCGAACACGGAGCTTCAGCGGCACTAGCACTCTCACAATGGAGCCGAGCCACCGGACGTCAGAGAGGACTCCCGTCTGAGGCCGCGCCCACAGAAAGAGCTGGGAGGGGCCAGTCCGGCGATCCACAAGAGCAGAGTTAGCGCGAGCAGACGGAGGCAGGAGCTGCTGTCCACGCGGGCCCATGCTGACACTCTGCCCGCTGTCCACCGCTCACCAGACCACATTCTTTCGTTCCATCCTCCCTCCTTTAACCCTTTCCTACCCCATTTTTCCGAATAAATTACCCTTTTCTCGGTAAGACCTCGCCTCGTGTCCATCCTTTATGGTGCCGCGCGTGCAAGATGGGTCGAACCCTTTAAAGTATGAATAAATATAAATCATTTTTTTTACCATCTCGAAAAAAAGCATAGTTCCAAATCAATTGGAAATCCTGTAACATCATTAGTTTTGAACACTGTAAAAATCTGCAATCATGGGAAAGCAGACCTTTCTTGAACTCTTCGTTTCTGCAACGAGGGTCTAAATATGAATTGTGTAGGCCTGACCCACTGATCTGCTGCACTGGGTTTTTATTCTGCTATGCATGACAAACAAAGATTTTAACTTTAATCTCGTTAGTCCATTGAAGATTGGTCCAGAACAGCTAACTAATTTACTGTGATATTTAATGTTTTTCACATCCAATTTTGCAAATTTTATGTCATGTTGCCATGTTTTTTTCCATTGGCTCCGACACATGGTCTGGAAAAAGTTGTGTTTTTCGTTGTGAAAGTAAAACACACAACCTCCAGATGGGTAAGTCAAGATGGGTCAAGGTTGTGTCGATCTAAGATAATATACAGTACCTTAAAACTTTGGAAACTCCGGGACCTACATGCATCATTGACTCACTTTAAAATAGAAAGTTAGCGAAAAGACAAACAAATTACAGCCATTTGCTCTCATACGTGTATGAAGGTGTTAAAATCAAACAGGGACTTCAGGCAAAGTACAGTGATGATTAGCAGCAGTAAAACATTTCAACGATGGAAACGTTTTCAGGAGTGTCAGTAAATTGTAGTCTGTTTCTATTCTAATATAATTGCCAGTTCTTCCATGATAGGAACAGATCAAAGATAAAAAATTAGTTCTGTTTCCTTTTAAACTTGGTGGGAAAAGGGCTGTCTTAGATAATAAAGTGTTATAAAAAGGTTTCTCTGGAACCCTTAACATTACTAAAGCAACAGCTCCTACAGTAAGAGTTTATTTTTACTTTGGTGGCTCAAAAAATTGTGAAGAAACTCACTGATGGGAAAAACTAAGGGCTGATGGGAACATTCAGATAAACACCACATGCAGTATTCAAAGTGAGAAAAGTTGTTATGATAAGATTCGGGTAATTATTTTACCAGCATCATTAACCTCAATGACAAGCAATACCTGTTTAAAATAACATAGAACAAATGATAACTAGTCTTTGCACAGACTTATCTAGAGAAATGACCTCCCTTATGGCTGCAGACTGATATTGCCACAAATGGGTTTAAACCCATGCATTCATGAGTAAACTATTTTTATCTTTATTTTTAAATAAAACACAGTTTAGTGTGTATGTGTGTGTGTACGAGCACATTGATGCCCACCTGTTTCTCCACAGTGAATGAGCTCCACAGAGGCATGAGTAGTTGTTTGCTGTAGGCACTGATGAATCCATGATGATTCAGGAGACAATAATTAGATTTGAGCTGCATCACCAAGGGTTGTCCAAACAACAAGTGTTTGCTCTTGCTCTGCGATACTGGAAACACGTATACAACAATAAGCAAACTGCAACAGTTTTATATGTGCGCAATCGCAATCTTTGGAACATACTGTACTGTACCATTGGACATGATATACAAGTGTCAGACATTACATTTGGAGGAATGGAATAAACAATCTATGATTTTCTGGAATGTCTATTAGTATACAGGTAAAAAATGTACTACACACACTTACAACATTCACATTAAAATATATATAGAGAGGAGAACAAGTCAGTTGACCCTGCACCTGGGGACAGATTTTTGAACCTGGGCTATGAATTTATTTCAGAGAAGAGAAGAATTCATTTTGGACACTCCACCGTTATAATTACAGTGCATGCTACTATCCCACTTTGTGCTGTGCTACTCACTCTTCGACTAGGGTTGTGATCTGGCTGATGAAGAGGAAGACTTTTGCTAAATGTCTTTATTAGTGTGGGGGCAGAGGTGGCTTGGTGGCCTGCAGAACAGGAGGTTTCCAGTTCAAGCCCTGATGCTCTCAGGTTACCACTGTTGGACCCTTGAGCAGGGTACTTTACCCCCAAGTGTTCCGATACAATTGGCCTTCGAGCCACAGAAAAAGTTGATGTATATCCAGTGCCCTACTGTATGTACGTAGACAGAACCATCTGTTCTTAATTAATTTGATTGAATGACAGGTGATCTTTCCAATAATGAACACCATAGCTCATAACTAAATACTAACTTTCTAAATTTTTGCTCCATATAACTGTTTGGTTTCCTTCATCTGTATTAGCATGTGGTCAATTGCCCAGGGCAACCTGTGCAAGCTTTTACCTGCTGCCCAATTAGCAAACTAAGAAAAAAAAATGGTTTAGCCAAAAAGTACTTATTGGTATACGTGTTAAAGACCTACAATGCTGATAGGCCAGTTTTCAGACCCTTTCAAATTTTTTCACATTTTGTTATGTTTCACACTAATCCATAAGGTCTCACAGTACATGGTGTATGTCAAAGCGAAAACAAAGCTCAGAAGTTAAGCAGGTTATTTTTAGATCTGCCAGACAAAATTGGGTCATTGACATTGAAAAAGCACTAAAATTGAAAGCACCCAAGAGCATGAACGCCTCAGCGTCTTCCTAGATCTGGCCGCGCACCCAAAGTAGTAATCAGGGAGCAATCAGGGACAATGGATCTTGGTCAGGTAACCAAGAGCTCAAAGGTCATTGTATTTTATTATAGACTTTATTATTTATTATTTTTTCAAAAATGAACAAAACACTCCCAGCATCTGTTTTAAATCTGTCATTGTGGAGCATTGGGTGTATAACAAAAAAAAGAAGGTGAGCTCATTTTAAGTGGGAAACAATGTGTGGACAACTTGAATGACTTTCCACACAAGTTGAGAGATTACAAAAGAGGGGGAGTACAGGCTGATGTAAATGTGAGAACCAACACCAAGTGCAACAGAGATACCTTAACGATGTAACATAAATGTTTTTTTTTATTTGGATAATAACATTTTGGAAATATTGTTCCAACAAATTAAACTATTTATTTCTACAACCATTACCATAGGAGTTTTTAGCATTCTAACTGGCATGTCAATAAAGTTAACTAAGAAAATGACATACTGTAATTAACTCAATCATTCAAACAAACTTTAGCACCAGTTTTGGTCTCTTAACTTGTACAGGTGAAACTGGAAAAATTAGAATATTGTGCAAAAGTTCATTTATTTCAGTAATGTAAATGCAACAAAAGGTGAAACTAATACAGTATATGAGACAGACTCATTAGATGCAAAGCAAGAAAGTTCAAGCCATGATTTGTCATAATTAAGATGATTATGGCTTACAGCTCATGAAAACCACAAATCCACAATCTCAGAAATTTTGAATATTACATGTAATCAATAAAACAAGGATTGTACTGATTTAGACTATGGAGTAAATTAAAGAGGAGAATGACGATGCCGAATCGAAGTCCTGAGCCCAAACCTCATTTAAATTAAATTAACAAATATTATAAGTAAAAAAACAATAGCCCACGTTTAGAAACCGTTTATAAATTCTTTCCAACATGAGTTGGCCTGGTGTTATGCGCAGAGCGCCGGGAGATTTCCTGAAGTTTTGAAATCGTGGGGCATTTTTTCTAAATAGATGCTATCTTTAATAACTGATGGAGGTTTTGAGCTGTATACACACGCATTCCTGCCTAAACAACTCTTAAAACTACACCTGTGACACAATAAACAGTAATATTTCAAACATTCTGCAGGCTGATATTTAGAGAAAGGAAAGAATAATGAATAAACCAGTTGTTGGGTCAAAATAACCCAACCAGGTGTTCATTTGTAAACTACATCTCATATGAGCCAACATGAGCAACCCAACAATGTGTTTAAAGTACCTGAAATAATCCAGAACTTAAATAACAATAAACCGATACAGAGATACGCTGTATAACAGTCACTATTGTATTTACTGCAACGAGCGAAAATGTCACTTTGCGCCACCTGGCGGCCATTTTACGAATGACTTTAAAATGCAACTGATTTATTTTGGCCGCTGACGTTTTTACACGGCGGTGAGCGCGACGGTAATAACCGTTCCAATTGATCAACTACTGTAGAACATATTAGATCTCTAAAAAGTATAAGTATGCATATGTACTCGGTACTTGGTATGGGCCACTTTTGCAGAAATTACTGCCTTAATGTGGCGTGGCATGGAAGCTATCAGCCTGTGGCACTGCTGAGGTGTTATGGAGGACCAAAATGCTTCAATAGCAGCTTTCAGCTTTTTCTTGCATTGTTCGGTCATCTGCACTGTTCGGTTTGGCAATGCCATATAGATTCTCTATGGGGTTCAAGTCAGGCGAGTTTGCTGGCCAACCAAGCACAGTAATCCCACGGTCATTGAACCAGGTTTTTGTGCTTTTGGCAGTGTAGGCAGGTGCCAAGTACTGATGGAAAATGAAGTCAGCATCCCTATAAAGCTTGCCTGTTGAAGGAAGCATAAAGTGCGCCAAAATTTCCTGGTAGATGGCTGCGTTGACCCTGGACTTAATGAAGCACAGTGGTTCAACACCAGCAGATGACATGGATCCCCAAACCAACACAGACTGTGGAAACTTCACACTGGACTTCAGACACTTTGCAGTGTGTGCCTCTCCATTCTTCCTCCACACCCTGGGTCCTTTGTTTCCAAATGAGATGCAAAAGTTGATCTCATCAGAAACTTTGGACCACTGAGCAAGTCCCCAACACTTTTGAATGGCCTTTTCCTGACAATCCTCTCCAGGCTGAGGTCATCGCTGCTGCTTGTGCACCTTTTTCTTCCACACTTTTCCCTTTCACATACCTTTTTATTAATGTGCTTTAATAAGGCACTTTGGGAACATCCAACTTCTTTTGCAATTACCTTTTAAGGGTTTCCGTCCTTATGGAGGATGTCAATGATGATTTTCAGTACAATTGTCAGGTCAGCAGTCTTTCCCATGATTGTGCTTCCTACTGAACCAGACTGAGAGACCATTTAAAGGCACCCTTTGCAGGTGTTATGGCTTAATTAGCTGATTATAGTGGGACACTTTGAGCCTAGATTATTGAACCTTTTCACAATATTCAAATTTTCTGAGGTTGTGGATTTGAAGTTTTCATTAGCTGTAAGCCATAATCATCTCAATTACAATATTCAGTATGACAAATCATGGTTGAACTATCTTGCTTTGCATGTAATGATTCTATCCCATATATAAGTTTTTCCTTTTAAGTTACATTACTGAAATAAATGATCTTTTGCATAATATTCTAATTTTTCACCTGTTTGTCTGTATGTCTACACAATAATTTTTTACCTTCAGTGGCAGAGAGGTTGAGTTGAGTGTTGGCATTGTAGTCACCCTAAAGCAAACACATAGTTAGACCACAATCAATATTTAAACAGCAAACAATTTTAGCTAATATCTGTAAACAAGCAGAAGTGTGTGAGTTAGTGCTAGTGTGTAATATTAGAAACGAATGGACAATGAACAATCCAGGGGCAGTAAGATTTCCGACCTAATAAACTCTTGCTAGTTTTTGTCGCAGCTCCTATTTTTGACCACCAGGTATAAAAAGAACTTTATGGAAGCGTGCTGGGTCAATGAATGCGCTGCTCCAAGTAAGGAAAGGGAGCAAATCAACGAAACAGCGACATACAGTATTTCTTAAATAGCAATGTTTTTTTTTTATTATTACATTTATACCTCAAATGTATTTGTTGTGAAGGCAATATAAATATATTGCCTTACCTGCCCTATGAGTAAGCAACCACTGATGTGGGGAATTTTTGTAATATGCCAGTGTTTACCAGAACATGGCACGAGCAGCCGAGGGGGTCGGCGGGCTCCAGGCTGGCTAGGGGACACTCGTCTGGTGCACTCTGCTCCACTGGAGGTTGAGGTGTGTAAGTTGGAGAGCGCAGCATGTGGTTCAGACTTCCATGACTGCCGTTATTAGGTGCTGGAGTGATTTCTAATACATCTATCATGAAAGCAGGGAAGAACGTGAAGCACAGTTCTAGAAATAGCAACTTAAATCTTAAAGCGTGTTAAAACTAAATGATGACCTGGTTAAGTGCAAGCACAAAAGAAAACTGAATGTTGAAAAACTTCCTTGGTTTAAGTAGCACTACTTTCTCTTTAAATTAATCAAGCTTAGAATAATATAATATATATAATGTTTTTTAGTTAAAATTTATTCTATAGTAAGATCTTTTTATGCTATAGTAGTTACCCTTTTAGGTTACAAACAGTTGTAAAAGCATTTCACTGTACATCATACTGTGCATGCAAATTTAAATTTGACAATATCATATAGTGCAGTGCAGATGAGCTGCCCCCTCAATCCTTCATATTTTGCTTCCGAAAAGTCAGATTGTCTTGTATTTTTAATGTAGTCTTTAGAAAGTCTCATACAGTATACTGTATATTTTTGGCTCTTTTTTTTTTTCAATCCAGTCCCTGTACCTGATGAATGTTCCAACTTAAGGCACGAACCAGTGAAAGACAAGTGCAGATGTTGACATATAATAAGGCAGGTCATTAGTATTCTGGTGATGCTAAATGCTGAGGAATGTTGGAACAGACAAGGGGGGAAATGAGGGTGCTGCTGAGGTTGTTATACAGTATTTTTTTATATAATTTTATTTTTTTTAGGCACTTTGCAGCCGGTTGCAGTAAAACATTTGTTTGCATTTCTTTAATTTCATCTACTTAATTTAATGTAATCAAATATGGAGAAATAAGGGGGCTCAAGACTTTTCAAACTACTGTACATTTACATCTTACTAGAATAAGTGTGAGAGCAAATTCAGCCGTTTTGCTTAGAGCTCTGATTGCACATGCATGCAGTTTGTACTTGAAAAACAAACATGATTCAAACATGAATAATACGTCAAACAAAGAGCAACAGAATCCAACATTTCAGTTAGTGGCTAAATAAACATATTGGCCAAAAACAGCTTACTGTAGTTAAACACAATCACAGAACGCAAAAAAAACAAAACAAAAACAAAAAAAACAGTCAAAAAGGTCCACTCCCCTTGTTGTGCTAAAAAAGAAAGAGTAATGTGATGTAAAATGAAAAAATATATAGATTTTGACTTTTAATTTGACAAAATAACAAAACATAGTTATGAGAGTAAAAACTCCCTTTATTTTTCTTTATAATCCCCTTCTTCTCCCAGGATCCTGTAATGTGTGCAATGTGCAAGTGATTTCACCATCCAAATGTTCGACTGTAGTAGAGTCTCACTACTGTGTCTGAAGTCTTCTGTGAATTTCTGGTATTCATCCAGAAATTTTACCACGAATCCCAGTTTGACTTGAACGTCCTTTGTTCTTATTATTGAGCATATTTTAGGTGTCGATCATTAAATTTATACACTTATTCACCTTCAAAATGTGGTCTTAAATGATTTAAGTACTTCATTTATGCTGATTGGACCCTAATGGATTTACATTTTGAAACTTTCGAACAAAACAAAACTCACCACACATTAGATTATAGAGCTCGATGTTGGAGAACGGCTCAACCTCAGTCTGAAAGTTAAACTTGGGGCCATAACTTAGAAACATTGCCTAAAATCGAGGAAAGTGAAATGGGGTAGGGGAGAAAAAGTAAAAAAAAAAGTGTGTAAAGGAAAAAAAGACCTGATAGTTTAATTGATACATGTGATGATTGAACGAACACACACCTGCATGCTAGGGTAATCGTTGTCATATCCGTGATTTCCACCTGAGCAAAAAGTGAGAGACTGTGGAGACCTGCGTTAAATGATCGTAACATTCAGTTGAGTTTCACACAAACAGCAATAAAGGTGTGTATTTGGGTGATTGTTCTGCACCTCTCGAACAGCCAGAGTGAGTCAACAAGCACGTTGACGTCCTCGATGCGTCTGCTGTGCGCATAGTGGAAACGTTTGGGTAGGTGAGGTTTAAGGTAGGGCTTTATCTTCTGATCAGGTTTCTTACACTAGACACCAGACACATTTATATCATAAATACACTCACACATTCTTCTTTACATGCTGCATTCATTTTACATCAGCAGTATCAGCCACTTTATCAAATTGATAACTTTACCTATTTACTTTGTAACTACAAAGAGAAATTATTCTGTTTTTATAGGATATGAATGCCTATTTATTGTTCATACAGGTATTTAAAAAAAAAAATACTTTCTGTTATCTGGTAATAAAATGGTGGATTTCTTTGTCATGTATTTAGTACCAGTGAAAAGATGAAAACTTCAAATTTACCTACCGTCATGCTCGCTACTAAGCCTGCAGCATCAACTGCAAAATGAAAACAAAAAGTCAGATATGGTCCAGTTATTCATACATACAAACAAACAAACAAACAAACAAACAAACAAACAAATAAATAAATAAATAAATAAATAAATAAATAAATAAATGCAACCTAGTTTAAAGCAGTGTATCCACACCAATATTTACACTTTTTCTGTTATAAACTATTTTATTCCTCAAAAACACAGCAGTTTGCCTACAATTACAAATATTTTTTCATTAAAAGGCAACCAACAAAAACAACATACCGTTTATTTATGTATAGTTACACTTAATAAAAAATACAAAAATATAGCAAACGTTTTTTCAAAATATGTAATTTCACCTAAATATAGCCAGAGGTGGCAGATATACACAACCCTAATACTCAAGTAAAAGTACAAGTACTTTCCTAAAAATATACGGTTTATTTAAAAAAGAAAAAAATCTTATTTTTTTCCAAGCAGAAGTACTAAGCATTTGCTCTAAAATGTACTTTAGGGTCAAAAGTATATATAGTTGTGTTCAAAATAATAGCAGTGTGTTAAAAAAAAGGGAGTAAAGCTTCATATCCATATAATAACTTTTAATTTAAAATGCATTGGACTCCCTGCACGTTCTATTCTGAATCACAACATGAAGTAAAATGTGCTAAATGGATTATTAGTGCATCTCTGAACGAATATTTAGTTGTATAACCATGCTTTCTGAGAACTGCTTCACATCTGTGACAATTGTACCACACGCCACAATTCCTCAGAATTTCTTCTTCATTTTTACTGTCAGGCCACAAGTTTTCTATTGGATTAGGGTCTGGGAATTGGGCTGGCCACTCCCTAACGTCAATCTTGTTGGGCATTTTCTCTTTAGCTAAGGCAACGTGACCTCAAAGTATTCTGATGTACTCAGATTGATCCATGATCCCTGAAATGTGATAAATACTCCCAACACCATAGTATGAGAAGCATCCCCATATCATGATGCTTGTCCCTTCATGCTTTACTGTCTTCACGGTGTACTGTGGCTTAAATTCAGTGTTTAGGGGTCGCCTGACAAACTGTCTTTAGACCCTTTAGACCCAAAAAGAACAATCTTGCTTTCATCAGTCCACAAAATATTGCACCGTTTCTCTTTAGGCCAGTCAATGTGTTCTTTGGCGAACTGTAACCTCTTCAGCACATGTCTTTTTCTTAACAATGGGATTTTGCAGGGGCTTCTTGCTAATAGCTTGGCTTCACATAGCTGTCGTCTAATAGTAACAGCGCTCACAGGTAACTTTAGATGTTCTTTGACCATGCTGGAACTGATCATTGGCTGAGTTTTGCCAATTTTGTTATTCTTCGATCCATTCGAATGGTATTTTTCCTCCACATGTTTCTGGTTTTGATCTCCATTTTAAAGCATTTGATATTATTTTAGCAGATCAGCCTATCTTTTTCTGCACTTCTTGGTAAGTTTTTTTTCCCATCTTCAATCAACTTTTGAATAAAAGTATGCACAGGACAAGCTTTTCTGCATGTATCCTTAAATAAGGGGAATTTGTTTGACACTGCTATGATTTTGAATACGCCCCATTTCAATTAATGATTAAATTACCAGAACCACATTGTATGATTTTTTAACAATTTATTTGTAAATTACTGTGTCAAATAAGTACTCGATCACTTACAGTACTTATCCGCCAGATTTCTGACCCTCAAAGACCAGTTATTTTGCTTTTAAATAGTCCAACTACACTCTGCTCATGATTCTAAATAAGTAGCACCTGTTTGAGGTCGTTAGCTGTCATAAAGACACCTGTGCACCCCAAACCCCAAAATCAGCCTAAGTCTAAGTAGATACATGGTGTATCAATGATGCTAAGAATGGTGAAGAATCAGCCCAGAACTACACGGGAGGAGCTTGGTCAATGCCGTGAAGAGAGCTGGGACCATCGTTTCCACTGGCTACTATCAGTAATACACTAAGACGTCATATTGTCACATGTCCAGGTCCGTCTGAAGTTTGCCAGGGACCATCTGGATGATCCAGAGGAGTCATGGGAGAAAGTTCTGTGGTCAGATGAGACCAAAGTAGAACTTTTTGGTCTTAACTCCATTCGCCGTGTTTGAAGGAAGAAGAATGATGTGTATCATCCCAATAATACCATACCTACAGTGAAGCATGGGGCTGGAAGCATCATGCTCTGGGGGGGGGGGGGTTGGACGACTGCACTGTATTAGGGAGAGGATGAGCGGGGCCATGTATTTTGACATATTGGGCAAAAACCTCCTTCCCTCAGTCAGAGCATTAAAGATGGGTCGTGGCTGGGTCTTCCAACATGACAATGACCCAAAACACACAGCCAGGAAAACCAAGGAGTGGCTCCGTAAGAAACATATGGACTATTTAAATGCAAAATAACAGGTCTGTGTTGGTCTCATTTTTTTTTTATTATGACAAGATAGTGTGAATAATTTGAAATTGCAATACAACAATAATGTCTACAGTACTCTGGTGTCACTCTTATACTTCACGCCTGCTTGATTGCTTCTTGAAAATCATGTACAGAAGGCCGCTACTGCCTTTTCCACTCTTGTCCATCAGTTTTCTATTTGCTGTTTTTCATATTTTTATAATTATAAACTACTGTTGATAGGCTCGAACTCATTAGCAAAATGAGCATTTTGTGCACAAAGAGAACTATAATACACTGCACATGCTTTCTTTAAACTTTTTGGTTCATGGTACATAAGGCCGAGCTCCGGATAAAGGCAATTTGCCGCTAATTACAAAACGTCAGTTTCTGAAAATGTTAACAAAACCAAACAAAGAATGCTGTCATTTACGTAATCACTGACGTAAAACAAAAGTTAGCACATAGTTTTCCAATGATAAATTATTTGGAAAATCTGAGAAAAACCACTTGTAAACAAAAACACAGCTTGTTATGTGAAAACTTACAGACACCAAACAGATATGACACACAGTCTTGGCAATGATGCATTAGTGTTACTTTGACTTAATAAAGCCCAAACTCATTATTTTGGAAATATTTTTTTCTACTTCCTGCAAAATCACACAAATCTGACTACAAACCATCATGTGTAGAAGGTAGCATGTTTGTGTGTGTGTGTGTGTGTGTGTGTGTGTGTGTACTCACAGCTGACTTCTGCATTCTTTGCTCTGATTCGACCAAAGGGTCCCTCGTACACATAGAGATGTGAGATGTCACCTATGAAATTCTGTAGAACCTCTTTTCTGTCACAGCTTGTTTCTCCCATTCCTACACACACACACACACACACACACACACAGAATTCATGCAAAAATGTCCAGCCAAACAAAAAAACAGTCACAGATGACTTAACCATGGAACCACTAGTGTCTTCTCTTTTCCAAGCGAACACGGCTTATTGATTTTCCCTGCCATTTTTATTCTTTTTTTTTTCCCATTTCAAATAGTTCCCGTTTCCTGACACAATGTTATTTCTGATTTGGTTTTGGAATATCCATTAATGTTTCTTTTCCTGCCCAGACACAGAACTTCACGTTTATTGTTTCCATTGTAATATTATACTTTCTTTATATTATTATTTTCATATTTACACAGAAATGTTTAACGTCAGCATTACAGGTGAGTATTATTGTTTTACATTTGGTTGCTGCAGTTGTACCTATTCTCCTTTCAAAGAAACTAGAAAGTATGAACATAACATCTATTATATAGCAGTAAATTGGTGACGGGATCATGCAGCATGGTGGTTTAGTGGTAAGCAATATCGCCTTGCCCCTCCAGGGTCTGGGTTCGATTCCTGCAGAGGGTTTCCTCCGGGTACTCCGGTTTTCTCCCACCGCTCAAAGACATGCAAAGTCAGCTAATAGGTGTTCCCAAATTGGCTGTAGTGTGTGTTTGTGTGTGCCCTGCGATTGATTGGCACCCTGTCCACACCGCTTTGTGCCTTAAGTCTCTGGGATAGACTCCAACCCAACCAAGAGTACAAGTAAATTCTAAGCATTTTACTACATATTATACTGTATGTGATAAATAAGATTTGAATTTAAACTGGAATACATGTGCTAATAGTGCGAATCAATACAAAAAACAAGTAAGAAATAAATTACAAAGAAAAAAACATTGTAATATAATATAAATAAGGTAAAACAGTGGATGCTGTAAATGCATGCATTACAGAACAGTACAGTTGATTGTGTTTAGCAGCAAATTTAATAAAGGAAATATATACAAATTGCAAATGGTGTGGAAGGCAATGGTGCTTAGTTGTGTCTGTAACTTACAGATGTGTGTGAGTTAAAGTTTTAAAAGAAAGTCCTTCCTTGTCTTTTTTTTTTTTTTCGTTAAGCCCACCAAAATATTTTTGCCACTTTTTCATTTCCCATTTTTAAACCTCAATTTAAAAAAATAAATAATTTTTTTTTAACTTATTATAAACAAGTTGTCAGGGCACAGGGTCAGTCTGGATATTGGATTAAGAGCATTGTTCAAGAGCTTTACAGTGGAAGATCGAGGGTGAATGGGCTTAAACCACTGACCTTCTGATCAATTACCCAGTAAGCCACAGCCTTAACTGATTGAGCCATCACTTTACATGTCTAACTATTCCATTAATATGCACTGGATCCAAAAGTTACCGAATTTCTCAGATCTGTGTTTTATCAGTCTTGTTGCTAGTTAATAATTTTCTCCAACTTAATATACGCTTAATGTGTATAAACTTGTCCTAAACTGATCTCTGGGAAACACATTTTCAATAGTGAGTCTATCTGACCAGGCATTCAGACAGGAAATTACAGAATGTCTGTGGTCAAATGTCGAAATGAGATCAATGTGGAAAAGTGAATACTTTTCTGAATGCATGACAAATTGTCGATGAGAGTTACATAAATTTCACATGCACTTAATATTTTTGAGGTGGTTAACCACCGCCATAAGAATTACAGTAATAAGATAGAATAGGATAGGAAAGCATTCAGTCTTCTACAGTATAATGGTTTTGTGGTGGTGATGTCAGGTTACTCATAAGTCATGACATTTTAGCCCCCAGTGATCATTTGGTACCAGTTCCTATGAAGGCCATATGTACAGTACAGCAACATATACAGGGCTGTGAAAAAATAAATACAAAGTACAGTTTTTAAATGATGATTTGCTGCAGATTCCAGGATCAGTCCAGGATCATTTGTGAAAAAGTAATTGCCCGTAAACCTAATAACTGGGTGTGCCACCAATAGTTGCAACAACTGCAATCAGGCGTTTGCAATAACTGGCAATTAATCTGTCACACTTTCATCACTTTGAAGGTATTTTGGCCCACTTTTCTATGCAGAATTGGTTTAATTTTCCTCCTGAGTCACACAATGGTAAATTGCTCGCCCTATCATCCGGAGATTTCTGGTTCAATCCTCGGGTAATGCTGTAACCTCTCGCAGCCGAGGGCCTAGAGAGAGCAAATTGGCCGAGCTCACTCAGTGGAGTGGGATGGGAGGCACTCAGTGCTCTCACATTCATTGTAATTAATCAACAGCCAGTCCAGGAAAGCAGCAGGACCAGACGGCATCTCAGGCCGTATTCTCAGAGCCTGCACAGACCAGCTAGCACCTGTGTTCACTGAGATATTCAACATCTCTTTATCTCAGTCGGTGATCCCTACATGCTTCAAAGAGTCCATTATTGTTCCTATCCCAAAGAAACCACATCCTACGACTATCGCCCTGTAGCTCTTACCTCAGTAGTGATGAAGTGCTTTGAACGCCTGGTCAGAGACTTCATCATTTCTTCACTACCAGACACACTGGACCCACTACAGTTTGCATACCGTTCAAACCGTTCCACGGACGATGCAATCTCTCATCTCCTCCATACATCTCTTACTTACCTGGACACTCGGAGGGGGAATTATATGAAAATGCTCTTCATCGATTACAGCTCTGCATTTAATAACATAATTCCCTCCACACTCACACTCACACTCACACTCCACACTCACCACCAAGCTGGAGCACCTGGGACTCAGCTCATCCATGTGTCAGTGGATCTCCAATTTTCTGACTGGCAGACCACAGGCAGTAAGGATGGGCGGACATGTCTCAGCCTCCATCACTCTCAGTACTGGAGCCCCCCAGGGTTGTGTTCTGAGCCCCCTGCTGTACTCTCTGTACACCTATGACTGCGTGGCCACTACCAACTCCACCACCGTCATCAAGTTTGCTGACGACACTGTTGTGGTGGGCCTGTTCACCAACAACAATGAGACGGCCTACCTGGAGGAGGTTGGAAATCTGGAGAACTGGTGCCAGAGAAACAATCTCCTCCTGAACGTCAGTAAGACAAAGGAGCTGATAGTGGACTTCAGTACAAAGCAGGTGAGGAACTACCAGACCCCCATCATCAACAGGAGCCCAGTGGAGAGAGTGGACAGCTTCAGATACCTCGGTGTTGTCCCCCGGTCCTGTCACATCAACACCGTGGTGAAAAAGCCCCGGCAGCGTCTCTACCACCTCAGACGCTTGAGAGACCTTAGACTGCCCTCCAAGGTGCTCAGGAATTTCTACTCCTGCACCATAGAGAGCATCCTGACGGGAAACATTACGACCTGGTTTGGAAACAGCACCATGCAGGACAGACGATCTCTACAGAGGGTGGTGCGATCAGCTGAGCGCATCATCCGCACCAAGCTCCCTGACCTGCACTTGATCTACAGCAAGCGGTGCTGGACCAAGGCTAGGAAGATTGTGAAGGACCTCAACAATGGACTGTTTTCTCTGTTGCGGTCTGGAAAGGCCAACACAGAGAGACTGAGGAGGAGCTTCTTCCCGCAGGCGATAAGGTCTCTCAACCACAACCACACCACTATGCAGAATTAACACAATATTTTTAATTTTTACAATTATTTAATCAGTCTTTATATAAACATGGACACTATAGAAAACTCCACGCACATCAACACTACATGTTTATGTTTACACTCTGGACCATTGCACAAAGACACTTTAATAACCATCGCACAAAGTCACTTTTTCTATGCATATTTGCACACCATTATATTTCTATTTGTACAGTACATTTCTATTTTCAGTTTTTATTTTTAGTTCTATTTTTCCTAGCTAAATTTTATTTTATTTATTTTATTTTTTTATTTAAATTTTCTATCATATTTCTTTTATTCATATTTATTACTATTATAAGCTTTAATTCTCTTTTTAAGGTTACTGGCGGTCGTGTAAGCATTTCACTACATTTCGTACTGTGTATGAGTGTGTATGTGACAAATAAAATTTGAATTTGAATTTGTCTTTTAAGTGTAAGGCATATTATTATGCATATGCTACTTATTAAAATGTCAGGTATGTCACTATGCATTTTGTTTCTGGGAGGTATTTTATGACCAGCTCTTAATTAGGTTATTGAAAATTGGCAGCTTTCTGTGTAAATTATTATATTAGATTAAGTAAAAGTAAAAGAAAAAAACTGAATGTAAAATACATAATACATAATACATTCCAGTAAGTCAAATAAGTGGCTAAAAGCAAACCTCTGCTAAATAACTCACCGTGATCAGCTACTATGATGATGTTGATGCACTCATGAAGGTTAAGCAGTTTGAGTCCATTCATCAACTCCCCAATCACTTTGTCCACTCCTTGGATTGCACTGATCAACTAAAGGGAATATATAGCAAAGCAACATGGTAATTTGGATATTTGGATTCCATTTATGAAACCTTATTAAAGATACACTAATTTTTTTTTCCTTTTTAAACTAATTTCTATCTACAGAGACTCGTGTGTAATAGATGGGGAACCATATTTATGAAAAAGTCTTCATAGTAAGTTTTATAGTCCTATAGTCTATAATTTGTTCACTCAGAATTCACCCAAATAATGTTAAACAGATTTTTGTTGAATACTCTCCCTTCATTTCTGGGTTTATAGTATTGTGTGCGTATATAGCGTGTATAGTGTTGCATTACTTTCTCATAGTTAGTTATCATGTAACAGATTGGGTGTGATTGCACGAATATGATAATGTTAAATTCATCATAAGCAGAGACTTTGTGTGTCTGGGAATGTTTTATAGGAAATAATCCACCCAAATAGTGGTATTACGCTGTTGCATAATCACAGGATTTATTACAGAAATTAAGTCTGTTATGGGAACAAAACCCTTAAACTCAGTGTATTAATCAGAAACACAATTGACTCAAAAGCTGAGCACATACAGTGTAAGTCAAAAGTTTGGACACACCTTCTATAGGAATGTTTTTTTTTTTTTTGCCTAGTGATTTATTTTCAACATTCTAGATTTTAATAAATGAAATAAGTTATAAAATAACACATGCAATTAGGTCATTAAATCACAGCAACAGTCAGTTGTTATTTAAAGACATGACAGAACAGTATTGTGCCAAGTGCATTTGCAAAAAAAAAAAAAAAAAGGCTTTACAGCATAAGTAGCAGATACATTTTAACATCATCTGTGCAAAGGAGATTATTGCATATATTGGATGCTTCCGCATTATTTTAAAGTCTAGAAAGTAATAAGAATCAGTAAAGACAACTGAATTAGGTGGTGTGTCCAAACATTTGACTGGTAGTGTACTTTTCAGGAAAGCTGAAAGCTGTTAATGAAATAAAAAAGTTAATTATTGAATTTTCTCATTTAGGTAATAACCAAATGTACTGTATCTCCCATTGCTTACTTGAGCCAGGTGAAACTTTTATTCTCCAGTACATGAGAAAGGATTTATTTAGTGAAATATTTTTGAAAATAAAAATGTTTTGCCTAATTATACTGTACTTACAGATGCAGTCCAAAGCTTGTTATACTGTAAATGTCATAACAGTATCAGGGATAAAGTCATTCCCTTAAAAATGTCCTTATTATGGGAAATAATGCAAAACATACAATCTTTATTACAAGAAAACCCCAAGAATTTGAAAAACAAAGTTTACTTAATTTATTTGGGGATTTCTGAAATCAGCGTCATGCCCAGGGCTTCATGACTTCCTGTTAGCAAGGCTGATGGACTCCAGCTGTTAGCTTCTCTGTGTAATATAAAAGGTTTCCTTGACAGCCTTAATTGAACTAACCCATACACGGTATATTAGAAAATTCAATTCGTTCAGTCTAGAACAAAGAGAGAGGCTGGTAGATTTACACAAGTCTGGAATGTCTCTTGGAGCAATTTCTAAACAAGTGCAGATTCCAGGATCAGTTCAAACAATCATACATAAGTTAATTTATTGGGAGACATACAGGGTGGGTAAAAATGAAATATGCAAAATATGTGTATGATATATGGCTGGAATAACATCAGCAACTTTATTTTCATGCCAAATGGTGCACCATCTCATTTAGCTATTATTGAGTGTGCGTAGATAAACAAGCATTTTCCAGGACGTTGAAAGAAATGGATCATTAATACAAGTAAATTAAAATAACATCAGAGAAAAAGTGGAACCATAGTGCAACAATAACGGTTTAACGTTGGCATGTTAATTGCAGAGGAACAATATATAAGGAAACATTCTGTATTATATATGTCATTTCATTTATTCCTATGTGTATGCTGAGGTTTCTGTATTTTTTCAGTCAGTACTAGTCTGGCATTTCTAGTTTCCAGTGTGGTAACAAAGTTGCTTGTATAATTTAAGGCGGATGTAGCTTAAACACAATGTAGAGAGGAAATATATCTGGGTATCTTATTCGCGGGTTTATTTACGCAGCTATTGAATTCGAAGATGCGAATATAAAACTAACTTTACCGCGGACACAAACAGGTGTTATGCGCTAAAATGCCCCCTGCCTACATAATCTCTATCAAATATTTTATTAGGACATGCATTCAAAGGTTTATTATTATCAAATATATTATTACTATTATAATTAACCCTAGGCACGTGACAGCCGTCGAGACGATTAATACAAATCCCAAAAAATTATTATTTTATGGCACATTTATTTTGCAGGGGTTTGTCAATGTACAAATAACTAATTATTTATCACAAATTACACTAAATAAATATTGTTTGTGGTGAAAAATTATAGGAAACGATTTTTATTATAAAATAAGCAATATAAAAATGTACATGTTGTATATGAAAAAAAACATATAATTTATATATTTTTCCCCTATACAACATTTTTTATATTGCTTATTTTATAATTAAATTAGTTTGTTATAATTTGTAATTTGTAAATCCTAAACCTATGAATTTATGTTCTAATATATTATTTGAAAGAGATTATGTAGGGGAGGCAATCCGTGGCAGGGGGGTTGGGCATTTTAGAGCATAATACCGGGTCAGTAGCGTACTGTATGTAGTGAGCATAATAACGTCAATGGATACATTTGTTACATGGACCACAAAAAAGCAGGTGGTTCAGCATCATCAGCCTAATCAACCAAAAAGCCTATGATGAAGCCTATATGTTGCGCTTGGATTCATGGTGGGGATGGTGGGGATGGTGGGGATGGTGGGGGCAGAGGAGAGACCTGTGTGTTTTGTGTCTTAAACCGCTGGCAGCAGACAGCACGAGACCCAACAAAGTAGGAAGACACTTAGAGACAACACACCCCAGTCACGTTAATAAGCCACTCGACTTCTTTGAAAGAAAGCTCTAGATAAGTGACGAAGTAAGCCTGTTATAACAAATGCACGTGTATTTTATTTGTTTTGAACTTGCCGTTATTTGATCTTATTGGTTTAGAAATTGATATTTCAATAAATAGTACACTTGGTTTTCGTTATCTTTTTGTTGACAAGTGGGGCTTAAAAATTCGCCCACCCCCTTAAGTGGGGAATGACAGAAAATGTTTGAGAACCACTGGGCTACGCAAAAGAGGGAAGTGTAAATGACTACGCCTTGCACACTGGAGGACTCGGAAGCACAGATTCAGAATGTTCCCAGCCATATCCTAATTGCTTTCCTTCAGAGCCTATGATTTCATTGTCCTTTTTAATAAAGTACATCAACAATTTGTTTCAACAAATGTACAATAGAAATCTGGACTTTATTACTTATATTAAATACCTAGTTGCTTTTATTCCTCCCTGTAGACACTTTGCCTAGGTCTGGAAGAAAACCCAAATTGTCACAAAACCCAAATCAGCTGGGAGGAAATGGGTTTCTGTGGTCAGGAACAACCCAGGAACCACCCAGGCACAGACCTACAATAAACTCTAAGCTGCTGAAATTTTTTCACTATAACTACTAATTGTCTACATTCGAGCCAGTTTTATGTCTCTATGAACTCATAGGCTGCTTACCAGGAAAAAAGGCCTTGTTCCAAAATCCACATTTTCCACAATCCACCTAGCCCTTAGAAACTTGTTTTAGATAAATTATATTTCAATTGTATTTTTTGACCAACTAAAGTGCAACCAAACCAATTACAATTAAGATACAAATCTATGCAATTGCAGTTTTTTGACAAGTTATAAGTTTTCACCTGCATATTGAAGAAATCTGAGAATTGAAAAATTCTATTAAACGTTACTGTAAAATGTATTTATGAATAAATTCATTTCAGTTGCACTTCTACTAATATAAGTACATCACACTAACCTAGATTTACCTAAAAAGTCATTATTTCTTTGAAATTTTAAAAGCTAAGCTAGTTGTTAGAAGCTAAAGAAGTGTCAGGGTTAACCCCATAGAGGGTGCCTTGGGAAGTGAAGTTTATTTGAGCCAAGCCGGAAAGGCGATACAATGCGTTCCCCTTAGGACACAGCACGACAGAGCTCGGGGTGACATGGCTCTCCGCATCGACCTTGAGGTAAAGACCTCACATGCATGACGCTGACCAGGGTGGGGGGGAACCCCAGTCCGAGTGTCGATGGGGGCGGTTGGGGCTACAACAGCGAGCTGATAAGATCGTTGAAAGGGGGAACCTATGCCGCGCTGCGAAAGACTGGGAGAGCATGCAGAAACTGCTGGAGGAGGGTGCAGCGCTCCAGGGACAGCTTACTCTACTCCGGAAAGAAGCAAGTTACTCTTCTGTAGGCCTTAGTGTAGGCTCTGACTCTCCAGTAAGCCACGCCTCGACGACCCAGGGCTCGCTCCGCCACCCAACCTTGACAACCGTGTTTCTGCCACGCCTCCTGAGTGGTAAGGAATCTTCCCTGTCCTGCCCTCGTCCTCAGGTGGCAAACCGGATTAGCGCCTTTTGAAGCGGGTTGGTGTGTCAGGGTTAACTCCTAGAGGGCACTTTGCGTCCAAAGACTTTTTATTTTTGGACTTTGATTAATTGAACCTCTTATCTGAACCAATCAGTTTGGCTGTAAGAAGCCAGGTTTTGAGTTTGGTTTGTCTTGCATCTGTTTTGTTCTGTTGGAATGTTCTTTGTTAATCTGTTCCTGTTTTCTCCTTCGCCTATGCCTCACCTACTGTACAACCAGACAAACAAGGCGATAAGTTACTTTTCTATTTAAGCTCTGTTCTATTGGTATAGAACGCAATACAAGGACCAGGGAGAAGGGAAAACAAATACTTCAGGATTGTTAGGGTTTAGTTTTGTAGCTAGATGTTGCATATATAAATAAATGAGTTATGGATTATATTTGCATTTGGACAGCAAAACTAGATATAAGCCATTTTTAGACTTTTAAACATTTTGGCAAATTATTTACCTCTGGCACACAAGGTTGTCTATATTAAAATGTTTCATTTAAAAGCTCCTGCAAAGCCCTTCCTTTAGAAGTGCTGAATGTTTGATTTTTTGAAAACCATACCGAGAGCAGTCCCATTTTATAAGGTGTTGTGAAAAGCCAGTTGTATAATTTCTGTAATTAGTGAAGCGAAACTACCTGCTGTGTAAATTAGTGGCTCCCGTGAGTTTGAATGTTGAAGCAAAGGGAAAAGACATTTACACCCTGTTATTGTAGTAACAGCAGCATTAACAGATTACAGTTATGATTCACATAATGTCCATAATATGTTCTGTGATTTAAGATATTATGTGATTTTGATTATGTGCAAACATAATATTGTATACTGTACTTAAAGTTATGTGTAACACAAAATTGTGGGAGGTAACACGGAACAGTTTTTAAATACTATTATGCCATTATGCTATTTAACAACTCGGGACAAAAACATGCAAAAAATGTGTCAGTTGGCAATATTTTTTCAGTCATTAAAACATGATAAATGCTTCCTCACCCCTCCACTGACAGGTCCAAAGTTGTGTCCTGATTTATCTGGTTCCTCCAGATACAGGGTGTAGAAATCAGGTCTGTAAAGAGGATCATTTAGTTTAGCATTCTAATAAGCCTTGTAATACTAAGAAGAAAAAGAAATAAAAGACAAAAAATGTAAAATGAATAATTTCCTATTCTTAATGTTTACATTAAATGTAAGATTCGGAATAGAAACGATCATTTAATATTTTGCAGCACCAACTCAAGATTTGCCCTTCGTTCAAGCATTCTTTAACTTAGGAATCATATGGGGACCTCTCATAGGGAAATAGTGTAATGTAGGCGTCTTGATACAGAACATATTTAAGGTATATATTAATGTAGTGAGAATAATGTATATTAAATGTTAGTAATGACTTACCGCTGATCATCAGGCAACTGTAACCACTTCAATACGTTAAAAACTCGCTGCTCAAAGGGAACTGATCTGTACCACATAAAAAGGCTCATACTCACACACCACAAATAAAAAGCCAGCAGTGTGATCACTAAAAAAGTTTGGAAAATAAATCTGCATCATGTTGTATAGAATTGAAATCTCGTGAGACATAGATGTATACTCTACCCGTTATATTTCTCATATATGTTTGGAAAGGTTCCATTGATTTGAACATCTGATCCTGGCCAGAAGAAGGTCCCTGCTCGCAGCCCCTGATTCATCACCGTAAGCCAGATCTGATGGGGAGACATGGTGAAAGCAGAACAAAAGTCCAAAACCTCAAACCCATATTCAAAACCAGGTATGGAATTGCCCTTGAACTGTCCATGTTGTTCTCTTCATGGCTAGCACAAGCTACAAAGCTATTTACCTTTCAACAGAAGGCTGAATCCCAAGACCCTCTCTAACCTCTGATCAAGCAAACTACTTGTTGCATAGAACTAATTAACGTTACCTCTACTGTACATAGCGCACTAGAATTCCATTTTGCACTATTTTGGATTCAACCCTGGAAGTTAACAGAGCTGATATTCTAAAGCAGAATATAAATTGGAAATGTGAAGAAAAGCATATATGAGATTTTTACTGTAGCACACATGTACGGAATGTTTCGAGATAAGTGCTATGAACCAGGATTTCCAAATAATAACACTAGATAGTTACAGGAGTATGAACTTACTAAATAAAAAAAAAAAAAACAGCCACACTATGAACTGTGTTTGTGGGTATGAGATGCCTACCGGTTCTCCTAGGTACCATCTGGCCTTGTCCTTCTCTGCATTAGACAGACTGAAGGAGGCATTAAATTCAGGGTCATACATGTTGTTATCTACCAACCCATGTGACTCAGAGTACAAACCCTGCAGAGAAACACATAAAACTGTAAAGTCAGTCAAATTAAAGTTTATTATTGTGGTCTTATAATCCTAATATGGTAGTTTAGAACCTGTCATTTATTCCATTCTATGCCTAATAAGCTCCTGCTCCTGTCATTCTGTGGCCTACAGTGGCTAGTCCTGACATTCATTGTTATACAAAGCACTACTCCTGCCATCTTGCAGTCCATAAGCTGCTGCTTCTGTCACCCCCAAATCCCCAAACCTCCTGGTACCCATGGCACTACTCCTGCCACCATCCATCCATCTAGGAACCTCTGTAGTCCAACCAGGGATGACCAATGGTGACCATTGTATGTATTCATATTCTGTACGACCGATTCCTGCCACCCTGAGGTATAAAAGCTGTTCTTGCTGCCACCATCATGTCTTAAATTTCTGCTATAATGAGGCCAGCTAAGCTTCGGGTAGACATTACAGTCAAAGATTAATCAGATGAAGACTGAGAAAAACATCCACTGTACATCCCTAGTCAGTTGTAAAAAGAAGAGGCGTTATGAGTTGCCACTGCCTTGTTATTATTCTTATGATACAAGTGTTCCCTAGGCTTCTTGGAAACATTAAAAAAAAAACACAAAAAAATTTGACTTGCTCAAATAGGAACCCCATTCGCATAGCGGTCTAAAGGCAGTCACTTTCACAAAAAAATGATTCATATTTCTAACCACAGCTGTTAACCAACATTTAAAAAGGTCACAAAAAGAAAAACAATATCAAAAACATTCCAACATGCATGTGATAGCAATATTAAAACCACCGTGACGAAACAGAACCTTTTATTACGTCCATATTACATCTAGGCTATGCATGAGAAAGGTTTAGATGGAACACAAACAAGTGTAAGGTACTGTACTATCTACTTACCGTAACAATGGAGTAGTGGTTAGGGAACGTTTTACTTGGAAATATAGGCTGCATAAAAGGAGAGGATGTCCCGCATTTTCCTAAGGAGGAAACAACCATGTCAAACGAATTCTAGCAAATTCATCGTAATGCATTCCGGCATAAAAGCCAGGTCATAAGTGCAAGAGTGGATGAAAGTTCTCACGTAGCTTATCCAGAACTGGAATCAGGGACGACCATGTTTGCTGATACTCTGCCCTTAATCCGTCAAGAGAGACGAGCAGCAGAGGCTGCCTTTTAAAACTGAACAAGAGTGAAAACATGAAAGTGAAAAACATCCTGTAGATATAATAAAACGGAATATAATGAAGTGCATTCTAATACATTAGAGTATAATATCTATGTCATGCATTGTGCTCATTTACTCAAACTAATGCTTGTGAAAAATGCTTCGATATTAAAATTCGGTACCAGATGGCTGATATACAGGTACAGTAAGCCTTTACTGATGACCATATGATATAAAATCACAGCAATATGGATAAAAATTAAAAATACTCTGGAAATGCCAAGTGCTATAAAATTGAAAGGTTTCTATACAGTATTATTAATAGAGAGCGTAAGGGCGGCTTTTAAGGGTGTGTGTACAGTGAGGTATCATTAGAAATAAGCAGAAGACACCTGAGTAGGTGAGAACCGATTCTCACGTATCCTTTACACTTTTCTCTCGAGTTAAGGTGCAATTCAAGGCACCTTACTTTTATTTTTAATGAACATGCCTCTCGATACTGCTGTGCACACTCAGATCAGTCATTCTTACACTCCGTAGTAAAGAGGCTGTTTAATCGTCATGACAATGTACTGTAAACATCATCGTTATGGAAGACAATAAGAGCATTTAATGTTTACGAGAAAGTTACTTAGAAGGACACTTGGGGCTGGTTATGTTCACACACTTATCCTGCACCCATGGCGTCATTCCTGAAAGAAAAAAAAAGAACATAATAATCATAATAATAATAATAATAATGATAATAATAATAATCATAATAATAATCATAATAATAATAATAATAATAATAATAATCATTACCAGGGCATGAAAATTAGTTGTTTTATCCCATGCATTAGTGTGCTTGATTAGTGATTTGCTGCATGTGTGTTTGGGTGTGGTGCTTTTACCATTGCAAACAACGTCGTAGTTGGTACAGCAGTCTCCAGCACCCACACAGTCAGAAGAACAGTGACACTTACTACCAGGGACACGCTTTTCCCCACAACGCAATGATGTGCACTCCCAGCTCTCAACTACACACAAACACACAAGGCAGGTTTTTCTGACATTCGATATCAATACACATCACGATACCTCAAGAAAAGTATTAATAGTACTTATACTACTACTACTCCCCCCTTTTGCAGCAGTAACAGCGTCCTGTGCACAAAATGTTGAAGTGTTTGTGTGGGAATTCGAGCCCATTCATTCTGCAGAGCGTTTATGAAGTCAGGCACTGATGTTGGAAGAGAAGGCCTGGCTCACAATCTCTGTTTCAGTCCATCCCAAAGGTTGCTGGGGTTAAGGTCAGGGCTCTGTGTTCGGGCCAGTCGAGTTCTTCAACACTGAACTCATCAAACCATGTCTTTACAGTCCTTGCTTTGTGTACAGTCATGTTGGAATAGAAAAGGGACCTTCCCTTGTTAATTGTTGCCTGGAAGCTAGAAGCATAGCATTGTCCAACATGTCTTGGTATGCTGAAGATTGCCTTACACTGGAAATAACCATACTGTTACAGGTGGTTAGAGATCTTTTCAAGGATGGTGTTCTGACTTGCGCAATAATCCCCCCAATTCAATTCCAAACCAACCCTAAAGATAAAACAAAGAACTACCACCAGGTGATTCTGACTTACTCGGCTGGGAGCAGATGTCTGCAAAATCAAAACAGCAGCTGTTACTCTTGACACATCCCTCATCACATCGACAGCTTGGTGCGTAGTCATATGGCTCGTAACAACGGTTCCGACACGTCTCTGGCACTGAGAGAGAGGAAGAGAGAGAGAAAGAGAGAGCACAACTCGTCCAATATTCAGTTGCATCATATATCATCCAAGTATCATCAACTTGCTTACTGTTATTTAAAAATAACCATTTAAAAACGTATGGGTATGCATTAGGTAATACATATGTCCTATGAGTTATGTAGGAGTTTGTTATTAATTAGGCAGTGGTTATTAATAGCAGTAGTCTTACATTTCTGCTGCAAAACTCGGTGGAAGAGTTATTTGGTATGAAATGCAATGCACAACTACCTTCCTGTCTCCTTATCGATCTGATATTAGCATGCTAACTCTTACATGCTCATTTTCTCATTCTCTCTCTCTCTACATCTTTATCTCTTTCTCTCTCTGCCTCCCTTGGGCTAACATTTCCGGCTTTGTCTCAGGACGACTATCTAAACAACTTCCACTATTTGTTTAGGGATTTCACAAGGATATGGTAAAATCGATTATGTTCTTTGTATTGACAGATGTGCATCACATCAGGCATTGGCCAAGCATTACAAAACTTTATTATTTGCTGTTAATGAATAGAGATCTTTCTGTCCAACGATGTTTTTGCATGTTTGCTTGTGTGCGCCTGTAAGCTCATTAAAGCACAGCAAGACGACCAAACAACTTGTTTATTTCTTTTTGAATCTTTAAAACTTTACAAAAGTATTGAATAATGACTCTATAGCTATGCTCACATTGCCGGCCTGAAGTGATGACAGATCTGATATATTTTTTTTAATGCAGAAATCTAATGTTTTTCAGATCAAATCTGAAAACTCACTATCAAATATACTGTAGTCCTAGATTAGACACTTGGTCGTGTGACTTGAATGAGAACTAGCAGATCAGTGTTCACGCAACCTTTCGCCTCAGGATATGCGTAGGATGCTTGCTGACATTATGTCCAGTAACACTGATCGCGCTGGGATTTTATAGCAGTGGCAGAAACAGCTGTTCAAACAGATAAATGGAGGTGCCTGGCCTTCTTCCTTTTTCTGGACCTCAACCATTACAGACGGCTAACTGCTCACCGTCCTCCAGGAACAAAACCCCAAGCATAGATTCGCTAAAATCACATTTATTTTTTGAAATTGCACAACTATGAGGGTTTTAACCCAGATGCCATGAGCAATGGTGAATGCGTCCATATAAGAGTCAAATAAACGTCAGTTGCAATTTATGAACGTGACAAAAAAAATTGGAATTGAACAATGCGGCTTGTAATGTGAGCGTAGCCTAACACTTTAATCATTAGTAATGAGTTTCTACAAACAGTTTCACTTTATAGCCACCTGCTCTGGTTGATGTATCACATTTCTCAGGACATTTCTCACAATATCCTGGCTGATTTTAGATGTAGCTATATTTTATACATCTATTGCATATTGCATGACTATCACACAAGCAATCCAAAACTAGTTGCCATGGCAATAAATATAAGAAAGACCCAATTTTTTGTCCCAAAGTCTTCTTGCCCATCAATCAGTCAATTGTGTAAAAAAAAAAAAAATTTGTAAGTACATTTAGGCATTTGGCAGACGCTATTATCCAGAGCGACTTACATTTTTATCTCATTATATATCTAAGCAGTTGAGGGTTAAGGGCCTTGCTCAAGGGCCCAACAGTGGCAACTTGGTGGTTGTAGGGTTTGAACCTGGGACCTTCTGAACCGTAGTCCAATGCCTTATCCACATAAAATTGACTTTATGGTTTAAACTCATACATGCATAGTGTTTGAATAAAGTCCAAGAAACAGCTAATGTTGTCAAAATAGAAAAAATGACTTACACTTGTTCTTGCATTTCTGCAGCTGAAGCCCTAGCCCCAGACCCAGTCCTAATATGATGGTCACAACAGATACAGCCAAAATACCGATCTGCACACACACACACACACACACACACACAATATTAAATTAATAAACGCTATTTCTTTTTTTTTTGTATGATGCATGAATTTGGATATTCTAAAATAATAATATAGACAGTGCCACTCTAAAATCGCAAAAATGAAATTTATTATTTAAATAATTAGCAGCGTTCCTAAATGAAGTTGTCATATTCTTGGCATATTAACAACCAATTTCATAAGGAAGCTTTGCACAGAAAATTGCAGCATGTTACTTTTTGTTTGGAACAGGGGGGAAATGACAGGAGGCCTCCTAACTAGTGAGCGAGGAGCGATATTGATTTGGACGCACACCGTGACACATCCAGCATTTAAGAAGAATATCTGAACTACTACTCTTACTGTACTACTCTTCTTCCTCCTCCTGCTCCTACTACTACTACTACTACTACTAATAATAATAATAGAAATAATAATAATAATAATAATAATAATAATAATAATTATAATAATAATAATCATTATCAAGAAATATATATATATATATAGGCCAGTAAAACGTAAGCATATAATAATAAATAATGAAGTAAATACCACACAGCATGTTTGGAAAAAAATGACCCTAATTACATTCAGTCATTAAGTGCAGATGTACTTAAGTTAGTGAGTTCTTGAGTTCATTATCCTCACAGCCTCAGGGAAAAAGCTGCACCTTAATCTAAGCTCTAAGACTTCGCAGCCTGGGAAGTGGAGCAACCTGTTTAATTTTGTTGATGTCCTCATAAGAGAAAAGGATGTTCTGTACAGACCTTACACTTTAACCTTGAAAATAGTCAATCTTTAAAGGCCTCACAAGGTGCACAAGGGCATTGTTATGCTGAAAGAATTTCACAGCACAATTAAAGTGCATGGTCAGCTATGACACAGAGCCCCTGGAGCAGAGAGGGTTAAGGGTCAATACCCTGACTGGCATCAATATAATATGAATATATGAAAATTGTATTGCACAGAAACACAGTATTGAGATTCGAACCAGCAACCCTGGAGGGATGAGGGTTGGAAAGTAGCAAAGAAAGCAAAAAAAAAGGAAAATGCTGGTTATACTCAAAGTAAATGCTACATATGCTATTTATAGCAAACCAAAGAAGGATGTTGTTCATTTGTCAGGCAGCTGGAGACAGGGGCAGCTTACAGTGAGCTTTCATTAAACCCTCTTAAAGGAAACACACAAAAGTAGCAATTGACAAAATACTGGACAAGCAGGAAGTGAGGCAATCAAGAATCGCCATAACCTGTGATAGGCAGAGCAGGTAAGTAGGAAACACGGGTAATGATTACTAGATAGATAACCAAGTATAACCCAGTCATAAAGGTGTTGTTCCTACAGTATCTCAACATTTACGTCTCATAATAGCCCAGAAAAACATTGAGAAAATTAATAAATAGCCTGTAATGTTTTTATAATTATATCATTATTCTCTAAAGCTTCTAATGCTACCGTGATGACATGGTCAATTTAAATCAGAAAATAGATGATAAGTATAATAATGAAAAAAATAAATAAAAATCTGTTCTTTATTTGATCTTCTACTTCTGCTTGGGGCTTGTTACTCTACCTCACTTGGATAACTGCATCTAGATGCTGTAAAAATGACCTAAAAAACGCTGTTTTCCACATTAAAAACTTGTGATTTGATTAATATATATCGAGAAAAAGAAGATGTCACTCCTGGCTTCTTCAGTAGAGATCGAATAGAGATATCCAGATTTGAGTATCAACATATTTTGTTAAAAGCACCACGAAAATCAAATTCAGGAGCTGAACTCTAAACCATCTAAGGCAAAATTCTCACTGCTACAATGCTGGAATAAAATGATGGAATGATTTTTTTAATGACTGAATGAAAGTCTAGTTTATTTAAAGGGGATGTGGGGATAGGAAGCTAATCTCCAAACCGGCTGTGGATCAGTGGAGTTGGAGCTCATATCCGTGTAGGAAGTGGCAATTAGTGGATGCACAAGTCTTATCAAACAAATAGATTTTGTAGTTAAACAGTTATGGACTCCCCATGAGGACTTCTATGATGACATCTTCATGGACTATGCACTAACCCTGTGTAATGTGTACTATGAACCCTGTCTAATAATATATGCGCTGTCTTTAAAGTCCTTATTTATTATAATATTTATAATTATATATATATATATATATATATACACACTGTATATACATACATAATCGGTTCTTAAAAAGTTATATATAG
This sequence comes from Clarias gariepinus, assembly GCF_024256425.1. NCBI lineage: Eukaryota > Metazoa > Chordata > Actinopteri > Siluriformes > Clariidae > Clarias > Clarias gariepinus. The sequence continues at coordinate 10,806,802 of NC_071101.1, forward strand.
ATGATGCAAAGCAACACAAAACTCACGCTTCATTGTATTTGCTGTTAAACCAATATATAACCCACACACATGCATTTTTTAAGGTCAACATTTAAATCAGAGTTTTGCCTTTACTTACAATAATGTATTTCCTTTTGCTTTTGTATGTCCTTGTGAAGTCCATGTTGGTCTGCAAAGCTCTGCTTGGTTGCTGAGATTAACTGCAGGAGATCAGTGTGTAAGGGAAAGATAACAAACAATAAATGTGAGAGAAGTGAGCAGGCCGTGAACTCTGGAACCTTGAAGGTTTTTGTGTGTGTGTGTGTGTGTGTGTGTGTGTGTGTGAGAGAGAGAGAGAGAGAGAGAGAGAGAGTGTGTTTGTGTGCTTGTGCATTTATAAGTCTTACTTGTGAATAGAAGTTAAACATGAAACTCTCACATATTCTGGGTTCACTGCATGTAGTGTGAAATATTTCAGTATTAATGTTTTATCAACACAGATGAGGTGAAGGCTGATATCAAAGCAACCTGGTCTACAACAGCACCTCAGCAGTGTTGCAGTGATGCTACATTAATGTAGTAATTTTTGCTAAAAGAGCCAGATGAAGTATTAAGTGAACACATTTTTCTTCAGATTTTCTGTATTGTACTGTAACGCCTTTTTTTGACAGATTTTAGAAAATATTCTATTACTTATTGATCTTAAAAATAGAAAATATAAATATATTAATAAAGTACTTTATCTATCTATCTCTTTATCTCCCTCTCTCTCTCTCTCTCTCTATCTATCTATCTATTTGTCAAATATTTTGGGATGGATTTAGATAGACTGGATTTTATTCATCTGTTAGCCGTAATCATTGATTACATTATACCAAAAAAAACTAAGTATCTAAAATATTTCACTTTACCTGTGATAAATCTAGAATACATGAGTTTTTTTTTTTTTTTTTAAATTAACAAGTTTTCAAGATGCACTATACAGTGGAACTTTGGATATTGGTAACTCAGTCTGTAAGTGTTTTGCAAGATGAGCAAAATTTGTTAATAAATTTTAACTTAATAAATGAGCAAGGTCTTAATATACGAGTAGTACCTATGCTCTTAGTCTGCAGATCGTCAGGTGATCACAACAAAGCCAATAGTTCTTCTCTCTCGCGCTGGTATTTGTCTCCCATGCTCAGTATTAGTATAATCAACATCCGTGCACGTGTACTGTTTATTATAACATTGTGACCATGTGTGTGTGTGCGCGTAAAGGAAAAGCAAGTGTCATTAAAAAGGTTCCCTGTTAACAATCCAGAGTCCCTTTCTCTGTAAAAAAGCAGAAATTCTGTTAGTGTGCACGCGCAAGTGACATAAGAGAGGTTCCATTACACACAAGCACACACAGACACACACTAACTGAATCGCTGCTCCTTCTTCTTTGTCTTTCGGCTGTTCCCTTTCAGGGGTCGCCACAGCGAATCAACAGCCTCCATCTAACCCTGTCCTCTGCATCCTCCTCTCTCACACCAACTAACTTCATGTACTCTCTCACTGCATCCATAAATCTCCTCTTTGGTCTTCCTCTAGACCTCCTGCCTGGCAGTTCAAACCTCAGCATCCTTCTACCGATATATTCACCATCTCTCCTCTAAACCTGTCCAAACCACCTTAATCTGGCCTCTCTGACTTCATCTCCAAAACATCTAACGTGGGTTGTTCCTCTGATGAACTCATTCTTGATCCTATCCATCCTTGTCACTCCTAAAAAGAACCTCAACATCTTCAGCTCTGTTACCTCCAACTCCTGTCTTTTCTTCAGCGCCACTGTCTCTAAGCCGTAGAGCATTGCTGGTCTCACCACTGTCCTGTACACCTTTCCTTTCATTCTCACTGATACTCTTTTATCGCACAACACACCTGACACTTTTCCCCACCCATTCCAACCTGCCTGTACCCGCCTCGTCCCTCTCTTTTGAACACTCTTCGTTGCTCTGGACCGTTGACCCTAAGTACTTAAAATCCTGCACCTTCTTTACCTCTGCACCTTGTAGCCTCACCGATCCTCTTGGGTCCCTCTCATTCACACACATGTATTCTGTCTTGCTGCGGCTAACCTTCATTCCTCTGCTTTCCAGAGCGTACCTCCACCTCTACAAATTTTCCTCCACCTGTTCCCTGCTCTCGCTACCAAGCACAATGTCATCTGCAAACATCATAGTCCATGAAGACTCCTGTCTTACCTCATCTGTCATCCTGTCCATCACCAAAGCAAACAAAAAGGGGCTTAGAGCCGATCCTTGATGCAAACCCACCTCCACCTTGAACTCTTCTGTTACACCTACAGCACATCTCACCACTGTCTTACAGCTCTCATACATGTCCTGCACCACTCTAACATACTTCTCTGCCACTCCAGACCTTCTCATACAAAACCACAGCTCCTCTCTTGGCACCCTGTCATACGCTTTCTCTAAATCTACAAAGACACAATGCAACTCCCTGTTACCTTCTCTGTACTTCTCCGCCAGCATTCTCAAAGCAAATACTGCATCTGATGTACACTAACTGAATCGCTGCTGTAAAGTAAAAAAATCTGTGTCATCATTATGGATAGGGGTTGGGTACCGAAAACCGTACATATACCTATATATGTTATAGACCTAACAGTACCTATATAACCAGTATGTACCAGACCGAATGACGCAGTTGTAATAAGCATCAAATTCATTAATACACATGATCGCTAGTAAAATTTTAATACTGCATTCATGGGGTGTCAGAAATGACCGAAAACTTTAATGATTTCCTTAATTAAAAAAATCTTGAGAACTTCGGAAAGCTTTGATAATACAAATCCAAAACATTGTTGCAGTAATGTTACTGTCAATTTTATTTTTGTAGATTAAAAGTTTATTAGATTAAATTAAAAAATTGAAAGCACAAATCATCAGGAAATGAGACCATCCGTGAAGGTAGCAACTGATGGCAGCAGATGGTCTACCGCTATCTTAGCTTGCTAAATTAAACAACTTTTGTTAAAATGCCTAAAACTAAACGCTCGAAAGTGTGGCTATATTTCACAAGAAAGGATTTTGACGTGCAGCAAATGTTTTACAGCAGTTGCGTGTAACGGGGGTCAAATCTAATGAAACAGTTGAGGGCACACAGAATAAACTTAAAAGCAGAGGGACGCACCGTGTTTGACAGCTTGCGGTCAACAGCTACCCACAGCACTATCGGTCTGGGTGACCCCAGCCCCAGTCATACCAACCGTAGCAAAAAGGAGTCCACCGATTATGATGACAACAGCAGCCTTAGTAGTAGGCTAATGTAATATTACAGTAATTGTAAAATGCAAATCTTGCATTCATGCTAACAAATGGTCAAACGATTTGTAAAATACTAATGTAACATGGTTTCTGTTTATAATTATGGCTTTCCAGCTAGTAAAAGTAGTACTACAACAGTGACCCTATTTGCCAAAGAAGGCTAATTTGACTAAGAAGATTTTTATTTATATTTTTTTTTTCATTAATAAAAATGTATTCTTGAGTCATCCACCAGCATTTTGTGGCTTTTGTAAAGTATCAGTTCAGGCACCGTTTTGGCACCGGTACCGTTTCAAAAGTATCGATTTGGCACCGGTATAAAAAACAAACAAACGATACCCAACTCTAGTCATCAACATTATACAGTAGCCCCCTTCCTCCTCCTCTCCTCTCGCCTCACACACACACACACACACACACACATCAAAACATTTATCTATCAAGGGGAAATTTTCAAAGGGAAAGTGCAGGTACCTACACTTTAGAGCTGGTTGTGATTTATAATGCCTACCCCCTAATCCCATACTAGCATCCTGAGGGCCTGAGGTTGGCCCACATATACAGTTATACAGTTGGCAATTAGTGTGCATTCAGTGATACACATGTTCAAATTTAAATTTTATTTTTCACATACACAGTCATACACAGTTTGATATGAAGAGAAATGCTTATACGACCACTGAAGAACTAAAAATTTTAAAATAAGAAAAGTAGTGTTCTTAATAAGAATATAAAGAATGAAAGAAGATAATTTTTAACACATTAGAAATACAGAAAAAAACTTGTAGCTGTAAAAATACATTTAAATTTACATTATGAAATGAGATTTTACATATTAGAAATATAGAAAAATATATATAAAAAAACATTTTGCTGTAATAAAATACATTATGTACAGATAATGAAATACAAAAATAATATAAAAAAAACATATAATAAAATAAAAAAGAATTGAAGTAGAATATAGAACAATATTCATATAGGCTGCAGCATTTGCCAAATGATTTGTTGGTTTCAAAAAGGTAATTATCATACAGTCACCTCTTGGATTTTCACCAATGTGGAATTGATCATTATATCGCGTGCAGACAAGGCAATAGTATCGCAATGATATATTAGGGATCAATAATGATAAAAAATGATTCTTTAGGGCTTGTGATTTTAGTCGCTCAATTTACAGTTGGAACATTGCGAATGCCTTCACATGAAAGCACTGCAGCTACCCACAGCATGATGATGTACACTTTACTCCTGACAAAGACTCCGCCCATCTTACCGAATTATATCTCTGTCTAAAATCTAAACCTACTGACACTTAGACACCCATAGAGACACCATGTTTAAGATATTACAAGATGAGAAACACAGAGAGAGATGTAATGTATCCTGCTACAGCTTACCAATGGCGCTTGTTGAATAGATGAAAGACTTTGGAATCCAAGGTCATCCAGGTTCCTGATACACATGTAAGTTTACCTCCAAGAAATTGTTGGCAACGGGCTTGGTCTTGTTGTCGAAAATCTTTTTCTGAAGTGTTTCTGGAGCTTTGAAATGTGCTTGCATTCTCTGAGTGCATAATAGATTATATTGCACGGATCCTGACTTCCTGTATGATGTCCTGCCTGTGCCAACATGTTACAACTTGAATGCATTGTGGAATGTCCTAGCATAACGGTTGCTCCTATCATTTCTAATTATATTACAGTGTGCATTGCAGAAATCAAAACAAAAACCTAAATAAAAACATTAAAAAACAAAAACAATAATAACAATATATATATCATATATATATATATATATATATATATATATATATATATATATATATATATATATATATATATATATCAAAGCTGTGTGGAATACTGTAGCATAAGCACTGTAGGAAAATATATAATAAATAATGACACATAATGTTACGAAATTTTAAATATGCAAGGTTAATACAGGACTATACAAGTGACATAAGATGTACTTACTTTGTGTAGAAAGCTGTTGGTTAAATGGTGCATACCTGTATAATGATAGCATGCTGTCATCATGTACCAAAGTGAAAGTAAAACTGGTTGAGGAGGTATACAGTGAGAATCATGTTTTTGGATTTCTCCAGTGCCTTTAATACAATACAACCCTTTCTACTGAGTGAGAAACTGCTCAGGATGGGTGTCAACATACCCATTGTGTCCTGGATAGCTCTGACTATCTGTTAGATAGGCCCCAGTTTGTAAGGTTGGGGGAATTCCCTGTCTGATGTGGTGGTCAGGAACACAGGAGTACCTCAGGGAACTGTTCTCTCTCCATTCCTGTTTAATCTGTATAACTTAGATTTCCAATACAACTCTGAGTCTTGCCACCATCAGGAGTTCTCTGATGACTCTGCAGTGGTGACGTGTATCAGGGATGGACAGGAGTTGGAGTATAGAGGACTTCTGGGGAGCTTTGTGGAGTGGTGCACCAGAAACCATCTGCTCCTAAACATCATGAAAACCAAGGAGATGGTAGTTGACTTTAGCAAGTGTACAACTTTGATTAAACCCATTCCATTATGGGTGAGAAGATTAATATGTACAATTTTTTGCAAACCACAACCATTGGCCAGTAACCAACCAACAATTATTTGCACCTGTGCAGCAATGAGACATATTCTGCTACTTGAAGCATATCTCCCTGTGAGTTCAGAGACACATTTTTAACTATTCAAGACAGCTGGCAGTCACCCCTGCCATAATAAAATGCTATAGCACACATTAAAGCCAACAACCCAGACACCACAAACATTTACAAGTCTCTAGTTACCATCAAAAAGCAAAACAAACCAAAAAACAGTTATTTAATTTTAGCTGCCACCCATGTTGCACTAATCCACCATGCCTGCAGAAACTTATTTTCGGATAATCTTGACCTCAAACACCTTATTATTTCTTTTTGACATCTCAAAAACCCCCAAAACTGTTCACAGTGTGTAAACAGACACATCCCTTTTGATTCTCTTGTTAAACTATTATGACTGCTTTTTTTTTTTTACAGTGTGGTTTCCTTAAAATGTGGTTTTAAGTTCTCCAGAAAGCCTTTTCTGTTATGGCTCATGGTGAGACATTCAGTCTGGGTTTTCTTATGTTTCCTTCTACCTCTCCAATTCTAGGCACTTTAAAGATCTGAAAAGAGTGTGTGCATGATGCCCTAAGATGGACTGTGATTGTATTGGGTTGCATTTCTGGATAATGCGAATTCCTGGAACGGCTGCTTTATTCGCTGTAACCTCAAACAGGATAAAGTGGTGAATGTGGATGAGTTCCTCCGCCCCCAGCCTAGAGAGTACATAGAAGGTATCATGTTGTCTCACATTAAGAAGCACATCGGGGGCATTTCATTGTGTTTTTTTTTTTTTTATTTAGATGGCGGTCCTCAGGGCATTTCATCATGCTTTGTTCACTGCAAGTGCACTTTAGAGGGCAATTTTATCACATCTTTATCTTCCAAAGGGGCACCCTAGAGGGCACTTGTATTATGTAGTGCTACAGTCCTATGCTGTGACAGTGTACATCTAACCATGAATCTTATAATCTGAAGAATACAGTAATAGAGTGATATGTCAAACTTTTATGTCATTTATAATAGGCAGATAGCATGATTAAGTCCATTTGGGGTTAAAGTTTTATTGAAGCGTGTTGGCACTTTAATGCTAGATAAGAACTTACAGTATGACATGAACACCAGCTGTGTTTCTGTTAAAGATTTGGTAAATGTCTGTTCAGAAGACAATATTTACTTCATAAAACAAAGGCAGCATAATCAAAGCAAAACAGAGTGACATCCATTCTAATTTATCCAACAATCAGGATAAATATTACCAACATCCCTAACCCCATTGTCCCATTAACTGCCCCATTACGTTTTGTTTAAAACTCTGAGACTTGTATAGGTTAAATAAGGCCAAAATTCGACCAGCACTCAATTCCCTCAAAGCACTTATCATACCACGCACTACACCAGCACCCTCTGATCTTCCAGCAATGTTTGTCCGGCATCACTCTTTCTCAGATTACGCAAAATGCATGCATTAGGATTATTTCCTGTTTTAGCAATTAGGTAATAGAAAAAGCTTCCTGTATATGTCTGAAAATCTGAGTCACTTGGGATGTTTAAACGGCAGCTAAAGACATTTAGCTTCAGTAATAATACTTAGCCAGTACATAATGAAGCAGGACCTAAGGATGTGTTTAACGATGAACATTTCAAAGCACTTACGTACGTCGCTCTGGATAATGCCATAATTATAAATAAAAATGTAAATGACTTACTTACAGAAAAAACTCAATAGAAGTAGGGGTTGGTCATACTTGGACATACCTGTCTTCTAGTGGACCAAAATGCGCAATAACCAAATACATCTACTGAGTTCCTTTACTTAAGTACAGTTTTCATGCATCTATACTTTACTTAAGTACTATTTTCAGTGTATTATTTTTTACTTTTACCCCACTACATCTTACAACAAATGTCTATACATTGTATTTTACTAAACATCTGCACATTTCTGTTGTGTTACATAACCATAATGGAGTACTCACTCATTGTTTTTACCACTTTATCCTGTATACACTGTCACAGGGGCCTGCAGCCAATCCCAAGAGACTTAGGGCACAAGGCAGGGTACACCCTGGACAGGTCAAATTGGGAACACCAATTATTCTAATCTGCATGTCTTTGGACTGTGGAAGGAAACCGGAGTTCGTGGAGGAAACCCACCAAGCACAGGAAGGACACGCAAACTCGTGAACACAGACACGAGACCAGAATCAAACCTGGACCCTGGTGGTGCGAGGCAACAGTGCCAACCATTAAGCCACCATGCTACCGCTGCCGCTACCGATCTTTTTAATCCTTATAATTTGAAGGTGAGTACTTTTGTACTTTTTCTCAAATAAAAATGTAAATGGAGAACTATTTTTACTCAAGTAATATTTGACTTGGAGTGTCTATCTAATTTTACTCAAGTACAGGATGTGTGTAGTTTGCCCACTATAGCATCTAATTATACAGTACGCTCTAAAACCATTGCATGTATAAGTGGACCCTGGTGTTTGGTACTGGCTAGTTACTGTAACTTGTTAATAGCATTCATTATTAGTTAGTCATTTTAAATCCCCCACATTTCTAACACAACAGTACACTTTCCCAATCCTCTTTCATTTATGGTATTTAGATGTAAAAATAAGGAAAAATGTTCTTGTTAATCAATTTGCCCTCTTATTGTTTTTCTTCCTCAGTAAGCTACCATCCGTATGTTAAGATTTGGTATTTATTAAATCATTTGTATCTTGAATGCTAATGACTGGTGTAAGTCATGCAAGCACTGCAACATGATGCCACTCTCACGTCCAGTATAAGGTCCTTATGAACAAATGTCTGTACTTGTGTTTTAGGTATAGAAGTTAATACAGGGACTTAGTTTTAACGATTTAAAGTGGTTTAGCCTGTCACTATCTGCTAAAGTCACTATCATGCTGTTAGAGTTGGAGCTACAGTACGTAGAGTTTACTGTATAATCTGATTATATAAAATACTTCTAAAAGCACGTATTACTTTATAGGCCGTATTTTATAGTTCGATATTCTATCGTTACCGGCAGTAGCTTCTTTGGAAGTAAAGTTCATTTACAGCTTCATTATCAGTGGCTTTTCATTCACCAAGTCTGTAAAGATAGGGCACTTATTATCTTTGGTGGTTAATGGCCTTCCTTTGATAGCCGAAGTAATCACTTGGTTATCATTTTATAGTTCTTCAGGCAAAATTTCCAGGTACAAGAGAACTAAAACTGATAACACACCCACACTGATCCAACCCTAGGCAAGGACAGATTTTTTTCGAATCGAATCATTATTTAATTATTGATACTGCTATTATCAAAAGTGAATTTTCTTTCAGGTTTGGGAAGTCAAAATTCTAGCTTGTTTTAGTCTATTAAATGTAATGAACAAATGCATTCCTGTAGATACATTTATCTAGCTAATGTGGTGCAACTTGATAAGTAGCATGCTGTATGTACATTTCTAGCTAGAATAAATTATATATACATACAAACACTGATCAGCTATAACATATTGTAACACTGCATAACAATAACACATTAGCATTGATTATCTATTATATACCAGTAAATTGGTGACAAGATTATTGACATCCATGGCTCACCTATGCCTGGAGAAAAAAAAAGATCTCCAATCCAATGAAAAAGCGGAGCAAATCATAGTAAGAAATCAATGTTGGCCGTGTAAGAAAGGCACCAGAACACCCAGGCTGCACAGCAGGCAAAGAGCTCCAGGACACCACCCCCTTCCCGCTAAAATACCCCAGATCTTAATCCGATTGAGTACTCATAGGATGCACCAGAAGAACAAGTCTAAACCTCAGAGGCCCCACCCCACTCAAAAGAATAAAAAAGCCGAGGTCTTGTGGAGTCATGCCGTGAGGGCCAAAGCTGCTGGGCTTGATGCTTCGCATTGTAATGTTATGGCTGGACATCTTTAATTCACAATGCAGCTTCCATAGAATTCTGGAACTGTAAAAAACGTGGTTTTTCAAAAAGATATTATCTCGACACGAGTTCTGGTGACCAATAAGGCATTTCTCCATATCTTCACAGACCGGTGGAAGCTTCTCATCATTGCCTTTTTAATTAGGGACTCCATGCACTGTAACTGTGTTATAACATCTTTCCATGCACTCTAGAGCAAGGTCACACTCCAAATCTAACATTCATTGAAATGATTAGCTTCCATGTATCATGAACCATTTTTATGTTTTTTTTTTTTTTTTTTTGGGAGTGGTTTTGTCCAGAATTGCCCTGCCGCTGTACACAGAATGAAAATATAATAATCCAAATGCTTTTCACAGCCACCAGATCTCAACCCCATGGGGTTTTATGGTGTGATGTGTTAGGCATCACAGTCACCGTCATTAAACATCAATAAAGTCTGCCCTATGACACAGCAACCAACCAGTGAGGACTGAAGCCACCATGTCTCATAGGAGGACAGGCACACCTTTTTAAACCAATTCTCACCAGGGATGGTGTAGCACACTGAGAAGCAAGTGTTATTCTGTAAGCATGAGCTCATAGACACCCAAGAGCAGAGGCTACCTGTATACCAACCCTCCTTAAATGATTTAACTCTCTTGGACTCCTGGCCACGGATGGCTGTGGCATTGTGATTTGAATATAAACACCAACCTCTTTTAGGAGAACTTTTTTTTAAAGTTTTTATTGCTTCAGTACAGCTCCAGAGTGGAACCAACTAACAAGACTAACTAACACAATTTTTGTCAGATTTTCCTTTAATTTGTCACTATTGCATAACTAACAAATATAACACACATGCAACACACAATATAATATAATATAATATTATATAATATAATATTATATAATATAATATAATAGTTAAAAATAAATTCAAAGAAAATATTGAAATATAATAATTCCAAAATATAATTACTCCATAGGTTAACAGTTTCTCTTAGCTATAATAGTCAAAATGTGTGTATGTAGAAGGCATTCCAGTTGTTAATTTTTGCTTGGTAGCTTAATCCTAAATATACATCTATTAGCTCAGTAGGTAGCGTTAGTTATCGAGCAGGGTTTGCTGGTTAATTTGCATTTGAATACAAGAGAATTGGCACCATTAGGATAGAACTATCAGACTCTAAGCACTCCAGGGCAGAGACCCTAAACACTGAACAAGCTGGCATATGGATTTCTCTGTACTGTATGTACATATGCCAGAAAACAGGGTTTTTTTTTTCAAAGCACACCATAGCCTGTACAGGTGCTACAAAAAACCTTGGTTATAAAACGCATGGTGTACACTAATGAGCTAAAGAGCTTTAAAGATCCAACTGCAATGCTCCACAGCTTTGCTGGACTTTTTAAAATGCATTTGTAGTTATAGTAGTCATATAATCTTAAACACAGTTTTTAGGGAAAACTGATCCACAATAATGATGTGTAGAATATCACTAGGTTCTTTTTCTTATTAAGGTGTCTATTTGCATTTCTCGTCCGGCCCAGAAATTAGCTTCCACGCACGAGGCATACAATGTTTCAACAAAACAGGGTGGGGTTAGTTGATGGAAAAGGGGAAGGATTGTAAAAAAAAAGAAAAAAAAAAAGTAATATTGTGATTCACTTCATAGCCAGCAGATGGCTCCCCCTTTAAGAACATGTAAGTGTGGTAATTCTGCAAATATATTATTGTAGTAACATTGTAAACTGTCATGAAAGGGACTAAAGCACATGCCTTGCTGGAAGTCCCTTTATGTGAAACTTTAACTCTGTGGTCACATTACTATCAGAGTGATCCGGAGCACTGATCTCCACATAAAACCTCTCCTCATGCTAGCAAACACATGCACCAACACAAACATACACCACAAAGATACTCAAAATAACCCAATGTACTTCACACTCTATAACAGATATGTTTAGTGAGTCGAAAGTGTCTAAACTGTTTGGAACATTGTACCATCATATTTGAAATGAGCAATAAATATGACACACTGTATAAAAACTATACACCAAATGATCAGCAGATCCAGGAAGAGAGGTGAAGTGGTGTGTACTGATGTTGCTCCACCAGTGGTTAGATGTTTTCCTCGAAAGTGTGAAGATAGGTTTTCAGAGCAAGTGTGCTTGTGTAGGGCAGCGAGATGGAGCGGTAGAAATCTAGTCCGGTGAGCAATTCCACGTCACGTATGCGAGCCGTGTGTGTGCGCAGGATCTCCTCCACCCACTGAGATGGCTCCTCCGAACTCTGAGAAGCAAAAGCAGCAAAGGTCAAAGATCAGCTACGGAGTTTTTAAGAATGTTTTAATGGCAGCTCCGTATTTAGTTATTATGGCAACACCTGTCCATGGCCATCAGCGAGATAAATAGTCAGTTAACGAATCTATAACCAGACAGGGTAAATCTTTATTGTTAAGATTGGCTTAATTATTATTAGAGTTTGTTGCTTAATATGTCCTTTAGTTAAATTATGTTTGTCATGAAACTCCTGGCTGGTTGACCTATAATAAGATGTTGTTGTCTAAAATCTATTTATTTAATAAGTTTAGTAGGCCTACAATTTAAAGTTCATTCTTCCCTTCCTACGAGTCCTAAGTGAGTCCTAAGAGAGTAGAACTGCCATTATAGCTATAGCTATAGCTAATACAATGATCCAATAGTGGGGTCAAGTATTCTTTTTGGGGTTAGGTTAAGTTCTTTTCACATTCTTTCACATTAGTTTTAATAACATCTGGTTGGAATATAAAGTGTCACCTCTTCATGATTATACTGTACCTTTACCACCCTGCTTTGTAATCTACAGTACACTGCTCACTCTATTATTTAATTTAACCACCTTTAGCTTTGGCTATGGTGTATATATACTGTGATGGCGGGCCTTACACCAGCTCTGCTTACAACACAGCTCCTCATGCACTGCAAAACCAGGTCAAGTTCAAGGCCATGGCCAACGTTAAGGCACTTAGGAAAGAGACGGGGCATCGTAATCCTGCAGGGCCGGCTTCCCATTACCACTCACCGTCTGATAGTCAGAGAGGAGCTATAAAAGGAGGCCAGATAGCCTTTCCGGTGAGTGTAATGTTACGCACTCAACAAAACTCTTTTGTCTTTCTTTTTAGACTCCGAGAGCCCTGGAGAGCCTTGTGCTGCTCCTCACTGCTGTTGTTCATCACCTGCACTGCACAAATAACATAGGGCCACTGCTTTCAATTTTGTTTGTGAAAAAAAGGAGAGAAAATAAAGCGGACTTGTTCGAGCACTGCAAAGATCTTTCTGCTTAACGGCTTTAAATTGGTGGAGAATGCGGCTCTCTGAACAGTTGCGCAGGAGCTACAGGCCACCACCACAGAGCTCTCCCAGCTGCAGCAGCGTGGGGGTGAACACCTTGGAAAGAGGCACAGCGGCTACTGACAAGGCTGTCCCCCCACGATGGCGTCTAGGCATACTTGCAAACCTTTGAGCGCACCGAGAAACGAGAGGGCTGGCTGCAGCAAGACTGGACCGTCTTAATCCCACTGCTGATGGGCGGGGCACGAGCATATTTCTCGCTCTCAGAAGAGGAGGCCGATCAGTACGAGCGACTGAAGGCAGAGATCCTAGCACACTGTGGGCTCTCCTGCTCTCATGCAGCCACAGAGTTTTACAGCTGAAGTTATCTTATGGCCGCTGGCTCCAACTCGCAGTGACAAGCTCAACGCACAAGAGACTCGAAGTGGACAAGGTGCTACACTCCCCTCCCAAGAGGAGCAGAGGGTGGTAGGCATGTGCGCTCCCACCTCTCTGCGGGAGGCCACCAACATACTGGTTACAAGTACAAGTACAATACAAGTAATTCAACAAAAGAATGGCTTCAACAAAACAAAATACGCCTTCTGGAGTCCTGACCTCAACTCGATTGATGCAAAACCCCACGTAATCCCAAAGCGTTCACATAGTATTTTTTGCAACTGTATATATACAGGTCCTTCTCAAAAAATTAGCATATCATGAAAAGGTTCTCTAAACGAGCTATTAACCTAATCATCTGAATTAACTAATTAACTCTAAACACCTGCAAAAGATTCCTGAGGCTTTTAAATTTTGGGTTTTCATGAGCTGTATGCCAAAATCATCAATATTAAAATAATTAAAAGGCTTGAACTACTTCAGTTGTGTGTAATGAATCTAAAATATATGAAAGTCTAATGTTTATCAGTACATTAGAGAAAATAATGAACTTCATCACAATATGTGTTAATATATACAGTATAATCACAATGTGGTGTTTATAAGTAAAAATTATTCCTTATCCTACGAGAGTAACTATTTTACTATTTATGTCTTAAAATATGCCCATGCAATCAGGGAAGAAAAACTCCTTTGATGCCGTCATTCAGTGCATTCAGGTTGTCAGCTAACTTTATTTTATTGCCACATAATATTGCTGAGCTTAGACCTCACCAAATGAAGCAACTACGGATCATAACACTGACTGGAGAGGCTTGTAGAGTGGGCATTATGCATGATGGGTGCATCACTTTATGCGCTTCCCTTCTCAACCTGACACGTCCATCTCTCGATGGAATGGACTCAGTCTGGACTCATCAGACCACATGACCTTTTTCTATTGCTCCAAGGTCCAATCTTTATGCTCCCCAGCAAACTGAAGCATTTTGTCCTGATTAGTCTCACCAACAAGTGTTTTTTCCATGAGCTGTTTGAATCTAATCCTGTGAGTTCTCACCACATTATTTGTAGAAATGCCTACTTATACTTCCCTATTAAACACAGCTCTGATTTTTCCAGGTGATTTTTTTATCCCACTGCAGCTTCACCAAGAGTTTAAGTGATCTCTGATTATGATCAGACCCTGCCTCGTGCCCTAAGACTCCTGGGATAAACTCCATGTCCCCGCGACCCTGAATACAGGATGAAGCGGTATAAAGGATGAGTGAGTGTGAGTGCGATTAAATATTTTAAACTCTTCCTTTGTTTCTTAGTATTGTGTGTGAATAAGAAAATAACCATGAATTTAATACATTGATCAGTCTGACTAATGAGGAGAAGGACAAAGCCAGATGGTGCCTGGGACACGACCATGTACACATTTCTCACCATAGAATTTCCATTTGAATCCTACATCATGCTATAGATATAATGTGAAATGCTGTCTTAACTATTATTATTAACTATTTATAACCACCATTAAGAATATCATATTGAATAATATAATGATGCACTATATAGTAGTTCTTAACCAAATTCCAGCAGTTTCCTTTTTTTTTTTTTTTTTGGCTGAACTCTTTTTGACCAAGTGATGTCATCTGTACTGACTTACGTCACATTTGTAAATACGCAATACTTTTTCTCATAATAGTGCAACTGGAAAATATTTTACTGCAATGAAAAAAGCATGGAAAGTCCAACAACGCCATACAGTATCTATCCGCGGCCAAAACCTACAATTAGCCATGTAAGGATTGACAACTAATAGTGGGTTCCTGTGAGCTCATGATACTGTATGTTAGGAGGAGAAAAGATAATGTTTTCCTGCAACTCCCTGTGATGGAGAAGTTGGCTCTAACCACAGTTTCCAGATGAGACACGTGTCTTTATCCTCTCCAGTGGGCGGGAATTGGCAAACAATGAATTGGGGAGAAAATCAGGAAGAAAGACCTGAGACATGAGCATTTGCTGTAATTTCTAACTGAAATTCTGTATATTGCTGAATTTGTCCTAAACCTATCCAGATGTGATGAAAAAATCCCCTCTCAACTTCTGAACGAACTACAAATAATAGCTATTACCCAGTATTCCCAACCTCTAACCATAAAAAAAAAAAATATATATATATATATATTCTCATTTCATAATATCTGAACATCCTTTGGATCTTTTCCGATGTAAAACTACGGGTACGCCAGAATAAAATATTTAAAAAATCGGAATAACCCGCCAGCTGACTTTGGGAACGAAAGATGAGTGAGTAGCAGGAAATAACAGTGCCACGTAATATGGAAAAGATGATCAGTTCAAAGCTACAGAATACAAGAAGATGGGAAAGTACACAGATTATAAAGAGGAACTAGAGACAGCGTGGGACATTAAACACTTTGGGGATTTGAGCAGCTTCCTGGAATAGCAGTACTATTCTCCACAAAAATGGATCCGCATTTTATGTCCGTTAGGAACGGCAGCTGGGGGAAATAATAATCCCAGCAAATGGATTCAATGTTTGGGTATAGGTGATTTATCATTCATATGTGGTTTCCAGAGAGCAGATTCCATAGAAAAGTCCTGAAGTGTGAAAGCAACGTGATTCAGAGGGGCGTAGCGTTTTCCTAGAAACGTTGTGGACATTGTGTGCATCTTATCCGTTATTGCTTCATAGACAGCAACCTGCCAACACTAATAGTATGTAGGTCTTATATATACATAATATACTGGATATTATGTACGTTTCCAACACTGGCGTTGGTCCTCTTTTTAAAAAAATCTAAATAACCATCCTCTTATAGGAAACCAAACCATATACACATACACACAGTATACAATACACTTATTTTTTACAACCAGTTTTATTTTTTTCATCTTATATCAACCTATCAAGAATGGTAAAGGATAACTAGACAATGATAAAGTCACCTTGCACACCATCATGTCAGTTTGATGGAGATTCTGATGGGGATTAAACACCTTAAATGTCTGGTTTCTAATTCACATGACCCAGTGTGCAATGTGAAACCCCTAGTTAGTCAGAAAAAAAATACCTGATTATCCAGATCATATTTAGTCTGAGTGTGCGTTTAAGTGTGTGAGAGATACAGAGACTCACATTGCAGCTTTCAGAGTTATCTGGGCGATGCGGGAGGATGAAAGAGACGCTGGAAATTGATCCTGAACACTCCTCCACTGTTGTATTTTCTTCATCACAGTTTGTTATTATCATGTAGAAATGAGTAGGGACCGGGGCAGAGGTGCCTGCATGTCTGCAGCACACACACACACACACACGCGCACACGTGCACACGCGCACACACACACAGGCACACGCACATAATTATGGAACATCAACTGGTGTGTGTGTGTGTGTGTGCGTGTGTGTGTGTGTGTGTGTGTGTGTGTGTGTGTGTGTGTTTCTTACTCTTTGATTTTCTCCACCGTGTCTCTCACTCCATCAAAGTCGTAATCAAATATGTGTCCAGTCACAACATTGATGCTGTTTCTCTCTTCAGTGTAGCGCCTCAACACTATCATCTGCAGGTAGCTCCATATTCCTACGCACACACACACACACAAAATTCAAATTCACGTTTTTAACACCGGTCATTGATGCAAAGCCGCTTTACATAATCAGAAAGAAAATTAGGAAATACGTATGAATCAAAAACGATCAGATAGTTCCTGATGAGCGAGCCGAGGGCGATGGTGACGAGAAAAAAACTCCCTGCGATAGGGATGGGAATAGGAAGAAACCTTGAGAGAAACCAGACTCAACAGGGAGGAAACTCATCCTCATTGAAGTGATAAGAGATAGCAGGGATTGGCTGGAACTTAACAAGTTGGCTGGAACGTCAGTATAACAGGGGAACTTAATCTGGACTTCGCTTTCGTTATCGGAGGTCCCGAACTATTGAGCAACTTCAGTCATGAAGGTGAAATAAAATAAAGTGTTTAAACGGCTGCTGTTCGCAGGATCTAAAGCCAAAAAATATATTTATCAGGTTTATTTATATACATCTTCCTCTAAGTCCTATTTATAGTTCCAGCAGACATCAAGCTCACTACCAATCATGATATTCTTTATATCACTGATTAAAAGGAAATTGAGATCAGATACTTGAAAGGGCTGTAATGACATTTTCTCATGATACTGTACTTCCTGATACAAAAACATCATGGACATCATGGACACATGTATTACAGTGTGCAATTTATTACAATATATATAGCGCAGTTCCATTGTTTAAACACCAGAATTTACTGTACACAAGTAAGTTTTAAAACATACTGTACATTTAGTGTATATCGTAAAATAATCTAATAAACATTTTCTGAAATAGTGAACAGTGGCTTTGATGTAAATTGGTCCTAACATATGGTGTATCAGCACTTGCTGTGTATTGGGCTGCGTAGATGCAGACCCATCCGAGTGCCTGTGCTGACCCCTGGTGACCGGCGAAAGCACTTACAAGGGACACGTGAGATTTAAACCCTCTCAAGACTTATGGTTAAAGTTTAAATTGTATCCATTGTCTTTCTAGCTCTAGCACAATACATAAAAAAACAAAAAAACAAAAAAAAACACGGCACTACTGGTGGATTTACTTGGCCAATGGCATACTCAACTCACTCTTAAAGGCAGGGTACATGGGCACTGTGTTGGTGATCAGTGACGCATCATTTCTGGATTCAGGAGTGATCGCAAAACCTGTGGAGAAACCACACACAAGAACCACCACTTCTATAGTCTACAGTTGTGTGGGTGAATATATTGTTGAAAATCAATGCTTCATTTACTCAGATATTTAGTCACTGTCGTCTAAGAGAGAGAGAGAGAGAGAGAGAGAGAGAGAGACTGACCAGGTGGGTACAGGAATCCACGGATGATCTTGAGATCCTGGTTGTCGGAGTCGCACGTCTGGGTGTACTCAGGAGGAATTCGCACGTCTGCTCTTACGCAGTCTGAACCTGGGAATGGTGGGGCAGTGCTCTTTATCTGTAGATAGAGATAGAATTAGATAAAATATTTAAAAAAAAATCTGTGTTCCTTCTGTTCACACTCATTTTCATCCATCCACCTAGGAACCTCTGTAGTCCAGCCAGGGACCAGTGGTGACCTTTGTATTTATTCCCATTTTTTATGATCGTGGTAGGACCTCTGGTCAACATTCACACACTTGCTTTCACAAGCAATTTGGGAACGCTAATTAAACTAATCTGCAGAGCTGCGTTCCATTCCAAAGTGCACTTCACAGGGTGCTCCCTACTCTCTTTGCAGAGAATGTCTGCGAAGGGAACTTCCCTTGACAAAACTGCACCATTCGGAACACCCTGCATACGTCACCCGCGCAGGCGTCACTTTCTCTGTGCGTTACCATGGGAACAAAAGCACATCCGGATAGCTGTCGTTGCTTCTGTTGATATTTCACACTAGGGACATTAAATCCTGAATATTTATTAAAACAAAAATTGATACCAGTATAAAACATATGCTATTGAAACGTCAATATATAAAATGTAAATAAATTATTAATGATTATTATTATTTTTATTAATAATAACAATAATTATAATAATGGATTAAATATATATATATATATATATATATATATATATATTTTTTTTTTTTACAAATTATTAACCTTTACAATATCTAAGGATCTCTTGATTAATTGATTTAAATGATTGTGTCCTATTAATATAATGTAGTCTTTCATAATAATGATAATAAATAAATAAATTATATATATATATATATATAATATATAAATAATATATATAAATAATAATAAATAATAAAAATAATAAGCTCCACTTTTTCTCCACACTCCAGTAAGACACAATGACTTATGGGAAATTTTTTATCCACTTTTCCAGTAAAGTGAAGACCCATTGTCCAGTTGTTCCCTACACCGTCTGCACTTTCAAACTGAACCCCTTAGAACTGAGCATTTTCACTTCCCGCGGTTTGGAATCACACTTAACATGGCTGTGAAGTATACTCCAGAGCACACCTCATGTCTTTGGACTGTGGGAGGAAAACGTAGTACACGGAGGAAACCCACCAAGCACGGGGAAGAACATGCACAGAGACCCGATGTGTGATTCGAACCTGCACCACCCTGAAGGTGCAAAGTGACAATGCGAAACACTACGCCACTGTGTCGCCATATAGTGCGTTAAGCAATACACAACATCACAGAGCAGATTTACAGAAATACGGATGCAGGTTTTCACTCCTACTGAACAAGCCAAAGGACAATGATGAAAAAACATTGTTTAGACGCTATGAGGATGAAACCTCGACTGAGAAAGCGGTATACACTGATGCATACAGTTCAGCGCACATGCTCCTTCAGGAAATAAAAAACAAAGATTTGAAGCATCTTTAATTCATTGCATGTCACATGTACCCTGGTACAGTATGTACGGAGGTGTGATTTGTACCTGTGGTGTGAGGGTAAACGCTGTCCAAAGGGGCATCTGCAGCTCGTAACTGTATGCGCTGATATAGTCCGAGTGCTGCAGTAACGAGTACGATGTCTGGAACAGAACGGCAGGCCGGCCAAATGGCAGGTGGGTTCCATCTACAAACACACACTCAGGTATGAGTCTAACGACCGGCCCTAATGAACAATTACACGCTTAAAACATGCATATACAGTATGCTGTCAAAGAATGTCTCACACATCAGCAATGACTTGGGTTTTTCAACATGATAAAGAGCTTAACTGTTAAACAAAGCAGCGTCGTCTGCGACAAATCTGTCTTCACTCTCCTTGATCATATTCTGTGAACAGATAAACAGAGAAGAATCAAACGTTAACTGTTAACATTCAGGGATAAAATAAAAAAAAAGTTCTCTTACAAAGTCTAGTCGGTAGGAAGTAAACAAACAGAGAGAGAAAGAGAAAAAAATACAATATGCAATATCTATAATAGCAGACATTTGGGAATGTCTTAAATAGTTTACAAAAACAACATGTGGAAGATATTGATCCATTTGATAAAAAAAATTATAAATATCATTTCTCAAACATTATTTTAAGTAATGGTGTAGAATTTGGAAACACAAATTAGCCTTTTCCGCATGTCTTTGGACTGTGAAAGGAAACCAGTGTACCCAGATGAAACCCACCGAGCATGGCGAGAACATGCACAGACCTGATTGCGAAATTTTAACGACGTTCCAGGGTTTTTTATATGTACGGTGTACAGGGCTGTGCAAAAGTCTTAGGCACCCTGTCTATTTATGCTTGCTTTTTTTGTTTTTGTTTGTTTGTTTTTTGGTATACATATTTATTTTATGACTTCATTTTTAAGTAAGAAAACATCACATTTTAAGAGAAGGAAACATCGAATTTATCCCTGCGGAGTTCTGGCACAGGCAGTGCCGCAGCCATCTAGACACGCAGTTGCCAGGTGACGGCATTCATCATTAGATAGCACCGGTAAGGTATCAGGGCCAAAGACAAAGCATGCATCAAAAATAAAGACAAAGGTAAAAGACCCAGCCCGAGTCTGCATAAGAAGCTGACGTGATCAGTTCAGCATGCCCTCTCAATCTCGGTTTAAATTAAAAGTGTAAAAACACTTTTAAAATCACACAT
Source organism: Clarias gariepinus (assembly GCF_024256425.1). Lineage (NCBI taxonomy): Eukaryota > Metazoa > Chordata > Actinopteri > Siluriformes > Clariidae > Clarias > Clarias gariepinus. Next base: position 10,827,975 of record NC_071101.1, read on the forward strand.
AAGCCATAGGAGTTATGTAAGGGTCGACCCGTACAGGAGAATGAGTGAGTTTAGTTTTTTTCCGTCTTAAGGAGACAGCGGTAAAGCAAAACGTACCATGTATTTGGGAATTTGCGAAGTGCACCAAGGGTAACCTCTTTCCATAGGGAGATTTTCATTGGCTTGCAAGCGGATATTCCTGGAGATTTCTCAGTATGATGTCAAAAAGAGGCTGTATTTAAGCCTGGCTCTTTAAACTTTCACATCAGTTACTGTTTTCACATGATATGTATGACTTGATTCAGCACACCAAAATTTCATTGGTCATTTTTAAAGACATCTGTGCTCCACAGCATTTACTTGCATGTGCCTAAGTCTTTTGCACAGTACTGTATACACATTTACACATACAATAAGTAATTTGTTGCCTGGCGGGTTATGATTGGTTGAAATGGCGAGGTCACATCTGATTGGTTAAAGAGCATGACTGACTGACGTGGGAAAGGAAAGTATCTTGCATATATATATATATATATATATATATACACATAATCGCTATCGAATATTATATTAGAACATAAATTCATAGGTTTATTATTATCAAATATGATATTACTATTATAATAAACCCTAGGCATGAGACAGCCGTCAAGACCATTAATACAAATTCTTGTATAATGTTTATTTTGTGGCACATTTATTTTTCAGGGGTTTGTCATGAATATGCAAATAAATATTTATATATAATAAAAATAAATATTTTTTATGATGAAAACTTGGACTATTATAATAAACCTTAGGCAAAAATATATATTTCTATTTTTTCATATGCAACATATTTATTTTCATATTGCTTATTTTATTTTATTGTCTCATGTAATTTGTAATTTGTAAACCATTAACCTATGAATTTATGTTTTGACGGGGCAAGCGGACTTTGTGGGCAGTCGGCTTGCCATCCGGCGGAACAACATAGAGCGCGCAGAAGCAAGTGAGGAGCCCTGCTGAGGGCCCAGCCGAGCCAGAGAGCCCTGCTAAGGGGCCAAGTCGAGCCAAAAATCTCTGAAAGGCATGTGCCAGCTCCTCCGCCGCCCGACCTCGAGGACGTCGCGCTCCCTCCGCCGCCCGACCTCGAAGATGTCCACTTCCTCTGCCGCCCGTCATCGAGGACATGGCCTTGGCGGCAATCCAGTGCTCGCTTCGCCACCCGGCTTTGGCGGCAATCCTGTTTTTCTCGCCCTGCCACCCTGCCCAGGGAACCTACTTTGAAGCCTTGCTGCCAGGAGTATGGATCTAAGACCTTGGGGAGGGTGTCTGGCACCTCCGGTGTAGCGCCTTTTGCGGGGGGATAACATCAGGGAATACCCCTAGAGACTCCTTTCTGTGTCTTTTTTGTTTTGGTTATTGTTAAACTGCAAATCCCAGAATGCACCTCGGTCAGGTGATGGGAGCGCTCACCCGAACCGAGGTAGCTAATTAGTTTCGTTATAAGTAGTCGTGTGTTTAGTTGGTCCTTTGTCTCACATCTGTTCTAATCTGTTGTGAAAGGATGTTGTGTTTGACTAATGTTTTTGTGTTATTCCGGTTTCCTTAGCTCCTGTTCTGTTCTGTTAAACTGTTTAGTTAAATGGTGGTTGTGTTTACCCCGTGTTTTTCTGCGTCATGCTGGTTACCATAGTTCCAGTGCTGTTCAGTTTAGTTGTATAAACTGTTCTGTTTTGTCTTAGTTTCATAGTTAGCTCTTAAATAGTTCCACGGTTTGAGTTTGTTTGTCTTGTTTTCATCATTAAGTTAGAGTTTCTCCTGCTTCACCTCTGCGTTTATGATTCGCCTACAGCCCACACACAGCATCCCTGACAGTAATCTTATTTCATATTTAGTTTAAGTATTGGTGCTGATTTTCATTTGGCTTTTCTTTATGTAAATCCCATTTCATTCAGCCCATTTCGTACACTTCTTTCACAAAAATTAACTCCTGCTTCCGTTCGCTTTGTTGTGCATTTTCTATTTTAAGGCCACATTGCTTACATTTTTTTATCCTGACCTCTTAACATTTTCCTTGCGTGTTTTCCTTTGCGTTCCTATTTTGTTTATATCTGGACCAGATTTTAGTTCCCTGACTGGTAACATATTCTGCCAAAAATCTGTGTTGGATTTCCTTCTTGAATTAGTTACAAAATCTTTTTTCAATTGCCAACTTGAACAATCCAACAGCTCAATAACCCTTTAAGCATTTTCTTTTAACTGCAAAACAATTTATTTTTTTCTCAGCCTTTTTTTTTTTTTTTTAAGTTAAAATAAACTTTGAATAAATGCACAAGTTGTGCAACAGTCAGAGCGACATCAGTCAATTCGTGTATGTAGAAGAGGGCAAACCTTTCACTTTTTACTAATTTATCTAGTAGCCAGCAGTACAGAACCATGCACTGGCTTCACACACACATCAGAGGAAGCACATGTTCCCAGGTTAGCATCTGGTGTTTGAAGTATGAAGACTAGCTAGAAGGTGGGATGATGAACTGAATGCTCAACACCTACAGTAAATATATATATAAAGAAGCTCTGAATATGTGCATGTGTGTGTTTGTGTGTGAGACCTCATCATCACAGCTGCAGCCCAGGTTGTAGAAAGCCAGCGAAGTCTCAGTAGAATCCAGAGGTTTTGGTGATGTCACTTCGTCCGGCTGTATGGGTGTGTACGGAGGGTCTTTGAGCATGGCGTTCAGACTGCCGTGTGTGCCGTTATTAGGTGCGGGAGTCAAGCCCAGGAGGTCTACACACACACAGGAAATATTTTAATGTTATATTACTGTTCATAACACTAAGTTCCTACTAGCAAGTGACAACGCACTAAACCAATATTGTACGCAAATTAGGTATGATGCAATAAAGTGATCAATGAAAACAACTGGCTTGAATTAACCATCTGACCTATCCTTTATCGCTACAAACTTGTTTTGCTAACCGGCTAGCACAATATTTAATACCGTACCTAGCATGTGAATCAAACAACCCAACACTGATTAGCTTTTTTAATGATATCTTTACGTTTCATACATTGGAGAACCCAAAACCAGGCTCTGAAAATGTTATGTCTGTCTGTCTGTCCAGGTAGATTTTGTCACAGCATAACACAAAACCAGCTGGTCAGAAGTAAATCAAACTTCTGCAGTCATTTAGTATCTGTTTGACGTATGACCTGGACCATAAATGAAGTAAAAATGTTTAGTAGAAGTGAAGTTATGAGCAGTTATGTGCCAGATTATAAACTGCAACTGTGGGCGCGTCTTAAATCGACTGCTGGACAGAGTTTAATGAAACTTTGGCAGTACTTAGATATCTGCCTGAAGTTTAACCTGCACCGTAAATCAAATCAAAATGTTGAGTGAAAGCGATGTTATGAACATGATGCATGTGCCAGATTTAATAATCGACTTTTCAAACTTTAGCTATATTTTCCATAGCTAAAGTTTTTCTGTATATTATTTCTTATTTTATTCCATATTTATTTTCTATTGTAATTCTATTATAATCTGTTTTAAGGTCTAAGCATTTCACTGCGTATCGTACTGTGGATTACTGTGTATGTGACAGAAGTTGAATTTTGAATTTAAAATAAGCTACTTGCTTAATGTAAACAAAGACTTGCACCAATAGAATTTTTTTAGAAAATTAAAAAGGAATATATTTTTTCTGGGCTTAGTTTATATTTTATATCACTGCTGAAATAACAGCGTGGTATAAGTGAATTTTAACGCGTTGGAGTCGTTTTAAGACAAAGATTCATCTTTATCCGAACTACTTATTCGATTTCTTACCTGTGATTCAACCTCCGGTTATCGAACAGGGAGGGTAGCGTACGATACTCAACCTTACAACAGTTTAGGTGTAACACTTTCTTTGTATTAATAAGTTAGAAAGAGAGTTCTGCCATACAGAACATACATGTACTTGGGCTTCAACATGAAATAATAATAATATCACTCATTACATTAAAGCTCATTAGATTATTTTTTAGCTTTAACCTTTTAAATATTTCTACAAACAGACTTGTCACTTGCCAGTAGGAACACTGTCTGGAACAATTTCCAGATAAAAGTGATCCACAATCAGATATAACATCTCACCACACATTACGTTGTAAAGCTCAATATTCTCAAAGGCAGGAACTTCCGTCCTGAACTTGAAACTCGGCCCGTATCCCAAAAAGATTGTCTACGAAGGAAAAAGGGAGGAAACTCAGCTTAAGAAATTATTTATTAGGGCTTCACATCTGCATCAAACGGAACACACACACCTGCATGCTGTTCATTTTGTTATCAAAGCCGTGATCTCCAAAATAGCCACAGCTGCCGGGTAACCGGTTCCTGGAACACACACACACACACACACACCAGCGTTTAAATCGAGCATGTCTTCAAACCTAAACACACACACATCTGTTCACACAGAGAGATCCCCAGTACATACATGGCTACGAGCCACTTCCTCTCCATGAGCAGGTGAACATCCTCTATCCTGCGATTCTTGGCGTAGTGCAGGCGTTTGGGCAGGTCCTGCTTCAGATAGGCCTTAAAGTGCTGATTGGGCATTTTACACTGCAAAACAGGACACACACACCACACACAGAGCAAGATGTAATAAGGCAATCAGAAACATGGTGGAGAGCTAAATGAGATCTATAACTTCATGCACTTACTGTTAAATTAGCCACAAGCTCTTTTGGGTCGTCTGAAAGAAAAGACATGGCTTGGTAAGTGCTTAGAATAACTGTGTTTATGGATATGTGTGTGTGTGTGTGGTGTCTCTTACATGGCAGGCTCTGATTTTTAGGGCGCAACCTTCCAGATGATCCCGGGATAAGCGTAAGCTCATTAACGTTGAGTCCGTATGAGCTGAGATACTCTGTACGGTCACAGTGGGCCTCCTCCATTCCTACACACACACACACACACACACTCATAAACCGATATGCCCTCTGTAAGGCCATGTATAACTTGATGAACAATGTGTTGAACTGGTTATACTGTTATACCCCTATCTCACATACGCGGTTTCGCGCGGTGGCCATAAGTACAGTGATTCACCGCGGGTTTTTGGAGCTGTGAGTACGTTTCCATCTTTCCGCGCGAAAAAATTAAACATGTTGAATTTTTTCGCCAATCCTTGCGAAGGCTTGCGGTCCTTACAGAACTTCGCGGAACGCCAGCGGAGCAATCGCAGCGACTCACAGTGCCTAACTCCGCATCTCACCGTGAGTCAAACCGCGTAGGTGAGATGGGGGTATAAGTCTGCATAAGTGTAAGTATATATACACAGCGCATCTGGAAAGTATTCACTGCACATCACTTTTTTCACATTTTGTTATGTCACAGCCTTATTCTAAATGGATTACATTCATTTGTTTCTCAGAATTCTACACACAACACCCCATAATGACAACATGAAAAAAAGCTTACTTGAGATTTTTGCAAATTTTCTTACAAATAAAAAAAACTGAGAAAGCACATGTACATAAGTATTCACAGAATGTGCAAAATTGAGCTTAGGCGCATTCTGTTTCCTCTGATCATCCTGTTTCCCCTGATCATCCTTGAGATGTTTCTGCAGTTGAAGTCCACCTGTGGCAAATTCAGTTGATAGGACATAAAAGTCCCAAACAAACCAAGCAAGAGGTCAAAGGAATTGTCTGTAGACCTCCGAGACAGGATTGTCTCGAGGCACAAATCTGGGGAAGGTTAAAGAAAAATTTCTGCTGCTTTGAAGGTCCCACAGTGGCCTCCATCATCCGTAAGTGGAAGAAGGTCGAAAACACCAGGACTCTTCCTAGAACTGCCTGGCCATCTAAACTGAGCGATCGGGGGGTCAGGCAATCCACCAATCAGGCCTATATGGTAGAGTGGCCAGACGAAAGCCAAAAGGCACCTGAACGACTCTCAGACCATGAGAAACAAAATTCTCAGGTCTGATAAGTTTACTTAAGTACGTATAAGTATGTATAAGTGGGTAAAAGTGTGTGTAATTGTGCTGAAGTAGTAACAAAAGTGTTTAAGTAGTTATAAGAGGTTATAAGTGTATAGGTGTGTGTAAGTGTGTGTGCAGTACCGTGGTCGCCTACTATGATGACATTCACACAGCGGTGGAGGTTCATCTGCTTTAGACCGTTCATCAACTGACCGATGATGTTATCAATCTCTCTTAGTGGGTTATCCAGCTATGCAGTTCACACACACACACACACACACACACACACACACGGGACGAATATTATTTAAAAAAAAAAAAAAAGGATATTTATATATACAAATTATTACTGTATACTCTAATGTGAAAGGTTGTCTATTACAACTCATACGAGATATTATTGATATTAAATTGAATACTTAAATAATGACAAACACAACTGCAGACTGATTCACTCATTGTGCCAAAACTGTGGAGTTATAGCATTTTGCAAAAACGCACAAATTTCTAATTTATACAGTATATCCCAAACAATTTCGACAAAATATTTTGTTGTTTTTTTGACACCCTTATGACTTAAAGCAAGCATCATCCCTCTCTATATTCATTATCTGTTTCCAATATATATATATATATATATATATATATATATATATATTCAATCCGGCACAAGTTCTTTAATTTCAGGATATTTTAGAGCAACACATTTGTTATGTTAATGTTATACCTTGTGTGGAATAAGTGTGCTGATCTTACCTCATTGCTTAACGGGCCCAGTCTGTGACCGAATGCATCGGGCTGCTCTGAGTGGACAGCATACACATACGGCCTGAGGATAACACACTGATTTTATCATCTTTGAGTAACATTTTTTACAAAAAAAAAAAAAAAACATAGACACTGATACAACAATTGTGTCTACCTGTTTTGTTTTTACATTTAGTTGTAGATCTTTCACATAGTTGTTGAAGTGTACTTGGGTGGTTTTGCTAAAACCTGGCAACGCTGATTATTAAAATGCACATTACAGTAAAAAAAAAATTTGTTTGGTCAGTTGTTTAGAAAAAAAAGAAGAAGACGACTGACCTTTCATCATCAGGCAGGTGGAGCCAACGTAGCATGGTCAGAATCCTTCTCTCCAGTGGTATCACCCTACACACACACACACACACACACAACAGAAAAAAAGGATTTATTTAACCTGGAAAAAAAACAAAGGTTTCTTTGTGTCTTCCAGCAGACGTGGACATCACACACATCTGCGCACTCAACACGTAATGAGCCATTACAGCACTACTGGTCTAGTGCACTTCTTTATAAACACTTCTTTGTTCAGGTTTAGCCTTTGTGTTCTGTTCTGGACACAAAACAAATGTATATATAATATTAACCTCCATGGTGTGGACTAATGCTTTAATATCCATCAAAAAAACATACAATATGATCTTACCAAACCATCTGCATCCGTTCAACACATAATTGTGTTTATTCCTAATAACTGTGCTTATAGTTTACAGTGTTATAAAATTACAGTTGAATTAATTCAAATTGGAACTGTAACATCCAACAGCAGCACTGTTACAACAAACCCAATGAAATGCATGTTTAAAACCTTTCCTTCAAAAAGAAAGTTTGTGTATGAGAGAGAGAGAGAGAGAGAGAGAGAGAGAGAGAGAGAGAGAGAGAGATCATGCGAAGAGAAGAACCCCCGGGCACTTAAACACAGCCTTTTGTTGGTTTATATAAAATGGACAAAAGGGTAGATCAGTTCAACAGACAAGGGATGAATGGGATGAATAGGCCGAATATGTGTGTGCATGTGTGTCTTAGCATAACAGACAGAGATCTTTGTCTGAGTAAATGCCTGGAGGAGACAGAAATGACACGTGCTTGTTGAATCATGAGCGTGCGGATCACACTTCTCTCGCCACTTTCCGTCAGAACCCGTTAGCACTGCTCCGACACGAAAGAGAAAGAACACGCTGATCCTTAAAAACAAAAAAAAAAGAAACGGAAAGGGAAAGAAAAAAAAAAAAAAGAGTGACTCGATGCTATTCATCAGATCAGGCCCAAACTCTGGCATGACAGCTCAAAGATCAAAACTGTGCACTTTGAAGCACAATCAGTTGTTTGTTCTAACCAGTAACCCTCAGTGAAGGTTTAGTTAGATACGGCATTATAATTAACGAAACGAACAGCGCCAGTATTTCTATACAAATAGAATAGTAAAATAATATAAATTAGTGAATCACATTGACATATTCCTATATTGCAGGATATAATACTTTTTTCTCTAGGCTTGTGTGAACATCGGTAAAGCAGGAAAGTTCAGGAGGATAACCCTTAAACACAATGCTGAACACAGATTAAAACTTGTAACGTCAGCTCAAATTGCATCATGTAGGAAATTTAGAGTGACATCCTGGAAGAAAATCAGCGAGATCAAGCACACTATTCAGGAAGGAGAGTAGGTCAGTGGAAAGTAGCCAGGAACACATTTAGTGATTATCCAGGAACAAATTCATCCCCAAACACATTATTATTATTATTATTATTATTATTATTATTATCCAGGAATGGATTCATACAGAAGCAGACTGAGTGATTAACGAGGAACACATTGATCTAAATCACATTCAGCAATCATACAGGAATAAGTTCAACAGAACTGAGAACATTGCTAGCACACTGTCCAGGGATTAACAAAACAGAAGAGAGCATGTTATCCAGAAACAAATGTAGTAGGGTCAAACCCATCATTTAATAACGAACTATTTTTAAAAAAGCATGCACTTTTAGCTGAATCAAGCACATTACTCTGAAAGGAGTTGAGCAAAATCAAGTAGGTTATCCAAGAACAAATAAAGCAAGGCAAGTGCTTTATCCAGCAAGACATATGGCAATTTTTCACAAAATGTCCAGGAATACTGTACATGTAACTGTAAAAAGATACGTTATATGTAAATATACAACTTGTCCAGCAAAGTTAAACATATCATCCAGGAACAATGTTAGAGAAAATAAAATTAAATACCTGCATCACTTAGAAACCAGTTTGGCTAAAACTTGTATCAAATATAAATAAAATATAAATACTTATAAAATAAGTATTAATATGTTATTTATATTTGATACAAATAAGAAATAAGAAATAAGAAATTAAAAGTGACTAAACACATCATCCAGTAGGTAATTTAGCAAAATAATACATAAACGGTAAGGCATCAGACATGAAATGAGGCATATTATCCAACAATTTGGGCAAAATCAAACACCTGATCCAGGAATCAATCACATCATCCAGCAGTAACAACTATATATTTATTGTTACCCATGGGCTTAAAATTGCAATCCCAATTGGTTCAAACCTCATGTACATTATGATGAACCTCCTTAAAGAGCCACAACATCATAGAATTTCACTTTTAGACAAAGTTCTATATAAAATCAATTAGGAAAGGCAAACTTCACCATCTTCACCATCCAATCCAAACCAACCAGAAGAGCAAGACCAATTTTAATAAAACTCTTATACATTAGCATTTATCTACCGTAGACACAGTATAGTTATTCTGGTTGTTCTGTACATGCTGCATGTTCATTTGCTCACCAAGGCCAAAAAAATGTGGCTGCCTTCACCCCCTGTTTCTCTGCCGTTACCCAGATCTGTGGAGAGAAGCAATCAGAACATGTGAACGAATTCTGAATACACATGCTATCAGCGTTGTACTGTTTAAATCCAACCGCAATATTTAGTAGTTTGTAAAAATAAGTCGTTTACTGAATGAGTAAAATGAAAGGGAGGGATGCTGAACTCACCGGTTGCCCACCCCACCAGCGGGGATTCAGCTTCTCTCTCCCACGTAGATTGAAGTTTGCATCAAACACTGGATCATACATGGAGTTACACACAATGCCATGCGACTCTGGGTACATCCCCTGCACCAAGATATACAGAAACTTCAATATAGCTTTCATAGGTTTCTATGAGAATCTTTAAGGGGAAAATAGCATTAATGTTTACCGTGGCGAGGGTGTAGAGGTTAGGGAACGTTTTTGAAGGATACATCGGCCGCATATGAGGAGAGCGTGTCCCACATGTTCCTATCAAAAAGCACAAGCCATAAAATAAACCACCCACAGCCATAAGCCATAAAACTAAACCAGTGACAGGTGAAGTGAATCCCATTAATTATATTGTTACAATGGTATATGAAAAGGGTTCGGACATATAAGCTATACTGTATGCTATATTGACTTTTCAAGCATTTCTTAAAGTTGATGTGTTGGAAGCAGAAGCAATGGAGAAGCATCTCCACAACAACAGGTTTTATGGGGAACACAGTGCATTGCAGCATAGTGTTGATGCCGACTCTTTTATATCCCTAACTACACCTACAGTACACTTACAGTAACCATGATGCAATGGAAGAAGGTCTGGCGAATGGCATTGTTTTACATCATGGGAATGCCCGGGTGCATGTGTACCTGGTTTGGATCCATACAATATTAGGCAGGTGGTTTTAATGCTATGGCTAATTGGTGCATATTGAATATGCAACATTCTAATAATACAAAAAAAAAGTGGAAAATGTGTAGTTGAATAAAATTATGTATATTGCTGACTACTGAAATTAATAAAAAGTTTTATTTTTAAAAAGTCACAATATGATACTGCTTGTTAAAATAATAATTCTAACAGTTAAAAAACATAAGTATAGCATGTTAATAAATGCTGCTATGGCCATAAGTTGTAACAAGATTCCTTAACATGGAAAAAGGACAAGATGCCGGATTTGCACAAGTTGCACAAGAGAGGCTGATCTCAGTAACATGCAAATCGAAAGCAGATTTTTTTCCTTCATTTATTTATTCATCCATTTGCTACAGTATAATGCTTAGACTGCACAGGGTCATGGTGGGCCTGGGGCCTATCGCAGGGTAAAACACACACACACACACACACACACACACACACACACACACACACATAAAATGTCCCAAAGCAAATCTTACACAATATCAGATGCCCAGCTCAAGACAGAGGTAAACAGAGAAGCCTCCTACACCCAGTTGAAGATAAAGCCAGACAGAATGGCTTCACAGGCCAAGCTGGCCTTAAGGAGGCCTCTGATGCCATGAACATTCCAGAGGCCAGTAGTGTGACCTCCAATGTTAAACATATGCCAGAGACTGATGGGGTGGCCACTCATTCAGATTCATGACAGGAGCCAATAAGCCAGGCTTGATTTTGATGTACTGTATGTGCTGCCTCCTCCCATGCCTTGTCATTGGTATCTCTATAATGTTCCTTGATGACCTCCACTTGCTTCGAGTTTGCCCCTGATGAGTGTTGTAACTGTGAATTTAAGTTCTGTTGTTTTCCAGTGTGTCTACATCTTGCAACATCATTCTTCCAGTTACTGTTTATAGTTCATATCCCAAGTTCAATCCTTAATATCGTTTACGTGTTTTGTATTAAATAAAAAAGAATTACACTCGCATCTTCTTTGACTAATCCTTATTCTGCCACTTAACAGTATCTGGCTAATTCCAATTTATAATTTAGTGTGAATTTTTTTTTCCACACATTGTAATCCACAAGTTTCTTATTTTAGTAAAATACTGGAAATACGAAATCAAAAGCCATTCAGTCCAAATGTCTGTTGGTTATGAATGTTTCGGGATAAAATCACCTCCGACTGTCTTAAAAAAACTTTTAACAGTTACATTTACATAAAATATTAATTTCTGGCATATATGTTTAAGTCTAAATGATTATGAAATTATTCATACTTAGTTTATGGATGTTGGGAATGACAGATTCCCCTTTCTTAATGTAAGAGGCGCGGAATCCATCCAGAGAGATGATAAAGAGAGGAGGACGCACAAATCTGCATAAAGAAAATATAATAGTTACAACACAAATAACTGTCATTTTAGATCACCGGTATGCTGCTAGTAATTATAAATGTATCTATTTATCCATCTTTATTTAATGGCTTAATATGTAAATAGTGTCTATGAGTGTAGCCTTTTCACTGTACCTTGATTTAGAACATGCAATTATTTAAAACTGCATTAGCTAACAAAGAAGTGGTTCCGATAAAACTTAGGTTTATTAAATTAGTATCATTACAGTACAATTTTTAATAGTTTGCAAATTATTTCTAACATTTAAGCCATCATTTATTATTAAGATCCTCATTGGTGAGTACCAACTCAAATCATTTAAATTATCAGTTATTAATTTTTAAAAAATCTAACTCGGTTATAATTGCACTGTTGCACCGATGATTGAATAAAACCTCAAGGTGAGTAAAAATATAAAATCGTTTCACAAAGTAACCTGTCGGACCCGCCATTTTTAAAGGGTAAAATTATTGACGTGCATCAACCAAATAAAACGGCTAAGAAGGCTGAAATTACTGGAACTTGGAGGTAAGAACTGCATTATTAAAACCTAGAAGTATTAGTGCTTTACCCACAACTTTATGGAAGAAATGTGGCTGGAAAAAAATCATGAATGGTTATCACTGAATTTTTTTTTTTTTTAATGGACAGTGGAAACCAGAGCTGTGTTTAGTAGTGCAAGTACTGTACACACAATGCCAGTGGAAATTGGAGGATTTGGGACGAAACCTGCATTTGGGTCCATAAGAAAGACTCTGGAGACAGTGTTATGATCTGGTGTTGCTTCAGACGCTCAGGTCTAGACTCAGCAACGTTATGCGGCAATAAAATAAAGTCAGCTGACGACCAGAATGTACCGAATGACCGGGTGATCACATCTATGAGGTTTTTTTTTACTTAATGTGATTCACATTAAAACATGTGACTCCACAAAACAAGTAAAACATTAATATAAAAAGTGTAATCCTGTTGCACATTTTTTGTGTAACATTTCATAAAATTTATTTTTTGTTTGTTTGTTTGTTTGTTTGTTTGTTTTTCACTCACCCTGCAGGACATTCGGGGGCGCTAATCTCCTCACAGTCTCCATCCAACCACTGACTTTCACCTACAAACCACACACACACACACACACACAAATTTTATAAGCAAATGATCAATGTTTTAAAATCTTAATAAATAGTGCAAAAATCATGCAAAAATATGATTGACATAACCTCCTTTACAGGTGTGTGTGTGTGTGTTTGGGGGAGGGAGTATATTTGACCTTTGCAGAGAGCTTTGTAGTTGGTGCAGCAGTCTCCTTTCTCCAAACAGTCCTCCGAACAGTGGCATGCATATTCCTCATTTCGGCTCTCGCCACACCGCTCAGCGGTACACTCAAAACCTCCAGCTGAACACACCCACCCACACACACACACACACATTACATAATGCATGTTACCTAATGATACTTGCCATTGTTGCAGTTCCCTTTTTTTTTTTTTGGCTTTTTTTCAGGTTGTACTCACCGGTTTTCAGACACTGTTGATCAAAGTCAGAGCAGCAGCTATAGAAGGTCTTACACAGATTATCACATCTGCATCCAGGAGGCTCTGCCTCCTCCAGCTCAAAGCACCGTCCTTTACAAGACCCAGCTGTGCTTTCCCATTTAGATACTGAAACAAACACATGTAAATAAAGCGGGTCAAAAAAAAAAAAGGGTAAAGGAGTTCATTGGCTTTCTCTCACAAACATGATGAAAATAAACAGCTCCAGCTCTGCAAATCTCACTTTTAGGTTGTGAGGTAATCTTCTCCTTCTCCTCGGTTGCCTGACGGGCTTGAAATACGTAGCCCACACACACATGGCAGCTAAGCACTAGCAAGAGCACACGAAGAAAAACCTGGAGAGAGAATTAGACACACATGTACCGTATAAGCAACAGCTTAAATACTTATTGCTTCCTGCTGCCATTTAGATGCATCTTTACTTTTATGTTATTTACACATCATTAATGTTAAATAATGTTGGAAACAAAATTTAGGAAATTCTCACAGTGTTCCCAATGATGGATAATATTGAACATATCATTTTCCTTTTGATTATGGCTGAATATGGCCCTAAAATTAATGTCATGCAGAATGTATGCATGAAAGTGGTTTTTTTAAGTACACAGAGAAGTTGCTGCTGAAATTTTACAGAATTTGCTGGTCTACGATGGAGCCAGACCTTTGGGCCATGTCTTTAACATCAGTCGTATTAAAAGGATAGGTTTCTTTTTTTTTTTCTTTTTTTTTTTAAGTCTTCATTTAAATCCGTGAAGTTTGTCACCCTGAATGCGAGTACAATGTAAGGAATTGCGCAATCCTCATTACATGCAAAAATGCATGTTGAAAAAAGTTTCAAAGTTTAGGTGTATTTAGTACATATATAACTGTATGTTTAGTTCCGGTAAGCCACATAGCTAGTTCTGGTGAAATAAAAGAGTTACATTTGTAATAACTCATTTTCGTGCTTATGGGCATTTTTCAATATTCAATCATATTAACGCAATTCGGTCAGTGCCAAAAAAGATATCAATGTTCGATACCCAGACATATGGGCCAGTCAGAGTAAAAAGGCCATTCATTCAGGTCCATAACCTTTGGAACAATAATAAAGATTTTGTTATTCACCTCTGCACACCACTACAAAGAATTTTAAAGTCAAGGGGTTTGACAAACGTGTGGCATCAAGCATTCAGGAATTAAAGCCATTTTTATACACAAACACACACAGGTCAACACACATTTTGGACATCAAATATACAGGGTAAGATGACACATGGACAACACTAAATTATCTAAAGCAAGAATGACAGTGGTCAGGTTGCCGCTCAACTACTTTAACTTGTCTGCATTAAAACATAAAGAGCAGGAAATATTACTGTATTTAATATTCATGTTAGTTTACCACATCATCAATATAGCAAACTCTTTGGCCAGCTAGTAATACTGCCATGAGATATACAGGAGGGTTTTTTGCTCGTTTGTTTTTGGCTTTTTGTGCAATATGCAAGGTGTAACAGCACCCCGGGTCCCAAGACAGTTATCAAGGACGGTAGCAAGAAGAAAAGGGAGACCTTTTCAGTTTCATTTTTAAAGCAGCCGGTGCCAAGAGGAATCATAAATTAAGGTTCAGTGAGGTTTAATGTCTGTTTATTTTATATTGTACTTAATTAACATGACTTTTTTAATATTTTACGATTGTTTTTATGTGCAAATATATATTTATATCGTAAGAAATTGGGAACACTGGTAATATTTTGGGGTGGCTGGAACGGATTATCTGCATTTACATTATTTCCATTTTTCGCCTTTAGAACTATGACCCAATTTCAATTTCTTTAAAAACGTTTTTTTGTTTGTTTGGTTGGTTTTTTTTTTCCTTAAAGTATGACATATAATTACAAAACTTAATTTACAACATAAGAAAACCAATCCATACAGAACTATATTTGACGGGAAGTTTCGGCAACACTTACATGCATTTAGACCAAATTACATACAGTACATGAGTGGCCAAGGTTTAACAAAAACTTTTTTTACTTTTTTTTTTTTTTTTAGACTAGCAGACCTTTTTTTTTTTTTTTTTAAATGATATTTAGTAAATTCAGCAAATATCTATCTTGTGTATATATATATATATATATATATACACACACAGTATGTATATGCGTGTGCGTGAGCACGTGTATGTGCACAGCTGCCGTAACAACAAACCTTTTTTCTTTTAAACTTTGTCATTTAAGCCAAGGACCACACAGATCCAAAATATAGTGAAGAACCAGGCAAAAGGTCAAACACAGTTAGGCTTCAACATTCAAACAAACACTAATAAATGTGGTTGAATAAGCATTGAATAAAAAAGCCTTTTGGAGTTTATGTAATTCAGATTCATACAGTGTTTTGACATAAATGAAATGAGTTACAATAGCACTTTAATTTTTGATCCATTCAACATGATTTTCGAGGTACTGTATAACAGATAGTGTATATTACTTCTGTGTTAGCATTGATTTACTTTAGTTTTTCTGCAGGTCTATAGGCTATAGGTCCCATCAATGCTAACATCACTGAAAAAATGCACAGTATGGTAATGAGACTCTAAGCTGCACTAAAACATGGAGCAAATGTTTTAAAGAAGGCCGTATCTGTGAATGATGATACTGGCTGGGGTCGTTCCACAGTCACTGCAGTCATTAGTGTGAACAATCAACAGATAACCTGACACTATCTTGCAGAAGAACACATCTGTCTGCGGGAACTGTCACACAATTATTCACCAACACCACTTGCACATTACAGGAACTCGGCTGAGAGTTATTGCCAAATCCCTCGTATAGTCCTGACAAAGCTCCGCGCCTTTTCCACATGTTTGGACCATTAAAGGGAATTCCTGGGAGGCCAGCATTTTATCCATGTACCAGGCAGTCCGATCAAGATCTAAACCAACCACACTAGTTCAGTGCATGCTCGGGAAATATCCAGACACAGCGTAAACACTACTTAAACAAATTTAAGCAACAGAATATGGATAAGATCGCAAGACCTGGAATAGATTGGAATCAAACAGGAAAATGAGTAACTGATTAAAATTCTAGTGACTATGGCCTCTTGTGGCAGGGAGAGGTACTGTCCTGGAAAGGTGCCACATCTGTACTGAAAAATGTATTATGAAAAAAGTGTGATATATAATATAAAATAATATATATAAGTGTGTTATACTAAGTTTCACATATGGCATCATGGTACAGTAGCCAACAGTAGCCATTATCTTCTCACCTATTTGCATTCGTATAGGATTGTAAAGTATATGTTTTTGTGCTTATTCCCATGGTGGGGAGGGCGGGGGAACATCCTGTTACCATGGAAACTTACCTTAACTTAAGCATTACATTTATTGCTGGAAAAAAAGAACATATTTGTTTTAATAAAAAAAAAATTGTCTGTTTATGCTAATATTTTAACATAATCTATTATTTAAAATCTATTTTGTCAATCCATGTCACATAGTGCAAAAAGGGGTTCATTGTACTTCATATAATATTTGATATTAATTTATCATTTATTTTTAAATAAAAAAAGCAAATATTCCAACAAAAATAAAGATTAGATAGGTTTATTGTGATTAGAGTTTTATAAATCATAATCAATATAGAGTTAATCTACAATAATAATCTACAATGATTTATTTCTAGAAAATAATAATAATAATAATAAAAGATGGAATAAATTCCTAGAAGTAAACAGAATATATTCTATAATTGTTTGTATGTATGTATTTATTCATAGTTATATCATTTTTTACATTGTAAAATAATTTTTTTCTCCTCTTCCTTATTGTTAAGCTTTGTTGATTTAAAAAAAAACTGTTTGCATATATTCTTAATAAATAAAAAAAAGTTGCATATATTCCTTAAAAAAAATATTTTTTCAGGCCTAAATGATGTTATCCAGCTATAAAAAATATTACTGTCAGTTTGGGTTTTTTTTTTTTTGTTGTTGTTTTTTTTTTTTTTTTATGTGGAAACCTTGTTTGTGAAGCGCCTTGCGAAATCTCTGCTGACTCTCAGGGTGCAAAAGTCAGATCTCAGGTCTGATCACCAGGGCCTCATCCAAAACAGCGCCTGATTTCCTGCCCCATAGTCTTGCAAAAACACACACACACACACACACACACACACAATCAAATCTTATCTTTTATCTAATTTTATCTAATTCAGACCAGCACCGGGGCATTTCGCCCAACACCGCGTCGCTCCGCACGGAGCAGTCTGTCACACACCGCAGTCATCAAGCCCTCAGCGCGCACCCTGCGCCGCGATCACACGCCGCATTACACACACTGATCAGCGCTATCTACAATCCGCTCGTCTTACCGTACCAGCTTTCTGAGCCGCATTGTTCCGCCGTGTGCGCGCAGCAGTACAGTCCGCGAGGCTTTACTGAGGTTCTGGAGACCAGACACGCGCACGGGGGCGCGCTGGCGTGCTGTTTACCCTGACCCACGTGCGCCCATCTCCGCCAGCCAATGCGCGCGCAGCAACGATCGCGCGTGCTGTATAAACACAAGCTGAGCGTGCGGGTCGGGTTGGGTCGGGTCGTAACTGAATAGATCTCGCCCTGTTCGTATGATCTGATGCATAAATCAAAGCCATATGCACACAAACACACGGGGTTACAGTGTGTGTGTGTGTGTGTATATATATATATATATATATATATATATATAGATACTGATTTCCTAAATTCTGTATTTTTTACTTTCCAGAACCAGTATTGTTCTGGAAAGTAGAAAAAAAAAAATCACTAAACAAAAAGTCCCAAACTTTTAAGCTGTAGTGCATATGCACTACAGCTTAAAAGTTTGGGACTTTTTGTTTTTGTTGGTGATTTCAAAACTATAAAATACCACATATGGAATTAGTTAATTATGTAACAGCACCAACAACAACAACAGTCAGTTGTTATTTTAAGACATGAGGTCATCTTTTCTGGAACAGATCTTGCAAGAACAGTATTGTCAAGTCCATTTGCGAAACTCTTCAAGTACCATCATGATGAAGAACTTCCCAAGAAAGCAAGACCTTACTTAAGTTCATATAGAGTTACCAGCCTCAGAAATCATTTTCAAATTATCAAATTATTACCTCAGATTAGAGCCGTTTGAAGGCTTTACATAAATAAGACACACCTCTCAATATCAACTGTTCACAGAAGATTATTGCATATTTTGGACGCCTTCAGCATTGCTTTACAATGTAGAAAGAAATAAAAATCAGGAACGACCATGGAGTTAGAAAGTGACCCCAAACTTTTGGCCAGTAGTGTACATATATATATATATATATATATATATATATACAGTTCCACCATGAAAATGCTCTTAGACTCGTCCGATGCAGACAGCAGTTTTTCTGAGGACTTGTGACTGCAGTCGCTCAATGGTTCAGCACTGAAATTTCCTACGGCCTACCTGAGCTTCCAATAATTAACTGGACTCCATAATAACTTAAAGACATCACCTATTATATTGAACTTCCAGCTGCCTAACACTCTGTATGACTGCAGATCAATCCCTGCTATCTGTTATCATCCAAATGAGGCAGGTGTTCACTGTTGAGCCTGTTTCCTCTCCAGGTTTCTTTCTATTGCCATTTTAAGGAGTGTTTTTTTTCCACCGACGCCTTTGACTTGCTCATCAGGAATAATCTGATCATTATAATTTATATATTATTATTATTTATTTCCTCACACTAAATAATTTCCAAAATTTTAGATAGATAGATAGATAGATAGATAGATAGATAGGGGGAATTCTATGAAAATCTAATATACACATGTTCAACGTACAAATTTTGAACTCAGGAAAGCATAAGTGCAATTTTAAATCTGTTGACTCAGCATATTTACCTTGACCTCATATTGATTGCACTCCTACGCTTGTCCCATCCCGAGGAGGGAAAAAAAAGTTTGGCCCAAGGATATTTTAAAATACATTGCAATTTATCTATTTTTCTATCTGAAGGATGTCTTCAAAAATAATTTTAATTCTGAGGTCTGATTTCCACCACAGGTGTTTAGAAAGTAAAGCAAACCCTTGTAAATGAATATGTAATTTCACAATGTCATACTCACATCCGAATGTGCAACAGTGTAAAAGTTTTCATTTCTCAATTGCAAAAGCCTCTAAAGGACCTTGACCTAGTTCCAAATGGCAGAAAATATAGCTAACCACATGAGTTTATCTTCAGTAACCACTTAATCCTAATCCTAGTCAGTGTGCAATTTATATGCTAATTACATGAATTTCATCACTCAACACTCACTCATCTGAATCATCTCACTCATCATCTATACTGCTTTATCATGTATTCAGGGTCGTGGGCGTTCTGGTCTCACACACACACACACACACACACACACACACACACACACACACACACACACACACATATACTGTACACACAAGCTCATTAATGCACTACAGGCAATTTGGGAACACCAACCAGCTTAATCCACATGTCTTTGGACTGTGGGAGGAAACCGATGGGGAGAACATGCAAACTCCATCCACACAGACCCAAGGTGTGAATCAAACCCAGAACCTGGAGGTGCAAGGTGACAGTGCTAACTGCTAAGCCACCATGCCGCCAGATGAATTTTATTTCAGTTTTAAATGCATAACTATAGTAATGATCACAAAGCGGCATCACAGAAATCCAGATGTAGATTTAAACCCATATCTAACGAGCCAGACGAGACCATGAGAAGGAAACCTCCCTTTTCCTTTCCTTTGACAGTTTTTCAGTAACAGTTTTATCATAAGAGCGTGAGAGTTTCTGATTCAGAAAGTAGGTTAACAAACAAACTTATCTATCTGTGCAGGAGTAAAACAAAATGAAATGTGTTGATTTGTGTACGTTCTGTCTGTTTACTTATCGATGGAGAAGAACATTGAGATTAGGACTGTGACCTAAGCTCCATATACCCGTAAACGAACCTCTTCCAGTAAATACTGTGTGTACATACACATCCCCCTCTCATAACTCCAACTAGATTGCACTTGTTCTAAACCGGGCGATCTGATAGGTCTCCTAGACAGCTAGATTATTAATAAGCACACACAAGGTACATTCAAGTCGAGCCAGGACTTTTGATTGTGCAGAATAACAGAACACAGTCATGGGATAATAAACTCCCTTATGGTGTTATCAGTAAACCTACCAGAAACTCCTTTAATGTCCCAAATCTCATTTAAGAATGGCTTCGAGCGAGGTCAGGACTGTACGGGGGATGTGGCAATAACAATTTACCCTCTTTCACAATATGAATCCTGGAATATGGCAGTGCCGTCAGGGAAGAAAAACTCCATAGATGTTATAACCGGGTCATTCAGTGCATTCAGGACATCGGCTGACTTCATTTTTTACCACATAACGTTGCTGAGGCTAGACCCCAGATCATAACACTGCCTCCAGAGGCTTGTACAGTGGACACTATGCATGTTAAGCGCATCACTTCATGCTCTTCCCTTCTCATCTTGACCTTGACCACTGCTCTGGAATAGGCTTGATCTGGACTTGATCTGGACATATTACACAATTTTTTTTTTTCGATTGCTCCAAAGTCTGATCTTTATGCTTTCTAACTAACTGAAGCCTTTTTGTCTGATGAATCTCACAAACAAGTTGTAACAATGTTTAGTCCCATCCTGAAAGTTCTTGTCACACTGTGTGCGTGTGTGTGTGTGTGTGTGTGTGGAAATGCTCTTATTTTTACTATTAAGCATACAGTAGCTCTTATTTCCACTGTCCATTTGTATAATGAATGCATTTGACCAGGGTTTTATAATGTGTTGGATGGTTCTTAACCCAATTCCAGTCATTCTTTCTTTGCTTGATGCAGGCCAGAAGTTCATCATTTTAAAATAGGTTTTTTTTTTGTTTTGTTTTTTTTTAAGGGGGGGCAGGCAGCATACCTAAAAATAGTAAAAAGTGTAAAAGTGAATGTGATTCTTCTTGCTATATGAATCAAACCTAACTACACTTGGAGTTCCTCATTCCTCAACATTGGTAATTTGTGTTTGAATTAACTACACATTCTATGCATTAAAATTATCACATTGAAAAAACTGAAACGTAAAATACAAGCAGGAAAGCATTCAAAACAGATATTACCCATCTAAAAGAAACAGAATTATAAGATTTAGCTGAAGTGTGTTATTCTCACAGTGGTTCAGTTTCCCACTCCAGTAGGGTACATGTTCCTGGTGAATCCTGAGCTCAAACACATCCTCTGTTTGACCAGGAGAAGCTTTGAGACCTCTGGTGAACTTTGACCAGAGATTTGCAAACACTGTCACCTAAAAAAAAAAAAAGTGCACGGGAAGCACATTTCTCAAATGTGAAAAAACCCAGCACCATCTCCTTAGAGCCGAGTGGGAACCTCATGCAGACAAACAGACAAACGAGTGTGAACACAAACTTCTACACAATTCCTGTCAAGCTAGCATTAATCCTGGCTACAGAAAGAAAGTTAACAACACTATGTACAGAGTGCACCGTATGTTTCAGCACGGTGGTGTAGTGGTTAGCACTGCCGCCTCGCACCTCCAGGGTCTGGGCTCGATTCCCGTCTCTGTGTGCATGGAGTTTGCATGTTCTCCTTGGGCTTGGTGGGTTTCCTCCCACAGATACTGTATGCAGATTAGGCTAATTGGCATTCCCAAATTGCACGTGGTGTGTGTGCGCCCTGTGGATTGGCTCCGTGTCCAGGGTGTACCCCGCCTTGTGCCCTAAGTCTCCTGGGATAGACTCCAGGTCCCTGCGACCCTGAATACAGGATAAGGCGATGAGTTAGTTCTCAGATCACTGACCATGTAGTTCAAAACAGTTAGCGTTGCAACAGACATCATTTAAACTTGTGGAAGTGGCCGGGTCAAGAGCTTTTCCTTCCTGAACCAGGGAGCAATGTAAGAAATAAAATACTTGATTGCATGCTTGAACATTTTGTGACATTAACCCTGTCTCTCAATCAAAGTTTTTATTGTGAACTGAGAATCTTGACATGATACAGAGAAGTATAACGGTTAATTCTTTTTTTATAAAATGTTACAAAGTGTTACAAAGAGACTCTAAGTATAAATCCTGAATAAATCTTTATACAGAAGAAGAATCACCATTATACTAGGGGTGTTCAAGTCAAACCGGGACTTAAGAAAAATTGTGTTAAATGAAGGCATACAACTGATTAGACTCTTAGCCACAGTGCACATGTTTTAAAGAAGGCATCATTTCTGTGTCTTTTTTTCCTTTAAATGTTCATCTTTTGAACGTTTTGCTTAATAGTCAGACAACATGGTGGGATAGACCCACGTGATCCTACACAGGAAAAGCAGTACAGAATTATTATAAAACAACTTGGAGAAACACAACAGTCATTTAGTTGTTTTTGGCTCCCTCTGCTGTTTGTCATGTTAATTACAAGCACAGTCAACACACTGATAATTCGTCTTCTTTTCTTCTTTTTTTTGATGAAATTTCAATTTAAAAGTTGTAATTTTTAAAGACAAAGACTGTAGATCTCTCACCCAACAAGATTTTACAATTGTACAACAGTACATACGTAAAACGTGAACAATAACAGAGAAGAAAAATGGAGGCGTTTAGGAGACAATCTTAGTTGTTTTATTTAGTTTTACAAGACAGCGACATCCAGTGGTTAACCCAGAAAGTTTCGATTTGATTAACATCTTTAAAGCAATTACAGTAGGTACTGTAGTCAACCAGAAAGCCCATTACCGCTGTGCCAAAATAAATTAGTCGCATTTCAAAATGACCACCAGGTGGCGCAAAGTAACGGTTTTTAAGTTTTTTAAAAAATATATATATTTAGAGTTTAAGTAATGAAAAAGTCATAACAGAATATTAGATAGAAGAATACTACAGCGATGGTAATTTCCACCTCAGAGTACTTTATACAACAAACATGAAAAATCAGAACAAGGCGCTATTGAAACTGTAGAATAATGAGTTTTTTTTGTTTTTAAATCAGTTAAATGTTGTTTGGACAGACGAGCTGTCAAGTTCACTAGCTAACAATTTTATTTGTACAAAGAATGAACTGTTAACTAGCCTATCTTAGTTTGTATCTGTTTTTTTTTTAAATTACATTTAAAAGACATCAAACATTAAATATGGAAATACTACAGTTTGTGTAAATGTTTCATATGAATAATTTTTTAGAAATTAAAATTAAAAAATTTGCTTTTATTCTAAAAATGCTGTGTTGTTTTTGTAAACACATTCTGGTCATATCTGGTCAAAATTCTGGGTTATTTCGGGTACTTTAAACACGTTGGTTTGCTCATGCTGGGTCAAATGAGATGTAGTGGGTCATTTACAAATGAACACCTGTTATTCCCTGGTTTCTCAAATGGCAGCCTGCAAAATGTTGGAAATATTACTGTTATTGTGTCACCACTTAAAAAGTAGTTTTAAGGGTTGTTTAGGCGAGAATGCATGTAAAATTATTATGCTTTTGGCAGAATCATGGTTAAATATTTGACCATTCTTCTTGAAAGAATAGTGTTCCATAAATATTGTAGTGTTTTACCACCGGAAAGGATGTTGGAGAGACGAGTGAGCTTAATTGCTGCCCAATGCAATGGCTGGGAGTACTTTATTTAGCACAGCACTTGAATAGCATGAGCAGCACATTCACACGAAAACCACATCCAATTTAAGCCACTAAATAAAAAATAAATAAATAAAAATAAAAAAAATTTAAGCCACTAACCCAACACCCTTCCTGAACAGGGTGAACACATTGAGAACCCCCCGCAATGCATGATGGTCGTCAGGCGCCGCTCCGCCCACGCCACACTGCCCCCACCCGAGCTGTGACCGTCCCTGATCACCATGACTCTCTCAGACTCCGTCCACACGAAGCCGGTGCGTTCCTTATCCGATATTTTTTTTTTTGTGAACACGGCGTCGTCTTAAGAAATATCTGCGTACACACGAAACCACTGAAAAGGGTGTAGTATATATGCCAGACCAGTATGGGGCGCTGTAATTCTTCCATAGAGATACACTATACACGGAGAAGAAGACTTTGAGCATGCGCATAACCTTGCGCGCTGTATACGAACCAAGATGGTGTTGTCCATTATCGCTTGTTGCTCATAACAGTTGCATAGAAGCAATAGATTTTGCTGTAATAAAGCTAGTAGGCTTTATAGCAACACGAACACAATCATGTATTCCGCCATTATTGTTGTTGCTGTTACGTGTGACGCAGCCGACATGTGATGTGATGACATCATCGTTTGACAAAATATACGGATTGGCCGCACACACGAAGACGCAAGGGTGTCGTTTTCAGATTTATCCACTTTGGGACCCGGTTTCAAAAAGTAGCGGTTTCAGTCTCCTAAAACGCCGGATCCGTGTGGACGAAACGCCAATACGATAAAAAATATTTACGTATACAGCGAAACGCGTCTCCGTGTGGACAGGCCCTTAGTCTTGGAGGCGTGAAGGCGGTCGGCGCTGTGAACGCCAGGGTCCTTTTGTGGAGGAGGGAGAAGTGCAAACATTGTCCTGAGGCGGTCCGGCCTCCGCAGAGTTCGACATTTCGCCGTCGTGTGTCCACGCCCATACGCTCCATAGATGCCTCCACCTGAAAGTCCTGCAGCGGTGCTCACGAGCGCTGGGTGGGGCCCTTCTTTGCCATGTAGAGATCGCATTGGTGAACAAAGAGTTTACTGTCGGTATGACAGCCCGGCCAGTAGAAACGAGCGTGCAAACGCCGCAGAGTTTTATTTACCCCGAAGTGTCCCGAACCAGAATGTCCATGCACCAAATCCAGTACACATGCCCGCAAAGACCTTGGTACCAGCAGTTGAAAGCATTCGCCCGCACCACACGGCCGTTCCCAGCGGCGGTAGAGTAACCCTTCATGCAACGCTAGGTGAGTGAACTGGGAGCGAAGAGCTTTTACCTCTCTCCCTAGATAAGCGTCTGCGGTGTAGTCCGGTCTCACGCCCACTTTAACCCAGTCTAGCACCCTATGCAGACCCGGATCCTTCTCCTGCTCGGCAATGAGCTGATCATGCAATGCAGTCCTTCTCAATGTCTCCCACAAAGAACTCATGAAAATGACTACGCTCATCTACTTTTACTCGCACCGTGCGACAAGCCCGTATCTCCATGTAGCTCCCACACGGTGCGAATGGTGCGAAACAGTGTAGCTGGTAC
The DNA here is from genome assembly GCF_024256425.1 of Clarias gariepinus. Taxonomy (NCBI): domain Eukaryota; kingdom Metazoa; phylum Chordata; class Actinopteri; order Siluriformes; family Clariidae; genus Clarias; species Clarias gariepinus. The sequence continues at coordinate 10,853,617 of NC_071101.1, forward strand.
CCACGAGCACCCGTAGTAAGATGCCCGTAGTTGTCTAGCAGTGACGGGTAGCCCTGTCCCCGGCTAGGTTCACCTACCGAGCGCCCCCCAAGCTGCGGGAGGTCCCTCGGCTCTTTCGCCTTGCACAGGGGCCAGGGGTAGCTCAGTGGTTAAGGCATTGGATTACGGAGAACCCCCCGCAATGCATGATGTTCGTCAGCCGCCGCTCCGCCCACGCCACAATATGTTGGTTTCCTGGTACAGACCAGGGCCCGTATTTACAAAGCTATTTAAACCTAAAAGTTTACAAAATTCAAAAAAAATTCTTAGAATTATGACATTTTCGTAGAATTTCACGGTCATGATTCACACCCTGTCTGCCGTCTTTTTCCCACGCTGTCACTTCTTCTCATGTGCTCATGTTTTCCCTAGAAAACATCAAGATCAGACCGCAATCTTATCAACGCAGCTACGGCCAAGGCTCCGCTTCATAATCCAAGATGGCGCCGGTGAGGTCGGCTGCCGTCACGACTGCTCCGACCAGATTTTCTTTGTTTTTGTTCTTTAAGTTAGTTTTTACCGTTTTAAAACCAGTCAAATTACCACCATGGAGTACATTACTTATGATAGAGACACTCTTGTTTCTATTGGTATACAATGTACTCACAATTCGACGTTTTTAACTCCGGATCCGAGCTGGCCGAGTGAGATCCTGAGGGACAACAAAGGACGCGACGCGAAGCGGCGGCCTCGAGGGAAACAAGCCGGCGTCAGGAACAGGCTGAGAGCCCGTGCACACAGGGCCAGGATAAAGTTCCAGAGAGACATTCGGGACTGCAACCTCCTCTGCTTCACCGAGACATGGCTGAACCCAGCAGTGCCGGACCACGCCATCCAGCCGGCCGAGTTCTTCTCGGTTCACCGCATGGACAGGACGCGGGACTTGGGGAAGTCAAGGGGAGGCGGCGTGTGTTTAATGGTGAACAGCAGCTGGTGCAACAGCGCGAGTGTTGTTCCTCTTAAATCTGGAGCTACTGTCCATCATGTGTCGTCCTTTTTACCTTCCTCGGGAGTTTACATCGGTCATAATCAGCGCCGTTTATATTCCACCACAAGCGGACACGGACACTGCCTTATGCGAGCTGCATGAGGCACTCACACAGCAACAAACACAACACCGGGACGCTGCGCTTATTGTGGCGGGAGACTTTAACAGTGCCAACCTCAAACGTGCAGGGCCAAACTTTTATCAGCACATCACCTGCCCCACCAGGGGCGAAAGGACACTGGATCATTGCTACACCACAGTCAAGGACGGTTACAAGGCACGATCTCGCCCTCCGTTTGGTAAATCCGACCACGCCGCCATCTTCCTCATGCCAAAATACAAACAAAGGCTGAAACAGGAAGTTGCGGTTCAGAGGGAGGTCGCGCGCTGGACGGACCAATCGGTGGCCGCGTTACAGGACGCACTCGATGACGCAGACTGGGACATGTTCAGAAACAGCTCCGATGGTGACGTCAGCGTGTTTACGGAAGCGGTTGTGGGATTCATCGGGAAACTAGCGGATGATACCGTGGAGAAAAAGACTATTAAAACGTTTCCCAACCAGAAGCCGTGGGTGGATAAAACCATCCGCGACGCTCTGAAATCTCGCACCGCTGCCTACAACACGGGACTCGTGTCGGGGGACATGGAACCGTACAAGACTGCGTCATACAGCGTCCGGAAGGCGGTGAAAGAGGCGAAGCAGCGCTACGGGAGGAAACTAGAGTCACAACTCCAACAGAGTGACTCTAGGAGCCTGTGGCAGGGATTAAGGACAATAACGGATTATAAAGCACCAACATCCGGTATGATAAACGCAGACGTGACTCTGGCAGATGAGCTGAACACTTTCTATGCTCGCTTCGAGGCTGCAGCTAAAGACGCTAGCGATGCTAATGCTAGCGGCGCTAATGGCTGCAGACAGGAAGTCACTGCCAGCACCGGAAGCGCGTTCATCATCACCGAGCATGACGTGAGGAGAGCCTTCAAGAGAGTGAACACCAGGAAAGCAGCAGGACCAGACGGCATCTCAGGCCGCATTCTCAGAGCCTGCGCAGACCAGCTAGCACCTGTGTTCACTGAGATATTCAACATCTCTTTATCTCAGTCGGTGATCCCCACATGCTTCAAAGAGTCCATTATTGTTCCAGTCCCAAAGAAACCTCATCCTGCTTCCCTCAATGATTATCGCCCTGTAGCCCTCACTTCAGTAGTGATGAAGTGCTTTGAACGCCTGGTCAGAGACTTCATCATTTCTTCACTACCAGACACACTGGACCCACTACAGTTTGCATACCGTCCAAACCGTTCCACGGACGATGCAATGTCACATCTTCTCCACACATCTCTCACTCACCTGGACACTCGGAGGGGGAATTATGTGAAAATGCTCTTCATCGACTACAGCTCTGCATTTAATACCATAATTCCCTCCACACTCACCACCAAGCTGGAGCACCTGGGACTCAGCTCATCCATGTGTCAGTGGATCTCCAATTTTCTGACTGGCAGACCACAGGCAGTAAGGATGGGCGGCCATGTCTCAGCCTCCATCACTCTTAGTACTGGAGCCCCCCAGGGTTGTGTTCTGAGCACCCTGCTGTACTCTCTGTATACCTCTGACTGCGTGGCCACTACCAACTCCACCACCGTCATCAAGTTTGCTGACGACACTGTCGTGGTGGGCCTGATCACCAACAACGATGAGACGGCTGGAGGAGGAGGTTGGAAATCTGGAGAACTGGTGCCAAAGAAACAATCTCCTCCTGAACGTCAGCAAGACAAAGGAGCTGATAGTGGACTTCAGTACAAAGCAGGAGAGGAACTACCAGACCCCCATCATCAACAGGAGCCCAGTGGAGAGAGTGGACAGCTTCAGATACCTCGGTGTTCACATCACGCAGGACCTGACATGGTCCTGTCACATCAACACCGTGGTAAAAAAGGCCCGGCAGCGTCTGTACCACCTCAGACGCTTGAGAGACTTTAGACTGCCCTCCAAGGTGCTCAGGAATTTCTACTCCTGCACCATAGAGAGCATCCTGACGGGAAACATCACGACCTGGTTCGGGAACAGCACCATGCAGGACAGACGAGCTCTACAGAGGGTGGTGCGATCAGCTGAGCGCATCATCCGCATCGAGCTCCCTGACCTGCACTCAATCTACACTAAGCGGTGCTGGACCAAGGCCAGGAAGGTCGTGAAGGACCTCAGCCATCCCAACAATGGACTGTTTACTCTGTTGCGGTCTGGGAAGCGATTCCGCTCCCTGAGGGCCAACACAGAGAGACTGAGGAGGAGCTTCTTCCCGCAGGCGATAAGGTCTCTCAACCACACCACTAGGCAAAACTAACACAATATTTTCACAATACAATATTTTCACAATATTTTCACAATTCTCAAAATCAATCAATCAATCTTTATACATCAATGGACAATATGGACAACTCCACGCACATCACATCTACACTACATGTTCACGTTTACATTCTGGACCATTACACAAAGTCACTTTAATAACCATTGCACAAAGTCACTTTTTCTATGCATACTTGCACAAAATTATAGTTCTATATATACAATATATTTCTATTTTCAGGTTCTATTTTTTCTAGTTAAATTTTTATTTAAATTTTTTTATCATATTTCTTCTATTGATATTTATTACTTATAAGTTTTAATTCTCTTTTTAAGGTCACTGGCGGTCGTGTAAGCATTTCACTACATTTCGTACTGTGTATGACTGTGTATGTGACAAATAAAATTTGAATTTGAATTTGACCCTCGACAGGACCCTGCTCCCATCTATCACCCAATGAACCCCTCCGGTCAGTCTCAGGAACTCAGGCAACCACACAGAGCGGACTTTGCTATTCATCATGGAGGGATCTCACGCTACAATCGTTCTGGGCCTGCCCTGGCTAATCCGTCACAACCCACAGAAAGATTGGGAGAGGAGCCTGGAGCCCATCATGTTCCATGACCTGCCTAGAGCTGCAGCCACACCTTGCCTCAGCCAAGCCCCTGCAGGGGAACCACCATACCTCACCCACGTCCCCTCAGAATACCATGACCTCAAGGAGGTCTTCAGTAAATGCCATGCTACGCCACCTCTCCCCCAACCCCCCTCCCCCCCTCACCGCACATACGACTGCACCATCGACCTGCTTCCAACCTCACCCAAGGGCCGCCTATACCATTATATTTGCTAGCTGTACTCAAGGGAAGGTTGAGTGGCTTTTCAAAGTCCCTTTGTGTGGTTTTTGGATTTTGACAAATATAGTACAGTGGAACTTTGAATTCATTCTGGAACCGGGCTTGTATTTCAAAACACTCATAATTCAAAGCAAATTTTCCCATAAGAAATAATAGAAACTCAAATTATTCATTCCACAGCCCCAAAAAATAAATACATAAGAATAATTAAAATAAATTAGAGAGAAGGAATCAGCCCCTCCCATCTCCCCTTTTTCATCTTACACAGTAAACCTTTCTTCTCTCTTATTTGAATTTCACACAAACACACACACACATTAACGGAAAGACTGTTTTGTCGGAACATTAGCAAGGAACATCGCTAATGACACTCACGTGACAAACAAAAGAACCTACACTTTCCTTTGAAAAGAATTGCGACAGAGCAGTGTTTCTGTGTAAAACAGAGAGAGAGAGAGAGAGTGTGTGTGTGTGTGCGTGCGTGTGTGTGTGTGTGTGTGAAGCTGAGAGGGGTTGGGGATGGGGTGTAAAGGCGAAAGTGTGTGTGTGTGTGTGAAGGGGCATGGTGTCAAATTACGTGCACACACATAACGACAGGCTAAAACAGAGATGGAGAAAATGGATCTCAAACCTTTGTTTTGCTTAACACGTACGCACACACGTGTGTTATAAGAAACAGTACACGTGCACTGTACACACACGCTCACAAACACACAATAAAAGATGTTTTATACGCACACACCTGGTCACAATGTTATATTAAACAGTACACGCGTGTACAGATTATACCAGTAAAAGATGGGCACTTAGACCTAGCAGGGAAGACAATTACCCACAATTCCACAGCGCAAGAGAGAAAAAAAAACATTGGCTCAGTTGTGATCACATGATGCTTGCTGTCAAAACAAGAAGCGCATGCGTGCTGCATGATATTCGGCACTCGTAAACCAAGACTTGCTCGGTTTTCAAGTCAAAATTTATTAAAAATCTTTGCTCGTCTTGCGGAACACTCGCAAACTGTTTTAATCGTAATCCAAGGTTCCACTGTATTATAAATGATGATCAAACATCTCAACCTCAGTCTCATTAGTCCAAATAATATTGTTCTAGAACCTTTGTAGTTTGTTCCTTCGGGCAGTATTAATTTTGAGAGAAGGGTTTTTTCCTAGCCACCTTTCTGTGGAAATCATATTTGTTTTGTCTTATTCTGGCTGGAATATAAATATTAAATATATTTACGTGATGTGGCTGATTTAGGTCTAAGATGTGTCTAAGATGTTTCGTGAATCATTTTTTATCTTTACTAAGATTAATTCCTTAATTTAAGGGGAAATTCTAAGAGATTTAGGTCAAAGTTCACAAAATTAAAAGCCTCTGGAATGTCATTCTATACATACACGAAAAATCCCCCCAAAAATCATTAGTCAATCTTAAAATTCAACACATGGCGCTGTAAATTTTTTAATACGCACTTACGAGTGTGCAATTGAAGTCTACTGGGAGTCCTAGACTAAAAGTGATTTAGAAAACTTTAGAGCAACTCAAAGTAAGAAAAGTAATTCTTAGTACATCTTAGTGAGGAGGTCTGGTTGACCCCGTTTCTAGGGATGATGAGGCAATTCAAGGACTGCAATTGGTTGATAAAAAATCTGGAAAGGTCTTGAAATGCTATCTTTGTGAAAATAGAATATATGATAATATATATGATAAACCAAATTGGACAGAAGAGTAGTGTTTACTTTTACGTTCAGTGTTTGAAAAATATTTCTTCTTTCCACCATTTTGTCCTTTGCTATAGAAACTCTTAAGCCTCTTAAAAGTCCTCCTCTCTACCCTTAGGAATAGAGGGCAGTAGCTTAGGAGGTGTTTTTAGGCCTAAGATGTTTCGTGAATCATTTTTATCTTTTCTAAGATTTTGTCCTAAATTTAAGGGGAAATTCTAAGAAAATGTCATAATTCTAAGAATTTTCTTAGAATTTCATCACTAGGACCAACTTTTAGGCTTAAGGATCTTTGTGTGAATATGGGCCCTGATGTGTAATGAGATAGATGGAAGTCGCTATGGGTAAAAGTGTCTGCCAAATACTATAAATGTGTCCTTGAGGTCATGGCTCCCCTTTCCTCTTGCTATGATTTAGTCACACACCTTAGTGGTACAAAACAACAAACTGCCAAAAAGTCTGTTTTATAAAGTTATCTCCATTTTTTGATAATTATTTTCCTTTTTAGTTTTTTTTTTTTTTTTGGCATTTTAGTAATACCATGTAGCACCAATTATGTTCTTGTAAAAGTGAGTACAGTGTAGTTATTTTTTTCCCCACATGCTTTCTGAATTTTTTTTTATTATAGAATTTTAAAATTAAAACAGGGTGTTATTTGTTTTTTTCACATGACTGTAATATATATATATTTTTTAAATGAATAAAAAAATCTTCGAAATGATTGTGCATATCACGCCCAGTGAATGTACAACAGACATTACAGTAAAGATGCTGTTAAAGGAAGCTGAGATTATGCTGAAAAATGCTGAAGTACTTCTTTAATTATGTAAAAGCTACGTTTGGTTTTACTATGATTTTAGTTTTTCTCATTTCACTTGTAAAAAAAAAAAAGTAAAGTAAATGGTAATACATCAGGATTAGCCACGGGGTTTGTTTCCATCCTCAAAAATCAACCAGTTCATCTCTCTCTCTCTCTCTCTCTCTCTCTCTCTCTGGCTTGTTTTTTCCTTTTCTTATCATTTAACTCCCACATATTGATGGTTTTTAGCTGCATCGTGGCAACACAACCCTGGAGCATCCTTACACGACACACATTCTTTTCCAGCTCAGTCACAAAGTAAACTCATACTTTGTGTATATGTGTGTGTGTGTGTGTGTGTGTGTGTGTGTGCGGGCTATATTGATTTCCTTTCCAGCACTAACGCACTTCCTGAACTGTTTTGTGTGCTCATTATTGGCAAGTAAAATGAGAGCCTTTATTAGGCCAAAGGTCATGTGGTTAAGATGATAATGATGATGATGGTGATGATGAAGATAAAGGAGATAATGAGGATGATGATGATGATAATGATTAAGTCTATTGCTTGACATCAACAGTGATTATAAAGTTGCAGTAATCCTGGTGATGAAGAGGATGGTGATGATGACGAAGGTCATGAGAGCCTCCTCAATCACGTAGCGTTGTTCATGCATTACTAAACTGTTTTTATCTTTTGAAGCAAGTACAACCTGGGATACACAGTGGAAAAATACAACATGTGTGTGTGTGTTGGGGGGGGGGCACTTTTAAGGACAAAAAAAAGAAGCAGAACGAGAGTGTGTTCAGTTTTTATCTCATTCTGTCAGAACCTGGCAACCAGATGCTGTAGCTCCTCTACCACCACCGCACTGTGTACTCTGTAGTTTAAACATTTACACACACACACACACACACACACACACACACTTCCATACACCTGACACAGACCTTCCCACACACTCAGCATACATCCCTGAAGCTCCGGGTTTGTAGAACAGAATGGGACCTCGCACAGCAGGTGAGTAGAAACACACACACACACACACACACACACACACACACACACACACACACACGTATATATCCATACTGTACACATATTTGTAGAATTGAACACACAGAATTTGTATAAGACAATACTAAATGTGTTTACAGGATTTTTGTTACGAGGCAGCTGTGAAGCAGAGTCAGTCAATAAGAGTTTATGGGTCAGTGTTTCTTAAAAAAAAAAAAGGAAAGAAAAAGGGAAAGAAAGAAAAAAAGAGATTTAGGTCAAAGTTCACAAAAATAAAAGCCTTTGGAATATCATTCTATGTATGTATATAGTATGCCAAAGTACATACAGGTATGTGTGTATACATACTACATACTATAACATACTATATATACATTTTAACATATACTGTATATTTATATACATATAATAAAACTATAAATGTGGCGTGTCTCTACATTGAAGGTATTTGTAAATAAAATCTTGTGATGTAAGATGAGTAATAGTAAACATCAAAAAGATTTTGCAAATTTTTTCTGTCTGTCTGTTTGTGCACGCATCATGAAAAATCACAAAAAAAATCATTAGTCAATCTTAAAATTCAACACATGGCGCTGTAATTTTTTTAGTACGCACTTACGAGTGTGCAATTGAAATCTATTTAATAAACATGATCTCACACCTTCATTCCGCACACTTCATAGTAACATGTAAAAACTTTAGTTCACTCCAAAATTCAACAGGGGGCATTGGGCATTTTTTTTTTTAAATGTACTTAGCAGGTTGCAATTAAATTTCAGACAAATGAATTAACGGGCACATCTAGTATAAATAGCAAAAAAACATATCTAGTTCCTTTAATTTTTTTTTGTTCCCTTTCCTTGTTCCCGTCCTTTTCTTTTTACCTTATCTATTTAATTAGCACATGGATACAAATTAGTGTGCTATATTTATCTGACCTACAGAACTTTTTGATTAGCTGACTCTCTCTCTCCCTCTCTCTCTCTCTCTCTCTCTCTCTCTCTCTCTTTCAGTCGGGCCGTCCAAACAGCACAAGGTTTCTCGGAATCGTCATGGTAGAAGGAGTGACGGGTATTACGATGATTCTCCTGTGCTCAATAACCCAAAGTCAGGTGTGTGTGTATGCGTGTGTATGAGCGAGTGTGTATGCTTCAACTCAAGTGCTTGTGATTTGCCTCCTCCCGTCTCTGTGTTGTAACTTTAACAAGTATGCATCATTACCTGGAGAGACTGGAGGTCAAATCAACAACCTTGAACACTTTGCCTGCTTGGCCTCATACACAGCAAGCTGAGTGTTCTGAAACCTTTTTATCATTGACTTTTTTCAACAATTTGTGCTGCATTGGATTTTTGGTGGGATCGGCTCACACAGCCTGGTCTTCGGTACCCACAGGTGTAGGTGAGCTTTGGGCATCTTGTCACCAGATTATAATTGCTAATCAATTGTTAGAATTTACTGTACATAAAGTCTGGGGGTAAGTGTGTAACAGTCAGATGACCAACCACCTGTGAGTCAGAAACGCGTAAAATGTTAAACAAGTCATATTCGGATAAAAAAAAAATTTCAGAACAAATTCTGTCTAAATTGATTGAGGGTTAAAATCTTGTTTCCAGTACAATAAAAAAAAAAAAAAATTAAAAAAAATCGAAACATTTTGTCCAACAGATGAATTTCAGTCTCACATGCCTCATGCATGGTTAATGACGCTTTAACTGCAGGTACCCCAATGTTCGGCTGAAGACACTGGGGCAGAAACATAAAAATATCATTTCTGTGTGTGTGTGTGTCCATGTGTGTCTTTGTCAGTGTTAAAAAGGCAGGTGAGTCCAGAAGAGCTGCAGAGACCTGGAGGGAAATACCTAAAGAGGAGCTTTACTGTGAGTATCCATGCAACCAGAGGCAAACTAACTCCGATCTACAGCCAAGGTTGCTGTTCAACAAGAGCACAGAAATATCAATCCTGTGGTCTGTTGTTTTGCGTCTTCGTGCAGATCGTCGGTGACGCCGTGGGCTGGGGGTTTGTCGTGAGAGGCAGCAGTCCGTGTCACATTCAGGCTGTCGATCCGAGTGGACCAGCTGCCGCTGTCGGAATAAAGGTGGGAAAAACTGATATGTGGAAAATCTAAACAGATAAAGAGAGCGTAGTGTGTGTCCTCAGGCAGAGTCCAGTGGATGTGTGTTTCATCAAAATCACTTTTATTTGTCTACATACATAGAAACATTTAGAATTATGCCCAAAAAGTCTTAACCTCCTCATAACAGGAGAGTTCGAGTGTGTGTGTGTGTGTGTGTGTGTGTGTGCATGTTTGTGTGTGAGCTCCGTTAAAGTTGCCTCCCTTATAAAAAGAAAACTTATTAAACTTCTTGTCCTTTTAGAAGTTTTTTATTTAATTACGTCCTGTTCTTGATTATTTTACTGCAGTCCCCGCTTTCTCCACTTGTTCATGATGACATTCACAATGCTCTGTGGTTTATCCAATGATGTGGAAAGTCTTTTATAATCCGTTCCTTATCAACAGGAAGATCCTGTACTTGCGTTGTAAGCTGCTTTTTCTGAGCACACGCCTCATTATGAAGTGCACACTTACTGCACGCAAACAGATTATTGCAAATGTTGAAAAACATTCTGAAAAACATTTTAAATTAATTTCAAGGAGATTTCCAATCATCATAACGAATCAGAAACTATTTTCCTGAATACTTGCTTGCGACAACAGTGTCAGGCTGAACACTGAGAGATGTAAAGTATACCTCGGCTCTTTGACCTTTTCTATCAGACGTTGGTGTTTCTGCTCAGAAGAATCACTGTGAAATACTGTACCTGAGCAGCATCTTAACTTTATTCTTAATGGAGGTATTTTACATAATACATAAATAAATAAATACAGTCGCAATACGAAATTTGCAACCCACAAATTGTAAAAATTTCTTTTTATTTTAAATGTGGTCAAAAATGCATATAAATGCCTAATTTCATTTCAAACTCAGCTTAATACATTACCTTTGCAAAATAAAAGAATGTAAAGGTACCCTATATACTGTACAGTACTGTACTGCTGTGTCTCCCACAGTGCTAGAATGTAAAATACCCATGTTGCCCCTATGTCTATATGTACTGTCATTCATGCAAGCACTTTTTAATTTTTTTTTTCTTGATTTAAGTACTGTTGGGTAAATACAGTGATAATATATCGTTCCCCATTCATGTGCTCTCTCCACAGTACTAATAAATTTATACAGTATCATATTTTAAATGAAAATCTAGCTGAATTTAAGCTAATATTTGTTACAAAATTATATATATATATATATATATATATATATATATAATTTTACGTAAAATATATTGTCCCCAATAGTTTAGGATAAAAACGTATAAAGAAAATAAATATTGCCATGGAAAATTTAATTTAAAAAATATAATAAAATAAAATATAAAGTCATAATGTATGGCCTCAATATAGAATAGCAACCAGATGGTTAAAGTAATGTATAGGCATGACATGCTAATGAATGAGGCTTTTAAACAATTGTGTCCTAGTTACGCTGTTCATGACAACGTCCCAAACATTATGATTTCTTTAACAATTAAAAATGAATTTCAAGGTTGCCCCTAAGTGTGTGTGTGTGTGTGTGTGTGTGTGTGTGTTAATTCTCTAGCTGAAAACCCCATTAGATATTGCACTTTTTGTACCTCAAACTCTATTTATTTCACTCCTTTTTAAAATAAGACATGTCTATAAAAATAAGATAATGCTGAGCCACACACCACCAGAAGACAGCAGAGCTGAGCAACAAGCCGAGGGAGGGCCTCTTCTTATATGAGGTCACAACAGAGGAAAAATATGAAAAAGGACAAAAAACAGGTTTCTTTTTTTTCTTTTGTCATTAAAGATGTCAAAGATGTTATTTGTACACACGCACAGTGGAGACCCATCCGACTGCAAAGTGAATTTTGCACAAAAGATCAGAAACAGAAACATTCACAATATTAATGTTGTAAATTACAGTTACGTTTGATGTGTGTGTGTGTGTTTGTGTGTGTCTAAAGGTATGTCAGTTTGTAGTGTGTGTAAATGGGGTGAACGTTTTGGAGATGGACTATCGGACAGTCAGTCATCTCATCCTGACCGGACCGCGCACTGTTGTCATGGAGGTGATGGAACCAGTCGACTGCTGAGGACACGACGAAAGGGAGCAACTCTAAAACCCGAAGAAGAATTCGAAAAGAATTGGGAGAAAAAAGACTAAAATATGTTGGGCCACATAATATACAAGGTAATGACTCATAAACTGGTGCATCGGATTGCCCGGGAAAAAAAAAAGTGTAAATTGAACCCTTTGTATTTCTAAAGAGAAACTTTTGGGTGTGTTGACTGCAAAACAGCTCAGGTGCAGGCGAAGTCCACTTGTACAAGAGCATCTCGAACCAACAGGTGGAAATACTACAATCCTAAGAGTAAAGCCAATGTTGGCCAATTAGAAGCCTGAAAAAGAAGGCTATTATCGGGTGCGTCACACCTAACCATAAAACAAAGGTAACACCATGTTCAAAGTAAGCTTTATGTGTGGAGGAAAATCCAGGACGCATAAAAAATAGTGGCTTGTATTGTCATCCCAACCATATACAGATATGTACAGTTCAGTGAAACGAAACAACCATGGTGCTACATAAAACAACACAGAACTACACAAAACTAAAATAATTACAATAAGGAACATAAATGCACAAAGTGCATAAGTGCAAAACCCTGCTAAAAAAAAAAAAAACATTATGCACATGTGGAAATATTTGACCCCAACACTATGTAATGCCAGAACTGAAAAGCATTCAGTGAGTTTAAAGGAATGATGAAATGATACCTATTTAATGATCTTTTATAAGCCAACCATAAATGCAGTGAGGTGGAATAAATATAACAACACTATACTTTTTCTTTTTTTTAACATACTTCCAGTCCATGTTTCTGCTTTAAATACAAAAACATACAGTAATAATGTCTTTTGTGTTTGATCTTATGAACATGAACAAAAACATATTTAATTCACAAGTATAAACAATACCGTGATACATACACAGAAATCAAATTAAGATGTGTAAAAACAGGCCTTGCAAAAAAACTGCACCTGGTTTCATTATCATCATAAAATAAATTGTCATGGGTGGAGGGGATTTCATGCCACAAAGAGCAATCATGATGAAGATAAAGGAGCTAACTAAACCTTTCGGTCTAACATTTTTTCAAATCATTCCCAGAGCCATAGCAGACTAATTATTCGAAAGCTAACAGAGAAGTCAGCAGTCATTAGAAAAAATTGCATGATGATCTGAAAGCGACAGTAGCATCAGTTAGACAAAACAGGAAGCAATGAAGTACAATACAATTCAACTCATCTGCTACAAAACAACAAGCACATACTTATACATAGACATAGGCTGAGGTATTTAGACAAATTCTTTTGAAATAACTCTTTACCAATAATTCAGCTCCTCATGTATATATAAAAAAAAGGTGTGTGTCTAATTCTTAAGAACAGTATACTGTATCCAAAGTGAAACATGGTGGTGTGAGCATCATGATGCACGATCGCTCCTCTGCAAATGGTACTGGATGCATGACAAGCCATGATTGCCAGAAACATGAATGGGGCAATGTACAGTACCAGGATGTTCAAGAGAAGAATTTAATCCCAATAGCCAGGAAATTCACTCTGGGTAGAAGATAAACATCAATAAAACATCAACTGCAAACACTTAGGCCTTCAGTCACTTAAAAATGAAAGTGGAGGTGCTTGCATGGACTAGCCCTGCATCTCCTGACTTAATTTTAAAGGAATTTAAAAAAATTAAAGATGACTTGCCAAGAGGAATGAGATTAAAATCAAACCACGGTGCTGAAAAAAAAAAGATAATTTTTACCCGAGACTTCTCGAAGCTGTGATTGTCATCGACAGCCTGCAACAAAGTGGTAATGTTATTAATGATAATTTGTGGTGTTTCTATTGATTTGGCCGTATCTGTTTTTTTTTCCATCAAATGTACAAACTCAAAAGACATTATGTGTATAAATTTCAAGTGGGTATGTGTACTGGAAAAATCTTAATAAATACTTCTCCTTTCACTACATTAGCAGATATTTATTACTAGATCCTATCAGCACTTATCAGATTGTAGATATTGTTCATTTGAGATGATGATTAGTAGGAGTTTTCAACTAGCAATTTTATACTCATGGACAAAAGAAACATTACGCATATACATTTCTTACTAAATTAATTTCTGTGAAATTTTTAAAATTTGTTTTTATACAACGTGTGTCCATCAGGAGCAGAAATGAAACCAAAATTCAGACAACAGTGACAATGATGTACAGTAGAGTCAACATTGGTCCACGACACATCTTTCTTGCATGTCCATCAATTTATTGTGTGTAAGCTGGGATTACCAGTAGCGGTAGTGGCAGCATTTTTTTTTTTGTTTTTTTTTTTTGCATGATTTCTCAAATGACACTATTGCATTAGTTTTTCTTGTCTTGGTGTTGATGCTCTTGGCCTTCCAGGCGTAGGGCGATGGAACCAGTTGTTCGGAATCTGTTCCATATCCTGGAAATGGTGTTCCTTGAACTTTCGATACTAAGGCTCTACTGAGCATGACAGTGATTTTACCTTATCTGTGTTATATATTTTTCAAGGCAAACACAATTATAAATTTTATTTTGGGCTTTTATAAAGGTCCAATTTTTTTTTTTTATAGTGCAATGTTACCTTCTTCCATGTGTAAGTGCCAAATCTAAAATGAAACTGAAACATCACACCAAGAAAATATGGCAACATAATAGTGATGTGGATTAAAAAGCTCCAGTTAATACCATCTATGATCAGTTCTAGAATTAACTAAAATTTAAATAAATTTAAATTTAAATATTTGGTCCAGGAAAAAATGGGACCTCTGGTTTACACATGCTGAAGTATATTTATGCTAATGTATATAAAATTTAAATATGTAAAGTTAACCTTAAACATTTATCACAAACATTTAAACTCAACAGTGTAAACACAATAAACATGATTTTAATTTAAAACTAAATTTTTTTAATAATTAATTTAACATTTTATAATTTTATATGTGACTTAATCCATAAATACATGCAACACAAAAATGTATTAACCAAAATATGTAGTGCTACTGTACATAATTATTTTTATTATTTGACCTACTTTCATTGTTTTCACTAAAAACTGGAGGATTTTTATGTTAATACACATGATTATTCTATATCTGTCTCCGTTACAAGTCAAAGTATGATTTATTATACTGCATGTACACACTCTAAATCATTTAAAGATGTGTTTTCTTTTGTGGTATGATGGCACACCTGCATGTGGTTGTGTATTTAAATTATACAGTCTTGTTTCATAACTTGTTACATACAGTACCTGGTTGATTCTTTCAGTTAAGGTTAGAGGTCATGTGTGCACTTCAAATAAATTTGTATGCATGTAACTTGTTGGAATGTTCTTCATTTTCAAACTTAGTTTTGTGATATGTAATCCCTCACTAAACTTCACAAATGTGATAAATTAAATGTATAGAAACACAAATCTGCAACTTAGAATTTACACAGCAGATGTTTAAGCTACAGTATTTTTCTTAAGCATAATTAATTTAATGTAAGCAGTATATGCTTACTATACACTGGCTTTTTTATTGGCAAATGAGTTAACCATTTTGCGAGGAAACAAAAATCCTGATCCTCTGAGCCATCGACTTTAAATAATAGTTAATAAGACTATATATAGCTAATATGTAATGAAAATCTCATTTATCATGTTAAACTGTGTCATTTCTTTTTTTTTAGATACTTTGTAAAAGATTATTAAAAAGAGGTATTTAAGATTAAGATGCTAAATCAAAGCAAAGTCCAGTACTAATCAACCTTTTGATCTTGGGGGCGTGGCCTAATTTAATATAATTTCAGCTATTGGAGAGATTTGCAAACAGCTGTGTTACTTAAACGGGGTCTATAAACACTAAACGCACAAAGCTTTTCATATAAGGTAAGATGTAGAACAACAGAGCATCACTTTCCGAGTTCTTGCATAACTTTATAAACATAAACATCAAAATTAAATCATTATGACAGCTGAGGGTTGAGTCGAGACTGCAATATTTCAATCTTGGCTTGATACAAATACTGTATTTTAATTATTTCCTTGGACCAACTCATTGGCATATTCCACTCGCACCTTTAGATCCTACCTGAAATTAACTCAGAAAAAAACAAGTGTCAAAGGAAGTAACAGACATTGTTGGTGTTTATGAAGAGTCTTTATACTGTACAGTAGCTTTTAACTTCCAACAATGAACATTAAATTAATCTTTTGAGTCACAAAAGCAAATTGTACATTTTAGTAAATTGTGTGTCACCTCTTTCACATAGAAAGTGATGGACAGATGCTATACACCCCCAAGCTACTAAGTGCGTGCAAGCATGAATGCAGCATTAGCTTTCTAATTCCACTGCAAGCATACATAAAATGAACTTTCAACATCAAACATGTCAAGGTTTAATGTGGGTATTTAACTATCAAATCCTTCATATGTGTTTTGTTAATTTGTAAGTGACACCAGATAAAATTGTCTAATTAATGCATAGATTTATCTGCTTATACACAAAGCTTTTTTATTTTAATAGCATTAATTGTCACCATAAACAGCATGGCAGTTGTACATTGCTGTGGTCCAACACAGGGGTCTCAAACCATTTCCAGAATGGGTTGGTGTGAGTGCAGGTTTTCATTCCAACTAAGCAGGTGCCACACCGCGTAGTCTACTGAAAGCCAAGAATGAGTAATTAAACAGGTGAAATCAGCTGTGGCTTCTGCTGGGTTGCAATGAAATCCTGCACGCACACACACACACACCAGCCCTTTCTGGATTAAGTTTGAGAATCCTGGTTTAAGAGGAAATACTTCAGAATCACAAGATGCTGAGATTGGAAAGTGATCAACTTTCAAGCGGAAACTTTTCTTTTTTTCCCATAACAACTACATACAGTGCTCATCCCGCAAGACTGCACTCAAATCTTTATATGTTTTAGGTGACAATTCTGACATTTGTTTTTTATCTAATATTGTTATAGTGTTATTTACCACTTGATGTTATTTATTTATTTATTTATTTTGTTTACATTTTTGTACTGGAAGGGTACAAATAAAATGCATTATTATTATTATTATTATTATTATTATACTAGTACTCTATACTATATTCTATTTAGTATTAATCAAAGCTCAGCATAAAAGTTGTTGGACTAAAATGTACAGTTGCAGTGAAAACCCTAGATGGCAGTATAATCTTCATTTCTACTTGTTCACAGTAGATGAAACAGAAATTAATACACTTTCCTACAATAGTATGCCCCAGTTTATTACATGCAGTTTATTATGCAGTTGCTAGTTTATAAATATTAGATATTCTTCGATTAAGCTTGGTTTTTACTTAGTAGAGGACACATTTGAATCCGAAGCTCATCTCATTTTATGAAAATATGAATAAAACATCACGCAACATCAGATCATATGATGCGGGGGTTTTTTTTCTATGCAAAGTCTTCTTTAAATTTATTCCCAGTTTTGAAAAAATATAGAATAAGCAGTACATCTAATGAAGTCAAAGGTCAGATGGTAAGGAGCACAGAGGTACTGGCCTGGAATACTGTAAGAGAGAATAGAATGTGTCAAGTGTTGAAAATTACCATACTGTACAGCAAGAGAGAAAGATCTCCTGATCCTTATGAATGCTCAAGCTACATTGCATTAAATATTATTTTAAGTTTGAATTTGTTTTTACATCAACAAGTCTGCTGTGTGGTTTGGTGCGAACTGAGGTGATCTCAAACTTTTGGCCTAATAATCACGTTTATGCACTTTAGTTACAGTACACGGAACTGTTCTGTGCTTGTGCACACTTGCTCAGAATGTATAAATAAGGACATGGAAGCGCACTCACATCTGCTCGTAGACCTCAAGACACTGTGTTTTACAGTAGACTTAAGTGCTGTGATTATGCATATATTAGCATATACTGTATATGCTTGGACAACTCCTTACACAATGTTCCATGTACCCATATCTATATAACACTATTGTTTATTATATATATATATATATATATATATATATATATATATATATATATATATATATATATATATATATATACAGTACACTAAGTTACCTGTTTATTAGCAGTATTTTATCTTGATGTAGTTGGCAAAGCCATAAAGGAGTTGAATTGTGGAATGTTGAATGTTAGGATGTTTATTATCCAATAATAACCTGGCAGATATCCTGCTTATGATAAAAATGGTGGATAAACACTGGCTTTTAAATAGCATTTCAAAAAGATCATTATTTATGTTGCCCATTCCTACTTTTAAACATATTATCTTTCATGCCTTTTAGCTACAAGTGTGGCATTAAGATCACACACACACACACACACACACACACACACAAGCACCTGGGGTGCCTGGGGTAATTTACATCCTGACAGTATACTCCTACAACAACATGGCATGAAGGCTAACCCTAACTTGACATCATTGCACGTATGTTCATTCCTCGTAAAATGCATTATAGAGTCAAAAAGATGTTTCAGTGTTATCATTAAAAAACTAGCCAAATGTATCACGATGGTTATTGATGGACTGAACTATTGTTAGTTAGTTCTGACCGAAAAATCTGATTGGATGAGAGGCATTGTGGTGATAATAGACAGTAACAGCACTGGGTTTAACCATCTGTATGACTCCACGTCCCAAGCATTTCAATAATTGTTCATTACACTAACTGTCTGTCGCAGCATGGGAGAAAGTAGGTCTGTATGGTCCGCAGTACTGAGAAGAGAGCAGCTGCCTGCCAAAACCTACTTCTAAAGCTAGTTAAAGAAACACTTACTGATAACATTATGCAATCTTAAACATCACACAGTTTCCTTGATGTCGTTCTGAACCTGTGTTGTTCTGTTAATGGCTAACATGAGCTACAAAGCAAAGTAGCTTCTAATACAAGTCTGAACCCCTCTCTAACCCCTGATTATGGGCACTTTATTTATACTCATACTCAAGGGTGCTAACAAGGCATAACACATCCTAGCGTACTAGCATTCCATTTAAATTTATTTGGGAATTAGCCAGGAGGTGGAAGTATAAAGTAAGCAACAGCACTCCCTCTTGTGTAACATTGCTTAATTGTGAATTGTATATAGTAAGCAATTTTGTTTTCATATGTCTTTGACATATTAATTAGTTTTGATATAATAAGGCCAGGGAATCATGGACTGACATAGACGCTTACAGAACGTAAAGTGCAGGAGAATCTTATTACTGCGGGAGAATCTAAAATTACTGGTTTTCTGCTTTTTTCTAGTTATTAAACTGACAGCTTTCTGTCCCCAGCAATTAACCTCAACCTCTGATTAACAAAGTTATTATTTTTAGTGGGCCAGCTCTCACACTTGACATACGCCATAGGCTATTACCTACTAAATGTCTATATGAGTAATAGGCTATTGAACACTGACAATATACTGTTATCCAGCGCAGGGGTGTCATAAAGGGGGTAAATAAGAACAATTCCAAGGGCTCTTAAGTGAAAGGGGGGCCATTATGAATGCTATGGCAACAGTTGACTTTCTTAAGGTTGGGGGTGCAGTATATTATGTTTACAAGGGGCCATAATGTCTAATGGTGCCCCCACTTCAGCGTACATTCTGGTACCTCATGTTGGTAGTCTTATTTCATAGCCTTTATTTGAGAAAAAAGATCATGCATTTATGATTTAAGAAAATTAACCATAGTGTATGACTGGGTGTGTGGTGTGATTGGGCCCTGCGCTGGTTTGGCACCACATCCATGGTGCATCCTGCCCAAGTTCTCCAGATAGGCTTCATACCGCCTGCAACCCTACAAAGGACAAGAGGTATATACTGTACTGGATGGTTGATTTCAGTGGATGGATATTTCAGTACATCATACTGTAGATACACTGCCACTTACACTTTGCCAAGTTTGTTAGATTTTAAGTTATGATTATTTGGATTAAACAAATAGCTTCCCCTCCTTCTCCACCACTGAAAATGTTTGTAGAGTGAACGAGCTTGGGGCAGCATGATCCCCTCCCCAATGGGCCGCTATTAATCTTTCCTGCAGTTCTCATTTTTGGCCCTAGGTGCAAGTATAACTTTGTGGAAGTTCACCTAGACAGGTAAGTAAATTGCTATCTTATTATATTTGTCAAATAGCAAAAAATCTAATATAAAAAATAAATTGAGATAATTCGTATTTCAAATAAATGTAAAATGTATTATTATTATTATTATTATTATTGTTTGCTTCCTAAAAACTGCATCAGAAGAAACACAAATGATAACCGCCTGATCCAGTGCCACCCAGAAGATGAACACTTCCCATTTGAGTCTCGTTCCTCTCAACGTTTCTTCCTCATATAGGCTGAGGGAGTTTTTACTCATGCTGCGTTTTTATAAGCACATTATTCCACATTCCTTTGATGTCTAACTCTGAGTGTTACTTCAAGGTCACGCTCTCTCTCACACACATTTAAACACCCAGAGTTCCTCTGTCATGGGAAAAAGTAAGTGATGGAATTTATGGTCGGTCATTTCTAGTCTGTCATGGATGTGACCTGGCAGTCACAGCGATCTCAAACTCTACATTCCTCCGCTCAGCTCTTGGCCTGTTCAGGCACATCCAACACGGACGACGGACAGAGAGAGAGAGCAAACAAGAGAAAGAGAGGGATTTGCTTTGTAGCCCGCGGCTTCCTCTGCGCTGCAGTTAGAGTTTAGAAAGCCTCTTGGGGTACATTCCTGTGTTTTACAAGATATAGTGTGCCATTTTTGTGTGCGGGAAACTATATATTATTACAGTATATTTCAAATAAAAAAACATAAAATAAAATGAGAAAGAATTATTTACACACCACTAGTTTGGTATCTCATCAAGCTGACAAACCTGACCTGCATTAATGTGCAGGTGTACATGGGTTCTTAATAATGTGGACAGCCCATGTATATATGGATTTTGACCAGGATTACCTCAGGTACATTGCTGCATGTGGTCTGATGATGGATGGGATGCGAATAGCTGGTGGTGCGCTGCAGGTGTGGAAGGGTCTGGAGGCGAAGTTCTGACAACAGGGTAAGTGGCTCTCAGATACAGGGTTATTCTAGTAGCAAGAAATGCTTATACAAAAACATATATGTGTTTTTTTCTATTATTATTATTATTATTATTATTATTATTATAAAATGTGTACTACAATAGTTTATCTTCACTGAGAATGTACAAATCCATTTCATAGATACAGTGCATATTTCTCAGAAAATAAAAAAGATTTTTTTAGCTACTACAAAAAACTTTCAGATATGATTCAACTGCATACAATAATTATAAGCATAAAAATAAACATTACTATTCTTGATGCACATTCATAAAATGAAGGGGCGTTCAAGTCAAACCAGGACGTTTGCTGAAATTTCTGGATTGAATCACTCAATCAATTGGAGGTCTTAAACCAGTTGGTATTTACAGATGACTGCAAGCACAATACGGTGATGACCCTTAGTGAAACATTTAAAGGTACAAACGAGAGGGCACTGGGGTTGTTCCCGTGTCCATTTAGCGATTAAGGGCGCCTGAAAATCGACAGATAACTTGTAGACAACTTATAAGAAGAGATGCATCTGTCTGTGGGAACTGTACACACAATCATTCACCAACACCACTTGCACGTTACAGGAACTCGGCTGAGAGTTATTGCCACATCTCCGTACAGTCTTGACCTTGGTGCAAGCCATTTCTGCATGTTTGGGCTGTTAAAGGAGTTCCGGGGAGGCCAGCGTTTCAGATGTATATCCAGCAGTCTGATCATGGCCCCGACATTCTGGGAAACTTTTCTACCTTGAACATGTTATTCCAGCACTAGTGAAATGCTGGGATAAGAGGATTAGTGTAGCAGGGAATTATATAGAGAAATAAAGGGAGTTTTTGCTTTCATAACTGTGTTCTGTTATTCTGCACAGTCAAAAGTCCTGGTTTGACTTGAACACCTCTCATATATTTGTTGGTGAAACCATTAATTGGTTGTTTCTATTTCTTTTTTTTTTTACTCACTCATCGTCTATACCACTTTATCTTGTATTCAGGGTGGACTGGAGCCTATTTTAGGGGTCTTAGGGCACCCCGGACAGGGTGCCAGTCCATTGCAGGACACACACACATAATGTACTCACACACTACAATCAATTTGGGAACGCCATTCAGCTTAATCTGCAGGTTTTTGGACTGTGGGAGGAAACTCACCAAGAGAACAAATAAAAAGCCTTTGCGGCAAATGTGGCAAGCAGAGAGACCTTAAGGATAGGAAGAAATAGCAATAATAATAATTTGTCAGTGAATACAGCACAGTGAAAAGATTTTTAGAGCACATGGTCAGCCAGATATACAGAAGTGTCCCTGAAGCAGATATGATTAAGGGCCTTGCTCAAGAGCTCAACAGTGGCAACTTGGCAGTACTGCAGCTTGACCCCCAACCTTCCGATCAGTTATCCACAGCCTTAACCGATTGAGCCACCACAGCCATGTGGTGAAATATACAAAAATATACTCTATAACAAGCTTCATAACTCACAGTCATCATTAAAGAGCACATGTATGTAAAAGGGTACATATGCATGTTCATTTTTACACTGATCACTAAAGGGTGTGCAGCTGTAAAAAAAACAACAACAACAGGATTGTTATAAAGTAGACATGTGCAAATTTTATGGTTTCTTTATAACTGCATACCTTTAACCATTTAATCTTATGCTCAGCTTTGGTACAACACATTTTGTTATGAAACTAACCCTAATTGAGCCATCTCTACCACTCGGTTAAGTTATGCTATGCTAAATATATTCACTAGATAATGCTGTGACCTTTAATAGAATGCATTTTTAATTGCTTCACGGCATATAACGAGTAATAAAGTGAATATTATGTCGAAAAACTACACAAGAGGTTAGCATTTTATATGATTTTTCTTGGTATTTGCAAATGTACTGATACTTTTACAATGAAGCGACATCTTAACCGTTACCTCAACAGGCATATCCTGGGGTCTTTAAAGCAAACAAACAACCAAACAAAAAGCCCTGATTGTTATCATTGCCCTGTGGAAATAAGGGTTAAAGGTTAAGTGTTTTTCCTCTTATGTCACAGCAAATTGTTCTTGCTATTTGTACTTGAGATAAGACATGAAATTTTATTCATTTATAGTTACTATTGATGTTTGCCCCATGGGGAGAAACCAGAAAGTCTTCAAACTCACTTAAGCAATGACACTGAAAAAATGTATGTTTTTACACACAGTGAAAGTTTTACATCACGTTTTTAAGCATCTACCATACTGTACAGTATATCTCTGTATAATATCCTACCAGATGCTACTATTAAAACAATAGCATGTGCAATATTTCTTTTTCATTTACACTACATTTCAAGTGCAATATGTAAGTTACTGTGTGCTATATTTAATTCTATTTTTACTTCCATTTACTGTTATTTTTTCTTTAAATGTATAATTCTTTAATTTTATTTTTTTTTCCGGTCTAATCTAATTCTTTTCTTTCTTAACGGTAAATTAATCAAAGCAATTTCCTTCTGGGACTAAAAAAGTTATTTGAATCTTGAATGTTAGATGGAGAGCTACAATATGCTGCTACTGTATAGAAACAATGGCATGTTAGATGGAGAAAAACATTTCACTCTGCTGTAAGGTACATTTGACAAACAATTGAGTACAATTATTATTACTATAAACATATGGTTAGGCAAATACCTCTGGACTGTACTCTTTATGACAAAGTTTGGATTTTGAAACTACTGGGTTAGGTTTTTACATATGTAGTTTGGACCATGTTAAATGGGTAGTTACAGTTAAAGCTGATCAATAGCATCATTTAATATTGATAGAGGGAGATTAGAAAAGTTTTAAATAGCATCCATCCATCCTTTTAGGAACCTCAGTAGTCCAACTAGGGACTGTGGAGGCCAATGCTGACTGTTCACAAACTATGGGCAATTCAGGAATGCGAATTTGCATGTCTTTGGACTGTGGGAGGAAACACACCAAACACAGGGAGAACACACAATCTCCATGGACACAGACCCCAAGGTGGGAATCGAATCCGGACCCGGACCGCCTGATCTTAAATACACATATTTTTAATGCCAGATTGGCCTTCTGTACAGTATATATCATGAAACATATTATTGTAATGTCTTATTCATATAATTACTGGCATATGACAAGTACTGTAGTAGCACATGGTTATATTCATTATATTAATCTGCTGTTATTACGTTCTCCATCCTTATGGGAAGGCGTTGCACTAGGTTTTGATTAATTCTTAGAATTAGTGAGCTCAGGTGGTTATTTTAGGATGTCGAGGAGGCTCAAGGTTCAGTTTATCCCAGTGGTGTTTGGTGGGGTTGAGTTCAGTCAGGGCTCTGTGCAGGGCAGTTGAGCTCTTCTACAGCTTAATGCACCATGTCTTCATGGGTGCCCATTGACATTATTATGAAGGGGGAAACTGTAATGCTATTGCAAACTTTGCAGCAACAGTTTGGAGAAGGGTGCACATACTTTGGGGCATGCAAAGTATTCTTAAAGAAATAATATAATTGAGAACTCTAGTGAGAAGCTGGCCAGGAGGTTTGCGCTCAGCGCGCGCTTTCTCTCAGTTGTGAATCCAGAAGTAGTACGCTCGAGGCGTCGATAAGTCACGTCGCCCTTAAATACCGATCGCCTACGGGACTGCGTGTGTGTGTGTGTGTGTGTGTATTTTTTTCCCTCCCCCCTTCCTCGTCACGCGAGATTAAACGAGGTGAAGGAATGAATAGCTCGAGGGACAGACGGGTGAGCAAGTAGCGCGAGCGACGCGCGCGCTCCAACAGCAGCACCACCCACACCTTTAACACTGCTGCTGAACAGAAGAGCAGGGCGCGAGCTCCGGACAAGCAGTTGTGGAGCGCGTGGGGGATCTGAGATCAAACAGAAAAAGAAAACGACGGTTAGTTTTAAATGATTTAAAACTGAAATCTGTGGAATTCTACTGCGACCGTTAAGCAACCGTCGTTTTTTTTTAAAAGGGGTAAGAAAACTGTACATTATTATTATTATTGTTTTCAACAGTGTCTTTCACAGCGGCTTAGAAATCGATAAGGAATTCGATATTGATAGCATAATAGTAATAGTTTAACAATGTATTCTGTTCCTGTCAGCTTTTATTCTTGATAACTTGTTTGTTTGTTTGTTTGTACGTTTGTTTGACTTTTTGTTAACTTAATGACTGTATTAGTTAGTCTGTTACTTAACATCTTATCAAACGGTGCACAATATATCATTCAGCCCATAACATTAAGACCACCTGCTTAATATTGAGTATATTTTTGCCACCAAAACAGTAATGACCTGTGTGTTCCGACACCTTTCTATCACAACCAGCGTTATTCCTAAAATCAGTAGAGCAACACCAAGTCTTATACTGGAACAGACTACACAGGCCAGCCTTCTCTCCCCATGTGCATGAGTGAGCCTTGGCCACCCATCACCCTGTCGTCGGTTCACAGGTTTTCCTTGCCTGGATCACTTTTAGTATGCCCTGACCACTGCAGACAGGGAACATTCCACAGTTTGCAGTTGTTCTGAGCCAGTCGTCTAGCCATCACAGTGTGGGCCTTCTCACAGTAGCTACAGATACAATATCTTGTGCCAATGGTATCTGAAAGTGGGTAGGTATATTAGGCAGCAAGTGAATGTTTCGTCCCTAAAGTTCATGTGTTGGAAACAGAAAGAATGGCCAAACATAAGGATTTGATCAAACTGTGGCAGCTAGACGACTGAGCCAGCAACTCCAAAACCGCAACTCTTGTGGGATGTTCCCAGTCTGATGTGGTGAGAACCGACCAAACATGGTGCAAGGTATTAAAACCGGTGAACTGGCAAAAAGGTCATGAGCAGCCAAGGCTCACTGAAGCACATGGGGAGTGAAGGCTGGTCCATGTACTCTGATACAATATAAAGGCTACTGCAGCTCTAATTGCTGAAAAGGCTAATGCTGGTCTCCATCGAAAGGTGTCAGAACACACAGGTGGCACAAGGGGGAACAGCACAGGTTGCCTTTTTGGTGGCACAAGGGGAACCTACTCTATATTAAGCGGGTGGTCATAATGTTATAGTCAGTCGGTGTACACTAAATAAATAAAATAACACCTTGTAATATTGCACCAAAGTTTAACAACTTATTAGCAAGTTATAACGTTTTGTTTTGTTTAAATACATCACCATACTGTACATGAACAGGCAAGGAAAATAATTTTTTAATTTACTTACACCCAAAAAGAAATTTAAATATTAATTTTACACCTATGTTTTGTATATGGTGTACACTTTTTAAAATGATGTTACCATACTGTACTTTCCTTATTGTTAGGCACTGCTACATCTTTTGTCTCTTTATTTCTATATTTTTAGACGGCGTGTAACTCAATACTAATACAGTATTTGTAGCAAACACGTCTACACTGGGCATACAAATCAGATGAGCACTATTGTGTGTGTATTTATTTCCGTGAAAAGTGCACAGTTGGTTAACATCAAGTCTGAAATCCTTTGGTACTCAAGTTGATAGTTTATACTGTGTGTGTGTGTGTGTGTGTGTGTGTGTGTGTGTGTGTAAGCTGTCAGATATGAAGCTTGTGGGAGCAGGAAAGATCATTATGTATTTTATGTTATGTACACCATGTGTTCTTTCATCTTTAGTTATTATCTTGTCTTGGTCTTAGTGGTTTAAATTAGATAGATAGATAGATAGATTGATTTCAGAAATTAGGCTACTAGCTAGTTTATAGCATGGAAATAGTGTTGCAAATTTCACACATTTTTTTTAACTGACAGTCAAACACGGGGGTTAATCATTTATAATGAGCATTACCAAGACAAACCTAACTTAGTCAATGTAAATTTTAGTTAAGAAGTTCTAGCAACACAATCCAAAAAATCTGCACAATCCGCATCCCATTGGTGCTTGATTGGATTGGGATCTGGGGAATTTGGAGGCAGGGTCATCAGCCATGGACTGTTTCCTTGCTGGGTCCGGTGTGTGGTGGGGATGATGCACTGGGTGTTTTGATATAATTTTTTTCACTTTTCATAATTTGTTCTAAATTGGCTTTTTTGTGTGATCAGACCAGACTGGCTGGCATTTGGCCCTCACAGGCATGAATGAGCTTTGGCTGGTTATGTTCCTGTCATCAGTTTACCGGTGTATAGTTGGTGACCAGTGTTGATCGGTTCACCTTTCAATAGGTGTAATTTTAAGGCTGATTGGGATATATATCCAAATCGATCCCAAGGAATTTTAAGGTTCTATCGGCATCCTGTGCAGTTCTGAGATTTTGAGCGTCAAACATTTTGCATTTTACATTATATATGTTTAAAATGATTGTGCTAAGAATACATGTACTCCAATACTATAAACTGCCTAAACAGAAAGTGTGCCCTCTTGTGGTGTACAAGTTAATACTTATATGAGGTATGGATCAGCACTCAGTTAATTAATGATTAAACATTAACATTAAACTTGCTAGAACATATTGAGTGGAGGTAAAAAAGCAAAAATAATAATTGTATGTTTTTAATAAGATTAAAAACAGTTACGAACTAGTGTGATGTAGCTGAGGTGAATTAACTGTCACACATCACAGCATTGTTGCTGCCATTTTTAATTCTGATCCTAGGGTGTGGTTTAGGTTTAGGCCATGCTCACTTTGGATTTAAATCCATATCCAGATAAAGATATGGATATTCGGAGCACTAAACAGATACAGTTATGTTGTGTAAACAGCTGTATTACTTAACCACTAACCTAGACCATTGGTAACCATGGGCGTCTTTTCATGTAAATAATGCATAATAAAGGTATAAAGGATTATTAAATGATGGCTAATTATTATATATTTCTGGGAATGCTCTAGAATTCATTACAATGCTACAGAAATAATGTCAGAGGTAGTGTCCTTTTTTTTTTTACTTTAACTACTAAATTATAGTTTTTCGTTTCTTCTTCATTTTAGCTCTTGCCCCACACTTACTGAGAGGATGCAGACGAGGGGCATCAGGGCACTAAGTCCAGTTCTTTTCCTGGCACTAACATCACTGTTTACCAACCAGGCACATGGACAAGGTAAACCTTTCTTTCTCTCTTCAGTCTTTTTTGTTTTTTTCTGTCTTTCTTCGTCTGTCTCCGTCAGTCCTCCTCGCCCACCCTCCCCAACTCAGACACACATGTCATTTTAAACAGCTTGCAAAATCAAACGTCTTGTATTCTGTTGCATTGTCTGGTTGTGCATCCATTAATTAGTGAAGCTTGAGCTTTGAGGTTTTCCCAACTGTACCATCTGTGCTTGTATGGAAGGAAAAAAAAGTTCCAATCAGGAAACATGATGAATAAAAAAAACCTTGGTATTTATGAAGCTTATCATACTAACTGTCAGTAACCCTAGAGTATGTCCTCTCTAAGACCCTTTAAGAGTCGAATGTGTCAAGATGGAGATTTATTAGAGGGCGTAACTTATGGCTGCACAACAGAATGACATAGCAATCGCATTGGATTGAACAAGCTCTTTTCATGTCTCTCTATTTCTATGGGTTATACACACATGCTGATGTTGTTTTTAACAATTCTTTTTTTAATCTGTGTCATCTCACTTAAGCTTGTTCCAAAGAGCCAATGTGATAAATTTGTTGTACTTTAACCTAACTCTTTTATCATTATGATTAACTTGCTTTTATAATTTTAAAAACTTAAATACAGGACTTGAGTAAGACAATTAAGGCCATTTTGGCACAGATGATGTGCAGTATTGATATGTTACTAACACTTTTGAATAATATATGCTGTGTGCATTATTTTTAGGGTCTAGGGACCGAAATCACTTAAATTTGCTATATTAAAAAGCAGGAAGTCAAATTCTTGACTGCACATGTTTGAAATTTTAGACAGTGCAGAATACTATGTTAGAAATAGCTCAAATAACACAACTTGAGGCGTACAGTTAAATAATCAATGACAGCAAGGCTTCCAGGATGTCCCAGAGCTCTTCACCTTACATCGTTATGGGAAAACTGCCGAGCCCTCTTTTCTGAATGCCTCATTCTGTCGGAAAACTTTTGCATTTTCATAATTTTAACTTTTTGACTCTTAAAAAGTGCTGACTCAAGGGCGGGGGCTCAGTGGTTAAAATGTTGGACTACTGATTCGAAGATCCCAGGTTCAAACCTCAGCACCACCAAGCTGCCACTGCTGCAAATGCCATGAATGTAAACGTAAAATCACACCGGAGACACATTCCTTGCACGCTAAATAGATTTATTCACTGCATCATAAATGACACATTATTACTATAGAAACAATGATGTATATTAAAGGATGTTTTAGGCATATAAGATAAGAAAAATTAACCAACACTTTGTGACCAGTCAGAATCAAGCATTAAACAGTACTGTATATTCATTATATACTGTACATACAACACTGACATGTGAAAAGATAAAGAAATAAATACCACAGAAAGGTTTCGACCCTCCATGAGCTGCCAGAACAGATTTTATTCACAGATTCTTTCAGGAAATTTACAGAAGGATAAGCATCGTTGTTTTAAAATATGTCCCATTATTTGGTAAGTATGGTAGTGAAGAGCATCGGCTAACACGTTCTATTACTCTTCCAAAAGATTCACAGTCTTAATATACAGTATGTGTTCAGTTAAGATCTTGTTAAGCTGAATTTTAAGGCACATGATTTATAGCCCCTTTTGCCCCGTGTATGAGGGCAGTTTCAATCTGGAGATGACCAGATTCCTTCAGGATTGAAATATTTCATTATAGGATAAAGGTGATCTGTCATACGGACTTTAGTTTGTCACTAATCTGTCACTAATAAAGTTCACATATAATCACATCAGGACATATTCAGAATCAGCTAGTTTAAATTACTTTCATTGCTGTACATTTGAATTGTATTTTTAAATTAAACACTGTTTTCCTTGGTCTGATTTACAACTAATTCTATTGAGAGAGTGTTAATGCAGAGAACTGTCTTACCTAGAGCATATCCCCTAGACAGGTTACGATCTGCCCCTGACTAAAGAAAAAAAAAAATTTTCAGCCCCAAACTTTCTCTCTTCATTCACCTGCCATATTGGCACAATACTCATCGACCCTTATCTTCCCGTAGAGAGAGGAACTACATATAGCACTGCTGCTGTTCTAATTAGGTAGGAAATTATAATTCTTGAAGTCCTGCACAGTCATGCTGACTGAATGCCTTAAGCGATCCATTTATTAGCCATGGTAGCATTTTTGACTGTAAAGCCACAGGGAACAAACATTGAAACTTAGCACCAGAGGAGATTTCTGCACCAAAAAATGCTTCAAAGAAATGTGTAATATGATCTATGTTATTTAACATGGTTTTGTCTGTAATCCGTCATACTATTAAAATGAACGCTTTGTGTCATTAATTCCTCATTGTGATGTTGAAGCCCTGGCATTTGGACTTGAACTGCTTTGATTAATACCGGTTTAATGACAGCCTTTAACAAAATTGGTTTGACATTCATGTCTGGTTTGTTACAGATGGAAAATAATTAATGCTGGTTTTTAATTGACCAAAGCGTTTTGAAGCTGACAGTCACATCTGTCATCCTAACAATGCTCTCATCTGCTCTTTCACAGCAAAACATGCCTCATATTTTATATCATAATTCTTGTTCTTGACCTTTAAATATTTTCCTGCAGAGAATATATATACTTCAGTCGGTTTCACATTTTACAGTTCACTGCTACAAAATAATGAACTGCTTTGAATTCCTCCGGGAATACAGAGTCCAAACAATGTCAACACAGAGAATCCAGTCTTGACACTGCATCTCCAAAACAGTTTTATTTACCTTCTATGTTAAATTTCCAGCTGACACTTTTACTTGGAGCTTTGAGTCGTGGCAATGGAACTTGCCTTCACTTCAGGATTCACAACAAATTTATGAAACAGGAGAGATCATTTTCTATAGGCTTTCATGAATTCCCTTATAAAACGGACCGGTTTTATAAAAATTTTACTTCTTTGAGTGTCTTGTGTTGGTAATGGAAAATAAAAATGATACTATAATCCGTATGTTTATAATGTGAAAGATGAGATCATATTGGGTAGAAATATATTTTGCTGCATGTTGACAACCGAAAATAATGAAATATTAGTTGTCAATTTAACTGAAAGGTTAGAGAGGGAAATAACAACATAATAGTTTGTGAAACCTTTGTATCCAAGAAAGAAATATCTAACAACTTAATTTAGATGCTAAAATAATAGTTACAATAAAATAACAAATATAAATATATGTACTTACATAAAGAGAAATAGCAGTCCATCATTACTGATGAACCAGAAATTTGCAAAACCTTTGAACATACAGTACCTTCAAGTGTAATATAAAAAGCATTATGATAAAACTATATCTCATGAGGCCCATCCTGGTGAGATAAGACCAAGACTTACCTCTGCTGCAGAGCAAAAGTTCATTTGCAATTACCAGCCGCAGAAATAACCAATGAATTACACCATAGGATAGAGCTCAAGTAGATCTCAATATCACCGGTTTCAGGGAGACTATTTTACCTTCTGGATGGTTTTACAATGTGGAAAATAATAAAAATCTAGAAATACCTTTCAATTACAGTGTAAGGTGTGTCCAAATGTTTAAACTAGCAGTGTATAGTGAAGGCTTCTCTCATGCCATGCTCCCATTCAATGCCTAAAAGTCAGCCACTGAACACAGGGCAAACCAAGCCTGGATAACAATGGGAGGGTTGCATCAGGAAGGGCATCTGGTGTAACACCTGTGCAGAGCCAGATTTGCAGACCAGATGGTCTGCTCTGGCAGCCCCCTTAAGGGGTGTTTCAGTTTTTTTTTCTTTCCAAGTCTGTCTTAAATCAAAATTGAGGTGCATATGAATGCATTATAATACAATAGGTCTTGGTCCTTATAAATGGCTTGTACACTGACCATGAAGTTTGTCATCCAGATCGTGAGTACAATGTGAGTAAATGCGGTCCTTGTTCCATGAAACTATGGAAAACCAGCAAAGTTCAGCTGAGACTCAAAGTTTATGCAGGCCCACTGAGCTAAACTGGGTTGGTAGCTTTCAAAATTACAGCATTAGCACTTTAACTCAGTTAAACTGCAGAAGCTTCAAATGAGTCGAAGCTGATTTTGTCCTAGTGACAAACCTCACATTCGGTGTGCAAAGCAGGAAAATTATAGAGAATAAAACATATGGTAATGTACTTATGTGCACCTCAATTTTGACTTGATAAAAACATAAACTATACCCTTATTGTAAGCAGCCAAAAACAACAACAAACTATATCCTGTTTATTTTAGTTGGCTTTTACCCAGTAAGTTTACCTGGTGAGATTCACATGAAATATTATGTTAATTTCTCTTTTCAACATTGAACAATACAGAAAACTGACTTTTAAAAAAAAGAGGACAGAGTTTACGACTTTTTAGCTCGTAAAAACAACCAATGACTGGGCGTCAACATTATGAATTAAATGCATGATATAATGAATAAACAGCACTGCACTGAACCAGGATGTACTTTAGCATCCAATTCAGAAGAGAGAAAGATCTTCATTTTACAGAATCGCAAAAGCTCTGCAGAAAGCCCCCTTCCTCATGTTGAGGTTTGTGTTTTTGGTATATTATTATACAATGCTTGACTTGATGCATCCTTACTGTATAATCTCTAATATTAGCAGTAATCAGGCTGTTCTTTACATACCTGTACGAAACCCTCATACTGGTCTCTCAGTCAGTGTGGGTATGTAAAATGTATTGTAGCATCTTTGCTTGCTAACTGCGACACAAACACTGAGAATGAGTTTGTGGGAATGAGTGCATATACAGTAGTTTTAGACAGATGTAGTGTAGTACCGATACAGTTATGGGTGAGTGTGAGGTATGTGTACTTGCGCCTGTGTGTGTGTGTTGGCATGGGATTGGATAAGTTTTGCCTGTGGAGCTGCAATGAAATGAAGAATGCTGAATGGTGAACATGCTCACTGTCTTTCTGTCTGTCCGTCTGATTTGTTCCATTTTTCTAAAGAGAAATAGACACAAAACAGAGCCAACAGTTTGCAACTGCATTCTAACACTGCTTTAACACACCCTCTTTGACTTCCCCATAATCACTGTAGCCATATTTGGATTTTATGAGCTCTGCAAACAAGTTTGATTCAAAATTTATAAATAATCAGTTTGTATTTGTATTATTTTTTAATTACAATCTTTAGCAGCATGAATCTCCGCTTCTTGTGTGCTGAAAATGGCGACTGAAGTGATACACAGGGATGTCAATAAGGGCATTTTAAAGACAGTATTCGAATGCAAGATTTATCTTTCCTCTGTATGACCTCTGGTTAGGTCAGGCTCTGTTCCTGAGCCTGTCTTCCAGAGCTGAATAAACAAATTCATTACTAACAAATCTATAAAGGGAAAAGCGTGTTACCCGACTCTTTTTGACATCTGTGGGTTTCTCTAATACCTGTTTCTTGAACACAGATGGATGAAAAACTCTCTCTCTCTGTATAGAGCTCAGACTAATTTAATCACCATCTGCCAGTCAAAACATACTCCCTAACCTTATCGTGGAGATTTCAAGCTGCTTCATGATGAGTGTGTTTGCTTTGCAGATGGTAAACATTCAATCCTGTTAGACTGTGTACCTTCCAATCTTTGGATTTCTACTTTCTAAAACCATTATCAAAAAAAAAAAAAAAAAAAAAAAGGACTTGTTTTAGGTCTTAAAGAATAATGGAAGTGAAGTAGTAATGAAAATGTAGTAATGTTGCTTTCAGATTAAAGATGGTCAGGCAAACTTGAAATGATATTAAAATATTAGTAAACATTGATTAATGACTACATGACAACTACCGTAACTTATCCTTAAAGGATCAGATATAAAAATATACTGTACATCGTCCAGCCACAACACTAATACTGTACCACTTCTTGGTGAATTGAATAATTCTAATTCCATACAGTATACGTATATTAATTATCTATAAATGGTGGTACATTGCCGTAGCACTGTGGCGTTGCACCTCCAATGATTGGAAGGTACGGGCATGTCAAACTCTTTCCTTGAAAGTTTCTTGGAATACTTTTAAACATAAATCACATTCACCTGAATATTGTACAAATAGTTTGTGTTTTGTGTGTGTGCTTTTTCTGCGCATGTGTGTGTGTTTGCAGTGCCTGCTCCTAGAAGATTGCGTTTTAAGGAGCTAGGCCCAGGTATGCTCAGTGTTTCCTGGAAGGAGCCGAAAGGAGAATTTGACGGCTTCAGAGTCTTCTACAGCTCTGGCTCAGGTAAGCAAACGAACATATATTAAGCCGATCAGTAAAACAAAAATCCAGCTGCCCATTGTGCCAGCTGAAGATAAGCTCTGCTGTGGCCTAGTTTGGATGTAAACAGACATTAAATTATTAGTTTATTATTATTAGTTATAAGTAATTAACAGTTGCATTAAGTTATACAGCTATAAGTAATACTCTGGTTGTAAGTTAAAACTTATACTTTATTCATGGTAAGTGTAACATTTACCAAAAATCAAAGTACTCTGTGATTGTGTTCAAAATGAACACAGTGCATACTTCAAGTGTAATAATGCACATTAAATGATTTTACACCTATAAATTAATTTTCCTTGTTTGCAATGGTCATGGACAATTTAAAATACTGACAACAGAGTATATGCAAAATGACACACTATATAGTCCTAAGTGTGTATTCCTGACCATTATACAGTACGTACAGTATAATAAACATGAATATCATGGCAACATTGGGCTTGAAATGATTTCTTTAAACTAGACTTTCTCTGAGGCAGTATAATTGTGGAACATTCATCTTTAATAGAGGAAAACCACAAGACTTTGGTGCACAGGATTTAATGAACTGTGGGTTTATCTAATATGTAGTTGAGCGTCCCTTAGCAAGTATCACGTTTAGTAGATATCAACAAGCTTCTGTTAGATATTTGGAATAGTCTTGGCTGAGTTAGCAGGGCTCGTAAAACACCTGACTCGGAAACACAATCCACAAAGTTTTGACAGGCCTGAAACTCCAAAAGCGTAAAGTTTGCTTTATATATTCCACAATCAGCTTTGATGTGTGTTTGTTCAATTCAATTTACTTGCAATGGACCAGTTCCCCTGGCAGCAAAACAGATCCAAAGCATCATGGTACTACCACCACCATGATTAACAGGTGGTACAATCCAACGGGTGTGGATAAAAACCCTTTTCATGTTGGCGGAGAAAAGCTACCAGCTGTAGACAATCATCATCACTAACAGGAAGCTGAGAGGCACTGGGCTTGGCAAATTAAAAGACATTTCAGGACTTCAATCAGACTTTAATCAGTTAATACCTCAGTGTATACATAGTATTGACCTTGTATATGTAATTTCAAACCCTGTGTTGATTTTAGAAAAAAAGTGTGCTCCAGGTTCTTGAATCGTCTATAATTCAATTTTCTTATTTTATTCTCATCCGGCATATTACAGATATAAATTATCAAGAGAGTTGTAACAGGATTCAACTGCAGACAGTTGTTTATTAAAGTAATGATTAAATAAATAAATTCTAAACAAAACAGGTAAAAACTAAAGCAAGGCTAATCAAGTTTATTTTGTTTATATATAACCTTTTATAATGAGCCATTACCAAAGTGCTTTACAATGAACAGTACTTATTTTAACAATAAAGCAAAATAAAAACAACAACAAAATACCACACAATAAGGTAAAAGTCAAAAAGAAAAAAAAAAAAAACCTTTTATGAATTAAAAGCCAAAGGGAATAACCAAAAGCTCAATCACCTCTGTTCTTGTACTTGGCCCTTGGTACATATAAAAGAAGCTAATGGGAGGCTCTAAGTGTGATGAGGAATGGGGCTGTAGAAAGTCAACTCCCAAGTATTTGGGGGCTGAAGTATTTTACGTTTTATAGACAAACATAAGTACTTTAAAATCAACGTTAAAACGATCTGAAAGTCAAAACAGGGGTTACTGGTTCTCGCCTACATGTACTGTACTAGTCAGAAAAAGAGGAGTAGCATTTTGAACCAGCTGTAACCTGTTCAGGGATGATTGTGGGATTGTATTAATGTAATCTAACCTGGAGCTAATAAA
Organism: Clarias gariepinus; assembly: GCF_024256425.1. Classification (NCBI taxonomy): domain Eukaryota; kingdom Metazoa; phylum Chordata; class Actinopteri; order Siluriformes; family Clariidae; genus Clarias; species Clarias gariepinus. The sequence goes on from NC_071101.1 coordinate 10,889,786, forward strand.
TGCATCTATAGCCATTCCAAGATCTAAATAGAAAGGACAGTAAAGGCTTCATTTTTGAAAGTAATCTGAATTGAAAGAAATTGCTTTTTTATGGCTGAGTTTATCTGTTTCTCAAAAGTCACATATCACTCCCAAATTCCTTACAAATGGTTTTATGAAAGGAGCCAAAGAAACAAGATAAATGCCAAATGTGCTAGAAAAGGACAAAAGCGCTGAATTGAACCACAATGGTTTTTTCACCTTTGTATACTTTATTAATTTTAATGTCAGCCATGATTTTATTTCTTCAAGACACTATCAGATTCACTCCATTTGGATTGATAGGAAGATAAATCTGTAGGTAATCATAGATCAAGAATTCCATGTTTCTAAAAGATAGCCCCTAGGGAAAGCAGATATAATACAAAAATAGTAGGACCCAATTTGGACCTCTGGGGTACACCTCGAGTGAGAGAAGCAGATGGAGACGAGAAGGCATTAATACTGACTGAGGAACTTCTATCAGCCAGTGGTGATAATACACAGTATCAGAAGCTGCTGTCAAATCTAAGATGCTTAAGCTACATTGGCAGGTGATACTACAACAGTAATAAGAGCACTATTGAACTTGCATAACAAAGACCACACAAAAATACAGGCTACAAATACACAGACAGTGCAGTGCAGAAGGTGCAGGTAAATACCACTGACATGCAATAAATACTGGAAACTCAAGTCAATAAAAGAGTCCAACTCAGTACAACAAGTAAAAAATAACACTAAAACAGACACAGGGAAAACGATTACATAAATAGATAAAGTTTGTGCATGATTAATAAAATGTAAATTGAAAAGCTGACGTGCTGATGCATATGTAATATGTTCATTGCACATTTCAGTTGTTAACATCACTATCACAGATGTAGAAAAAAGTAGGCAGGTGAGTACATGTTCAGTACAGCTCATGCTGGCAAGTTCTCACACATCAAATATAAACCAGGATGGTGAAAAGGAAAGAAAGCTAAGCAACTTTGGTTCAGGCCATAAGAAAAAAAATATATATATACTATAGTATAAATATTAAAAGGAAGGTAATACCATAGTTTTTTTTTAACCTTGATATAGAAAAATTTATATAGTAAACAGTACATAGTATATTATAGTACACCATAGTATCCTATATTTATACTATAGCCTATGTCTAAGGTACCTGGTATACTGTACCTCACCTTAATATTTGTCTTTAATAGATTTTTATATTGAAATAAAATTTTTAACGTAATTGTGAAAAATCATTCTGTCCCAGAAAAAAATACAAATTTGAGAGCCCAATATTGCTGGGACATTCAAGTTGAGTTCATAATGATTGATTCATAATGAGTTCCTGCTTCCCTCTGAGTGCATTTATAGTGCGTAATTCCCCGAACTGTTCCTACCAAGATGTACACACAATTGTATAGAATGTCTTTGAATGCTGTAGCATTACAACTGCTCTTTACTGGAGAGACCCAAACCAGTTGGAGCATGATCGTGAGCCCTGACCTGAACCTCTCCCACTTGAACTGATGAACTGAAATATCAAGTGTACTCTAGACCTCCGCATCCAACGCCAGTGCCTGATCTCACTAATGCACTTGGAGCTTGTAGTTACGCTTCAAAATCTAGCATTAAGCCTCCCAGAAGAGCGGAGGTTATATAATATAATATAATATAATATAATATAATATAATATAATATAATATAATATAATATAATATAATAACAGTGAAAGGGGACTCAATCTGGGTGACCTGGTCACATGTGCACAAAATATTAAAACGAGAGTAAACCATGTGCTGTATCTTGTTTTAATCTGTATGGTAATAGGTTAGAAAGTCTTTAACCTCAGACCTCATTTACCCTCCCTGTCTAGGTTTTGGCTTTCCTTTGCTTAATTCAGTCACCTAAAGTGAAATCTCTTCGGATATTTACGAACACAACAACACAATTAATGAATAATTTATGATTATTATTTTGAAATCTTTCATATTTTTTTTTAAATACAGAAAATGTAAAGCGTAGGAGTCTTGTTGAATTCTCTGTGACCTTTCACTTCATCGTGCCTACACAGTATCTTTGTTTCATGATGTGCCTACTGGTTGTATGAGACAAAACTCAGCTGTGATCAGGATCCACACAGAAAGTCTGTCTCCTTTGTTTTTTCAAAACACACTTTTTATATGATTCTGATGAGAACAATTTTTTACATGTGCAAGAAATGTAATATTTGTCCTCTTTTAGTAATGAAGCTTTTGTACGTCTGTGGTGTCTACTTAGACAGAGCAGACAGAGCATGGATTCACAGTTTTTTGTGAATATTTAAATATTTTCTTGAAAGTTTGTTGTCTTCAGGCCACATTTGGATGGGTTGACTCTCTTCCAGAGTCTCTCAGAGGGCAGAGTGTATGTGTGGACCGTGATGTAAAAAAATGAAAAATGTAGTTGAATATGACCAGTGAGGCTCTTTCACTGGGGAAGACACAAAGAAAGAGAGTATGACCATTTAAATATATATTTTTTTCCTCATTTCTGTTTCCCTAACATTATTATCATACCACCTCCAGCAAGAAACTGGGTCACACACACACACACACACACACACACACACACACACACCAATATAAAATTAGCCACACTCACCTGCCAGTGTCCCAGTTATCTGTATTGATTTGGACCTGATCCAGTGTTTTTACACTTACATGACCAAAGCTACTTTGGTAGAATTATAATTTGCAAAATAACCTCTTTGTATAAAAATCTCTTGAGTTAAGGGTGTTTTTCTCCTTTTTTTGCTTTCACTCCTGATAGAGCTCTCATCCAGTCCTCCAGTTTATATCCATCAAGCAGGAATCTCAATTTTGGATGATCGTTGTGATCTGGTTCAATGTAGAGACAATGCTGTTTTTAAAAGTTAGAATGACTTGGACCAAATGACACTTAAACAACTTAAACACAACATTGCAAATACAACCTTAAAACAACTGGTGTTTGACCTTCTTTTAGAGCATTAATACATTTACATCCATACTTTTTAAAGTTTTTAACAAGGTTGAGAATTTTGATCAGAGATTGAAACAGAAACAGCTTCCTGCATCTCTGAATGTTGTAGTGTTACAGCACCTCTTTGTTTCATTATTTTTTTCCTTCCATATTAGATCAGAAATTACTTTATTGTAATATGATGTTTGTGGCACACATTCTTATGTACAGTGCTGTGAAAAAGTATTGCTGATTTTTTTTTTCCATATTTGCATAAATTTATCACACTTAAATGATTCAGGTCATCAAGCTCATTTTAATATTACATAATGATATCCCAAGTAAATACAAAATGTAGGTTTTAAATAATGATTTCAATTATTAAGGGGACAAAAGCTGTCCAAAACCTACCTGGCCCTATGTAAATAAGTTATTGTGACCCTCTGTGGCAACAACTGCAACCAAGCATTTGTGATGACTCACAATGAGTCTTTCACATCAGTGTGCTGGAACTTTGGCCCACTCTGCTTTGCAGAATAGTTTTCATGAATTGCCCTGTTTAAGGTCATTCCCCTGGATTTAAGTCAGGACTCCAATACAATTAATTTTATCGTTATCCTGCTGTTTAACCTAAATTCTTTTTTATAGCACTCTACATATGTTTGGGAACTGCAACAGTGTAGTGTTCCTGCTGCAGTGAAGTTCAGGTCCTGCTCATGCCACCAGTTTGGTATTAATTTGGTTTGGAAATTGTTTGTTCCACCTTTTCTATTCCATCTTAATATAGTCAATATTGTTCTGACATCATTACATTAAAGTCTTTAAAATGTTCTGAAAAAAAACAAACAAACCCTAAAACGATTATTATCCCAATATTTACTTTACTACAGTATATCTGGTACTCTTTGGACTTCATTGTTTGCCTTTTTCATTTTTCAAGGAGATCCCCTGTTATTGTCTCCAAAACCTCTTTGGACCAGCTCATCCAATAAGGATCATTGTTTTATTTCTGGTTAATCCTCAGATGTTTATTCATTATTAATACACTACCAACTCTTATTTTTAAAAAGGGCACATTTTGATGAATTTCAGCACCTGGTGCAATGTTTCTCACATCAGATGCACACTGACAGTGAATCACACTTTTCCCCCATGTTCTTGGGTTGCAGGAGAAAGAGAGAGAGAGGTGCAGGTGTCGAAGGAAAGCACCAAGGCTGTGATAAACGATTTTGATAACAGTAAAGAGTACAGCTTTAAAGTCTTCACCATCAGTGGCAGTCAGAATAGTAAGCCACTCCTGGGAACATATAAAGGTAATTTATCAGCTTATACAATTTATTTATTAATTTTGTAATTTATTTATTGCAGAATGATCTGAATAATTCTTCCGGTCATGTGAATTGATCAGAATTTTTCATACGGAGTTTACGATGAGTTATGAGTAGTTAGTGTTATGGTGTGTAGTTTACTGTGGAACATTATTGTAAGTCAATATATTGTGCTGTAAAGGAGTTTATTGGTATACCTGGTGTATGCTATAAAATATTTTCCTCAATATATCAGCAGGTTTTCAGCCACAAAAGCAAAATGCTTTCCAGGTTTTAAGCTTAAACATGTCATTCTGTGAAGGGCCCTCAAAAACCGTGAATGAAGGGTAAAACTAATTTACAGACATTAACAGAATACTTCAAGCACAATACGGTGGTAAGACTCTTAGCTTCAGTAAAACTTTTAATTGGTGCGTTTTAAAGAAGACCGTACATCTGTAAATGACGAGGTGGCATGGAGACGACCGCCCTCACTTCTTTCAACATTTAACGAGTTTAATGCCTGATGCTTGAAAATGGATGGATAACTTGTCGGCAGCTTGCAGAAGGGACGTGTCTGTCTGTAGGAACTCTACACACAATCATTTATCAACACCACTTATACACATTACTGGAACTCAGCTGGAAGTTATTGTCCTGACCTCGCTCCAAGCCATTTCATCATGTTAGGGCCATTAAAGGAGTTCCTCGGGGGCCAGACATGAAGCAGGCAGTCCGACCATGGCTCTGACGTACTGAGAAAACTTTCTACCTTGATGGTATCCAAGCACTAGTGAAACGCTGGGATAAGCACTTTAGTGTAGCAGAAGATTATATAGAGAAATAAAGGTAGTTTTTATACTTAGAACAGTGTTCTGTTATTCTACACAGTCGAAAGTCCTGGTTTGACTTGAACACCCCTCATATATCCTTTCTATTTTGATCTTGAGGGTCTTACAATGTCTTCAGCCATGTTTGATTATTACAACAAAAGAAGATGGAGAGTGCAAGAGATAAGGCACATATGCATAAAGCACACAGCTCTGAGCCAAAATAAAAGCACACAAGGGACCTGTCAAGATCAAGGACAAGCTCATGGAACTCAAACACAGACTATTTATAATGTATGATGTAAAAAATAAAAAGTCTTCACAAACCAAAAAAAAAACTTATGCATTCTCTTTCTGGGTTCAATATAAACTAGTCTGTCCAGATGCAGAATGACAGATGGTAGTGGCGGAGGTAGTGATGTGTGCTACAGTACATGATTTAAATGTGATTTGAAATTTTGACTCGTACTACATACAGTATATCTGAGAATTTCTTATTTGTGTTTTCGTTAGCAAGACAAACATTTCTACCTAAGCTTGATGCACCAGTTTGACAAAAACAAGTCAAAACTAGCTTAAATGTCGACAAGAGATTATAAATGATCAATAGGATGCCTAATTAGGATTTAATCTTACTAATATTTGTTAGAGCATGCACAAAAATTTAAAATACATGAGTACATCCAGCTCCTTAGACACTTCTACCTCAACAGGAACACTCAGAAATGTTTGAAACGTCCTGTAGATCTAAACAGTGACCAATACATCGAGCATAAGTGTAGCAAGCAGTCTGTTTCCTGAAGTGTTGTGTGTAACAGTGTGTATTGGTTCACAGCTTCAAGGTCAGAGGTGAGTGACAGCAGCCCAGTGACTCAAAGCGCAAAGCAGAACGGCGAGCCTGAGCACGGGAACGAGATCGTAGAAGGTAAGATCAGACCTCAGAGCGTTAGGGTCAAGCAGTGACCCAAATCAGCAGTAACACAAACACACTCAGGTGTTGGACAAGGTCAGGTGGTTTCTGTATGTTTATGTGTACGTGTGTGTGTGTGTTGCATGGTAATGGTTTGGGGAGTCTATTCATGTAGTTGTACTGTCATGTGTAAGAGTTAACACCCCCTCTTTTCATTTTTTGGGGTAAAAGCATAAAAAAATCATCTGATCGTAGTATTAGGCAAATACATTCTTCTTTATAACATTGCTTTAGTTCATTGAGGTTTTTTGGCATTTGTTCAGTTGGGTTGAGGTCTGGACTTCGACCACGCCTTTAAAAACCTTGATTCTTTTATTTTTCTGCCATTCTTTACTAGTGTGTTTTGGATCATTGTTCTGTTGCATGACCGAGTTGTAGCTGTCGGACAGATGGCCTCACTTATGCCTCTAGAATACTCCTGTATACAGAGGAGTTCATGGTTGACTCAATGACTGGAAGATGCGCAGGTCCTGTGGCTACAAAAACAAGCTTAAATCATCACCCCTCCACTACCATGCTTGACAGTGGGTACGAGGTGTTTCTGTGAAAATGCTGTTGGGTTTTTAGCCAAACATGGTGTTGGGTATTAAGGCCAAACGACTCCACTTTGGTCTCATTTGTCTATATGACATTTATAGGACGTTCCAGAAGTCTTGTGGTTTGTTCAGATGGAGCTTTGCAAATCTCGGAGAACCTTTATATAAAATGTTTTTACTTACAACCCTTCCAAGCAAAATAGACCTGTTCAGTTATCTTCCAATTGGCATGTCATGGACTTTAACATTTAACATGCTCAGTGAGGCTTGTAGAGTCTAAGATGTAGCTCTTAGTTTTTTATTATTTTGTATTTTTCTGAGCATCTGTCCTGGGGAACCTGGAGCCTAAAGGGCATAAACATGGTGCCAATCATCGCATATACACGCTCACCCACACACACTATAGGCAATTTTTTGGGAAAGCCAAATAGCCTAATCTGTATGACTTTGGGAGAAAACCGGAGTACCCGGAGGAAACCCACCAAGCCTGGAAGTGCAGGACGACAGTGCTAACCACCAAACCACTGTGCCGCTCCAGCTTTTCACATTTGTGCATAATTTTTTTCACTGTAGAACGAGGAACTTCAAATAGTTTAAAAATGGTTTTGTAACCCTTTCCAGCAACAACTGCTTCTCCAAGTCCATTTGCTTTTATCTTTATCTCTTGGCATTGTGTTACCACACACCTGAATGCTCCAGACCAGAAAACTGCCAAAACGTGTGCTTTTATAGACGTCTGCCAACCTGCTGATGATCATTCAATCAAGGTTTGATAATTAGCAGTACTTGGCTGCAAATTACCCTTTTAAATCCTTTTGGAGCAGTAAGGGTATTTCGTATTGCCTGTAAGTTTTAAGTTTCTTTTTGACATAATTTCTGTTAAATTAATGATGCCATGGTTAAAAAAGTAATATGTGGCTGTTTGCGAAGGTTATGAGGCTACGATAACATGATTTTTATTAAGTTTTTACACAAAAAAATAAAATTTAAAGAATAGAATTTAAAGATGGGACACTCATTTTTACACATGGCTTTATGTGATTCAGCTACTCATAGTAACTTACACTACATCTAAATACAAGCTGAAGTAACTGTGTTCCAACTTCAACAGCCTATGCTGGTTTATTTATAGTTCAATTATATTGTTATTTATTTTACTGAAACTCTGTATCTGGCTCAGAGCGTTTGTGGGACCTTTTGTATAAAAATGTTCCAGTTACTTGGATGAAGAACTAACAGATGATCATATGATAATGAACTGATTTGCATCTGCACATTCTGATTCACATTAATAAATTGGGTGACACACTGACACCACAACAGAAGTCAACATGGGGCGTACATTTCTCAAGGCAAGTTTTTTCCCTGTTTACAGAGTGATGCTAAATCAGCATGGCTGCACACAGCGTCAGAAATAAACAAAGTTCTTACCTTTAAATGAGTTACACCGAGTTATAAGTGTTAGCTTTAGGTTAATCAAAAAGCAACATAACACTGAATGTCAAATTTCCACTAACAGTGTAAAGCTGATTTATAATTTAAATAATCATTAATCAAATTTATATTGCTCTGAGATAGATTGGCGCCCGTTTAAAATTGCTAGTTAAAGCTAGACTGTACGTCCCATACATACATATGTGTGGTATGGAGTGAACATGTGTACAGTTACACCCCTAATTATAAAAAAAAACTAACACCATAAAGGCCAACATGATTTACAAATGATTTTGTATTTTTAGTGCAAAGGAGTTGTGTGCGTTTAGACTTACAAAAGCAAGTTGAATAAAAAAAAAAGTCTGTAGTTTAGGTTTCACTAAGTCTGAACAAGACATTTTGCAAAACTGTAAGGCTTAAAACTGTCACATTTAGCTCAATATGTCTGATTCATGGAGTTTAGACAGAATTAGATGAAAGCTGGAATTCTCCTAAAGGCATTTGGCTTCGGTAGCATGGCATTAGTGGGAGATGTGTGTGTATGTGTGTGTAATGAACATTTGTGCAAAGGAATGAAGTTGGTTGAGTTGAGTCAAAGTCAGTGAAGAGGAAGTCAGTGAGTCAGTGAGTGATTGAGCAAGCGAATAAGTCAGTGAGTTAGTGGACAAGTAATCGATGAGTAAATGAGTCAGTAAGTCAGTAAGTAAGTGTAAGAGTCAGATAATAAATAAGTGAATACGTCTTTGAGTTTATGAATCAATGAATAAATGACTCAATGACTGGGTGAGTAAATGAATCAGAGAGTTAGTAAGAGAGTGAGCAAGTGATAAAACCTAAATTAATGAGCAAATGGAAACATTTATGGAAAAAGCGAATAAATCTTTGAGTTAAAGAATAAAGAAATAAATGAATAAATAAGTTATTCAAAAATGTAATAAGCAAATAAATCTTTTATAAATAGTTTTTATAAAGATATATTAATAAATAAGTGGGTGGGTGTGTGAGTGAGTCAATGATTGGGTGAGAAAATAAGTTGGTGAATAATTGAGTAAAAGCACAAGTGATTAAGTAAGTGAATGTCAGCAAATTAGTTATTTATTGGTGTGTGAGTTAGTGACTAAGCTAATGACAATAAATGAAGGAATAGGTGATTGCGTAAATGATTGAGTCAGTAAGACAGTGATTGAGTCAATTATTGAATTAATGAATGAGTGATTAAATGGTAAATAAGTCAGCAAAAGAGATGAGTGAGTGATAGACAACAGTAACGCCGTGAATGAATGAGTAAAAGGGACTTAAAGATGATCTCAATCAATCCATTTAGTAGAAAATCTTCCCATGTGCGTGTGAGTGTGTCTGCACCCTCCATAAGGTCTTCTCACCAATGTGCCTAGGAGGTGTGCAATCCACTGGATATTAATAAAAGTTAAGAGATTTTTATACACTGAAGGTAATTTATGACTGGATCCTCCAGGCAATGCTAAAAACAAGTCAAAACTCATTTGTTCAATTACACAGACTATTTTCAATCATACCTGAAGATACATTTCATGTCAAACTCATGGACCTGCAGGCCACATCCAGCCCACGGCCCCGTTTCAGCTGGCCCTTACACAAACTATGATTAAAACAGCATACTACTCGTACCTACTTCTCAACACCTTCTTAACATCTCAAATTTCTCACAAGACGCGCAATTCAAGCCTAATGAAAAAAAAAAAAGAAAAAAAAAAAAAAGATTCAGACATGCAAGTGTGCTTCTGTGATTAAAGATTGTAAGAATGTAAGTTAATGTAAGAATGTAAGTAAATTGTAAGTTAATGAAGTGCAAAGATAGTTAGGATGGAATAAATGTATGCTCATATCTTTTAAATCTGTTTCTTACCAGTAAATTATGTTTTTTTTAGTTTAAAAAGAAGATCTAGATTGGAAGTTTATTGGTGTTTTATTGGCGGTCGACTTATATAAGAGGTTGGGTGGATGTTAATTTTACAGTCAGTCACTTCAGTAAATCACATTCCATTAACGTGAAAAAACATTTAAAAAAATTATTACTTTCACCATGTAGAATTGGTTCCATCTAGTCTGAATTATTACACTGAGACTGCTTTTTAACCATCTGTCAGCAACGTTTTTCTAATTTAAAAAAAAAACATTATTCTAATTGACAGTCTACACTTTATATAATAAAAGACAACATTTATCAGGTTTATAAATGTTATGTGTTAATAGTGCATACACTAATACTGTAGTCTCTGTGAATGCTACTTTTTCCTTGACTCGTCCTATTTTATTTTCAGAGCCTGATATTGGTGTTAATCAAAAGAAAGAAATTAATATGTTTAACAGATGGCAACGCCTCCGCCACCATCAAGCCTTCTCTTTCTTTCTCGCTACCAATTTGCGCTCCTCAAGTAGCCTTACCATTAAACTTTAAACAGGAAGGACACTTGTGAAGAAAAAACTGGTCTCAGACATTTGACCTTGCTGTGACTTTGACCCCTAAAAATCTGTTAGTCGCACTGATAATTATTTACAAATCCTACCAACATCCAACCACTTATTCTTTAAATATTGTGCCAAGAATTTTAGATAAATGTGCAGACAAGAAGAAAACATAATGCTTCTACTACATAGTGCCAGAGGCGTCAAAATGAATAGACTTCAGTTTATGAATAAAAAAAAAAGGCTCAAAAATATGCCCAGGACTGATTATACTTTGACAACACTGCCTAAAGATAAATTTAAGTGTAGTTTATATTAATTAAGGTTTAAATGCATCTCCAGGGTGAAAATTTACCTAGCTAACCGATACACCCTTAATATCCTCACTCAGAAGAGGCGAGTGTTCCCTTTATGTATGTGCGTAATGTATCCCGGGTAAAGAAGGGAAGTTTAATTAAAGCATCTTAATCAATAGGGGATGTACAGTAAGAAGTACACCTAAGCCACAGTGGATGACTAGTTCATCCATCAGACCAAATCACGGCACATTATATTTAAAGGAGAGCACAAATCTTCCAAAAGAACTTGCCATATAAAAACTGAGTGCATGGATAACCTCAATACTAAACTTAGTGTCCTAGGTTTTTTTTCTTCTTATGACCATGTTAAATTAAATTACCACAGTTAATACACTATGTCCTCTGCAGAGCGTTCTTACAACTTTAATCATATTAAGGCACAAAGATTGCAGAGTGTTCTTGTAAAATAATAAGAAAATGAGCAATAATGCGGCCACCGCACAGACCAAGGGCTTCAAATTCAACCCTGAGCTCAGGGTACTGTGTGTGTCAGGCGTCACATGTCCTCATGGTTCTCCAGTTTCTTCTAACCTCCCAAAAACATACCAGTGGGTTGATTTGAAACACTGTCCATTGGACTGTAGCAGTGGACTACTAGGATGTCTTTCCTCCCAATTTGTGTCCCTGATCAAGAAAAAAGTTCTTAAAGAGCTAAAATAATACTTAAGCAAAAATATGAGAAATTTATTTAATTATTTGCGCAAAAGTAACAAAAAAAAGTGCTCTCCTTTAAGATTGGGATTTAATTTTATTTGTCACATCTACAGTACCTTATAGCAAAGTGAAATTATCTTTTTTTTCACATCTCCAAATTCGGAAGCTGTGGTAAGAGCAGATAGGGGAGCAGATTTTGCTCAGAGCTTGCTGAAACAAACCTTGCTTAAGGGCTCTACAGTGGCCACTTGGTGCTCTGGCTGGAACCCACAACCTTCCAATCAGCCACCAATTTTACTGAACTACTGAAATTACTGAACTTATATCAGTTCACATTAGCCTTTAAGTCATAGAGGACCTCTCTCTCTCTCAGTCTTTCTCTTTGTTTCTCTCTTGACTCTGAACATGCTGTTACTAAAACACCTGCTACGTGATTAGGCGTTTCACAGTGGAAAGGCAAATCACACAATTATGCATGATTGTCAGCATCGTTAATAGTCCAATGCTGTACACATCACTGTGGTTATGTAATGCAGTGCCATGCATAAATGTAGTGAAGTAGAAAGTACAGATATTTGCTATAGGATATAGAGGATGTAAAAGTAAAAAGTATCCAATAATACAGTGTAACAGCTAAGTAAAGTACAGATACGTAAAATATGTAACGTGGTGATTATTGGTCAAATGGGACACCTCGCATTGATCCTGTGTATTTTCATCTTTGCATTTAAACATTTTAAAAATGATTTTAAGTTCTCATCTTCAAGTTATAAAGGTGACTAGGAAGTGACAAGAAAGACTATGTAGCAAAAAAAAATAATAAACATGTCCCAGTTTACCAATGTTCCCATCTACTTCCACATGAGCTTACTGAAGATGAATAAATGTTTGTGTAGCTGTTTGTGTGTGAAAATCTGTCTTAATAAATGTGCAGTGGACCAGTGGGGAGTTTCAAGCAAGACAGCACCTGCAGCCGTGACTCACTCGCACCATGCATTTGTTTACTACCTAATTCAGAGTTTGAGTCCAAAACATGGCACACCATGGCACATTCGTGCAGTCTGGCATTAAAGAATATTCTGATAGTTTTAAACCTTAAACCTCTCTCCTCTTCCTTTTTGCTGCCTTTCTGTGTCTCCATCCATCTCTCTTTGTTTTTCATGAGTCTCCTTGTCCATACATGCTGAATTCCTTTATTCATGTGGTCATTCTCTTGCTCTTTCTGTCTCTTTCTCTTGCTCTCTCTTTGTCTCACCCATTCTTACAATCTCCTGTAAGGCAAGCAGGTGTGTCCTCTCCACACCCTGTTGTTATTGTCCTCTCTTTCTCTCCCTCTCTCACTTTCCTCCTGCTCTTCTCTCCTTCGCTCTCTTTTTTTTCTTCCAGGCCAGGAAGGATATTAAACCCTAATACTGTGGCTGTAATTGGCCTGTAACAACTATACTTACATCTCAACAGCTGCTAATATATTACACACCTTGTGTTCCGTGTAGTCATGGCAGAGTTTGTAGGACTGTGTGTGTGTGTGTGTGTGTGTGTATTGTTTATTTTGGTTTATGAAAATAGAAGTGTTTATGGTTATGGTGTACTTTTCATCCTTTTTCATCTTTGCGACCTGAGTGGTGCAGAAGGTTATTAAGTGTGTGTGTGTGTGTGTGTGTGTGTGTGTGACTAATGCTGTAAAAGGAGCTTCAGCAGACCAGTAGAGGCAAATGGGATAGTAAGAAGAACACACGTGCACACACACACACACACACACACACACGCGCACGCACACATCCTCGTCTAGTGTTGAGAAGTGTGTGAAGATCTCCAGGTTCTCTGATTTCCCAAAGGGGTGTGTGTGTATGTGTGTGTGGTCGCACTTCTGTGTGCACACGGGCGCTGGAGTGTGTAAAGTAAAGAACAAAAATCGCTGACAGTTTAGAGGTGAGTGTGCAGGACCAGCAATATTTTGATAAGCAAATGTAATTTGTTTCCTGCCTTTTAAACCTTACGTGAAACGTTATCTCGGCAGAGCAGGTCCCCGTCCCTGTTAAGCAGGTTTAAAGTGAGACACTAGGTAAGTTAGACATGAGAACATGAATCGTACATCCAAACTGCTTCCTGTCTTCTCCAGGATTAAAAATAAATGTGAAAATATGTAAATCATCACCATGAATTTGTGTCCATGTATCAAGAGAAATGACCCCTCTTACCTCACAGAGACCAACAAATGAACTTTTTGATTCTCTCTCTCTCTCTCTCTCTCTCTCTCTATCTCTCTCTCTCTCTGACTGAATGTGTGCATTACATTCCAAAGCTGTACAGACTTGATAGCAGACATAAAATGGCATTATGGGCAATGAAGGCAAATTGTGGTGAACACATCAACTCAACCGTGAGGCGAGTCGCAGCATGACCATCAAGTGCAGGCGATTATTTCCTTATGTTAATATGCAAGTGTCTCCCGCTTCGACACATTCACGATTGACTGAATAAGTAACACTAAAATTTGCACATAATTTATATTCCTTAATCTTGCTGTGTAGCCAAAAGTCACATTTCTTATCACACTTGACATGTGATGGCATAACTTCATGTGCTTTTCAAAATTAAAGACATAGAAATGGTTCTATGCAGGCATGCAGACTATTTTTGGGTTCAGCTGCGTCTCAGATTAGTTGACAAAATGTTTAAAATTTAATATGTAATGTAGTCAGGAAACACACAAATCTACAGCTAATGTTAACTCAGACATGTATAGATGTATTTTCTAATACCTTGTATCTTTTTTTTGTATATTTTTTAACATAATGTTAATTTCTATCTGATCTTATACAATACAAATGCAATAAATGTAACTGATTTGTGAGGTAATTGACCATGGCTCCTACACTCCAACTGATACGTAAAGTGAACATGTGTTCCCACTTAGGCTGGCAACTTAAGAAGCCACACCTGCTTCATTTAGACTGACATTTATAGATGCCAATCCTAATTTACTAATCGCTTAGAGTGAGCACACTCGATTGGCTAAGAAGCTACCCCACACAAAAATAGACAGGACTGATGGTAGCTCATGCATAAAAAAAGCCACTTCTCTCCAGGAAAAACATCAGACTGATATTCTGCAAAAGGTACAATGATTGGACTGCTGAGGACTAGGGTAAAGTCATTTTCTCTGATCAATTCCCTTTCAATTGTTTTGGGCATCCGGAAAAAAAAGCTTGCCGGGAAAAGAAAAAGTGAGTGCTACCATCAGTCCTGTGGCAGGCATGCCAACAGTAACGCATTCTGAGACCATTCATTTGTGGGGTTACTTCTCAGCCAAGGGTGTGTGCTCACTCAATTTTGCCTAAGAATAAAGCGGTTAAAAAAAAGGGTGGTACAAAAACATCCTCCGAGAGCAACTTCTCTCAACCATCGAAGAACAGTTTACTGATGAACAATGCCTTTTCCTGCATGATGTACCACTAAACAAATTACTGTATGACAAACTTCGAGCATTGATAATGCAAGTGTGGGCTGCCATCAGTCAGGATTTGTCCCACAAGTTGATTGACAGCAGGCCAGGGCGACTTGCAGAGGTCTTGAAAAAGAAGGGTCAACACTGCAAATATGAATTTTTATATGAACTCAATGTAATTGTTAATAAAAGCCTTCAGTAATTTATGTTATGCTTGTAAGTTTACCACAGCTGTACAGGAAACACCTTGTTGCATTAGACTTACATTTATACAGGCTACACCTCCCTTAATTAGACTTATAGGGGCCACACCTTTACTTAGACCTACAGTTATTTAGGCCACACCTCACTAAATTAAACTTGCAATTATAGAGACCACACCTCCATGAATTAGACGTAGATTTATAAAGGCCACACCTTGAATTAAACATACAGTTATAGAAACCACATCTGCTTAAATTAGACTCACAGGTATAGAGTCCACACCTCCTTGACAGAAAATACAGTTATACAGACCATGCCTCCTTGAATTAGGCTAACAGTTATAGAAATCACATCACCTTGACTTAAACGTATAGTAATAAAGGCAACACTCCCTTGAATTTGACCTAGTAATACAGGCCACACCTCCATGAATTAGACTTACAATTATACAGGCCACACCGCCCTACATTAGACTTACAGTTATAGAGGCCACATCTCCTTAAATTAGACTTATGGGGGCCACATATTTACTTAGACTTACAGTTATAGAGGCCACACCTCCTTAAATAAAATTTGCAGTTCTAGAGATCACATCTCCTTGACTTAAACATACTGTATAGTCATAGAGGCCACACCTCCTTGAATTAGACTTACAGTTATAAAGGCCACACCTTGAATTGGAATTACAGTTATAGAGGCTACACTTCCCCTCCTTGAATTAAACATAAAGTTATAGAAATCGCATCTCCTTGACTTAAACGTTTAGTCATAGAGGCCACACCTACTTGAATTAGACTTACAGTTATACAAGCCACACCTGTCTACAAAAGACGTAGACTTAAGCCCAATCCCAATTCTACCCCTTACCCCTTCCCCTACCCCTTCCCCTACCCCTCGCCCCTTCCCCTTGTCCCTTAAAACGAAGTGGAAAGGGGAAGGGTTAAAATATTTCCCCTAAGAAATGGGACACCACTACAACACTGTTATACGTCATCATACGTATCCGTTCATTTACATGTACACATACAGTATGGCCGTAAGCAAAACAAACAATGCGTTATCAAAAGCTCGGCAAACTGCGGAGCGGGTAGGGCTAAGTGTAGGGGTAAGGGGTAGAATTGGGATTCACCTTTACTGTATAGCGGCACCACCTTCTTTATTTAGACTTACAGTTATAGAGGCCATACCTCCTTAAATTAAACTATCAGTTGTATAAACCACACCTGCTTGAATTAGACTTACAGGTACTGTATACAAGCCACACCTCCTATAACTAGACAGGCCACACCTCCTTGAATTAGACTTGCAGGTATACAGGCCACACCTTCTGTAATTAGACAGGCCACACCTCCTTGAATTAGACAGGCCACACCTCCTTGAATTAGACTTGCAGGTATACAGGCCACACCTTCTGTAATTAGACAGGCCACACCTCCTTGAATTAGACAGGCCACACCTCCTTGAATTAGACTTGAAGGTATACAGGCCACACTTTCTGTAATTAGACAGGCCACACCTCCTTGAATTAGACAGAATACACCTGCTTGAATTAGACTTGCAGGTATACAGGCCACACCTGCTTGAATTAAACAGGCCACACCTCCTTGAATTAGACAGGCCACACCTGCTTGAATTAGACAGGCCACACCTCCTTGAATTAGACAGGCCACACCTGCTTGAATTAGACTTACAGGATAACAGGCCACATCTCCTTGGATTAGATTTACAGGTATACAGGCCACATCTCCTTGGATTAGACTCACAGGTGTACAGGCCACATCTCCTTGGATTAGACTCACAGGTATAGAGGCCACACCTCCTTGAATTGAACTTAGAGAGACCACACCTGGTGGTGGTGTTTGAACCTGGGCCCTTCTGCTCAGCAGTCCAACGCCTTAAGCACTGAGGCTTCTACTTTTCTGCACCCCTCTTTGACTTTCCGTTTAAATTATACACCCATAATTATATTTAAAGAAGCTGATCCACAGACCCTCAGAGTGAACAGAATAAAAACGGTCACACAAAGTTTTTTTGCTTCCAGAAAGTTCAGTAATGGCTGATACTCACTGTCCGAGATTTTCACATTAATGCTTTAGGTATGTGTTCACCATGTTTATAATGGTACGGGCGCTGTGTTTCATTACAAACCATTCAGTTTATTCAGGCATTTCAGTGACTCCTACATCCTCTCATGTGCTTGTTTGGTTGATGGCATAAAGCAGTAGCTGCCCTGAACTCTCAAGGAGGAACCACACTGAAACAACACATTCCACACTCCTCCTCTCTCCACACTCTCACGTGCCACTCTCTCGCCGTATAGAAGTCAAGGAGTGAGGTCTGCACTTGCAAATGTTGAGAAACTGCTATGATGGGAATGTCATTATGTGAAATGGTGTGTGTGTGTGTGTGTGTGTGTGTGTGTGTGTGTTGTGCTGAATTTATGTTGAGCAGTGCTTTGTGTTTTCTTTTTCTACAGGTCATCAGCTGTCTGAGACAGGGGAGCTGTCAGATTGATCATGCTGTGTTAATTATTCAATATAATTTACACAAGTGGAATGAGGATGTGTAATAATTTTTAGAATCACAAAGAAACCCTTCATATTTTGCTGCTTCGTGTGTCTCAAACATGATTTGTTATGATCAATTTTACTCTGTCACCCCAACATACAGTACACAAGTTTAAATGAGTTTTTTAAAGTCAAAGGTAACCAGATTTAAAGTAACAAGAACGTTGTATTTTATTTGTTTTTTAACAATAAAAATGTTGATTCGTTGAGTTTTTTTTAAATAGGTGAATGTGTTCTACTTTCGAGATGTTAATAAGCTAATAAACCATGTATTATATCTAACTGTCTGTCTTTGTCTGTCTCTCTCTTTCTCCATCTTCCTGCCTGCCTTCTTCTTTTTTTGTTTGTCTGTCTTTTTGTCTGATTTCCTGTCTGTCTGTCTGTCTGTCTGTCTATGAGTCTGTCTATGCCCATAAGTCACTCATTTTCTTTATTTATATGTCTGTCTTCCTCTGTCTGTCTGTCCCCCTCACTTTTTCCCTGTCTGTGTTCTCTCTCTCTCTCTCTCTCTCTCTCTCTCTCTCTTTAATATTACTTATAAAAATGATGTTTGGATTGAAGTGAGTATAATTTGTTATAATCACTATAATTCAGAGTAAAAATGATGTACATTGTTTTATGATACGTTAAATAACTCTCAGCAGGAAAGAAACAATAAGTGCATATCTGCACAGGTTATAATGAACTTAGCTCTTCTTCTGGGTTAAATCCTTTCTGTGAACTGTGTATGGGCTTGTAGTGCGTTTCACCGTGTTGGGTTTCTAATACTCTAGTAAATGCAAACAAAATACGTCAAAAATTAAAAGAACACTTTGAGGAGAAAGCATGTAAAGTATTGACGGCAACAGAAAGTCAAAAATAGTAAAATGATACAATTTTTTTTTTTTTTTGCATTGCAATGTGCTGGTTATGAGATTTTTTTAGTTCACTTGCATCTCTCTCTCTCTGCAGAGATTTCATTCACATGTAAAACTCCAGCGATAGCTGATATCGTGATTCTGGTGGATGGCTCTTGGAGTATCGGCCGCTTTAATTTCCGTCTGGTGCGTACGTTCCTCGAGAGTCTGGTGACAGCGTTCTCCGTCAGCTCAGACCAGACACGTATCGGTGAGACGCTAAATCTCGTATCTTACGTCTTAACATATCTAAATCATATGACGCATGACATTTGCAAATACATCCTTCTGTGTGTGTGTACAGGATTGGCTCAGTACAGTGGAGATCCAAGAATTGAGTGGCATCTCAATGCACATGCAACAAAAGACGATGTCATCAATGCCGTGAAGAATTTGCCATATAAGGGAGGAAACACGCTAACAGGTATACATGGTTGCCTTCAAAAGTATTGGAACAACAGGGCCAGGATATTTGGATTCAAAAGAGAAATATAAGATTAACCAGAATATCAGCCTTTATGGAGAACATGGCAACCCACTGATATTACCTGTGTGTGTGTGTGTGTATGTGTGCAGGTCTAGCTCTAATGTACATCCTCGAGAACAGCTTTAAGCCCGAGTCTGGCTCCAGGACAGACGTTCCGAAAATCGGAATCCTGATCACGGATGGAAAGTCTCAGGATGATGTCATCGGCCCCGCCCAAAGTCTTAGAGATGCAGGAATAGAGCTGTTTGCCATCGGTATCAATCTGCTCCATCGTCTCACCGTTTCTCCCTCCGTCTCTATGCATAAATGCTAGACTTGTTTTCGTAATACAGCACCTGAAATATTTCACCATTCTCTTTCGTGTGTGTGTGTGTAGGTGTAAAGAACGCAGATGAAAACGAGCTGAGGATGATCGCGTCTCCTCCAGAAGATACCCACGTGTATAATGTGGCTGACTTTAACGTCATGAGCTCGATAGTTGAGGGTTTGACCAGGGTGGTGTGTCAGCGTGTGGAGTATCTCAACAGGGAGATCAAAGGTCAGAGCTTAGAGAGCACACAACGCACCAACTGACTAATAAACACACCTATTTATATACATTCATACAGTCAGTATATGATCTTTAAGTGACTTATGAAAGGATAATTTTTGTTGATCTCTATTCCTGTGCGTGTGAACATAGGTGACCCCGTCACCTATTTAATTCCCGACGCACCCAGTGAACTTGTAACCTCTGAGGTCACAGCCAGGAGTTTCCGTGTCTCCTGGACCCATGCTCCTGGAACAGTGGAGAAATATAGAGTGGTGTACTACGCTTCCAGAGGAGGCAAGCCAGAGGAGGTGTGTCTATTAATCTGAACTTGAAAAACATTTTACGAGAGCAGCAAATAGCAGTGAAGCATCACTGTCCTGTCCTGGGTCTACAGTATGTGATACCAAGGTGTACAGCGGCTTTATAACTTCTTCATTTTTCTTTAGTTTTTAGTTGTGTGTTACGGATTTCATTTAATCTATAAACAATAATTTATAGTTAAACAATAGTTTATCTTTAAACAATAACCGTAATATAGGTTTTCATTCAATACTTTCTGTAAGACTATGTAGAACCAGCTTTGACTTGATCAGCGTGATCTATAATCTATTCAAGCATAAAACAACTAATTTATGACCTGAACCAGTGAAAAGCAGGTGCAGATGATGACAGATAATCAGACCCCTGATTAGTACAGGCAGTAAAAAAAAAAATAACAATACGCCTAGGGTTGGGCTCAATAACTTATATTTGCCTAGGGTTGAGTTTCCGACACAACTTTTCATTCACTCAAAAAGGTAAGTTGTCTCCCGTTTTCCCCCCATTGGTGTAGTTAGTTCAACAGTTAAAACACAGAAACATTGCTTAAAAACTATTCATCCAAAACTAGTCATCTAAATCTAAGGCGAGTGCGTCTCTCCAAGTCCAATAGAAATCGTTTGGATTACTTCATAGATGTACATCCAGTCCTATTGGAATTCAATTAACAGAGCACAGACCTGACCAAACATCACTCCTTAAGCTCTTGCATAGTCACTGAGGCCCTCAAGGACTACAGTCCCCCCCCCCAAACACCACTTTATCAGCTTGTTCACGCTCCTCCAGTAGCTCCAAAATGCCACCCGTCACCCCTCTGACTCCAATCCTCCACCACATAGCTCTCGGTAATGAAACAATAGGAGTCTTGTAAAGACAAATATGATACATTTTACAGAATTTGTAGTTATGTTAAAGATAAAAGAATTCTAAAGATTGGTTAAAGATTTGCATTGTTTTACATTCAAAAGGGTTTTATTTATTTTATTTATTCTCAGGAGTAACTACGTGATGTTTTAAAATAACCGGGTACAGAGTTTATACAGATAAGTTAACAGATATAACCCTTGTAAATAAGCAGCACGCTTTGCTGGGCAAAAGTCAGGGGCGAATATTTGCTTAGAATAAAGAGTCCACAAAACGGCCATCTTCACCTCTTCAGTGCAGTTTTATAGCGTCAGTCCGGCGGGGGGCGGAGGGTTGTTGTATATAAAATCACATGATCACATCTCAGGGAAGGTAAATCACTGGCTCAGCTTTTTTTTGTTTTTTAGTTTATTCAGTCTCTGTCTCCAAAGTTTTCAAGAACAAAATGTTAACTCTTGTCTCAACAAATACCACTGTAAGAAGTTGGGGTTAACAATACAATAATAATTACATTTAACATTTACTAGTTGGAGTTTAAGTAGTGCTAAGTAGTTGGAACAGACGAGAGGGGAAACAAGGTTGCTGTTGAGGTCGTTACATAAACAAACACTTATTAAATTGTGTCTTTAGGGACTTTTGCAGCCTGTCACACTAAAACATGTATGTTTCTAAATAAATCTACATTATTTAATTTAACTTCATGTGCTGTAATATGATAGAATCAGGGGTGGCTCAAGACTTTTGCACAGTGCTGTACAAATTTTAATTTAAAATATTAATAACCACGAATAAGTTTAAAACAAAGGAATATCAGTTGCACCGACTTAACATTCCAGTGGGAAGGATTGTGTTGTTATAGGAAAATAACCAATGAGAGGATGGTGAGGTTTGTCTCTGTAATATTTAAACATGCCAGTGCAAAAACAGTGATATCATGAGGTATATTGTTCTTACACTTTCATGAGTATACCAATTAATCTTTTCTTATATTCTTGTTATCCTTTATTCCTGCTTACATTTTCCTTCCGTCCTTCTTTTTTTGACTCTCTTCCTTTTATCCCTTTTACTTCTTTTTGGTTCTTTTATGCATTTGATCTCTTTTTGCCTTCCTTTCTCTTTCTTTTTCCTCCCTTGTGCTCTTTTCCCTCCCTCTATAACTTCCTTTCATTCTTCCTTTCTTCTCCAGTCTGTCATGGATCACCCTTCACATATCTGCTCCCATGGTGACAAGCTCCATGTGCTTATGTTTTAATTTCTTTTCCATCACCCTATCCATATTTTTTGTCCCTTAACTATGTTCAGTTTCATGTTACTACACCGTGTCTCACAGTCTCAGCCAGTGTTCTCTCTTTTTTCGTTTGTTTCTTTGATTGTTTGTATCGTCACCTGCTCTTATGATAATGATTATGGACTGTTTAGGCGTAGTACCTTGACTCATACCAGGCATGTTGCTTTGTGGTAGGACCTAGTAAAAAAATTGCACACATTATGTACAGCCATAACCTCCAAAATTCTTTTGATGGCTCACATGAGCTACATCTTCGCATTTTACCATATTCAGTTTTCCATGTGGTGAACGTTTGCAGGTAGTGGTAGACGGTGATCAGACCTCCGTTGTCCTCCAACATCTGAACTCTGTGACCGAGTACCAAGTGGCCGTGTTCGCTGTCTACAGTAACTCCGCCAGTGAAGGTCTGAGAGGCAGCGAAACCACATGTGAGTTTTTACTCCGACACACCGCTGCTCTGATAATTCCTCTACTGACTCATTCTGTCTCTGCAGGGAAATCATTTAATCATAGCTAGCTCTCAGCACGACAGATTTCTCTCTCTCTCTCTCTCTCTCTCTCTCTTCCCTTCAGCATGTCTTTATGTAGCTGTGTCACAAAGTGAATGCCGAACTCCTCATTCTAATGCACACAGCGCCTTCTGAGTAAATCTGACTAGAGTTAGACTGCTCATAATTACTCAAATGATTTATAATACAAACTTAAAGATGAAAAAAAAATACAGTAGATAGAAAATGAATACACAGCGTTTTATATTTGTCATAAAAGGTTATGTAAACTTTTTTCAACCTGAATCGAACATATACTCCATGAATGCAGTGAATCCATCCATTTTTTATACTGTGTAGAGTTGTGGACAACCAAAGAATTTAGGGCACAAGGTGAGGGGACACACTGGATGGAGTACCAACCCATCACAGAGCACAAGCACACATACATGCACTCACACAACCAATCATACACGAAGGTGCAAAATGCTAACCAGTAACAGTTAGTATACTGTACACTATTATATTAAAATTTAATATTTTTAGCACCTTTATAAACTGATCAGCTAAAAGCATTAAAGAATTACATCGACGCTACATTGGTTTTCGGGTGGCACTTAAATCAGCTGTAACCCCTTGAGGCATAACTCCTCAAGACTTCTGAAGGTGTGCTGTGGTACAGTATCTGGACATTAGTATAATATCCTACTGCATGTTGCAGGGTGGGGACTTCATGGACCAGATGTGGATGCTTGATTGACATCTGGGGAATTTGGAGGCTGGTCCAACGATTTTGAACATTTGCCTGCTAAGCCAAATACACAGCAAGCTGTGATACATTGGGTGCTCTGAACCATCATGCGATCATAGCCAGCATTCAGTTTCTTTCAACTGTTCGCGGTGCATTAATTTTACTGTGGGATCGAACTGGACGGGCTATCCCCTGGTCTCCACAGGTGTAAATATAGGGAGTGCATGATCATGTCACCAGTTACATTACTGCTTTATAATTGATAATTAATGCTATTAAATTCACCTGGCAGTAATGTTAGTGTTGTGGCTGATTTGAGTTCTTCCCTCCCAATACTTTTTGCAGAACTATTCAAACTGACAGACTATATTTTGGGTTCTACTGATGGACACCAACCATCAAGTGATTCCTTACATATTCAATTGGGTCTAGAAGAGCGCTTTTACTGGGCCACTCCAGAACACAGAACATCCATCTTGTTCCTAGTAAATTTGGCATTATTTGGAGTAGTATTTGGCCTTGGGGTTATGATCTGGTTGGAAGATGAATTTCCATTCTCCTTTTTTTTTTTTGACATTTCGCAGATTTCATCAGAATCTCTTTTTGTACTTTGTACCATCCATCCCTCAATCGTGACAAGTTCCCCTATTCCTGCAGCTGAGAATCATCCCCATGCCACCATGTCTCACACTCGGCATAGTGTTATTTTGTGTCGTTGAGTTGGAAGTTATGACAGAAAGCCAGTTTCTCACACAAGGATCCTTCCGGTGGATTTATGCAAGGTTTTTTTTCCACAACTTTCCATATCCTCTTTTTTAAAAGTCAATTTTTTGATACTGGTATGTAGTCCATACAGTATGTTTTCATTCTTTGGCCATAAAATCCTGTCTGTTAATTGGTTCTTTTCTGACCAAACTGGACCTCTAGTTTTTGGGAGACAGCGGGTGGTGTCATGCACTTTCCACTTCACAACTTACAGCATTTTGGGGTCTCTTCAAAGCTTTGGAAATCTTTATATATATATATATATAAAAGATGTATGTACCTTTTGATGGTTTAGGAGGTCCTTGAGAGGTGCCTATTCCAGTAAGAGTTCAGTAGACTGCATTTCTAGGTATCCCTGATCAAAGACAGCACTTGTTAGTGCTAGGATCTAACTCTGAAACCTGCAAAACAATTTCTCTGGAACAGTTCCTTATTTTCCAGAAGCATATGCTTCACAATATGAAAGCAGCTCTCTGACGTGTCCCCTTCAGCTTGATCAGAAGCAGCCTGCAACAGAGAGATAACATGTGAGGCACCGTGAGTCATCTTCTGTTAATCACCCAGGGGAGCTTCAGTTAGACCAAGTCTTACTCTTTTTATATATTTTGATGTATATATAAACCCTATGTGTGTGTGTGTGTGTGTGTGGTACTAAAGCTGTCCTCAGACCCGAGTCGAGATCAGACTCGACCTCCTCCAGTATCCCAGTGCAGACAGTGGGAATGCACCTGAGATACAAATACATTAGCAAGATTGATATCGCTATTCACTGTTTTCTTAGCAACACACACACCAGATAGACTGCAGTGATTCTAACCTTGTGTGAAAGTTAATGGAGCTAGAGGGAAATGACAGGTGTATATGTGTGCGTATGTGTGTGTGTGTGTGTGTGTGTGTGTGTGTACAATCTCTTAGCAATGACTGAAAGACAACTGATGAGCTAAAATAACTTTTTTAGCTATGCAGCTGAGCTTAGAATCTCTGTGTTTCAAAGTACATTCAGCCTATGATCTCTTTTATCATTTCATAGCTGGATGGATAGATGGGTTGGGTTATTTATATTTATTAGGGTACCTTTGTTTTAAGCTGCCAGGATTTTGTGAGAGTCAAGACGAGTTTGTGTGGATCCAGTCTTTCAAAATTATCATTGGCGAACAAGCACCAGAGAAAGAAACAGAAAATTTGCTGAAGCTTATTTGTTTGTTGGTTCCTCGCAGTGTCTCCTGGAGAATATTTACAGTCCCTGGTCATGATGCTCAGACAATAAACCCATAAAGCAGCTGTAGAGCTCAAACCATTTTAATCTCTTTTAATCGCTTTGATGGTGGACTTGGCTGCTGAAGCGTACACGCCAGTCCATTAGGTCTCCCTATAGACCCATGTTCAAAACAAGATCTTTTTCCAAACAATACTCCTACTTGTATGATTCAATGTGCAGAAGCAAGAAATACAAAAAATGGTGCGATTAACAATCGTTAAGTAATTGGAACATTTGTATTTCAGTCACATGATCCAAACATGACAACACCTAGTTTGCATGTTGCACTTTCTTACTCGAATCTCGAATCTTGTGATTGCGAAAACGATCAAAGCCACATCGTCAAAAACTGTCGTTAAGCATTCTGTCCTGTTTGTGTTTACTTTGTCTGCCAGTAAACAGCTGTCAATGTTTCATATGTGCGGTGGAGCAAATCTGCTAAGTTAGCTAAATCCGTTCCTGTGCAATAAACTAATAAATTCATTTATTTAATCATTTTTTCTACATTTTTTTTCCTTTTCTCTTACCGTGTCCCTTTAGGGCATCGATCATAACATTCACACATAATGAAAAGTCAGCAAACAGCATGTAAAAGACATTTTAATGTACCGAGATGTACAGACTTGACACAAATCATCAGCACCATGAGCTGATGTTAAGAAACAAGCTTTGAGTTCATTTAAAACTAGTAAGGGCTACTAAAACAGGAACTGAGTTAATTTACCAGTGGCAGCTTGATGCAGTTCTTTCAAATTTAGTACGTCTAACCGTGACCCCAGTTGATCTTGATTTTGCTTTTGCACTAAGAAGTCAGGCCACAAAGTAGTTTGCTCCCTATCCACTGATTGCAGCTATATACAGCATCAAGAAAAAGTCTGTGAGTTTAAATGTTTTTTATCAGTCAAAGTACCTCTAGTCCACAGCTCTAGCACATTTTCTTAACAAGACTAGTTGGTATGCTAATACCTGACACCAATTAGCTTTTTTGATGTTATTACCCCAAGGATTCATATATGTTTTTTGCTAGCACTATGAGGTTTTTGTGGCTGCTCTCAATAAAGACATGAAAGAGAAGATTTTTTTTGTGTGTTATTATTTTAGGCACGTTATCTTGGTCAATACTCTTGACTTAGATCATAATCAGATCACTTTTCATGAAAAATTTATGCAGAAAACCATGAAAGGTCCCGAAAGGTTCACATATTTTCCAGCCACTGTATTATCATTAGTACAGTAGTAGTATTAGTTTTATTGTTGGTGTTATTAGTTAATTTTTATTTAAGATTTTACAATCACACACGCACACACACACACACAATGAGGGTATCGAAATGCTTTTTTTACAGAACAAATAATATATATAATAGGTCTCTGGTCAATGCTCAACGTAGGAGCGGTCCAATCACATGGTCCTGACTACAGCTGCAACTCACAAATATTTTAATAAACGATTAATCTATTGACTATTGAAACGATTAATCAATTAATTGGACTAGAGATGACACAATTGCTCAGCTTTTAAATTTACCTTGAGGTAGTTTTGCATGTGGTGTTGCTTTATTATTGACATAAAAAAGATAAATACTTCGTTAACAATGTCTTTTAATTAACTTTAATTAATAATAAAGCAAAATATAAATCCAAGGAAAAGCAAAGTAGCAGCAATAAAATGTAAGTATTTTTATATATAATTTTGTAGGTAAGTGAAAAAAGGATACACACCTAAGAAAAATATGGCTGGTTGGTGTGTGTGTGTGTGTGTGTGTGTCTGTGTGTTTCTGTTAGCTGAAAAAAGAGAAGAACACAACACTGTATGAGAGAAAGACAAAGCAAGAGAGAGAGAGAGAGACAGAGGGAAAAACATGCATGCAGAGCTCAAAAACCACAACACACAGTCACTAATTGTCCGCAATCCTTTCCCACTTACTTGTCTCTCGCGTCCCTGGCCACGCCCCAACCAGCACAAAGTCTTTACCTCTGATTCTAGCGACAGCACGGAGATTGTTTTTTTCCCCTCATGAAGATGTTTGCCATCACACTATTATTCACTTCACTCCAGTAAGCCACACACCCACATCCGTTCTCGGGTCGTGCGAGAATCAGTCGTCAACTAATCGACAATTAAATTCGATTGCCATAATTGCGCCCTTAGTCCTGACCACCATGAAAGCACTCCTACATCATCAAGCACACATTCATACTCCAGAGAACACGTACTCAAATCAGATAAAAGTAAGGAATGAAGAAGACAAAGGAATCTGAAGAGACAATGACAGTGAAGGACAGAATGCTAATATTGTTCATATTGTACAAAGGAAAGTATTTTGGTTTACTTTTTATTTCTTTATTCATCCATCTACCAATCCATTCCTTCCTTCCTTCATTCATTCATTCATTCATTTATCCACTCATTTGCATTTGCCCTTGTTAGTTGAAACAGATATCTGTCAGAAGACCGCATATCTGCCAAAAATTACTGTTGCTTTTCAGTCTCAGCTGTTGTGCCATGGTTGCTATGGTGATGTGAATGACTTCTTGGGAGTATGAGGGTGAGCTGTAGCACATAAGGTCTAATAATTCACCACTGATTCTCAACTATTGTTCTTACTAACAAATACTTATAATGAATTATAACACCATAATTAAATATAAAATAGATTAGTCTTTAGCTATTGCATTTACATTTAATCATTTCTCAGACGATGTCTCATGCAGAGATTTTTATAAGAGAATCGATACAGAATTCAATCTAAGTCATCTCTCTCTCTCTCTCTCTCTGTCTATCTCTCACTCTCTCTTTTAATGTAAAAGTGATGGTTCTGCCAAAGTTGTATTCATGACTTGAGAGTATTCTCTGTGTGTCTCCCAGTGGCCTTGCCCATGGTGAATAACCTGGACCTGTTTGACATCACGCACAATAGCATGCGAGTGCAATGGGTTCCTGCAGAAGGGGCTTCTGGATACATGATCCTGTACGCCCCACTGAGTGACGAAGGCACGTCAGACGAAAGGGAGGTGAGAGAGTGCGCTAAACCCACCTGAGACTTGTTTTTAGTAAATAATCTAACACTTCTACAGTATGAGCAGTGAGATGCTCGGTTCATCCAGGTCATAGGTAAGAATAACAAATTGTGCCCCTATTAATCAGATGGTTGTAAATATAAACCGCTCCTGGTATTGATAAGACCATGTACTGTACAAAATTCATTAAATTTAACATGGCATTGACAGGTTACCTTAATGTAAATCTGTGACTGTATGTGTTTTTGTAGGTTAAAGTAGCAGAGAGTGTAAGCGAGATCGAGCTGGATGGTCTGACTCCCGCAACCGAGTACACAGTCACAGTTTACGCCATGTACGGAGACGAAGCCAGTGACCCCCGGACGGGCCAGGAGACCACACGTAAGTGTGTGTCTGAATGTGATTTTTTTTCACAGAGAGGGACAGAACATTACTACAGTACCATGAAAGCTGTCCACAGGGGAAGAGGAGAGGTGGACGAGTTGTACTCTAGGAAATTCCTCCAAGTTTTTTTTTGTGTATACCCAAAATCTAGACCATCTGAAAAAGAAGCTCAAACTTTACCCACACCGTAACTGTAACAATGCTGAGCCGTAGTTAGTATAAGCAAACTAGCTTGCATCATTAGTAATATTATAAAATAAACAATTCTTTAACTTTAGTTACATTCTGATGTAAAAATTTGACATTTAAATATTTCTTTATTTGACAACATTGCTACATTTCTTATATTAAGTTGTTTTTTTTCCCCTGTTGCAAATCCTCCATGTTTTTTCTCCTCGCTTTGCTGAATCCTGTTTCGTTGACTGGCATCAAAAAAAAAAAGGAAAGAAAGAAATGCTTGAAATAATTATTCGCTTTTCTGAGACTCTTTTTACCTTTTGTGATCATGCAGTAAAAACTGCCACCACTTCTTGGTTAAAGGTGCCATATTCAGCGTACCTTGCAGCCACTTTGCGTATAAAATGTGCACTAGCAGTTAAGGACAAAAATCCCAGTGTGAAAGAAGCCCTAACCCATCACATTTCAGCTCCCCATGAATACTGTCGAACAAAACAGTCCTGCAGCTAGCCGGATAGCTGGTGAGATCAGACACGAAAACATCATTTAGTCTTTCTTTTCTTCTATTCTCTCCAGTTCCTCTCAGTCCTGCACAAAATCTCCACATCACTGATGTGACTCACAGTTCGGCCAAGCTCAGCTGGGATGCCGCCTCTCGTAAAGTAAGGGGCTACCGCATCATGTACGTGAAGACGGACGGAGTTCAGACCAATGAGGTAAAAATTTACACCGCTGAACAATTACACTCTTTTTTTTCTGTGCAATAAAATCATTAAGTTTAGTGCTTAGGTTGTGTTTGAAATTATTTAAAATATATATTTATCTGACACAAATGCTCAGGAAATTTTTACCCTGATCGTACCAAGGTGATATATACATGTTTAAAATGCGTGGTGTTCATGAACTTTAAACAAAACATTTCCCTAATCCATTACTAATGATCCCAACAAACCATAATTGTTTGAATTTCATGAAATAGTCTGGGTCACTGTGATGATATAAATGTAAACATTTAATTTAATGATTCATTTCATTCCTCTTACTAGGTTGAAGTGGGTCGAGTTACCACAAAGTTGCTAAGTAACCTTAACTCGTTGACCGAGTACACCGTGGGCATCTCCGCCATCTACGATGAGGGCCAAGCCGATCCCCTTACAGATAGCTTCACAACTAGTGAGCATGACAACACATGATGCACACTGTGTCCAAATCTCTCCTGAGCACCAACAGCAGTGTTTTTGTGTGCGTGTAGAGCGGGCTCCGTCCCCGGTGAGCGTGAGGAGCAGCGAGGTGACCACAGACAGTTTCAAAGTGAGCTGGCAGCATGCGGCATCTGACATTTCCCTCTACAAGCTCTCCTGGACACCAGCCAATGGAGGAGAGACCAGAGAGGTAGTGCAGCCACACACAGCGACCTACAACACAACCAAAACCAAACAACTCTACAGACTTGTTGTTTTATTCCTTTTTTTTTAATCAGCTTTAATTATTTGAGCGCCAAATTTCCCAGATTCTCATCTCTCCCATCCTCTTTTGTTCCTCTCTGTCATTTTCCACAGAATTTTGTACTGGATTTTAACTTACAACTCACTTAGGGCTATTACCACTGTTGTTTACAAATATTTATTTGCTATTACTTATTTATCTGTCTGTCTGTATATGAAGGCCCCACGGGACTGTAGCTTTATCTTTTAGTCTTAGTGTAAAATAACGGGAAAAAAAATCTCTCTTTCCCTCTCGCTCCTTCTCTCCTTCGGTAGATGGTGATCGATGGTAATCATAACTCCTATATGATTACGGGTCTGAAGCCTCTAACCGAGTATGAGGTCACTCTCACGGCCACATACAAAGACAAAGCCGAGAGCGAGAAAGTTGAATTCAGTGAAACTACAGGTAATCTAACAGCAAACACAGTTCAATCACAATGAGCTTTTGAACTTTTTTTTTCACAATAAATTTTTTTTTCTTTTTTATTTACGTTGTTACAATAATTTGAAATCATTTTCTCCCACCACACAAAATGCTGTGCTAATGTGTAATGCCAATGTGTAAATAAGTTCAAATTAATCCTTTATTCATCACATAAACATTACTGCACAGTGAAATTCAAGACTTGTTGAGCTCAGAGTTAGCCATGATATGGTGCCTCTGAAGCACATAGAGTTAAGGGCCTTGCTTAAGGGCCCAACTAAGACAACCTGGAGGAGCTTGGGTTCAAACTGCTGCCCTTTCACTTAGTAACTCAGCGACTTAACCCTCTGAGCTACTACTGCAATAACATAAACCATTGCACTGGCACATATAATTGTGCCAAGATATAAGAATGGCAGCATTTTACCATCTGAAATGCAAACGTAGCGTACTGTTCACAAGTCTTAGTGTGCATAAAGTTTTTTTTTTTCACGGTGTGTGTTTTTTTTTTTTCTCCTACAATCCTTGTTATAGATGTATATTTTATGACTTGATTATTATTTCAGTACAAAAATAAAGTTTTTAAGAAACAGCTACAGTGGAACCTTGGATTACGAGCATAATTCGTTCTAGAAGCGGGCTCATATTCCAAAATACCTTTGAACCAAATTGAATTTTCCTATATCGTTATAAAACTGCACAAATTGTACCTGGGAATATATTTTTTAGTAAAGAGTTGTTACACTAATTATTGACTTCGTTTTAATAATTACTGTTTTTATAGTATTTCTTGTGTGTAGAAACGTTAAGACATTCTTTCTCTGCGATGGTTATTTGCATGTATGTTGCAAGACTTTTGCACAGTGTAAATAAAAAAAAAAATTTTTTTACTGAAAATTTAAAAAATTTATTTAAAAAATGATTTTGCAATCGTGGAATTTTTGGGAATTTTCCCCATCTCTCGTAAAACCACAGATAACCCAACACCAACTACAGCACTAATCCTATCAATTAACCCCCCCCCCCTCCCCCCAGAACAATCAAACACCAAGCACAACACTAATCCCATAATTATACAGCAAGTATAGAAAAAAATCACCTTCTTTTTAATTGATCACATTTTGTTGTTTTGCAGCCTGAAATAAAGACACACACAGTTTTTGTTTATCCAACTGTATAAAAAATAATGAACAGAGTCACTGATTTGGAAAAGGATCATCCCCCTCCTAAAAAGGTCTTGTAAACTCATTCAGGTGAGGATAATCACCTTCTCAATGGCACACAAAGCTTTGCACATCTAGACGTTGCAATATTCGCAAAATAGTGCTCAAGTTAAGTTAAATTTGATAGTGACAGTTTGTGTTTTAAATATGGGCTCTGACTAGAACATTGCATGGAGATTCACCTTTTTCTCCTTTAACCACTGTGTGATCAGTTTTGCTGTGTGCTTTGGGTCATTGTCATGTTGGAAGGTAAACTTTCTTCCCATTCACAAATTTCTGGCGAAGTGCAGCAGGTTTTCCCCAAGCATTTGACGCTATTTTGCCCAATCTGTTTTCCTTCTATTCTGACAAGTGCTTCAGTCCTTGCTGCAGAGAAACACCCAATGACATAATACTACCACCTCTTTGCTTTACTATAGGAATTATGTTATTTGGATGGTGAGCTGTATTAGAGTTCCACCTGACATATCGTTTGATGATGTGGACAAATAAACCAATTAGTGGTCTCATCTGACCACCCTGTTTTTTTTTGCAAAGGTCAGTTGTGACTGCATGTGGCTTTTCTTTTTTTTCTTACAACCCTCCCATACAAGCCACATTTGTAGAGAATTTGTTATTGTTGTGACATAAATTTCTGTACCTGCTTCAGAGTTGCTGTAGGCCTCTGGGTAACCTCTCTGACCAGTTTCTTTCTCGCTTTTTACATCAGTTTAGAGTAACTTTCTGATCCAGGTTTGTGTTGTACTAAATTCCCATTTAGTACATCCACTTCTTAATAATAGACGTCACTGTATAGACGTCCTCTTCTTCTAGGCAGTAATAAAGCATTTGATTTTTTTTTTTGCATCCATCTCCTGACAGTTGTGCCTGTGCACAACTTAATCCTAGAGATATTTTGACAGAGCCTTGCCACTTATAGTTAAATGTTTGTTTAATTTGCACTACCAGGGACTGAAATGCTATAGCTTTTTATGCTGAGGTGATCGAAATGATTAAAGCTGTTTAAGAGTTAAAAATTCAGATAGCTTTGTGTGCCGTTTAGAAGGTGATTAGCTTCACCTGATTGTGTTTACAAGTCATTTGTAGGAAAGGGGTGATCATTTTCCAAATCAGTGATTCTGTTTTTTTTTTTTCTAAAATGTCGATGTTATATTTTTCTCTTGAATGCTTAAAGTTGCACTGAGTGAAAACAGCTGGATAAACTGTAAATGTTCCTGTCTTTATTATTAAATTATTATAAAAGTTTTTCCTCATCTTTTTTAGTTGCTAGAACAACAACAGTGGCAACTACAACTACCACCACCACTACTGCAGGTATGTGAAAAACGGCTTCCGAGTTACTTTAAATGACGGTTTTCTAAAAACCTGCGCTGTTTTTATGACTTTTGTTGTGTGTGCGTATTTGTAGTTGTTAGATTGGGTGTCCGAGGTATGCAGCTAAGTGATTCTACTACGTTCAGCTTGCTCACATCATGGGAATCTCTGGGCCCAAACGTGCGCCAGTATAGAGTGTCATATATTTCAACACGCGGAGACAGAGCTGAACAAGTGGTGAGTGCAGAATATTAACACTAATACTGTAACTGTTGCTAAAACTGTTACCGATACTTTGTATGGATTACTTTAAACATGCAATGTCTTTTGTTTTTGCATGTCTTATGAACTTTATTTAATACTTGGCCAAAATATGCTAAATCACTGTTGGCCAGAGTATGCTAAACCACTGCTTGGTATGTGTTTGTGGTATTTGTTCTTCATTTTATTTGCGCCTTCATTTAATGTCCAGCTCAAAGCAAAGGTTTGTATTTAAACTCCCTGGCATAAACAGAGAGACGAATACCTTTCAAACTTTTAAAATTGTGTGTGTGTGTATGTGTATGAGTTATTTTACAGTTTTTCTCAATTGCTAAAACAATATTTTTCTGAAACCTTGCTCCATTTTCTGAAACCATTAAATGCAAAACCTTATCTTCAAGCACTATTTACAAAACCTCTGACACCTCTTGCCAACTGAAAATTTTGCCTAAAAACAGTTTTACCTGTGTTCAAAATCAAGCACTGCTCTCAAATCAAAAACAAAGTGATCAAAATGATATACACTATCAAGCAGTCAGTAAACAATACAACAAAAAACAGAAAACACATTGTTCAAAACATATACAGTAGTTCTCAGGGAGAAGCAAATTTTTTATCTTAATGTTTTGGGCCATACAATTTGTTCATTGTACAGTAAACAGCATACAATGCACTGTACTACAGTATACAATACTAAAAGGGACAAAAATCAAAGGAGTAAACGTGATCAATTTGCTTTTTCTCGTCTTGATGGAAACTGACATTGTCCCACACTATCACATAGGTGGGAATGGGATTCTCATTTAGCTCTTGACCCTGATGGTCTTGAACCCGCAGCTTAAATAAAATAGCTCTAAGATTGGCAATAAATCTTAGAAGGTGCTGGGTGTTATATGGCCCGAGTGTAACATGGTGATGTAAAACACCATGGTTGCTAATAGCAGCACAGATGGTGACATTGCCACCTTGAAGTCCCTCAACAATGGCCCGCTGTCCAATAATGTTTCGGCCTCTCTGTCTCCTCTTTGTTAGATTGAAGCCTGCTTCATCGACAAAGATGAAGTCATGGGGTCTGTCCAAGGATTCCAAGTCAAATATTGCTTGTGTAGAAATACAATATACTGCATTTAAAATTTTGTAAGACATACTGTACAGAGACAGTGCTATACTGTAGAGTACAATTAAGCCTACCCACTTTTGATTCACATACATTGTATGTACTGAAGAGTAATGTCATTCACATGTGTTTGTACTGTAGAAAATCTGGATTACAGTAAATGTTTCTGCATGTACAGTACACTTACTTGCACATACTGAGCTCGCAGTTCTTTCACCCTTGGCGAGTTGCCCTCAAAGGGTACTTTGTATACTTGTTTCATTCGCATCCTGTTATGATGGAGAACACGGCTAATTGTGGAAATGCTTACACTGTTGATTCCCTGGAAGTGTGTGTTGTCTTGTATCACTCGTTCCTGGATTTCTCTGAGTCATATTACATTATCTTAAAGGACCATGCCCACTATAACGGCCTCTTGCTCTTAAGTGAGTAAAGCCGTCCTTCCACCTGCATGTGGCAGCCTCGCAATTCTACAAAAAGTAGATGTGCAGTTACAACAAATATTCATGCAGTACTATACATACAGTGATGAACTTTACAAATGTCTATTGTAACAGTTGCATAGAGTGTAGTACAGTAAATTAGCAATTACAGAAAATAGAGTAGTATACTGTACCTGTTCTCTTCTCTGAATGTCCTTACTATGGGGACACAGAAAATCGGCTCAAATTGGGTTTCACTCTTAGTCCTGCTTCCCTCATTGTCAGTAAATGGACAAGAACATGGTCTATGATTGTTGCTCGAATTTCATCAGATATTTCCACTCTTTGTCTTCCTCCTCCTCTTTCTCTTTCTTGCCCTCCTCCTCCTTCTCGCCCTCCTCTTCCTTGTCGCCCTCCTCCTCTTCCTCGCCCTCCTCCTCTTCCTCTTCCTCCTCCTCTTTCTTGCCCTCCTCCTCCTTCTCGCCCTCCTCCTCCTTCCTCTTTCTTGCCCTCCTCCTCCTTCTCGCCCTCCTCCTCCTTCCTCTTTCTTGCCCTCCTCCTCCTTCTCGCCCTCCTCTCCCTTGTCGCCCTCCTTCTCCTTCTCGCCCTCCTCTTCCTTGCCGCCCTCCTCCTCTTCCTCGCCCTCCTTCTCTTCCTCATCCTCTTTCTTGCCCTCCTCCTTCTCGCCCTCCTTCTCTTCCTCTTTCTTGCCGCCCTCCTCCTCTTACTCATCCTCTTTCTTGTCATCCTCCTCCTCCTCGTCGCCCACCTCGCATACGCACTCGTCCTCTCACATTGTTTCTTCTATCCATGCTCAGACTTTCTTCCTTCTACCTTCAACAACCTGTTTGCTCTCTGAACTGCCTTATATTGGTTGTGTCACATCATTTGAAACAGGTGACATCAATTTTGAGTGGTTGTGTTTAATCAATGACATGTTTTCTCTAATTGTATTTGAGCGTTGCTACTTGTGTTTAGTGGTATGGATGACGTGTGCATTAGAGCGTAGAATGTGTTTTGAGAATGAGGATGTGTTTAAAGTTTTGCTGAAAAGTCTAAGTAAGATCTGCATATTGTGTTTTGCCATGTGAAATGGTTTAAAGTATTAACAACAGACTGCACAATTAGCTAAATGAGGTCAGGCAACTGAGAACTTTCTTCAGCCAATGGGTTTTAGTGTTTTAGCAATTGAGAAAAACTGTTAAAGGAAAGAAGCACATCTGTCATTTTTAACTTAACTTTTAGGCTAAAAGTCAACTATATATATGTACAGTACTGTGCAAAAGTCTTAGGCACCATATTATATGCTGTACCAATTTTGTTATATATGTTTATCATGTCTGCATAATAATGTACAAAATCATTCAGTACAATATATTACTTAAAAAAATATAAATAAATAACATTACAAGAGAATATACAGTATGCATGGTTGTAAAGAACTCATTTTCCAGCATGCTCAGTAAAACCTAACAGCTGTTTTCTTATAAAAATGCACAAATCTGTGTCTAAAACTCCTGATTTTAAGCAACGAGTATTTTCTCCAAATATTAACTAGTTATTTTATTGCTCTATATTACTCTTTATAAGTTTCTTTTATGCAGAAAAGTTTTTAAAAGCAACTTTTGCTTATGTCATATTTTTGTATGTGCCCAAGACTTTTGCTCTATAAGTAAAACAGTTGTTAGGTTTTACTAAGCTTACTGGAAAATATGAGTCCTTCCAGTAACTTTGTCACACTCGCTCCCCTAGGTTTTTTAGTATATCAGTATATTACCTCCAGTGTAGATTTAAATAGTTTTAATAATAACATTCTCTCCCATGGGATCAATTTATAAATAATATGTTAATTATTGATATATTGACATTGGGAAAGGAAAAAACCCGGTTATAAAATTTCCAGCTTTTGCTTCCTCATTTTTATTCTTGTACCCTTCATAGCTTTTATTATTCTGCTGCCTTAAGGTAATTTGCCAGAAATGTTATCATATTCCTTAGTTTATATGTTGAAACTTATGATATTTCCATGGTCGTTGGACTGTGGATAGTTTTTGTGTATGTGTGTGTGTATGTGTGTGTGTGTGTGTGTGTTACATGCCCTTCCTGTATTATATTCTTATATTATATTGATCTCCCTTTAAATATGTACTTTCTAAATTACTAGACAAGCGCTATGTGTTCCTCACACCAGCCCTAGAAACAACTAAGTTAAATGTTAAATATAAATAAACAGGATTAAATTAGGTATGCTTTGCAGCATGATTCATTCTTCTCATCATCGTGATGAGAACATTTCGCTCATGGGAAAAAAAGAGTCAGAAATAAGAACGCTCTTGTTTGTGTTAGGGCATTCCTGTACACAGTTTTTGCTGGGAATAGAGATTTATGAGTCTGACGTTTAGGCACATTTTATAGGCCAGTAAAAAATAAAACGGCCAGAATCAGCAACACTGCCGGCACATGTTATGAAAAATGAAAGAAAGAAATGTTTGGCAACACCTGTGGGCTTTTGTACGTTTCTAAAAGAAGGTTATAAGAAGTTTTACAGCTTGTTGTAAAGTTTAATATACTTTAAAGTGTTTAAATGAAACGTTGTTGTCCCTTCATCTATACCGCTTTATCCTGTATACAGGGTCATGGTGGGCCTGGAGCCTATCCCAGGAGGCAGGGTACACCCTGGATGGGGTGCCAATTCATCACAGAGCACACATACATGCTCATTCACACACTACAGTACAGGCAATTTGTGAATGCCAGTTAGCCTAATCTGCATGTCTTCGGACCCTGGGGGTAAACAACACCGCGCACACAGGGAGAACACACAAACTCCATGCACACAAACCCAGGGTGGGAATTGAACCCCGATCCTGGAGGTGCAAGGCGACCGTGCTAACTACTACAGCACCGTGCCGCTTAAATGAAACGTTTAGTCCAAATATTTTTTTACTGGTGGTATCAAGTAACTTCTTTAGAGGCAAAGTGAAAAGTATACAGTGTTCCTAAATATTGGAAATACTGGAAAAAAAAACGGCAAATGCAACAATAAAAGAGCAAAATCAGAAACACTACAACAAAAGCAGAAACAAGACAGAAAAAGCAGACACACGCAAAAATGAGAACAACAGCAAAAGTGAAAACACTAATAGCAAAAGCAGAAACACAACAGAAAAAACTGAGACACCAAAAATGGAAACACAAGAGTAAAAATTACATCAAATGCACAAACACTTTAAACATGAAAACTCATTGTAATGGAGCAAAAGCGGAAACACGACAGCAAATTGGAAACACGGTACCAAAATTGGACACACAACATCAAAACTGAAAACATGACAGCAAAAGTAGAAACACTAAAAATAAAAAGAGTCCTTTAGGTTCTTATTGGACAACCAATTCTCTTTCCTGATTGGACACTGGGCTCTTTAGCCAATCAGAAAAAAAAATCACATGATGTTTAATAAGAACCTACTCCTTTTGTTTTGTTTTCAATTCCTTAATTTTTTCCACTTCGGTCTAAAAATAAAACAGATGAAAAACTAGGAAATGGCACTGAACTTAATCCTGCACGGTTGTATAAATGAAACTGAATATTGGCTCAAATTAAGAATAATTTTTTTTTTGTCATGTACACAGACTATGCTGTTATCTGTAATCTATCAGCTTTTAGTGTTTTATAATGGAGCTATAGTGCTAGCACATAATAGGGTCTGTACATATCACAAAGTAAATACTCCTGTGGCATTAAACAGAAATCCATACTATTTACCATTAAACTCTTTCAACAAGACTTTTAAACGTTTTCAATTATGATACTTATCCTAAGCTTGTTTTCTAAATTGTACATAATCTACAGGTTGTAACTTGTAGCCTGTACTGTAGTTTATGATCACTGGGATCTCTGTAGGGCAATTCCAGGGTTATGGACGTGACTGTCTGCACAGGCTTAGCTTCAAGGTGCTCAGGTGTATACCTGGTCAAATGACTACAGAATTGAATGCAAACCAATGTTAATAGATAAAATGTCTATCATTTTTGAAGAGTCCAGTTACAGGAAAATCATCAAAAATGCGTTTGTGTGAAACTTTTACAATTCCTGTAGTGTTTTAGGTTTCTTGTACTATACCACATTTATCTATGATGACATTTATTGAAATGTACAAGCATGTACATTGTTCAGAAGTTAGTACCCATCTTTAATTTTATGCGTAAAAAATAAAAATCGTCTGATTATGCAGGTCTTAGAGTTTCAATTTCAGATGAACAACAACATATAACTGTTTTTACTGTGCCATTATTTATTTAATGAAAAATATATTAAACAGCTTGTAGATCCACCTTAGTAGCAATAACATGAATTAATCATTTCCTGTATGACTTTATCAGTCTCTCAAATCATTTTGGAGGAATATTGGCTGTTCTTCTTTATAGCCTTGCTTTATTTGATTAAGGTTTTTTGGGCATTCGCTTATTCACAGTTCTAATAAGGTCCCACTACAGCATTTCAGTTGGGTTTAGGTCTGGACTTTTACTAGGCCTTTCCAAAACCTTGATTCTTTTATTTTTCAGCTAATTTTTAATTAAAGTAATTATTCTGCTACTAAGACTCTCAAAACAGCCTGGTGTAAAAACTCAAACTATGAAGATAACTATAAAATTAAATGCACTGGTTCCTGTGCTGTAGATGATGATCCCTGGCAATCAGTACTCAGTGGTGCTGCAGCCGTTGCTGTCAGATACAGAATACAGAGTGAGCGTGACAGCCATCTATGCAGACGGAGAGGGACCTACCGTCACACGATCTGCCCGCACATGTACGTGTCTAATCACTCTAGGATTATGGGTAATGCAGAGTGTACACTACCGAAAGCATTCCTTCTCACTCATTCATCTCTCTCACTGTCTTCGTCTTCCCCCTCAGTGCCTCTCATTGCTCCTAAGAACCTGAAAGTGTCTGAAGAATGGTACAATCGCTTCCGCATCACCTGGGACACCCCTCCGTCTCCCACAATGGGATACAGGGTCATCTACCAGCCTGTCTCAGGTATATTGCTGTTGAGCTCTTGAGCCATACTGGAAATACAGTAGATTAATACTACCATGCCATATCTATACTACTGATTACTCTTCAGTGGTGGTGAACAAAGTGCACAAATCCTTTACTTGAGTAAAAGAAGAGATTCCCTGGAGCAAATAATAAGTAAAATAATAATCAGTAAAAGTAAAAGCAGACGTAAAAGTACATGTGTACTTGAGTTAAGTTATAGAAGTACTTACCTTACAATTTAGTTATATATCAAAGGATCAGCACTTGTATTAGCTCACAGTAGTTAAAAAAAAGCAGCAAAATTTCTGCTTAAAATGATACTCACCCTGTGGTTATTTAGTAGAAGTACAGATATTTGTTGTAATATGTAGTGGAGTAAAAGTAAAAAAAAAATCCTCTATTAAAACTACCCAAATAAAGTACAGGTACGTTAAACATAATTAAAGTTGAAGTAAATGTACTAAGTTACATTCCACATTTGTTCAGGCTTATATTAGTACTGAAATAATTGCTGATTAAATCAATGTTTTACTGATTAATAATTGAGATAATTCAAAAATTGATGGTTTAAATACCTCTGCCATGATCTATATGGAGTGTGTAAGCACTTCTTTTCTCTGTTTTGATGATGTTGTGAGTGAAAAGGTGTATTATGGGCATTTTAACGGCTGGTATGTGATCACCATTTTAACACTTGGTATATGAGAACTAGCCGAACTAATTAGGTTTACATCCATTTTAGTGACTGTCATTCACTGTGGGTGAAAATTACACCTGACTATCAATGTTTTAGACATTTTTACATCTTCACATCTTTGTTAAACTAGGTTTTTATACATTGCCATTCTTGTAGCAAGTCCAGGCAAAAGATGCTAAAGTATGTTATAGAGTAAAACAATTGTAGACATTCATGGCTCGTTGCCAGATTTCAGCTGTCACATACCTTTCATGACATTTTTCTGGCTCATAGAACTAAGAAACTATGGCATGCAACATTTTATTCAGTAAGACAGTATGGCGTACTAACACATAGTACATGTAAAAAACATTTTCCATGGAAATATTTGCAGGATTTTTCAATTACACTGAAAGTTGAAATCTGGGTGTATTTATTGGTGTGTAAAAAAATGTGAACGTGTGCAGTACCAGGCCGTGCTCTGGAGACGTTTGTTGGTGACGACGTGAACACCATGCTGATCCTAAACCTGGTGAGTGGCACGGAGTACAGCGTAAAGGTCATTGCGACGTACACCACGGGCTCCAGCGAAGCTCTTACTGGCAGAGCCAAAACGCGTGAGTTCCCCAAAACCACACAATACAGTTCACACATGTTGATCTCACATCACTTGTTGATTAGACAATTATTAATATATAAGTAATTGTTCAATATATTTAAACTTGCTCGTTCCCATCTACTTCATATTCTGTCAAGAAAAAATTATGTTTTCTTTTCTTTCCAATCGAAAACAATCCATCAGCTTCTTTAATGTCCATTTTTATGCCTTTTTGTCTCTTCTTTCTTCTAGTATACCTGGGTGTTACTAATCTGAACACCTATCAGGTGCGAATGAACAGTATGTGTGCTCAGTGGCAGCCTCATTCTCACGCCACCCAGTACCGCGTCACCATCGACTCTCTGCTCAGTGAGTACAGCAAGTAAATCATATTGAAATTGTATACAGAAAAAGTATTCGGTGTATTCAGTTCAGGTTTATTTGTATAATGCAAATTCAGAAGACATCATAACAAAGCAGATTTAAAGAAATCAGGCTGCATTCCGCGTCCGTCGATCGAATGTATATGAGCTGATCGAACGTTGACGCAGTAAGTGACTGGAAAAGACCTCATGCCTTGGAGTATTGGAGTTTTGACTAAGATGAGGGCGTAACCTTTAATATGTGTCAGGGTGGGAGGTGGCTGTCGGTTATAATCAGGCACACGCTAACTCTTTTCTTAAAATTGGGATGAGGAAATGAGCTCTTGGTAAATCAGCCCTCTGTAAAGAGAGACAAATGCTTGAGGCTCAGCTGAATATGAAAGGCACTCTGATCTTAAACACACACACACACGCACACACACAGCACTGCATACTAATGTTATGTTGATGGTGGGATCCTCTAGGAACTTCAGTATTTGATTTCTAGATTTAAAAAATAGGGATGCATTTTGCTCCATCTAGCTAATTTATTTATAAAGCTGTTATGTATCAGTATTTCTGTTTAAACTTATTCACATTGCCATAATACATCAAACATATAAAAGAGCAAATAGAATTATACCTAATATTAGAGTTTATTATTTTTTATGATTATTATTATTATATCATATATAATTTTTTTAAATACTTTTTCCCATTCCACAATGACTGACAGGCATTGAGGTCACACTTCCGTCACTGTGATTGACAGGCACTTATTTCACTCCTCGTTCACTGAGACTGATTAGGCACTATCTAATCACCTCTGTCACTGACAGGCACTGAGATCACACCTCCATCACAAAGATAAAGATTGATAGGGGGTCACACCTCCATCACAGAGATAGAGATGATAGGAGGTCACACCTCCATCAGTAAGACTGACAGGAACTGAGGACACACCTCCATCACTGAGCCTGATTAGCACTGAGGGCACAACCCCCAGATACTGACAGGCTCTTAAATCACACCTTCATCACTGAAAGGCACAGAGGTCACACCTTATTTTTTGAGACCAATAAGCATAAATACAATGTGTTTGTACATTGTATTTATTTATTGTAAATAGGCCACTTATGCACTTCTGATTAGATGCTTATTTCATT
The DNA here is from genome assembly GCF_024256425.1 of Clarias gariepinus. Taxonomy (NCBI): domain Eukaryota; kingdom Metazoa; phylum Chordata; class Actinopteri; order Siluriformes; family Clariidae; genus Clarias; species Clarias gariepinus. Next base: position 10,932,860 of record NC_071101.1, read on the forward strand.
TCATTGACTCTGCACATGTCCACTGCACAATAACAATAAAGTTTAATCTAATCTAATCAAGATCACACCTCCATCACTGAGACTGACAGGCATTGAGGACACACCTCCATCACTGAGACTGACAGGCACTGAGGACACACCTCCATCACTGAGACTGACAGGCATTGAGGACACACCTCCATCACTGAGACTGACAGGCATTGAGGACACACCTCCATCACTGAGACTGACAGGCATTGAGGACACACCTCCATCACTGAGACTGACAGGCATTGAGGACACACCTCCATCACTGAGACTGACAGGCACTGAGGACACACCTCCATCACTGAGACTGACAGGCATTGAGGACACACCTCCATCACTGAGACTGACAGGCATTGAGGACACACCTCCATCACTGAGACTGACAGGCATTGAGGACACACCTCCATCACTGAGACTGACAGGCATTGAGGACACACCTCCATCACTGAGACTGACAGGCATTGAGGACACACCTCCATCACTGAGACTGACAGGCACTGAGGACACACCTCCATCACTGAGACTGACAGGCACTGAGGACACACCTCCATCACTGAGACTGACAGGCACTGAGGACACACCTCCATCACTGAGACTGACAGGCACTGAGGACACACCTCCATCACTGAGACTGCCAGGCACTGAGGACACACCTCCATCACTGAGACTGACAGGCACTGAGGACACACCTCCATCACTGAGACTGACAGGCACTGAGGACACACCTCCATCACTGAGACCGACAGGCACTGAGGACACACCTCCATCACTGAGACCGACAGGCACTGAGGACACACCTCCATCACTGAGACCGACAGGCACTGAGGACACACCTCCATCACTGAGACCGACAGGCACTGAGGACACACCTCCATCACTGAGACCGACAGGCACTGAGGACACACCTCCATCACTGAGACCGACAGGCACTGAGGACACACCTCCATCACTGAGACCGACAGGCACTGAGGACACACCTCCATCACTGAGACCGACAGGCACTGAGGACACACCTCCATCACTGAGACTGACAGGCACTGAGGACACACCTCCATCACTGAGACTGACAGGCACTGAGGACACACCTCCATCACTGAGACTGACAGGCACTGAGGACACACCTCCATCACTGAGACTGACAGGCACTGAGGACACACCTCCATCACTAAGATTCATTAGCACTGAGGACACACCTCCATCACTAAGATTCATTAGCACTGAGGACACACCTCCATCACTAAGATTCGTTAGCACTGAGGACACACCTCCATCACTAAGATTCGTTAGCACTGAGGACACACCTCCATCACTGAGACTGACAGGCAACATCTAATGACCTAGCCAAAAGAAAAAACTGTGGCAAAAAAAAAAGAAAGAAATGAAGAAAAAGCTTTAGATCAACTACATTTAAAAAGAAGGAACATATCCTGTATGATTTTGATAAGCACATGGTTAATAGCAGTATAACAGTCCCTAATGGTTAATAGCAGTTATAACAGTTCTTAATCATGAAATACAAAGAATAACAGTTTCGATTCTGTTAATAAACAGGACTTATGCAGCACATAATCATCACATTTTTTTTAAGACTTGCAAGTCTCTGGTGCATCCCAGTTATAATATTTACTACAGCAGGAAGGAGATCTGTAGGTGCAAATGGTTTCAGGAAACAAAAGCAGAATAAAGGACAGATGCAATTTATCAGGATTGTGTTACAGCAGGTGTTACAGCAGACAGGCAGGTCAGTAGGGTGAGGATATATTGGTTGGAAAAAGTGTCAAGTCCATGGGCATGTGTTGTGATATCACCTGAAAATATACAACAGGAACTAATGTTGTGACCAATTGTGCACATGCTACTTAGTAATTTTTGGCTAAATTACACTTTTATAAGCCGGTAGTCAGGAATAAGAGTTATTTGTTGCTATAATTTGTAGTTATTTAAAAATTTTATTACTTTATTATTATATTTTAGTTATAGAGATTGCTTGAACTAAGTGGGTTTTTGTGTTCATTCAGGTCCGAGGCTGTTAGGCTAAAAGCATCTTAACTTTTCAAAGAGGTTTTAACTGAAGCTTTGCCCAGGTTCAGGCCTCAGAGTTGTATTTTTAATATAAAGAACCCAAGAAAACAATCGAAAAGATAAACACATGAAGAAATATTTATGACGATTTTTAGGCTGATGTTAACAATTACATGCAAAATATAGACTTTTTTGTAAAACAATTTTAAATGCTTTGTCACAAGGTGGAGGCAGGTGCATACAGTAACTCAAGACTTGTTTATTATGAAACTAATTGTGTATTGATAATCCAAATCAGCAGATGAACCTCGTGGTCAAGCACAGGGAGGACTGTCAGAATCAATCATTATGTTTTTCTTTGTAGCACTGCACGGTAATAACTCATAGACATAAACTTATAGACAGGGTGTTAGATATTAGACTGGAAGAAGAGGCCACAGTTTTATACTGTGTACTTATTAAGTACACTACATAAAGTAAGTCTCTTTTTTATGTTTGCATTATCACCTTTCTGATTTACTGCATTTTATTAATGCCATGTTGTATTGCAGATGACCAGAAGCAGGAAGTAAGGCTGGACGGATCAGAAGCCAGACATTGCTTTAACGACCTGAATCCAAACACACAATATAAAATCAGCATTTACGCTCTGCTACAGGAGACAGAAGGTCCCGCTGTCACCGCCGTCCAGAGAACACGTGAGTGTGTGCTGCCAACAGGATCAGGGATGTTTTTTAAAACACACACACACACACACACACACACGCGCGCACACACACACACACACACACACATATAGATAGATAGATAGATAGATAGATAGATAGATAGATAGATAGATAGGTAGATAGAGAGAGAAAGAGAGAGGTAGATGTATAAATTGATGGATAGATAGATAGATAGATAGAGAGAGAGAGAGAGATAGATGTATAAATTGATGGATAGATAGATAGATAGATAGATAGATAGATGGATAGAGGTAGATGTATAAATTGATGGATAGATAAATAGATAGATAGATAGATAGATAGATAGAGAGAGAGAGAGAGAGAGAGAGATAGATGTATAAATTGATGGATAGATAGATAGATAGATAGATAGATAGATAGATAGATAGAGAGAGGTAGATGTATAAATTGATGGATAAATAGATAGATGGATGGATGGATGGATAGATAGGTAAATAGATAGATAGATGAATGGATAGATAGGTAAATAGATAGATAGATGAATGGATAGATAGGTAAATTGATAGATAGATAGATAAATAGATAGATACATCTAGATATGATACACTGTATACAATAGTGTATTCGGGCAAATATATAAGAATTGCATATTAAGCTACATTTATGAGGTAAAATGTTGCATAATTATAATAATATATACTGTTTCCATGTACACTATGGCTGTACAAGTGGTATACAAGTGGTAACTTGCATACAGTACAGATGCACTAGTGTGGTATGGAAAAAATGAGAGACATAATGTACATGATTGTTACTGCAATTTGCAGTAGGGAGCTGCAACAGAGATACTGGTATAGCATAGAAATTCTACATAGAATTTCATATTATGTTCAATAACCACAGATTCACCATTTTTAAAAAATAATCCTAACACATTTACTGCATGTCCTTATGTGCCGTTTTCAGTCACACAATCCAGACTATAGATGTGGCACTTCCAAGATTGCTCACACCACAGGCTTCAGCTTGTACACACACACACACACACTTAGACACTTACGCTTACCCACAACCACACAGGTGCACACCCACAGAAGTGATAATTACTCACAGTGTTTGTAAATGCAGTGAGGCAGCATATGGCAGCTTTCAGGCACATATTCAATTTATGATTTATTTTTTTTTTTATTATTATTTTTGTGAAATGTTAAACACAGTGGTGTTGGTTATCCTCACTCAGGTAAACACTTATCTACTGTCACTGATCTTGTGAATTTTGAAGCTTGATCAGGCAGCGAATCAGACACATCATCAGACAGATCACAGTAAACAGAGATGCCACATCCTCACATCCTCCATTCACTTCCTAACCAAAGCAGTGTGTAGGCTATAGATTAGCACTTGAATAAATCCTCGACAGCTGGTGATTTATACCGTGCAACCCAAACATTTACATGCTTATTCTCTTGCCTCTCCTGTCTCTCTTTGTGTGCGTTTATCTCGGTGTGTGTCCTGTTAGTCCCGGTGCCGACCAGTCCTCCCACCAGGCCTCCCACCACCACGCCACTCCCCACCATCCCTGTCGCTAAGGAGGGTAAGTGTCAAAATCTACAAATACAAAGCATTTTACAAAAAAAATATCAAAGAAATACAATAAAAATGCAAGGTATAACACAATGACATTTTTATAACATTTTGTCAAACTAAGGATTTTGATAATGTCTTATTGTTCTTTTATCACAATATATATATAATAGTCTCAGATTGGCTAAAGTATATTGTTGCTAATGTTTTAATGGCTTTGTTTTGACACATTTCATAGTTTCACTCAGTCAGAAACTTATATTAAAGAGAAAACATACAGTAAGAGCATTACCCTGGAGATTACTCAGTCTATTATTACTGGTGTTGAAACAGGAGAGACAAAAATAAAATGGTTACTTGAGTGTATATATATATATATATATATATATATATATATATATATATACACTGTATATATATATATATATATACTCAAGTGCATTTGTAAAACCCATCAAGCACCATACATCTGCAGACCTTCACAGGAAAGCAAGACCAAAACAGGTTACCCGCATCAAAAATCAATAATAAGCAGCACATCATCAGATTGGAGTTGTTATGAAGGCTTTACACAGCAGATACATCTAAATATACCCTGTTCAAGACCATTATTACAAATTTTGGATGCATAGTTTTACAGTATAGAAATAAATAAATATCAAGAGAAATCATGTAATTATAATGCTTAAACCTTTGACTGGAAGTGTATATACAGCAACATATATATCTGTATATATACCATTTTAAATGTGTATTATTATATTATGATTATCCTGGCTTTTATTTTAATTTTACCAGCATTTTATTTATAATAATTGTTAATAGTTTGTTCTGAATATTGTTGCTATGGTAGTAGTCAAACTGTGTTGCCAATGATTTTAGCAGTGTGATGCAATTGACATTTTCTTAATTATTATAGAGAGAGAGAAAGAGAGAGAGAGTAGTGTTTTCATTTATTTAATGAGCACATTCCAGCTATTTAAATATTATATTTATTTTTTTCTCGTTTTTAATTAACATTCTGCCTATTTACTGGAATTTCTGAACCTTCTGAAGTTCATACAACACATTAATTTCAAGTTGACATTATTTAAAATAGTTCTAGTATAGTTGAGAGTGTTTCCTGGTTGCTTAGTGTTCAGCACTGTCGCCTCGCTCCTCGCTCTTCCAAGGGCACACGCTTTAGGCTGATTGGTATTTCTAATAGTATATGATTAAGCATCTGATTTTGGTAAAAAATATTGTGCCATGATCAGCTGTACATTGTAGATAATAAAGGAATGGATGGATAGGTAAGGTTTCAATTCAAGTGCCCCCCAGTCAAACAATTATATAGCTATGAATTAAATATTAAATCACACCTGAGGTGTGTAAAAAGCTGTGTTTATTTATTTATTTTTGTAATAAATAAATAAATAAATATAAAAAACAGCTTTCCAGACCCAATTTTGAGAATCACTTAACCTCAACAGCCTGTTAAGAGCTTTGTAGAAAATAAAACCGCATGTTCTGCTCTGTTTCATTAGTTCAGCACTCAACTACATGACATCTGAACTCTCTCTTTTTCCCTCTCTCTCTCTCTCTGTATCTCTCTATTTTTTCTATCAGTCTGCAAAGCTGCAAAAGCGGATCTAGTGTTCTTAGTCGATGGCTCATGGAGCATTGGCGATGACAACTTTTTAAAGATCATCCGCTTTCTGTACAGCACAACTGGAGCTTTGGATGAGATCGGCCCTGGAGGCACGCAGGTCAGAAAGCTTGGGATTTCTTTTTATTGCACTTGTGTAGATTCACATTTAGTTGTTTACAGCCATGTCTCTGTTAATGTTAAACCCCATATTTATATTTAATATGAGTATAGATGATAGAAGTAGATTCGCATTAGCTCTAGACTGAAGCATCACTTACTTTCTCTCTCTCTCTTCAGGTGGCCATAGCCCAGTTCAGCGATGATGCTCGCACTGAGTTTAAGCTCAATGCATATGATAACAAAGAGAGTCTTCTGGAGGCCATTCAGAGAATTTCATATAAAGGAGGCAACACTAAAACAGGTAGGTGAATTTCTCTTAAATCTGTATGTATGCATTGTATGTGTTTCTGAATCTACAGCGTCTTGAATGGTCAGTTTTTTACGGCTGGGTGACATGATGCCGTTCCTTCTCATCCAGCTGTATACGAGCATTCAAGATGCTTTAGTGAGGCCCCCAAATATAGTCATGATGTTTGTACCAGAGCCAGTATTATCAAATTATAAGGCCAAAGCTTCTACCTGATCAAATATCAAATTAAGGATTACAAACGTTATGTAGGCACCTGTAACATCTACAGCTCTGGAAAAAAAATAAGAGACCACTGCATTTTACTCGAGAAAACGTCTGCAATGTCATCAAGAGGAAGATGAATGATCACAAACCATCAAGTAAAGCTGAGCTTAGGGCTGGGCGATTTTGCCTAAAAAAAAATCTTCGATTTTTAAAGAAAAATTCGAGTTTCGATTAGATTTTTCGATTTTTTTTCCAATGCACTTAAAGTGCATGGGCAATTATATCACCAGTGTGGTTGTCGGGGAAATACGCTGTCTGAAGGCAGATGCTGCGCAGAGTCCAACTAGTGTTGATGTAGTGAACCGTCAGACTCAGATATGGCTGCATCGTCCGGCTGGACCACAGGTCCGTTGTGGCTGAGTAGAACTGTATCTCCTCCAGCTCACTGCGGATCTTTTCCCGAGTTGTATTGTACAGGCGAGGCAGCGCTACATCGGCGAAATACTTGCGACTGGGGACAACGTATCTCGCATCTAACACTTTCAGCATGTGATTAAAGCCTCGCTTTTCAACAGAATAAATTGGCAGCATGTCTGTGGCAATATAAAACGTGATCGCCTGAGTAATCGCTTTCCATCGCGCTCCGTTCTTGTCATGCGATACACAGTTTGTAAAGCTCTCGGGAAGTGTAGTTTGCTTTTTAGCAGGTGTGCTAGAGGAGCCGCTTTCGCTACGGAGCCGGCTGCACTTCTCCCATTCTTCAGAGTGGTTTATTCCTCAGGTGCTGGAAAAGATTTGTTGTACTGCTGCTTCCAGTAGCAACAGCCTTGAAACATATTTTGCAGCAAGGCTTCGTCTGTGTTTCGTCTGCTGCATCAAAACCAAACCAGTTCCAAATTACGGAATTATTTGTGCCTTTCTTTGGAAGTAGTTCTCTGCTACACGCTGCCATGTTGTTTTGACTGTGTAGGCGGGGCGGCGGCTGGCTCATATCGCGCTACGGCAACAACAAGGACGTAACGCGGAAAAGTACGAAAAAACTATTGTGTCAAAAAACTCGAGTTTGCAAAATAAAAATCGTTGTAAACTACAAAATCGATAAATAGATTAAATCGATTTTTTACCCAGCCCTAGCTGAGCTGTTTGCTTTTTTGCAAAAAGAGTGGTTTAAAGTTACCCAAAAACTGGTGGAGAGCATGAAAGCTGTAACAGAAATACAGATTTCCTAATGTTATTTAGCCAAAGAATTAATTGGTTTTAAAAATCTATTTGTTTACAAAAGAAAAATCTATTCATTTACGGATTATTTGTATTTTGTTTTATTTGAGGTATTAAAGCTTTGCAAATACTAATATAATATATTAGTAGAACGTGTGACTGATGAACTTTGAACTCTGACCCTGTACTCTAGGAAGAGCAATGCAGCATGTGAAGGATGCAGTCTTCACCAGGGCTGGAGGAACCAGGAGGGGTGTACCCAAAGTGCTAGTGGTGTTGACAGACGGCCGCTCCCAAGACGATGTCAATAAAATCTCCAAGGAGATACAAATGGAGGGTGAGTTACACTAACAGTATGTGTCCATGTGTTCCTGTCCGTCACTGATGACTTCAGACCTATTATTTCTACTGCCTGACTGTGTCTAATAATTGTGTGTGCATTAACTTTCTATAATGTTCTATACTTTACAATTTTTTTTTTTAAATTTGCACATCTCTCAGAGGTCCTCCAAAGTGTGTATGTGTAAATGCTGAATTTCCAGCTGAAATCCCCCACACATGATCCAATTGATCATATCTCAAACTCAATTTATTTCACTCCTCCTCCAAAAATATACAGTTTCAGCGTCTTTGCAAATTAGATTATGCTGAGCCGAGCAACAAGCCATTCTTAGATGAGGTCACATTAGTGGGGAAATCATAATTGGCTTTTTTAAGCTTGTTTTTTTGTACATGCTCGCTAGAGACTGATCTGAATACGTATAAATGACTAAAAAGGTTTGCACCCCTTTAAATTTTATTTTAAAATTTCGCTGCTAGATACAATATTTTCAGCACAAATACTAAGTAACAAAATACTTAAAATAACATAATATATTTATTATTATTTAATGCTGTAGATGTATTTAGTTGATATATTTTGATCATATACTAACATAATGCAGTGTAAAAGAGTGTAAAAAGAAAAAAATGCATAGTTAAAAAAAAAAGATTTCTTTTTAAAACTTTTAGCTGTAGCTTATAAATTAATAATTATATGAAAACAAAGTGGAAAGTGAAAACACTTGGAATCACCCCTCACACCCCGGCGAAAACTGCGAAGTTCCCAATCAGACATCTTCAGAGTTTTTCATCACAAAATCTTGGTGTGAGGAATTGGAATCATTATTCAGACAAGATTCTCTGATCCTAACATAGATGCGTCGTTAGCTTACTGTAGGCTCGTTATAAATGTAATAACATAATATCTTGCTACACATACCATGGTGATACCACATACCCGAAAAGGTCTTGGTGAGAAATCCATTGATATAGCAACAACACAGTAACATCCCAGTGACAACCATGGAATCAAAATACAAGATTCAAGATTTAAAGTGCTTTATTGGCATGACAGATATTTACATTTGAATTGCTAAAGCTTAGAGATAATAACAGAAGCAAAGAGTAAAAAGAAAAACATTAAAGTCAGAGTAACAATAAATAAATGTATAAAAAAATGAAATAGAACAGACATTTTGTCAAAGATAAAGGCTAAGGCAAAGATTAATTGAAATATAAAGAGTGTGGCCTGGTTTAAACAGTTCACATGATCTGGACAAGACGCTGGAAAGACAGTGCTGTTAAATCTAAGTAGATTTGTGTCTGGATCCGAACTGCTGTTTCATATTTGTATTCCAAAGCAGAGCTGTAGTTCTTGAAATAATAATATTTCTGCACAAATTCCAGGTTACATCGTGTTTGCAATCGGTTTTGCCGATGCCGATTATGGAGAGCTAGTGAGCATTGCCAGCAAACCCAGCGAGAGGCATGTGTTTTTCGTGGATGACCTTGATGCTTTCAGAAAAATCGAAGAGAAACTCATCACATTTGTGTGTGAGGCTGCATCGGCGAGTAAGTCTTAAATCCTAGTATGTCTTAAAGCAAAAACTCATCTGTGTCGGTAATTGAGTGATTTTTTTTTTTTTTTATTTATTTAAAGTCCATAACATTCACTAAATAATTTGTTTTTGTCATGTTTTACAGCTTGTCCTCCTGTAGCGATGAGTGGCAGCACATTACCAGGTCAGTCACAAAAAAATACCAGCATATACTGTAGGTATACACTCAGTTAGTCATTAAGTTTCTCCATACATTAAAATTGCTTGTGTTTCTATCTAGGAACGAGTAACATGTCACATAAAAAGAATAAAAATCGTGTTACTTATAGTCATTGATATGGAAGTTTCCTGACATGATGGAAGAGAACTTCTAGATTCTTATTAGCATAACAGGATATAACAAAGCTGTGAGGGAGTGACTGTGTATACCAGTTATAATACAAGGCTACTGTACATTCACATTACAAGCCACATTTGCAGTACGATTTGCATGACATGCCAATTCACAATCATAATATGTTACTTACATCTGTCTGTGGTCGTGTTCTCTTCTCTGAAACGGCATGCATGGGTATATTTATACATACTTCTTCGCTCACATAAAAAAAAATATATAAAAAAAATTAGGTCTGTGTTGAATTAATGTAAAAAAAGTTGGATTTACATTACATCAGGCTGGTAATGTGAACAAAGCCAAAGTAATCAAAAACGTTTTTTTAAATCCAAAAGGTTATTTACTTAAATCTGCACAGTCATTTAAACTTTGAAAATTTATAGTAAAAATGGAAATATTTCTCCCCCGTCTTATGAAATCCGCAAAATATCAGTTTATACTCATGTTCATTGATTCTGTAGTGTTTAACCTCCCATCTAAGAGACCTAATAGTGGCATTAACACAAAAGTATTAAAGTCGTAGACTTTTCTTATCCAGTACATGAGTCTAAGCAGGATTCCTAATCCAGACATGACTCACCGTCTCAGACTTTTGCCTTTTATATCTTCTTAAAGCTATTTTTTCTATATTACAGAAAAGTCCCATGTTGTTATCATTATAAGCATTACTACCAGTCAGTTTGATCTTTCTTCTCCTTTCACATGACACGGTTTTAAAAAGCTTGGGACAATGCACTGAATTTAAGTTCTTATTTTTAATCTTGTCTGTCTCTTCCTCTCTCTCTCTCTCTTTCTCTCTCTCTCTCTCTCTCTCTCTCTCTTTCTCTCCGCACACACAGGATTTCGAATGATGGAAACCTTTGGACTAGTGGAGCATCTGTACAGCAATGTGGCCGGCGTTTCCATGGAGCCAGGAACCTTTAACAGCTTTAGTAGTTACAGACTTGCGAGCGATGCCCTACTGGCACAACCCACCAGGTGTGTACACACACACACACACACACACACTTACTATCCTGATGAGGACAGATAAATGGGTACATACTGTCAGGCGTATGAATTATGGAACAAAGATAAGTTTTTGGCATTTTGTTTCTGTATACGGCCACATTGAATAAAAAAAAAAAGAAATACTGAAGATATGAGCAACGTCAAGACTGTCTGCTTTAATCCAAGAGGTTTGACAATCGTGTGGCCTTAACCACAGACAATTTCATATATATACACACACAGCCCATTTTCGGGGGGTCATAAATAATAGAATAAACTAAACATAAGGATCGCCTTAATGCTTAGAGAAAAATCATTTGCAGTCACTGATCATATGGACAGTCCAAACGAAGGTCTGGAACCTGTGAACCTGACAAAATGCTGAGTTTCCTACCTCAAAATGCTTTGCCAGGCCTTTACTGCTGCTGCCTTCATGTATGTGGGTCTTTCTTCATTCAGTCTTGTCTTCAGTAAGTGAAAGTCATGCTCTATTGTGTTGAGGTCAGGTGACTGACTTGACCAGTAAAGAATATTCCATTTCTTTGCCGTGGGTAGCTTTCACAGTATGATTCAGGCCATCTGCAATATGAAGCGGCATCCTATCAGTTTTGCAGCATTTGGCAGAAGCAAGAATGCATACTGCTACTTTAATCAGCAGTCAGTTCATCAGTAAACACCACTGAGCCAGTTTCATCCACAGCCATACACGCCCATGCCATAACACTGCCTCCATCGTGTTTGACAGATGATGTGGCATGCTTTGGATCATGAGCTGTTTCTTTCTTTGCTCTTCCTATCATTCTGGTACAAGGTAAGTTTGATTTCATCAGTCCAAAGAGTCTGGCAAAGTTTTCTGCCAAAGTCCAATCTGGCCTTTCTGTTCTTTTAGTGTAACCCTGTGGTTCTTTTGAGCTTATGAAGCTTTATTTACTTTATAAACTCGTCTCTTGACAAATGCCAAAAACTTATCTTTGTTCCAAAATGTATGGCCTGTCTGTAGATCTGTAGATAGATAGATGGATAGATAGATAGATAGATAGATAGATAGATAGATAGATAGATAGATACTGTAGCTAGATAATAGACAGACAAATGGACAGGAAGGCTGATGGTTTAACTGTTGGGGGCAAACCAAAGATTTCCACAAGGTCAAAACCCTTTGATATACGGATGCTTTTGAGAATATTTGATCCCCACCAAATTATAAACACACGCAGCACGTTTTTCTGCCTCTGTCACTGTAGATCAAACGATATTATGATATTCTGGGCGCTGGGCGCTCTACATAATGTTTATTTAGCCTTTTTATTGTCCTCTGATCTCTGCACAATTACAAAGCTCTACAGATCATAGTGGTTCATTTAACATTTTCTTCTCACCTTGATGTAGACACAGTGTTATTACTTTGCTTTAACACACACACACACACACACACACATACACACACACACACACACACACACAAATGCGCATAGAAGGGGGTTAAATGTACATGTACATAAATCAATCAGAAAAGCACAGGAGTAATAAATGTCTCTTCAAAAATAATATTTTTGTATAAAATTTACTTTGCTGATCTGAGAAAGAAATCCTGTTTTTCAAAATACAATCTCATGAGATCTCACACACACTTTATTTTATCTGGGTTACTAGAAAAGTGTACAGAAAGTAAAGCCAGGTTCCAAAATTGAAGAGAAGGTAGATATGGTCCTGTAGTTGACATCAGATGGTGGGATTGCAGTGAAAAGAGGACAAAGACTAAGTATAAAACAGCATATGATTAGTTGAGTTTGTCTGTAAGTATGAGGATAAGTCAAAAATTAACGTGTTATATTAGTTCGTTTGTATCTGCGGTGCATGGACGAAGATTCACTTCTGATTAAGAAGTAAAGACAGTGGTGCATTCATGCCTCGCAGCTTGACTATATTTTTCAATATATATATATTTCTAAATATATATATATATTTTTTTTATGAGGGAATACTGAAAAGATAAACAGAGCTAAACTCTTTCTCTCTCAGCTTCTCATGTGGGCTTGGCTGGGTCTTTGTATTCAGCTTGAAGCGTGCAATGTCCTTGCCTTTGTCTTTGGCCCTGATACTTTATCGGTGCTACCTAATGACTGCACGAAGAGCGCAGGTATCAGGGCCCTTAAATATGCACGCCGCAAGGTGCAGCGCATTCGTACTGATTGTGCTTATGGCTCTGTCGCCTGGAAACCGTGTCTGGGTGACTGTGACTGCGTCTGTTCAGAAGTCTGCAGGGTAGCAGAAGTTCAGAAGTCTGCGGGGTAGCAGCCTGCGGGTCTGTCCGTTCTGAAAAAAACAAAAGAGTATTTTTATGCCGTTTTGTCCCCTTGTGAGACATGCATCGTTACAGACAAATGGAAAAGTGTATTGAAAAGCAAGGAGATCATGTCAAAAAATGTGTTTGCATTTTCTAAAAGTAAATTTAAATACAGTAAAACCTTGGATCGCGAGTAACGCGGTTTGTGTGTGTTTTGCAAGATGAGCAAATTTTTTTTTATCAATTTTGACTTGGAAAACGAACAAGTCTTGGTTTGCGAGTACCGAGTATTATGTATCACGCATTCGCATCTTGTTTTGATGCAGAGCGTCCCGTGATTCTCTTACTTTAGCTTCACACACATACACACACATGCAGAGTGCCTGCGCATGTAAACGGAAACACTTATCTGTCGGGATTTATTTTTCCTTTTAATTGCAGGTTAATTTGTTTTATTTTTACTTAATATTTTGTATTAATTATTTTTATGTATTTATTTTTTTGGGCTATTTTTTGGAGTTTCCATTATTTCTTATGGGGAAATTTGCTTTGGTTTACGAGTGTTTTGAAATACAAGCTCCTTGTATTTCAGTTCTTGAAATACAAGTTCCTTCAGGAACGAATTGTGCTCGTAATCCAAGGTTCCACTGTAAATTCTACAGCAAAAATGCAAATTATCTTAGACTCACTCTCAAACATTAACAGAATAACATAACATTCATTCTCTGACTCTTTAATGAACTCATAAATTTACAAGTTAATTAGCTTAACTTACATAAGACTGAATCTCGCTTTAACCTCTGATAGAAGGCAGTACTTGGTTTGTGGAATATGGGGTTAAATACTCTACATAGTGTACTAGCTTTTCATTTAACACTATTCAGGATCCTTGTCTAAGGCAGAATAAATGGAGCCATAAACAGAAACTCTATGGTCTCTTCTCCTCATATTCTGGCTACATAGTACCAGTAAAGTAAAAATCACAACTACTTTCACTCTTGTCTTTCACCCACACTCATTGTCAATCACTGAATAACAAACACACATGTTGGTGTATTGATATACTGTGATAACCCACACCTGCTAAAATTGAGGATGCATGATTGCACACACCTAAACCCCAAGCTAAGCAAACAGAAGAGAAAATAAAAGCTATATAGGTGATAGACATAAAAAAAATACACACACACACATGCTTATCTTTTGCTTGTGTTTGACCTCTGTGTTAATGATTTGATTACAGGTTCATCCACCCTGACGGCCTGCCATCTGATTACACAATCACTATGGTCTTCCGACTGCTGCCGCAAACCCCAGAGGAACCATTTGCATTATGGGAAATCCTCAACAGCGGAAATGAACCATTAGTGGGCGTGATTCTAGACAGTGAGTAGAGAGAGAGAGAGAGAGAGAGAAAGAGAGAGAGATTAGAGCATGTGATAATTTCTTTTTCTGTCTACAGATGCAGGGAAGACCCTGACTTTCTTTAATAACGACTATAGGGGTGATTTTCAGACTGTAACATTTGAGGGTCCTGACATCAAGAAACTCTTCTATGGCAGTTTCCACAAGGTGAGAACTTAAACAAATAACTTGCTCAGACTATTAAACTTTCAAGTAATAAGAAGACACAGGTACTGTAGCTTTAGATATGCACAGCTGATCTGCGCTGCCGCTGACGATTCACTCAAATTCAGCCTGGACCTACTGTAGCTCACAATGACCTTTTAAAAGATCTGGTCAGATTTTCAAAAAATTTTTTAAATGTTTTTTGTGAACATAAAATAAAAAAGACTTATAAAAGTTAAATTTTTGTTTAACGTTTGTACAAAACCCAAAGTACTGTCAAACATTCATTTATGTTTAGTTTTTTTCACTTCTTTGTCAAATATTATAATCAACCTTAGTCATGTAACTACAGCAAGAACACCTTACAAAAACAATTGGGAAAATCTTTTCATTTATAAGTACAATTTTAACACATATATTTTTCATAGGGTGAGGGCGGTGTTTTCATTTTTTGTCATTGTTCACAATTATTTTTACAAAATAAATATTTAATCATTCAAATGTTAAGCATTTAAAATGATTATACATTTGTTGTCATTCTTTAGGGTAACATACAGTACAGGGGTTGGAAACTGAAATGAAACTGAAATGCCTGGTTTTAGACCACAATAATTCATTACTATGGTGTAGAGCCTCATTTTGCGGGCAATACAGGATCAATTTGTCTTACAGAATAGTAGTCAGGTCAATGCTGGTGGAGAAAAACCATGACTCATTCCTGACTCGTTCCTCCAAAACACCCCAAAGTGGCTCAATAATATTTAGATTTGGTGACTGTGCAGGCCATGGGAGATGTTCATTTTGTTCACTTTTGGTGCATTACCATTCCGATACACTGCGGGCAATTTGGGAACACCAATTAGCCTAATGCAGGTCTTTGGACTGTGGGAGGAAACCGGAGAATCCGGAGGAAATCCACCAAGCACGGGGAGAAACATGCAAACTCCATGCACACAGAGACCGTAATCGAGCTTGGCTGGGAATCGAACCTGGACGTGCAAGGCGACAGTGCTAACCACTACACCACTGTGCTGCCCTGCACTTAAAACACTTAATCAATAATGCCTCATAATAAAAGCTCGTTCAGTGTGCCTGACTTAGCATAAAACATCAATCATTATCAGAAAGTGTTCTTACTGATGTGCTACGATGTGCATATGTATGCATTATAAACAAACTATTACTTCCAGTATAACTATGAGGGTTGTCCAAGTAAATCCGGGACTTGTGATTGCACAAAATAACAGAACACAGATATAAGAGTTAAAAACTCCCTTTATTTCTTTATATAATCCACTCCTACACTAATGCACTTATCTCAGAGTTTCACTAGTGCTTGGACACTATCAACATAAAAAGATTACTCAGTATGCCGGACCACGATCGTACTGCCTGCTTCATGTCTGAGACGCTGGCCTCCCAGGAACTCCTTTAATGGCCCAAATATGTGGAAATATCTTGGAGCGAGTTCAGGACTGTACAGGGGGTGTATCAATAACTCAATAACGAGTTCTTGTAATGTGCAAGTGGTGTTATTGAATGATTGTATGTACACTTCACACAGACAGATGCGTCTCCTCAGTAATTCCACTCGCTAAACGTTTGCTCTGAATGACCATCATTCATAGACGTACGGTCTCCCTTACAACATTTACACCATTCAAATGTTTTACAGCGACTCAGAGTCTCATCACGGTGCTGTGCTTAAGGCTTTCTGTAATGGTAAGGAAGGCCGATTGAATTCTCGACCTCATGGACTGTACTAAAAAATTTTATCTTATACTGTATACCGGTTTGACTTGAGCTTCTCATCTACTTATTCAACTTTACCTTATGGTTTTTAAACACTGTTCTAAATTGAGGCGGTAGCTTAGTAGTTAAAATATTAGATTTTTGATAAAATAACTTTAAGTTTAAATCCCAGCTGTTGTTGGGCCCTTTAGTAAGACCCTAAACCTTCACCTGTGGAGTACAAATGACATGTGAATATAAATAATGACATAATTAAATTAAATAAACGTAAATCGTAAAAAAAAAAAGGATTACTATGACTCATTCAATGAGTAAGTGAGACAGGTATGTAGGTGTAAGGGGTGAGGACTGTACGTCTGGACATGTTGAGCATGTGGGACAACTAAGCTATTATTATAATGATTGTATTTCGTAATATTTGTGTTAAATCTTGTGTTTATTTGAATACAGTATGGACATTATAGACAGCTTAGTAGATAGTAAACTGCTGAACTGGTGTATGTGTGTGTGTGTGTGTGTGTGTGTGTGTGTGTGTGTGTCTGTGCATAACTGAAATTGAAGACTCAGCTTTTTAATGCATCAACATTAATTCACTTTCTACTTACAATATTATCTATACTAAACACAGTGTACATTGCTGGTGTGTGTGTGTGTGTGTGTGTGTGAGGGGCAGATGGAGAAAAGCTTTCATTCCCGGGCCAATCTTCTGGGTTTTTATAATGGAGTTATTTTGATATATTTTTATATATGACGTTTATTTGTTGGTCCTGCAAACGTCAAAAACTGGGTGCGTGGATTTGAAAAGTCCAATCAGTCTTTGTCTTTGGACTGTGGGAGAAAACCAGAGTTCCCAGAGAAAACACACCAACCCTGGCAGTGTGAAGTGACAGTGCTAACCTCTATATCGCCACAAAACAAACAAACAAACAGAGAAAGCTTATAAAAATGAATAGTGCCCCAAATTGAGCTTCGGATCATATCAGTAAAGAATTTAAACCGTTTGACGTAAAGTAATAGTTACCACATCACAATTGTAAGAAACAATTGTTTTTTTTTTCATTATTTATTATTACACTGAATACACCTACAAAGGTTTATCTTCACTGTTTATCTGTTTAGTAAATAAACATACAACCAACTCACTCATGAGTAAATGCTCGAATCAGAAAGTTGTCCATGTTTGATCTTGTGTTTGGGGCAATAAGTACAAAATGATACAGTAAAGTATCATCGTGTGTCCTCCCTCATTTAGTCAGATTTTGCTTTCAAAAAGTCAGACTTGTGTTTTTAATTCAGTCTTGAATAGTTCTGAAGGACCTTTTTGTCTCTCATTTTCAGTCCAGTGGCAAATTGCTTAAATTTTATGTACATTATTTATTGAAAAGACAGAGATTCTGGGTAAACAGTTTACCTCCTTTAATCTTATTTATCATCTGTCAGTCTCTGATTTAGTATTATGCAGTAAAAATTAATAAATCTATGAATGTGAATGATTCTGTTATGATGATTGTGCTTGTGTGTGTGTGTGTGTGTGTGTGTGTGTGTGTGTAGTTGCACATAGCGGTGAGTAAGACCCTGGCGCAGGTGATGGTGGACTGTAAACTGGCCGGAGAGAAGCCCATTAATGCAGCTGGCAACATCACCACTGACGGCATGGAGGTTCTGGGAAGAATGGTCCGATCCCGAAGAGACAGGGACAACTCTGCACCGGTATGGTGTGTGTGTGTGTGTTTGTGTGTGTGAGATGCATTTGATATGTTTGTATTGTTGTTGTTCCTCTTAATATGTAGGGTTCTGCAGACCTACATACTTAAATAGATTTGTGTATGTGTGTGTGTGTTTGTGTGTGTGTGCAGTTTCAGCTCCAGTCATTTGACATCGTGTGTAGTACCTTGTGGGCTCATCGAGACAAGTGCTGCGAGCTTCCAAGTCTGGTGAGCTCATTGTCACACTCACACATTGAGTGTGTGTGTGTGTGTGTGTATACTTTAGCTCATTTTAAATATAGTCATATTTCAACGACACACTGTGTGAAATGTGACATTCACAGGTGATGATTTGGATCACATTATATATGGTCTGTTTTTATATGGCGTTTATCACGTTGGACGCACCTTCTTTAGTTATTTAACCTACAGTATGTACTGTATAACTGATTTCTTCCAAACACACCAAATCTATAATTTAATAATCATATTTCTAGTCAAACGTTACTAAAATTGTAACAGGAAATTGGGAAATTCTATTCCTAAATTCTATTAGGAAATTTTATAGGCAGAGAATTGTACTTCTTTCAAGAAATAATCTTCTTTTTTTTTTAAACTCATAATAATAATGAATAAAACTAGTAAAAGTATCTAGAACAAGACATTTTTTTTAGTTTTAGTCAAATTTGATTGGAAATAAGCTTAATTATCTGATATTTGGTCTGTTATAGTGAGAAAGAAAGTGTTGATAAAATGAACTACATTCAATATATTTTCATTTGCTAAAATATAATTTTATGAGCGTTGCCTTCCAGTTCTTCCAAGCAGTATTAGCCAGTTATCTGTTTAAAAAAAATGGAAGAAAGGAAGAAACTAAGTTCACGCACCAATGTACCTTGCTTCATTTGGGGTGAAAGGAAAAGAAATGTATTAATGTGGATTTCCATACCTTTAACAGTACAGGGTGATAAAGTATTTTATTATGCAGATTTCAAATTCATTTAATAAAAATGAAAAATTATCATTGCTGCTTTTGTTTAAATTTATTGTTTAAAATTAAAAATTTAAATTTTTTGTTTGTCTTCGTTGACTTCAGAGAAAGGAGGCGGATTGTCCGTCACTGCCTCGAGCCTGTACGTGCACTCAGGACAGTAAAGGCCCTCCTGGTCCACCCGGACCCACGGTACGCACAGGGATACAAACAGAATAGTATCTTACACACCCAGAACTTTGAGGAACATTAACTTTGATTCTTTTTACCCTGAGGTGTTTACAAACTCAAATGATTTTACAGTATATGTGTGTACTTCACAGGGAGGTCCTGGTATCAGAGGGTCACGAGGAGATAGAGGGGAGCCCGGCCCTGTGGTACAGTCTCTTCATTAACATTTGATCAATCGATTGTCAAATAGATGTGTGTGTGTGTGTGGGTTGGGTAGTTATAATTTCCTTCCTGTATGTGTGTGTATTACAGGGTCCAGTAGGTGCAGTTGGGGAACCAGGAGTACCAGGACCACAGGGCCCGCCCGGCCCCCAGGGGCACAGCGGGAGGTCTATTAGAGGCCCTCCGGTAAAACACACACACACACACACACAAACACATCAATACTCCCATGCACAGTGTTATGTTGTCGTGTTGCTGCTCATGTTTGCACATTTTCATGTGCACTTTATGTTTTCCTTGTGTTGTCTTTTGTATAGTACTCAGCATGGTTTTTGTTAATTTATGGTGTCAATTTCGTTTGTCTTAGACAGTCAGATTGTTCTAATTAGCTATCTAGTTTCTGTTAATTTATGTTACATGTACGTAGCAACTCAGTCCTGGAGGAACGGCGTTTTGTTTCATTGTGTACTGAACTGTATATGGTTGAAATGACAGTAAAAGTCCACTTGACTTAACTTGAATGCGTCACAGTTTAACTCCCAAGACATGCCATGTGCTCTTTTTTACAAGCCATGATTTTTCTTGTGTTCATTATTTACTCGCAACTGTGACTCACGTAAAATCTGAATGTGCTGCTGAACTCATCACAGAAGTAACTTAAAAATAATTAGTTTGTGCGTGCATGTGTGTTTAGGGTGGTCCTGGTGAGAGAGGGGAAAAAGGTGATGCAGGACCTCAAGGTGCTCAGGTAAAAACACCGAACATCTGCCTAAACTCCAACCTTTGACACACTCACTCATACAGGGTCGCAGGGGGCGAGGAGCCTCTTCCAGTAGACCCAGGGTACGAGGCAAGTGCACCCTGAACAATCCATCACAGGGCACACACTACACCAAATAAACACCAAACAGCCTCATCTGCATGTATTTGGCCTGCGGGAGGAAACCGGAGTACCCAGAGGAATGTGTGGTCTATGTGGAAAAAATTTCCATTTTGGATGCCAAAAGGATGCTTTATAGGTTTAAATTACAAAGTTATGTTTTGACATACAGTAGAAGTGCCATATTTATCTCAAACCGGTTGTCTCACATGGCCTGTGTGCAAAATTTTGACACAATTTAATAATTTGTGTCAAAAAAAGTGTAAAAAAAAAAAAAACACGTAATCTGAGTATGTACTGCAGGTGTGTGAAATCGCCTCCTTGCTCCAACTGAATTCTCAGCAGCTTGTTTAATAAAACCATTCTTTTTTACTACTACAGTATATACGGTATAGTCCTAAGAATAAAAAAAAATTCCTGAACTGAATAATATTTCTCTTTTACATGTATGTCAGCAGCTATTACTTTTTAATATGTCTATCCCCAAAAGTGAAAACTGTAGAAAATCAAATTTTTAGATTTCACTCCAACTCTACTGGGAATAGAATAAGATGTCTTGCTTACCTCAGCATTTAAATATAACCTGGTCTACCTATGTAGAAACAGTTTTACTGACTTTAAGTTTAAGATTACTCACTTTGATGACTGGCATCATCCACATTGGCCTCTGTCTCGTCGCCCGAGGTGGAAATCACTCAGGACCTTTGAACACAAGCCTCATTGGTGTGTGTCATTATTCAGCCCCCAGTCTTTTAGGGTATTTCTAGTACGTATCTGTGCCACTTTGAGTTTTAGGGGTTAAACAATTTAATTTGTATGCCTTTGTATTTAGGGATTATTTTCTCTGACATTGTGATAGTTGAGCAGATAAGGATTACGTCCATGTCACTATGGTACACAGATATCCAACAGCTTATAATAAAAGCATTTTGATGGCTGATTTTACATCACTGCTGCATTCACTAAACTAAATAACTTCTTTTTACACACATGATACAGTGGATATTAAAAATGTTCCTGAAAGTCATACCGTTCTGTCTGTCGGTCTCTGCTTATCGTATACTATATGTAAAGCAGCTCTTATTTTAATTGTATCTTACAGTAAAATATTTGTTGTTTTTTGTACAGGGCGTTCCAGGTACCCCAGGGACCCCGGGGAGGGAGGGACCTCCTGGACCCAGAGTAACATTTCTCTCACTCATGATTGGCTTATAGAACTCTCAGGTTATAGAGTGTGTGGGGGTAATGTGTGTGTTCTGCTTTTCAGGGTTTGCCGGGTAACGACGGACCACAGGGCAGAGCGGGGCCTCCGGGAAATATGGTGAGCGCACAGACAACAGTGCCCACGGATGTCCATTTATACTTTTTTTTAGTTTTTTTCATTTTATCACATTTGCTTCACGTTTTTAAATATGGATTTACTATTTGTTTGTTTGTGTGTGTGTGTGTGTGTGTTTAAGTGCACCTAGAGCAGAATGCATCATATTCTGGCATTTAGCCATGCAGATGCCTGAAATCACTTCACAGATAAAAATAATCAGAAAAGTCTACAAATTCTCTGCCGTTAAACATTTTTATTGCATACTGATGAGTTTTGGATATGAGCCACAGCACCATCGCCTGTTTTGTAAGGAGCCTTTTTTTTACTGTTTAATAGAGATAAGAGCTAAAGTGGTGTTCTCTCCTCTGTTAAATAAAAAAAGGAAACAACTTCAGGTGCACATTATGTCCACATTCAATATTTAGTATGCCTGAAACTAACCCAAAAATCGTTTTAGAATAGTGTTTCTGTATAGAGTAACTAACATCTTGACCTCATGGTTCCTTAAAAATGTAATTAAGCTACACTTTTACACACACTAAGAAATCCAAATTATATATAAATTCAGATTGACGTGCAAATGGAAATTTACAATATGTTGCAAAAAGGATTTGCTCACCTGCCTTCACATGCGTATGAACATGAGTAACATCCAATTCTTAATTTATAGGGTTTAATATGTAATATATGTAATATATGGATCTTATCTTACTTTTTGTGCTCTGTTATGTTGGATCCGGTGTGGGGTTGTCTTTCAGGAGTTGGGCTCGGCCCCTTTCTTCCAGTGAAAGGAACTCTTATGCCACAGCATTAAGACATTTTGCACAATTTTATACTCCCAATCTTGTGGGAACAGTTTGGGGACGGCCACTTCCTGTTTTAACTGCGCACAAAGCAAGGTACATAAAAACATGGATGAGCGAGTTCGGTGTGGAAGAACTTGACTGGCCTGCATGGAGTCCTAGAATAACAAAGATTCACATAAACACACTCCTAAACTTTGTGAAAAGCCTTCCCAGAAGAGCTGAAGCTGTTATAGCTGTAAAGGGGGCAGAGACAACATCATATTAAACCCTATGGATATGAGTAGCTTGACTTTAAGCATCCATCCATCCTTTTATCTATCTATCCACTGGCTATAGCATTTATTCAAACACTCTTATGATGTTGCAGGGCGCAAGTACACTCTGAAATGTAAAAACACAAAAAGCATTATTTGTAGAACATGAAAAATACTTTTTTTCTTATTTTGGGAATGCATCATTATAAAAGAGAAATGACTTGCACACTGGATGTGACATTATCCATATATTTGACGTATAAACAATTGACTTTTTTCTCTCTTCTTTAAATCAGTGCGATTTCGAAGTCCGATGGAAAGTTTTATGTTATCAATGCTTTGTTTCTGTGCTCAAAAATTTTTTTTTCCCAGTTTGTGTGCAATGCCTTAATGTTTTTACAAAAGTTCAAGCTTCCTCAAATCGTGTTTAACCCTGTCACCCGGCCTTTCCTCAGTGGGATGCGACCCTGTTGTTATTAGAGCATTACTGCTTCTCAGTTCTCAAAGGAAAATAATATTGCTTTTTTTTTTTTCTTTTTTTTTCTTTCTGCATTTCACTGCTGGATAAATTTTTCAAATGCTTTGCTGTGCTACTTGGCATATTGGTCGCTTTGTCTTTTCGCACATAGATCACATAAATGGAATTTCATATCTATAGTTGATGCTGTGTGATATACAATAATCTGTCTATAACTTACACACAAGCATAAAGGGTTTTAAAGAATTTCACTTCAGTTAAGAGTAGCTTTACAAAATTTCATATATACTCTATATTTTGATCCTTCGGACTCTCTGGGACGACATGACCCTTGAACCTTGAGAGAAAAAGGATTCTCGTCAAAGAATATTGCGATTAAAAATCATTGCAGTGTACAGTACAGGTGTAGAAGGGTTCCCTAGGGTGAGTAAAAAGACAGTGTCTATGATCAAAGCAGCATAAACATTTAAATTATTCTTGTAAGATAATCCATGCTTATAATAAGTGCTTTTGTTCTTACTGAAATATACAGTAAGGCAAAAGGAAAAACAGAAATTGTTTATTTAAAGAGCTGAAACTTTAAAATGGAAAGAGACACTCGTGCACCCCACAATTCCGGATCCTTCTTTAAGCCATGCAGAACCTTAATTAAGTTTTCTTTGACATCTCCGAGGATTAAATAAACAGCAATCTCGCTTTCATCTCTTCCACCCGTAGTCTTACGATGTGGGCTTATTCCTGCTTCGCCCATGTTTAGAATGTTAACACTAGAACAACCGTTCCTGGCATGAAGCTCTAGGGGGCGAGCAGTCACATCCTTCACGAGGCCGTCTCCTCTTTGATCTCGTAGTCGTCTCTCTTTCATCCCACCACCATCCCGTAAAGAAGCACTGACTTTCGTCTCTTTAATCCGAAAGTCAAGTGTCTCACTGTTATTACAGCTGCTCTGTGCTCTCTGCAGGGAGGACCAGGAGCTCCTGGGGCACCGGGTGAGAATGGCCCTCCAGGAACCACCGGGGAGCAGGGACCACCAGTAAGAAAACACTGGAATGTTTGTGTGTTGCGTGTTTAATGTGCGTCAGTCCAAAACGTAGTCATAATTCTTTGTGATTTCACTGTTTTTGAATCTTTTCTTCCAAATTCCTCTATGATTTGCGTCAGTTTAACAAACTATGACCATTTATTGTGTTTTTTTTTTATTTTATTGGTAGCCATAAAAGGGAGGTCCACTTTTGTGAAATTTCACAGAAGAATCCCATAGCAACCCAAATGGAAATTTTAAAAGGCTACTTGGAAGGTTTATTACTAGATTTCAGCATTTAACAAGGCTGATAATGGATTTTTAATTACAGGCATATTAAGGCTGCAGCAAAGGCTTCAGCTCCGGCAACAATATGAAAATAAAGAAGATCCCAGAATATACAGTCTTTTTAGGCCAATTTTCTAGATGCTGTAAATACATTATGCAAAATGGTGTAGGGTGTTTTATACTCCGAGTGACTTAATTTACAAACCATAGGATCTTTATGAATGCGCATGTATGTTTGGAACTGAAGCGGCACAAAAGTGGACCATAATTTAATACAGTACAGTAGATCACACCCTCTATGAAGTGCTATTTGCGTTTTAGTGTTGTTGCTCCGCACTGAATGTTTTGAGGCATAATTCATTTACAGCTCCATCTGGAATGTAATAACACCCCTAAAATTGCAGAAAAGTGTTTAGGAGGCTTGAGTTGTGTTGTCATTTTCGATCCCTGGTCCCAGTGCTGACACTCGAACACAAGACCACAGATTATTCATCCATTTATTCAGCTTCAGTAAGCAAAGGGCTCGGTATTACAAAACATTAAAGCTTAAAACGTTAAGTGAGTGGTTAAGAAAAGCGTATTGTTTTGTAGTAACAACAAACCCTGAAGTACGTATATACATGGGGTGTTCAAGTCAAACCGGGAATTTTGATGGTGCGGAATAACAAAAAAACAGTTATAGAAGGACAGACTTACTTTATTTTCCTGCTACACTAATGCACTTCTTCGTTTTACTAGTGGATACATAGCGAGGTAGAAAGTTTTCTCAGTAAGCCAGAGCAATGATCGTACCACCTGCTTCACATCTGAAACACTGGCCTCCCAGGAACTCCTCTAATGGCCAAAATGTGTGGCTTGGAGCAGTGGTCAGGACTGTACAGGGGACATGGAAATAACTGCCAGCCCTGTTCCTGTAACGTGCAAGTGGTGTTGGTAAACCGTCTGCCTCTAAAAAAAAAAAAAAAGAAAAGCCTCTGCTACAAGTTGGCGACAAACTATCCTTACATTTTCAAGGATCAGGCGTCCCACTCTCATGAGAATAACTCATGCTCTGACATACGGCCTTCTTAAAAACGTTTACACCATTCAGCAGTTTTACTGCGCCTAAGAGTCTTATCACCATACCGTGCTCGAAGTCTTATGTAAACGTCAATCTTCATTCATGAGAAATTTCATCCCAAGTCCCGGTTTGACTTGAGAACGCCTTGTTGAATTGAGGCACAGATGACAAAAAAAGAACATGAACACCTCTCTTTGTCTGTCCTAGGGCCTTCCAGGTACAAAAGGAGAGAGGGGAGAACGAGTAAGTCATCTCAGGTTGCTTTGTTATTGTTTTTTTCTGCATGCTATATGCCTTCCAGTAACTTTACTACAGGCGGAGAAGGTATCAGGTAGACACAGACTGGTTGTGTGTGTGTGTGTGTGTCTGGAACTGCATGTAAGAGCTTGTGTGTAAGTGTATATGTTTGTGAGTACGCGTTAATGACCCACACAAACAATCCTCAGGGTAAGGATGATGTTTCTCATGTCTCCAGTGTTGCAGTAATAAATTTTTTGTATCCGGACTGATAATCTGCGCAAACTGTACCATTCAAAAGATGTTTAAGTGTTGTGTGTGAATTGTACAGGGGGATACACAGTCCAGCTCATCCGTGCAAGCTATAGCCAGACAAGTGTGTGAGCAGCTCATACAAAGTGGGTTCACTACACGACATGACTTGCACACTTACATTAATCTCATATGTTACATGTTTAAAGTATAAATACCAAATATAAATCTTAAGACTGTATTAAACAAATTTACAATTAGACAACCTAAGAAGTTTTATGATCTTAAATTAAAACATGACTATTACAACAAGACCGTGATTTACAATGTACTGTATCATAATCACGTCACACCTCAATATCATGTTAAAAAAATAAATATTGAAGAGTATTAGCACTTATCTTCATTCTCCGACTCTCTGTTTAAGCTCACATGGCTCGTTATAACTCCATCCTGAATCATATCCCGAGGCAGCAGCCCATCGCAGTCCGTGCTGCTCCGGGGCCTCCGGGTGAACCTGGCCGTCCCGGTCCTCCTGGACAGCAAGGAGAGCAGGGTCCCCCTGGACGACCCGGATTTCCAGGAACCAACGGAGAGAACGGAGAGCCTGGAGCAAGAGGTGCTGCACTGGGACTCAGGATTAACATGGCGAGATTAGAGACTAACATACAGCATGTAGAGTAAAGCCCGGGGATGATCAGGCGGGGTCTGAAGTAAGGACGTGCAAGAGCTGGTGATGATTTAGAGAAGGACATGTGGAATCCAAGTAGTCTTGATTAGAGCCGAAGGCTGAGTTTGGTGCGCTAGAAGGGAAGTTACTAATCCTTCTTTATCCGTAGTTAATACACCTGGTATCTTTTCTTATGCTTTATTCAGCTGCTGCACGTCTTGATTATTCAGAATTAAAAACACAAATATCTAATAATTATATATATATTGAGTTAAAGGTTGGTTTGTCACCTTTGGGTGCTGCTTTTTTATTATTTGTATAGAAGTACAGATAATAGAAAAGCATGATATATATTTTTTTAAGTTGATAAAAAAGCAGCACTTTATTCACATTAGCTGAAGGACACATTCGATCAAAGAAGGCAGCATGTTGACATTTTCGACCCTTTTATTTCAACAAAAGAAAACATTTTTGTATTTTTTTTTTTCCGCCTTAAAGGGTTTTCTTAAGACATGAGTGTGTACTCAAACAAGAAAAAGGACATCTGGCAAAGGAATTTATCCTGCGTTCCTTAACGCAGCTTTTGCTGAATATCTGAGTGAGAGCTGGTAAAAAGTGTAATCTTTGTGTGTGTGTGTGTGTGTGTGGGATCAGGTCTTCCAGGTGAGAAAGGAGAGAAGGGAAGCCAAGGTGTTGGTGTCCAAGGTCCCAGAGGGCCTTCAGGGCCTCCAGGTAAACACACAAACAAGTAGACAAACAAACAAACACATACACACACAAACAGAAAAAGGGCCTCTTGAGATGTGAAGTAATGAAAACAAAAGACGAATCTCTTCAGATTTATTTCTACTTCACTTGACAATCTTTCACACAGTGAATCAGATCCGCATACACGACTGTTTCTTTTTATTATTAAAACCACTCACACTGTTCGCATAAAAATGACTCACTCTATGCAATTTTTGATAATGAGCTCATTTCATCTAATTACCCTAATACAGTATAAGTGTGTAGAGTGAGAGTACGTAAGCATGCATATATACAAGGGGTGTTCAAGTCAAACTGGGACTCCTGATTGTGAGAATAACAGAAGACAGTTATGAGAGTACAAACCCCTTTTATTTCTCTGTATAATCCCCTGCTACACTAATGCACTTATCACAGTGTTTCACTAGCGTTCGGATGCCATGAAGGTAGATATTTTTCTCAGTACGCCTGTGATATTATGGCCTACTTCATGTCTGTAATGCTGGCCTCCCACCTTAAATGGCATAAAACATGTGGAAATGTCTTGGAGTGAGGTCAACTTCCATGAAATGTGCAAGTGGTTCGGTACAAGGTCATACAAAAACCAAATGCCTTTGATGATCAACCCAGGTTATTTATTTATAAAACACTCGCATGAGTCCCATAGTGTGTGTGTGTGTGTGTGTGTGTGTGTGTGAAGTCTTCTGTAAATGTTAAACAGTTTTACACCTTCATTCAAGAGAAATTTCATCACAAGTCCCAGTCTGAAATGATGGGACTTGGTGGTGCAGTGGTGGTGCAGTGGTGGTGCAGCGGTTAACACTGTCGCCTTGCACCTCCAGGTCCTGGGCTCGTTTCCCACCTCAGGGTTTGTTTGCATGAAGTTTAAATTTGAATGCTCTCCCTGTGCTTGGTGGGTTTCCTCTCACAGTCCAAAGACATGCAGACTGGGCTAACTGGCATTGCCAAATTCACGTTGCTAAATTTGCTGTAGTGTGTGAATGTGTGTATGAATGTTAACTGGAGGTTATCAAAATGGGAATAAATACAGTGGCCCCCATTTGCCTCTATGGTCTCTAGTTGGTTTACAGAAGTTCATGGTATAAAGATTTATTTATATATATTTTTATTATTTATAATTATACATTATTTCTGATGCATTGAATTCTGTTGCTTAGAAATGACAGAGAAATAAAAGATTGTTTTTTAACCCTTACAAACATTTGCCAGAAGACTTTTTCTTACCTAATTTTCTCCCATTTTTGCAACTTCTCCATCTCATCCAACACAACATCTACCGAACAGAGAGGATGAAGGCTAAGTCTTATGCACAGTACTTTTTATTGTCTCTATGGATGACAAGTGGGAAAGTAATGCTATGGCTTTCACTTGGTTCATTTCAGTCCAGACACAACTTACTGAGACATTATTACAATTTGAACTGGGTAACAGGGGGAATGCTCTTTTCTTACAAAACTGTACATGGCTTAGGAGTATGAAGACTTTTAGTTCGGTGATTATAATGTCTTTAGAGTCTTGATATATTTGTTTTTTAATTTTTCTCTTTTGTCCACATCAGTGTTACTGTAAGTTATTGTAACCCAGTAACTTGCCTTTGGGATCCAGTCATAGGATTTTATATTCACCTGAGGATTGGGAGAAATAAAAAAAAAGTATAGAAGGATACAAAGAAAGCAGAAATCTGCATAGCTTGTATTTAAATCTCTGTAGTCATCAGATGAACAAAAACTGTGTGTGTGTGTGTGTGCGTGCATTCTCAGGACCACCTGGTGAGGGAAGAAGTGGCAGCCCTGGCCCATCTGGTCGCCCTGGTAACCCTGGTAGTCCCGGCAGACCGGGCATTCCGGGACCAGTGGGATCAGCTGGACCCCCAGGATACTGCGATCCCAACTCCTGTGGATACAACGTGGCAGGTGAGTTACACTCTCTCTCTCTCTCTCACATACACCATAAAGAGTGGTTTGTCACTTAAAATCGAAATGACCACTTAGAGGTCCCCAAGCATAAAAAGGGTCCTAATGTGGCAACCCTGATGATATACCATATTTAACTACACAATAGCTAGTTAAAGTGTTAATGCGACTGGTGGAGCAGCAGTCTATTTAAGCCATATCACACTGTAGGTCATGTTGTTGTATGGAATATCAGCACAGCTGTGATGCAGACATAGGCACGAGGGACCAACGTAAGAGTTGAAGATATCACAGTAGTGATGATATTGAGAACAACAGCACAACCTCAAGTGTCATATTGCTTTTATACAGTACAACAGTTTCACAAACACCATCTTCTTTCCAGTACTGCACAACCAGATCATGCAGACCGTAAAAAAATGCTGCGACCGTTAGTTAGAGTAATTAACGATAGTAGAACAGCTGGGGACGCTTCTGTGATACTTTACGTACTGTATAGTTAAACATCCCAGTGCTGTTACCGCATACTATAGCGCACATTTTTTATCCAAAATTTAATTTACTCTGTGTAAATCGTGCAAAAGTGATATCACCCAAACAAGAGCGACTATACTGAATAACAGCACGGCACCGACTGGACCTCAGCTTATTACTGTGTTAACTCTAAACCGCGAGAGTCAACACAAACCACAGTGAGTAGAGCAGAAGGGTTAACCACTAATATTTATAACTGAAATGTGTACGGTTATTATTAGCTACTCAACCTCACTTCCTACATCATGATGTCAACACATCACACTCAGACCGTGATGTTTTGAATCGTTTCCTTGCGCTTAGTTGGATCTGCATCATCATGAATTCTGCATGCTATGAGTGGCTCCGGGGCAACTCATGATGCAATGCTGCAGCAACTCTGCTGGATGTAATAGTCCACAAGTTGTGTGCTTGTCTGCTGGATTTGGTTTAAACTGAAAACACAGATCCAGAGATCCAGGGAGACAGAATGGCTAATCAAGTTTGATAGAAATAAAGAGGAAACAAGAAACGGTGGTCAGCAAAAGCTTAATTGACGTAGTCACAGTAATGTCGAGACATCTAGTTTTTCAATCAGAAAGAAGTAAGTGTGTTTTCCCACAGTCCCGATTTTGATCCTGATCTCCAGATCATAAAAAATCATAAAAAGATAATCAGGTCATTCATCCAAATTCAGTACAGTGCATCACAGTTTTAATTACTAGGCTTAAATATTTTTAGGCTTAAAGAATTTATTTTAAATACTTTTTTTTTTTTTTTTTTACAGTTTAGCACTAACTAAAAAAAGAAAAAGAAAGTACAAAAGTGAAGAGAAAATAAAAGAACTGAAAATAAAATCAATAAGAACAGAATAAAAAATATGAGAACAAAACAATTCTGGTTTGACTTTAATGCCCCTCATATATACAGTACTGTGCAAAAGTCACCATATTATATGCTGCACCAAACTCAGTAAAACCAGCAAACTCAGTAAAACCTAACAGCTGTTTTACTGTATAGTACTGTGCAAAAGTCTTGGGCACATAAAAAATATGGCATAAGCAAAAGATTCCTTTGAAAACATTTCTGCATAAAAGAACCTTCTATAGAGAGCAATAAAATAAACAGTCTATATTTGGAGTGAAAACTTGTTGTTTAAAATCAGGAGTTTTAGACACAGATTTGTGCAGTTTTATAAGTAAAACAGTTGTTAGGTTTTACTGAGTTTGCTGGAGAATATAAGTTCTTTTGATAACTTTGTCACACTCGCTCCTTTTATTTTTATACAAATCCCAGAAGTGTACAGAGCCATGCATATAATCTCCTGTAATGTTATTTATTTATAATTTTTTTAAGATAAATATGGAAATACTGAATGATTTTGTACATACATGATAAGCATATATAACAAAATTGGTACAGCATATAATATGATGTTTAAGACTTTTGCACAGTACTGTGAATATAGAGAGAAAATCCTTTGTGTGGCAACATTGCACTCTCATAAATTGTACTGTAAGGGGTAAACAGGAGTTATATATGAGCCACACTTTGTGCAAATTATGTCAGACTAATATACAGTACTAGTGAATATTACTCAACATCATCCCGAGTTAGATGAAGCGAAACCCTTTCGCTAGCAGTCAACATCGAACACTGACCAGAAGGTTTAATCAGGATTCCTAGCAGTTTAGAAAAAGTGAAGCTTTAATTAAAAAAAAAAAACTTTCATGGGTATAAAGCTTTAGAAGTGTGACTTAACTTTGTTGAAGATTTAAAAATTGTAACAAAAAACGGGGAAAAATATCTAATAACAAATCAGGATTAGGGATGCACCGAAATTTCGGCCGCCGAAAATTTTCGGCCGAAATAGCATTATCGGTTTCGGCCGAAACGTAAGAAAGCGCCGAAAATAAAAGCCGAAATTGTCGCGACGCCTCTCCCATCCTCCCGTCTCGTTCGCGCTGTCATTACGCATCAAACACTGAGTATGTCGGCGGTTTGGAAGCACTTTAAAGTTTCAGATGAGGACAGCAAAGTAATTAATTTGTAGTTTTTTTAATACAAACAAAAAGAAAATATTTGAAACGTTTTTTTAATGAAGCCATTTTCGGTTTCGGTATCGGTTTTCGGCCAAGTGCATCCAAAAATTTCGGTTTCGTTTTCGGCCCAGAAGTTTCATTTCAGTGCATCCCTAATCAGGATATTTATTAAATAAAAAAAAAACAATCCTTAAAGAATTGCAATACAAATTGAATCGGCACCTAAAGTAAATATCGTGATAATATCGTATCAGACGATCCCTGGTGAGTCCCATCCCGAGTTATTTATTACTGTGACAGTTTCATCGGAAAATACTGGATAAAGTTACTGTTGCTTTTATGCCCCTTTTTGCCAAACCATTCTGTATTAGTGTGCAGTGTATTAGTGTGTGTGTGTGTGTGTGTGTGATGGTGAGAAAGAGAGAGTCTAGCATGTGTGAGTGCTACAGTACATGTGTGTGTGTGTGTGTGCATGTAATAACTTTATAAATGCCTGTAAGCATAGAGCTCATGTCTACACAGTCAGACTATGACTGGAGTTATACATGCAGTGCTTACATACAGTACAAGAGTGTGTGTGCGCGCGTGTGTGTGTGTGCGCGTGTGTGTGATTTTCCTTGTGGTGTTGTATTTCTTTATCGACTACACGATAAAGAAACATCAACAATGTATCATCAGTGATTTATTTAAAACCATGCATGATAAAAAAATCACTGTCTTACTGACACACTTCTTTTGCTCTTTTTTGTGTGTGTCCCTGTCTCTCTCTCTCTCTCTGTCTCTCTCTCTCTGTCTCTCTTTGTCTCTCACCAGTTGTTGGAGACCAGCAACAGTTTGTACATGTGTACTGAGCTGCACGCTCCATTCACACGAGTGTGTAGGCTGTTGATGGCGCACTTACCTGGAGTCTTCTACTAACACACACACACAAATACACACACACACACACACACACACACACACATACACAAATACACACAGGCTAGAAAGCTTCTGCTCTGCTGAACACAAACACAGAGTGTACAATTCACATCAAGTGCTTTACTCGCATTGTTGCTTTGGTACTGACTGTGCCGATGTTCATGATTGAGCTTGTCTGACTTAAACACACACATACACACACACACACACACACACACACGATATCAGATAAACAATTAATACTAATTCCTCACGTTTTGTAATGTGGGTGCTGTGTGTATCGCGATGTTTCGTCGTCTTGGACCATGGGTTTTTATGTCCTATCCTTCCACTTTCTACTGTGTCTCCGTGTGTGTGTTTGTGTGTGTGTGTTTGTGTATGTTTGTGTGCTGCTTGGTGATGGTCAGGGAGGGTCTTTCATCATGAAGTGACTGACAGAGGTGTTCCCGTAGCCCCAATGCAGCCCAACCCCTATCAAACATACGGCCCCGACGAGGGCGAGGGAACGGAGGAGGATCCGTACGGCGGCTACGGCACGCATCACTCCTACTACCAGCCCGGCTACCCCGAGCCACACCCCATAGAGCACGAGGAAACCATCATGGTCGAGGAGGTGGAGGAAGAGCTGCGGTCACCAGGCATGCAGCGTCTCACGCGCAGTACAGACGAGCAGGAGCGGAACGGAGAGACGAGGACGAAGTTCTGACGCTTCTCCGTCGACAAAAACAACAATCGAGTCACAAACACAAAATGACATCACATTTAACAGTTATCGAAGCGAGGGCTGTTCAGAGAAGTTCTTTATTTAGACACGATTTTAAAACTTTTACATTTTTCAGTCTTGGCTCACATGATGTCGAAAATTTACTTCCCGTATTATGGTATCCTTAATTAATCTTTTCTAATCATGAATACAGCAGGTGTTAAACAGGAGACTGGACAGGATGGTGAGAAGCCAAACTTCAGCCTTATTCAAGAAAAAGACCTGAAAACTTAGTTAGAAAGAACATTAAACATCACACACTGTCTCTATAAGTCAATGGAAATGACAAATCCTGACACATTAATATAAACAAGCCTTACTAGTTTAAGAAATTAAACACATTAACTCATAAATTATGTTAAGCCGCAAATATGTCGAGTATAAATACATTACACAGATTTATATACTGTAAACCCACTTTTATTTGAACCAGAATTTATTTGCTGGTTATTTATGTGTAGAATATAACTTATGTTTTCTTTGTCTGTATAATACAACAATATACAGTACAGTAAACAGCCTGGCCAAAACCAACAAAGAGAACACTGCATAGTCTAAGTTTAAATAAACCACCTTTAGCTTTGATTACGCAACGTGCCGGACAGTTTATGCGTGAAAATAATTTGTCTCTTTCACAATCCTGGAGTATGACCGTGCCATTGGTGAAGAAAAAACTTCATAGACGTGATAACCTGATCATTCTGTACATTCAGGTTGTCAGCAGAGTTAATATTATTGCCACATTGCGTTGCTGAGTTTAGACCTGAGAAATTGAAGTAACCCCAGATCATAACACTGCCTCCAGATGCTCGTACAGCAGACACTATGTACATCATTTAGGCATTTGGCAGATACCCTTATCCCGAGCGACTTACATAAACAGAACTATCAGTTTTTGAGTTTGTTGTACTCATTCATATTAATCATTCTTTAGTTGCACTGATGAGAAGCCTAACTCATAATATTTAATAGTAATTATAATTTTTTTAGTTGTTGCAAATAAAAAAAAAAATGGTTGTTGGTCTTTTGCCTGGTCCCCATCCGGTCCGCACACAAGCTTGGCACAGGTTTTATACCAGATGCCCTTCATGAAGCAGCCCTCCCATTTTATCTGGGCTTGGGACAGGCACTTCATTCAATGGCTGAGAATCGAACCCGGGCCTTTCATGTGGTAGGCGAAACACCTACCACTGAGCTGCCATTGCCCTGTTACAAATCAAATAAGTAATTCTCTTTATTTTTCTTAAGTTAAATTTGAAAGTACAAACTCTATGAATATTAATACTTAAACTAATAGAAATTCAGGATTTATATTTAAACCCCGAAAACTGGAGTTGTAAACCTGACAATTTCAAAAACTAAACAATTTATGCTACTAAAGTAGTCGGTTCAAATTAAAGATTGATATTTGCCAATTACTAGAAATCTTTCTTTCTACCCTTCTAAACAGTAGGTAGAAAAAAGTGTGTTCCTTCCTATCCTGATGCACACATGCATGGGCTCAATCTGGACTCGTCAGACCAAATGACCTTTCTCCATTGCTCTAACGTTTGATCTTTATCCTTTAAAGCAAACTGAATCTTTTTTTTTTTTTTTTTACCTAGTCTCAGTAACAAATGGTTTTCCTATGAACACACAGCTGTTTAGTCCCAATCCTGTGAGTTCTCATTTCTCTCTGCTCTCGATATCTTTAACAATGCAACTTCACCGAGAGTTTACACGACCTCTGATCAGAATCATTAATTTCTCTCCTAAACTAGATAGTTATTTTAGTATGGCAGCCCTCATGATGACTGTTACATGTGATGTGATATTGTGGTGAGCTTCTCCGTAATAAATAATGCACTGTATCACGATACTCATTCATGCAGGTAGCAACTGTAGAGTTTTAACTACAGCCTTTATTATGAATTTCTTTTTGTCCTTTTTTTTTTTATTATTATTGGCCATACACTTTTATCCCGAGCTTCTGAGTGAGGCAAAAAAAACAATCAAAGCACAGAGCTGAGCAGCTGAAGGTGAAGTAGCTCTCTGGTAATCCTGGGACCGACCATAAGCACTGAGCCAGCTACTAGTGCACGGGTAAGATTTATTATTCTAAAAGTATTAAAAGATTTAAAAAGGGTAGATATGAAAGATTTAGTGGATTGAGAGAATAGTGCATGCAGAGCATTGATGAGTGATGATCGCTGTGTGAAACTCTTTAAGTGCCTGACAAACACAGCAGAGATTCTCTTTATTCGTACCATCTCGCTTGGTCTCTCTCTTTTGTTTTCAGCAATCGTAAAGAATGCTGCCAGTCAAGGATAGTTCAATACCCTTTTTTCTTTTTTTCTTTTTTTTTTTTACAGTGGGCTCCCTATTACATTTGACAGGGCTTGGTAATAAAATGAGTAAAGAATAAACACTCAGGGGTGTGCAGTTAAACAAAATAATGTGATGTGTGAGGCAGAATTACACTTACCGCATCAAAATTAATACTTTTCCAATAACATCCAAATGTGTATTATTTTCTTTATAACACAGCAATTTGCCAGTAAGTCAATTTATTTATTTTTCTTATTAAAGATGCTTTATACAGTATCCGGTTATAGATTTATTGTGATGGAGCATCTGCAAAACAGGTTAGTTCTTGTTATACTGCTTACACGGTTTGCTTGTGCGCTTTCTATGAAAAAAAGACAAAAACACAACAATAAACTGTAAAAGGCAAAGTGCTGAAAACTTTTTACACTCTTTTTAGAAAGCAATTACAGTTTGTTTTTTTTGTAACACTTGAAATGAGCACGTTTATATAAATGGATTTGCAGCTAGAAATGGAAATTCTACTGAAAATTAATCCTTCTGAACAATCTGATCTGAAAGCTCATCAGCATACCAACAAACACCTAAACCTATGTGTTTTATGATTAATTGTTCACTTACAGAGCCTGATGCAACCCAATGTGATGCCTTGATAGAAGGAGACAGACATGTTCTCTTTTTTTCCCCTAATGTACATGCTTTTATTTAGTAATTTTACTTTAAAGTTTAACAAGAAATGCTGAAGTTAAAAAAACACATTGCAAAACAAAAACATTTTGCATTGAACATAATCAGATAACGGACAAAATTCATCTAAATCATTCCAGAGTGATTGTTTTAACTACCTTACTGGTTAGCATGATTTCAAGAAAGTAAAGCACAAATTTCCATCCACATCCAGACTTTAAAACCTGTTTTCAGACGCTTGTCCCAGAAACATGTTATGTAAACAGCTGTGTTTTGGAAAATAGAACCATGGCAGGATAATCAATGTAAAAAAAAAGAAAGAAAAAGATTTGGTTTTGGATGTTTCTTCAAGCAAATTATGCTGAAAAGAGGGACGCTAGAGGTAATATCAGACAACCACATTGGTAATCTTTAGCATCTGGCTCAAAGCCACCATACACTCAGACTTGGCCTCAGGCTGCCTCTAGAAGGTCTTTAAATCGTAAGACTATTTAAGAGGCCTATGGGCTGTTGTCAAAACAACTGACATACATTACTGTGCAAAAGTCCTGAGACACCCTCAGTTTTTCATATTTTGTGTTTAAAAAGCCAGACTTGTATTTTCTTGTATTTTAATGTCATCTTCAGGAAAAGTTCTCCAGGCTTTCTAAATGACTTTTTTGTCTCTCATTTTTAGTCCATTTTTAGGAGGGAAGGATCAAGACTGATGAAGATGTTTTTTGTTTTTTTCACAGAGTTAATATAATTGTAGATAAAAGTTTAATTATGACTGAAAAAAGTGTGCATGTGTCAGAGGTAAAGCCTCTGAGTTTAATATATCTACCTGTTTCTATCAATGTGTCACGTCATTAAATACACAGGGTCAAGTTTGTGTTGGTTTGCTGATGAACTCTCAAATCTGATTGGTCAGAAGGATTCATTTCCAGTCACAGAGGGTCTGACAGGAGTCTTGCTGCAGATCCATTTGTGTGAACGTGTTCATTCAGTTACACTGGAGTAGGAATGTCTTTGTTATATAATATTAACAATATCTGTTTATAATGCACCAAGATAAAAAACCCTATAATTTCTAATTCCTGGTTGATACTAATTAATATGTTCCAAGATAAATAACTAATTAATATGACTTTAAGCGGGTGAGCCTATAGATGAAAGTTCTTTGTCCATGCAAGTTGTTTAAATGTTAGTGATCAAGAATTTAATGATCACAAACTTTTTTTTCTTGATTTACATGTTCCTTTTTTATTATTTTCAGTTCCATGTTGCCTTTTTATTACACAAAAGCATAAGATATAGTGTCTATTGACAGGCAGTGGAAAGGAAATTAACTTTTTTTGACATCTGTTTATACAAACCAACGTTTCATTTACGATGTTTACAATTTTATCTTTTTTAACAGTCTGGAATTTCACTTGTAGTGTCGAATTCATCTATGTGTGTAAACATTCAAGTACAGATTCCTCTGTATTAAGTGCCTGTTTATAGTATAAATCATGTACGCTCAACTTTATTCTAAATATTCTTGTAGATAGTTATAGATCAGAACAGTGCTTCAGCTCAGACTTTTTAAAGGTATGGTCGCCACTTTTGTTTCAGCAGTGTCATTAAGGGTGTAACTTTCTTCTTGATCATCCTACCAGCCTGATTATTTATTGTGTTTCATTTCTGGTGTCTTTATCGTATAATGGCTCTGTGCTTGTATTGTACAATACTTACACAAACATAATCAAAGGTTTTTGAAAACGTATCGTGATGAGCTTGTGGTTGTACATGCCATCAGATGTTCTTCATGTTTATATATAAAAAAAATTTAATCGAATGGTGCTAAATGTGTTTATACATTATATATATATATATATATATATATATATATTATATATATATATATATATATATATATATATGATCAAACTCATTTTGTGGAATTTGTGAAACAGATTTGGTTCTTTACAGCGTTGTTAGTTGTTTGCTGTCAATATGCTACTGTAGTTTTACTGTACCGCAGGGTCAGTATGCTGTTTTTTTATCTATTATTTTTGTTTTTTAAATCTCTAGTAAAAAACTGTTCATGGCATCATTACCTTTATGATCAAAACAAAAAACAGGCAGAGAAATACCTTCATTTGACCTGAACATGTTTTTAAAGCAATAAATCCAAATTTCACCACAAACTGCTGCTCTGCATCACTTACCAGGAGCTTGTACACCTCTTTCTCTCTTTTTCTCTCTCTTTCAGGCGTGTTGGTTCATGATCCTCACACAGTTGTTAAAGTATTTAGGTCAAATAAAGGTGTGGAGAGGAAGAGTATATTTATCCTCCCAGGCACATAGTCTCTTTCTCACTTCACTACCTGCTAGAACCAACAAGCCTGAGTTTTACTCACACCTGCTTCATCCAGAGTTGGCTGTGTTCATGGTCGTATGTGCATGCTCGGGTTGTCGTTACAAAACTGCTACACCACCGCTCATCAATATAGGTCTTCCAACGTCCTTGAATTGTTCATGAAAGCATGCAGAATCATCCCGAATTGAAATTCTTGCCTTTTCTTGGTCGCTCAACTCTGTGACCTAACCTCTGCCTCACGATTTACTAAGCTATGTTTGCTCTTCAAACTTTACACTTTGTCAAGACTTGATACAGTACATTCATTTTAGTCATAAACCATACTGTATAAAAGGAAACCACTTTTTCAGACTTTTTCATTCTTGTGCTGTAAGCTCACCTGTGTGCAACGACCTGGATTCGCTTCTTTTCATTGAAATCCAAGTGG
Organism: Clarias gariepinus; assembly: GCF_024256425.1. Taxonomy (NCBI): domain Eukaryota; kingdom Metazoa; phylum Chordata; class Actinopteri; order Siluriformes; family Clariidae; genus Clarias; species Clarias gariepinus. Next base: position 10,972,575 of record NC_071101.1, read on the forward strand.
TGCAAAGTTACAGGTCATTGATCTCAGCATAGATACCGAGAAATACTGCAGGCATTTAGTGAACAGTCCAGGGACGAGTCTCAAATCACATCATTGGTGGAAACAAAGCACTCCATACTTACATACTGCAGTGCATGTCGATCCAGAAGTCATTATTCGGGAAGAAAAAAAAGAATAAAATAAATATTTAATAAAGCTACATATTCCTTTAACCTACTGCTGTCAACCTACTGTGGTGGCCAAATGTATTAGGACAACGTACAGTATGCTCTGTATGTAGTAGTTCTCCCTGTGCACAAAACAAAAAAAAAAAAAGTGATGTCACTAACCAGTTCTCATTTATTCGCCTGAAGAGATGTGCTAATTAGAATCAGCTGGTTTAGTTAATAGATGGAACAAATACGTGACAGGATTTTTACTCTCTGAAGCCGGGGTGACCACATCTGCGGAAAAATAGCTCCATGACTAGGACATTCTCAAGTGAATTGTGAACTTCTGTGGTAAACTTCTGTACATGTTCTTCAGGAAGCATGGATTGAGCGAGTGACATTTCTATGTCCAGACAGATACAGCAGGTTTAAAAAATTTAAAGACTCCCTGCCAAATTCCCTTTAAGGAGTTCCGATTTTGACGATGTTTTAAGATCTTGAACTTGCAGCTATTCAGAAATGTGGGAAAGGGACTTGCCTTTAATATTAAGAAAGCCATATACTGTAGCATGAGATCTGAGCAAACAGGCATATTACTCAAACATGAGAACCCTGAAACATTTCTTTAAGTATATCATCTCATCCAAATGACAAGAAAGCAAGGAAAATGCATTTTATTAACCTACTTATCAATAACTACATAGTGTGCTGTATTTCGTGTTCCTACTGTTTCGGTGTTACAGTATCTCCAGCCTTCTCAGGAAATCACACAAAGCATCACAGTAGGGAGTCCCTACAGGATGTTATCCGAGCTACAGTTTATCCACAAAACAGATTTAAAAACAGACAGTGTAGAACAGAGAAAGTTTCATACACATCCTCACTGGGGTGTTGGCACCTTGTACAGCGTCTACTGTAGCATAGAAAAACAAAAACTGTATGTCTCCAATGTTACGATGTTAAATACTGCAGCACTACAAACAGAATAGTGAAGAGTCAAGGAGAGCATCAATCATACTGAACTTACATATAGAAGTGGTATAAGACAATCATTTTAATGCGTTTGTCTTTTGTATACTGGTCAATGGGTCCTTCTGCAAGGAGAACACACACATGCAGTACACACACACACGGAGTAAAGAGGTCATGAGCAGTGAGGGGACTTTAAAAACCTGCCATCAATATATGTGTGTATAAATGACGGTCACACATTTAAGCAAACATAAAAATTCTTAACCTAACAAGCCTAAGGCCTAAATTGAAATTTGAGAACCTACATTATTTCTAATATTATTAATACAACACTGGCATCTTGTGGTCAAAGGTGTTACTGCACAACTGGGCATGGGTCGAAACTGGAAGAGAAATATTACAATTCTGCTGCCTTACAATCTGGGCCGAACTGGACTGATCAGCTCTACATGGGGTTGAGAAAACGTCTCATGTGATAAATCCTGGAATACATTTCAGCATCATGGGCTTGTATGAGATCAAATTTAACGATGAACTGATGAAATTCAGTGAAAAGTCATGATGAAATGAAGCACTAATAACTGGGGATGAAGCGGAAAATTGATGGATGATTCAATATTCATGTATCGATCCATCCATCTATCCATCCGTCCATTCAAGCTGTCATGGCAAACGATGGATGCCCTGGTCATTGCTTTTGGGAGAAATTACTTTATTGCTGAAGCCCCCAACTGTCTTGCACACACTCAGGCATACACAATGACCAATCAACACCAATCAGCTTACACCACATGTCTTTGAATCGAAGTGCAACCTCCACTTCTGAAACATGAAGCCAATGTTTAAGTATGAAAACGCTCTGGAAGCTGGGTCGAAAAGCCCCATGTTTAAAAATGCAAATTAGGCTAACTGGCATTGACCAAAATGCCTGTAGAGTTTAAATGTGTGTGTGTGTGACCTGCGATGGGTTGGGAACCTCATGCTCGAAGTCTCCTGGAATAGGAGATCGTTTTTTAGCTAAGCTAAAGCTAATCAACCTAGCCTGTGGCAACTGGAGTTCAGCCTTTATTTGTCACATATATATTACTGTATTATTTTTCACGTATCTCAGTTTCTTGTTAGGAGGCTGGAATCAGAGCCAGGGTCAGCCTTATACAGCCGAGCAGATGGGGTTCCTCAAGGGCCCAACGGTGGCAACCTGTCGGAGCTGGGGCTCGAATGAGCTTTACACAATCAAAAGAATTATTCAAGTTTGTATGGAATGTGAACGTGTATGAATCAGAATTTTGGTCAAGGGTGACAGTGGCAAGGAAAAACTCCCTGAGATGTCAATATAAAGAAACCTTGAGAGGAACCAGACTCAACAGGGAACCCATCCTCATCTGGGTGAAACAGAAAGCAGGAATTGATCTACACTTATACAGTGTGTTAGGTGGTAGCCAGTTCAGTATAACAGTTGATGTTAATTGATGTTAATATGGAGTCCAGGTAGTTATTGGAGACTCAGGTAGACTCGTAGGAAATACAACGATCAGTAGAGCATTAACACACTGAGCCACCACCCCATAATGATGTCATGTTCCAACCAACAGCCAAACGTTCACTGCTGGTCAGCTTCCAAAGTTGAGCCTCAAAACCTCTCTTTCAGGAAAACTATGGGTGACGTCACTGAGTGTTTGTATACTGTACATCCTATCTTATGGACTGTGAGAGGAAACCCTCGCAACCCCACCGAGCATGAAGAACACGCACAGAGACCAAAGCTGAAATTTGAACCCCTGACCTTAAGCTGGGAGACGGCCGTGCCGACGACTAAGCCTCCATGGAGCCAATATTCAATATAGAAATTTAATGAATATCTGATGAGAAGCTGATGAAAATCTGCCGAAGTAACTGCAAAGAACGGACATAATTCAGTGTGGACCTGAGGAAATTTAATTACCTGATTAACAATCGATGAAATGAAGGAATTAATAAACAATTAGGAATGGATGAAATTTAATTAAGTGATTAAGAAGTGACGCAGGTCAGTATAGTCGTAATGAGAAACTGAAGGACGAGTGGGGAGAAAAAAAGGATTAAATTCAGCGAAGAACTCGAAATTCAGCGATGTGATGAAGAGCCGGACCGAATTCGGTACCAAACTGATGAGGAAATGAAAATGAATGAACTGATTAAAACTTGCTGGTTGGAGCCTGTAGTTTCTCTGCCTTAAAGATTTAAAGAGCTATGTGGTTAATGTCCTATGCAGGCTTGAGGCTCTTTCTGCTTCCTGTAGTGTGAGAGAGAGAATGCATGCAGACGCTGTTTTCAACACACCTTAAAAGAATCTCCGTCACCATCCTAAAAGCATCGCAGTACTCCATCATCACGCCTGATGTTTCCGAGACGAGCGCTTCTGTGGAAGAGGAATCGGGTCAACACCACTCAGGGCGCTGTCATGTGGGCCCAGTGTAGCCTTCTTCATCCATTCCTTTGTGTGTAAGTGTACGTGTGTGTGTGCAAGTGTGTGTGTATTGTTTACAGACCTGGAAGAGATTTACATAAACTGTCCACAGCTGAACCATCCATTACAGCTGTTCAAATTCCAGCGTATGCTTTTCAAGTCAGAGTTAATAATAGTGCTCAGCAGGAAGCCATAAATGATCACGATATAATCAATGTCTCTCGCCATGGTAACCAAGGCTAAAGATTTTCTTAGGCAGTCTGGTTTCTCTCACACACTGTCCAGAGACGAAACAAGAGAAAGACTCTCTTCATTGCATTCTAGTCACATGGTTAGAGCGCCGGTGTCCGACTGTGGGCCTGCGTGTCTGACGTTCAGAATTATTTTTTTTGGTGCTGCTCATGCTTTACACTTTAGTAATAAAGGAACAAGCAATGCTGGTTATGACCTGACGAACACCTGAATGACCTAAAATGGCAAGCTTTGATAGCTCACACACACACACACACACACATGCGCTTGGACTTGGTCTTCGCTCAACCAGGGTGGAGCAGATGAGCCGATGCCTAACGATGAACAGTTACTACATAGTCGTTGTTTTTATTTCTTCGACTCCAAGCCAGATGTGACATTTGGAAAAAAACAGCGAGGTTAAATTCCAGTACGGCGATATAAATATGAATAAGACATTTAATACAATGGGGTGTGTTTTATTAGCTGTAAACAAATAATCAGCCACAGGGTGGTGTGTTGTGTTACTGTAATGTGCACTGAAAGGCAGAACACCAGTGTATAGAAATCATAGGCGGGAGACAAAAAGCAGACGGAAGGGAACGGAAAAACAAGGCCCGGAGACTAATTACATGACAAAAAGCATCGCAAGACTTCACAATAAACAATGTCACAGCGGGATGCAGACAGCCAAAATAAATACATTTATGAATGTGGATTTCGATGAGCAAAAACTTGAGAGCCTTAGATTGGATGATTACTGCGCTGATTAAAATCCTTCAGCTGGCAACAATTCCTTCAACTGATGCGGCGAGCAGCTTCTCGTTTCAGAAAAGCCAACCGTCTCAGAAGACCGATGTATGAAAAGATGTTTCAGAGGAGTCGAATTATTAGCCTGCATCAGGCGAAGAAAACAACTAAGGAGATCGAGGCTGGAATGACCGGAATGGGGTTAAGAACTGTTCAATGCATTATTTACATACAGTAAACATGGGGGTGACATCATGGAACGATTGAAAGAAAATCCACTACAGCTTTGTTTATTATTGTGAGTAAGAGGATTTATACACTTTAATGTAATGAGAACTCACAGGATTGGGACTGAACAGCTGTGTGTCCGGACGGAAACCACTCGTTAGGTTAAGCCTTTATTTGTCACATATACATTACAGCACAGTGAAATTCCTTCTTCACATATCCCAGCGTAACTGGGGTCAGATGATGATGATACGGTGCCCCTGGAGCAGTTAGGGTTAAGGGCCTTGTTTAAGGACCCAACAGTGGCAACCTGGTGGAGCTGTGGATCGAACCGCCGATCTTCCGATCAGTAACTCAGTGCCTTAGCCCTCTGAGCCCCATGTTAGTGAGACTCATCAGGGAGAAAAAGGGTTCAGTTTGCTTGGGAGCATTAGGATTGGACTTTGGAGCGATGGGTCTTGTGGGTCATGTGTCTAATAAATCCAGGTTGGCTCCATTCCAGAGTGATGAGCGTGTCAGGGTGAGAAGGGAAGCGCATGAAGTGATGCACCCATCACTGTACAAGTCTCTGGAGACAGTGTTGTGATCTGAGGTTGCTTCAGTTGCTCAGGTCAGGACTCAGCAACGTTATGTGGCAATAAAATGAAGTCAGCTGATGACCTGAATAGACAAAATTAGAAGTAAAAAAAAAAAAAAAAACAACCCCAATAAATCAAACTATAATATAAGAACATTTTTCTGCAATAATCATGTCTCAAAGTGTTTTATTGATACCATAACCATACTGCAAAGTGTGGAAGACACTTAAATATTTGATTCATTCATCTTCATTGGGCCAGTGGTAGCTCAAAGGGTTAAGGCACTGAGTTACTAATCAGAAGATCGGTGGTTCGATCCCCAGCTCCACCAAGTTGCCACTGTTGGCCCCTTGAGCAAGGCCCTTAACCCTAACTGCTCCAGGGGCAACTGCATTTGTGAGCGGGAGTTGGCCCAATCTGTATGACTTTGGACTGTGGGAGGTAACCCACCAAGCATGGGGAGAACATGCAAACTCCATGCACACAGACCTGATTCGAACCCTCGACCCTGGAGGTGCAAAAAGACATTGCTAACCCGTATGTGACTGTGCCGACTTTACGTTACATCTTAGTTATTTCCAATTTTATAATTTATGATGATACATTTTGAGAAAGCTTAGGACTAAGAAATGAGGAAATCCCAAATACTAAGGTCGAAAAAAAAAATGACAGTAAACTTAATAAACATGTGTTATTTTATTTCATTTATTCATGTCCAATCCCCAGAACAAGCTGTTCGCCTTAACACCAAATCGGTACGAAGCTGTGACTTACAAGCATGCTCTCCTTTCCGAACTGCTGTTATAGAAAAACAACCAACACCAATTAAATATAATTAGTGCTGTGGGACGAATATAATGTACAGTAATTACTTTACCACTGAAACTCCTGAGAGGTTACTCAATCAAAGCGGCAACTCGATCAACAGGTAGACAGTCATTCTGTATGTCCTCATGTGGGGATCTGACGAAGGACATACAGTATGTACACACAGTGTAGTTGGGAGGACATGAGGACATGAGGACAGTGGAATTGCACGAGACTGTGTTACAGTACAACAGTACTTAAAGCTTGATGAGCAGAGCAGAGTAAAGTGATAATCATTTCGACTGGAAGTAACTTTTTTTTCCCCCGGTCTAAAGGAATTTTCACGTGAAACGTTTACCTAATTCTTCTTTGTGAGCTTTAAGGAAGTAAAAGGTGGACTGGTATATGATAATAATTTCCATAAAAAAAAAGTAAAAGTTGCACAACTGGTTTATGTAAAGAATAGAACATGACAGGACATGAAAAGTAACCAGATATACCACAGCGATGTGTCATGTAGTGTACTGGGTAAAAGTCATGCCGACATTCTTTATATTACATTCAATACAAATACATTTCTTACTCTAAATGTTCTTGATTTTTATTTCTTTATTAAACTGTAAAACAATGCTGAAGGCGTCCAAAAATACACAATAATCTCCTTTAAACAGTTGATATTGAGATGTATCTGCCACCTTTTTTTATTCATAACGGCTCTAATCTGAGGTGCTGTTGGTTAATTGGTAATTTCTGAGGCTGGTGACTATAAATAAACTTCTCCTAACCTAACTTTCCCTCCGAATACCATATGTGTTATAGTTTTTTTTTTTAAGTATCGTTCCAAAATGTCAAAAAATAAAGAAACAGGAACAAACGTTTTACTGTGAGAGGCTGCAAAATGTCAAATTGGTTGTTTACAATATATAACAACCTCAGCAGCGACCTCATTTCCCCTCTCGTCTGTTCCAACCACTCAGCCTTCAGCATCACCCAGTATAACTAATCATCGTCTGATCATCTGTCATCATCATCTACACCAGTTTCTCACTGGTTCATGCCTTAAGTTAGATGATTTTTTTATTTTAACACAAAACAAAATAATTTCTCCAGAAAGTGCTCAGGCACAGGGACTGGAGACAACAACTTCTCCAAAATGATAGCCCTTCAGCTATCAAACTAACAAAAAAAAAAATCCTTTATAAAGCCTGGAGAACTATTCTTCAAGATTATATTAAAAATACAAGAAAGTCTGACTGTTTGGAAGCAAAATATGAAGAAATCAGGGGTGGCTCAAGACTTTGGCGCAGTACTGTATTCTTTTAATAATGTTGCACTTTTAAAACATTCACAGTAACAATACATTTAAAGTATTTAAGTTTTTTTTTTTTTTTTACCAGCTCTTCTTTTTTTTAATGCTTTTTCACACATTTTAAAAGATAAAAAAATAAATAATAATAAACACGGATTGTTACGTTCCTGAGATATATTCCAAATAAATAAATAAGTCTTCCCAACACTTTTTGACTGATGGTACTTAGTTAGTAACCTATAGTAACCTAGTGTACGGGTTTTTTGAAGCACCTTTTTGGAGATAAATGTAAGCCAGTGACTGGAGAATGCTTTCATAAACGTTACCTAACTGTTTCTTTAAAAACCTTGACCATGTCTCTTTGTTGAATACCCAGACGTGTCTTAAAATCAGTTTTACATTATTTGCATTAGTGTCCACCATAGAACCGAACCAGCTGTTACTATAGAAACGGTAGAGAACCAAAACGAGCACATTGAAATAAACCTTCCGTTTAAACTACTGCACCAGATCCACAATCAGGAGCACATTTCGGTTCTCTTTCTAACATGAACCAGCGGTGCAATTATAACCGTTAAACTCTACAACTACCAGCAGAATGGCACGTTTTGTAGTCGCGTCATTTTCTCCCAAAAAAGGAAGACAAAAAGCTCCGATCTGGCAACCCGCTCCCCCAAATCTTGATTTGGCTCCTCTGCGCCTGTACCTGTAATTGGCATCACACTGAGCCAAACACTTGAGCACAGAGCTGAGAATTGAACAGACACACACACGCACGGGGCCGAGACAACAGAGAATTCATCAGTGACTCATTTCTGCCAAATCTGCATATAAATGCAAGTGCACACCATGACAGGCCTCATGAATAAATTCATGGTGGTAGCCAACATGTACCAGCATGTGTGACACACACACGCACATGCACACACACAATAATTTCATATTGCTAACCAGCGTTTGCCAATACACACATGCACACGTCTCTAGACACCCAATAAATCTATACTGATTACTGGTATCTGGCAATCCACAAACACACACACACAAACACACATACACGTTCAGACTCGACTTATCCATGCTGGTTACCAACGTTTTCCAATATATAGACACACACGTTTGCAATCTGCGCACACCTTCATGTGTCCAATTTAAGGGAGCGGTGATTCTCATTGCTTGTGTTGCTTCGCCTCCGGGGATGAAGCCTTAAGCATGTAATCATGTGGAAGATTTCATTTTGCAACGCAACCACAGGATGAGCAGGACATTAAGGGAAGACGACCTGAAATTAGAAAACGAACCCAGCTTAACGATTGTATTAAAAGCATACGGTGCCTTCACGTGAGGCGGAAATTTCAGGATCACAGTATTCGTGTGCCGAGTCTGTGTGCTTGTGTGCAACAAAATGGTGGAAAGATGACACTGTAGCAAATGCAATAGTAAAACAACAACAACAAAAACATTTCCTGCTACTTCAAATGCCTTTAAAGACTTCGAATTCAAACCTAAAGTAAATCCAAAGACATGAAAAGGATATTCTGCTTGTTTTTTTTTTTCCCTTTAAGTGAGCACTTCAACATGACAAGTTTAGTTGTAATTACAACTTGTTAACAACACTAGATGAATGCCTGTCTTCTGTAGGAACGAGCAAAACCAGTAGAGTAAAAAAAAAAAAAAAAAGAGAAAAGAAATGCTGTAAAAGAAATATGTGTAGGATGAACAATAGGTATGGTTTAATCTTATTCACTTTAGGCTATGTATTGTCTTTAAGCACCACTTCGCTTGCCGGAAGGTAAACATGTCCAAGTAATAAAAAGCTGCTAAACCACTGTATGACGCGCATTTACAGTAAGTCAATCCGGGACTTGTGTTCGCATTTCTTGTGAATGAAGCCAAAGAATGAATTAAACGGACTGACATCTACAGAAGACTTCGAGCACGGTACGTCGACATCACAGAGGTGGCTCGAATCCCACTTCGAGTGGACACGCGTCCCCCATACAGCCTCGATCGCTCCAGGACATTTCCACATGTTTGAGACATTAAGGAGGTTCCTGGGAGGCCAGCATTTCAGGTGGAGTCAGACAGGTGGTCCAATTATGGCTTTCAATCCAAACGTTCTCCTCTGATGATATCCAGGCACTAAGTGCTTTTTTTTTCTCCATATGTTCATATTATGTTTGTTTTTTACGGTTAATCTGTAAATTCTGTTCATTTAACATTCTACATTCTTTTTCATAAGTTCAATTTTCCACTTCTTTTTTTTTTTGCCATTTTTTTTTCTTCCTATCTATCTTCTAATTTTATTTTGTTTATCCTATCTCATCTTTCATTTTTAGGTCATGAACAGTTGTTTAAGCATTTCACTGCATATCATACTGTGTATGGTTGTGTACTGTACGTGACAAATAAAAATGAGAATTTTACAAGTTATCCCAAACATAAGAATGGGGTCAGGGGTAGCTCAGTGGTTAAGGCATTGGACTACGGTTCGGAAGATCCCAGATTCAAACCTCACAACCACCAAGTTGCCACTGTTGGGCCCTTGAGCAAGGCCCTTAACCCTCAACTGCTCAGATGTATTATGAGATAAAAATGTAAGTCGCTCTGGATAAGAGCGTCCGCCAAATGCCTAAATGTAAATAAGCATTTCATAGAAAATACAGTAGTATGCAAAAAAAAAACACCTTTGGGCTGCATGTCTTCAAGACAACTTACATACATTAGCTTCATTTCTTTATATTTTGCTTCCAAACAGCCAGACTTTATTATATTTTTAACATAGTCTTGAGAAATAGTTCTCCAGGCTACCTTAAGGACTTTTTTTTGCCTTACATTATCAGTCCAGTTCCTGTACCGGAGTAGTTTCAGACTAATGTTTTTTGTTTGTTAAGCCACACAGTGACTTATAAATCATTCAAGCATAAAACATCTAACTTATGCCATGAACCAGTGAGAAACAGGTGTAGATGATCAGGCTGGTTATTAATATACTGCTGATGCTGAATGCTGAGTGTTTGGAACAGACGAGAGGGGAAATGAGGTCGCTGCTGTACATTTTTACATTGTATCTTTAGGCACTTTGCAGCCTGTCAACAGTAAAAGATTTTTTCCCCCCCATTCCTGTAATTAAACCTACATCATTCAATTTTAATATAAGGAAATGAATGGGACTCATACTTAAGCACAGTACTGTCTGTTTTATGAATGAACGCTTTTAAGGACATTTATCATCGACACAAGGTGACAAAGGAGAAAAGTCCTAGCCCTGTGACCAGTCATAAAAAAATAACCGCTAGGAAAAACCCGTGATCCAAGTGACTGATGTTCCAGGAAGAATATTTTTTTTTTACGTTTAGTACAGTAAGAGGTGTGCGTTAAACCGGTTTGATTAAGGAAAAATAAAAACAAACAGTATGAAACGTGCAGCTGAAAACACAACACCCCTTAAAATGTTCTGGAACAAAAAGATTACCTTCAAAGTATATAACCTGGTAATGACATTATAATGTCTTATTGTTTATGCATTTACTCTAATCAACCTAATGTTTTTGGATCACGTCAACACCAGAATATTTTATATACTGTATATTCAGTTACATACTATAGATATACTGCCGTTACAGAAAAAAAAAAGTTTGACGTGTCAACTGTATCAAAATGATCTTCTAACACTTGGATGTCATTCCTCTTATACCACCGACATTTGCTCATAATTACTTTGTTGAATTAATTTCTAAAAGACTTGACATACTTTTTTTTAAACATTTGTCATTACATTTAATATTATATAATATGGAATCAAGAAACCCACATGAAATTTTCTTAGTCTCTTTAATAATAAGAAGAAGAAGGTTACGTGGTGATGTAGTGGTTACGACAGTCGCCTTGCACCTCCCGGGTCCGGGTTCGATTCCCGGCCAGGTTTGATTCCTGTTTTTTGTGCATGTTGGTCGGTTTCCTCTCACAGTTCAAAGACCAGCAGATTAGGATAATTGGTGTTCCCAAATTGCCTGGTGTGTGTGTGTGTGTCCTGCGATGGATTGGCACCCTGTCCAGTGTGTACCGGCTCAAGTCTCCTGGGATAGGGTCCAGGCCCCCTGTTACCCTAAATACAGGATCAGATGGTATAGATGATAATGAGTGAGTGAATGATAATAATAGTAATAAATACAGTATAATAGTACAGTGTATACTGTAATACGTATTAATACAGTCTTTTATTCTTTTAGTTATTTTTTTATTAGTCACTTTCCATGAAGTGGTTGTGGTTAGCACTGTCACCTTTCACTTTTAGGTTGAGGGTTTAAATCATGATTAGTGGTTTTCTTCTGGGTATTCCGGTTCCCTTCCACAGTCCAAAGACATGCAAATTAGGCAAACTGGCATTCCAAAATTGCCTGTAATGTATGAGTGAGTGCTTGTATGCCTTGGATTGGCATCCTGTCCACGGTATACCCACTCAGTGCCCCAGGTCTCCTGGGATAGGCTCCGGGCCTCCTGCGACTCTGTACAGGATAAGCACTATAGAGAATGAGTAAGTGATGACTTTCAATGCGGAACATAAGAGCCGAATTTCTGATTTTTTAAAGATTGCTGGTCAGTCTGATATTGGATTGTTCCAGCGACAAATAGATAGAAATCTTCAAATCTATTTTCCACTGTTAGCAGAATTATAGAAAAAGTTACAGAAAAAGTAAAACATTAACAGAGGCATGACCTGGTTGGATTGGGTCTACGGAAAGACATATTTTATGCTGTTTAAAAATCTTTTAAAGAGAGCAACAACCCTCTTACAGCACTGTCACCTTGTACCTCCAGGGTTGGGGTTCGATTCCCAGCCAGGTTCGATTCCCGTCTTTGTGTTCTTGGAGTTTATGTGTTCTCCCCATGCTTGATGGGTTTCCTCCGGGTTCTTCGGTTTCCTCCCACAGTCCACAGACATGCAGATTAGGCTAAATGACGTTCCCAAATTGCCCATAGTGTGTGTATTTGTGTGCCCTGCGATGGATTGGCACCCTGTCCAGGGTGTACCGCACCTTATGCCCTAAGTCACCTGGGATAGGCTTCAGGCCCCCCGCGACCCTGAATACAGCATAAGGCAGTATAGACGACAATGAACAACCCTCTTTTTCTATACCTAGGGTAGTTATTGCCTAAAGTATTAACCATACAGTATATTGATAGATAAACCTTACTTGCTCAGACATTTCACCAGTTGCACTGCATACATTTATTTATAAAATCATGGTTGGACTGTGTTTTTATTGCATGCCTGTATCCATATATATAGGATTGTATTTTTTTTGCTAAAAGATTAATGGACCCAGCACCCCTTTTACAACCATCCAAACCCCACTGAGGTGAGTGCAGAAACATAACCAGTAGGTGGTGCTGTTTTCAATGCCATACTCTACAGAGTCTAAACTCCCTACATACCAGGAATAAATACTATCAATAATTGCCAAAAGTCATTTTCTCCCCCTTGGGTTGACTAAAAACAAAAAACAAAAAAAAAAAAAACAAGGAAATAATTTAAAAGGAATTATAGTAAATATGTCTCTTTAGAGTTAAAACAATTAGCTGAAAAATAAAATACAAATAATAATATTTTCTAATAATAATATTTTTTTTTTGGAGATTTATGGTATAGCTTAAATGAAACAGTTATTAGTTTATTTATTCAGGAATAAATAAAGGGTCCACTTTAATTTTTTTTATCTGTTCATGGAGACTTTCAATGAGTGAAAGTATAAGCAGGGTGCATGCAGGGTGCATAACATATTAAATATATTATTACTTTAAATCTTTACTTATAAGTGCTTATAAGATATACTACATTGTTATTATAGGTGTCGGTTGTTTGATTGATAGATTTTTATTTTTGTCCAGAGTGTAAGCAAAGTTAAGGCTGATATTTGAGTATTTCAATGCAGCTCTCTCTCTCTCTCACACACACACACACACACACGCACGCACACACGCATATATATATACATACATACAGTAAATTAAAGCCTGTACATAGTATTTTTATTCATGTTTTAGTTGTTTTATAATTGCATTGGCTGGCGTGCATTAAAATATTTCGGGTGTCGTATGAAAATGTATCGCTGACGTACAGGATCATGTGAGATTTTTTTTTTTCCACTCGTCCCAGATCTCCCAGTGCAATGCACAGCCACTTTCTCTCTCCTCTCTCCAGTCTTGTCTTTAGGTTTCGCCCACCAATCTTAAAGGATTTGAACCAGCAAAATTTGCTCATGCTGATTATAAGGTTTTGAGGGAAAAGGAACAACAACAACAACAACAACAACAATTCTTTTTTTTTTTTTAAATAATACATTAAGAATCTTTACTGGTTTTCCTTTTTAAAGCAAAGTGAGTGATTTTCGGGGGTGGCAGGTAAGAATTTGAGTGATTTCTTTCCTCTTTGCACTTAATGCTCAGTGTTATTAGATATTAGATGACATGGTATTCTTACAGTACTGTCAACTGCACTGCTGTTGAAGTTAAACAACGTCTTCCTTTGCGTCCCATTTCACTTTCTTATCAGGTTTAGTAGTTTACTAATGATCTCCAATGCACGTCTAATGCAAAAACAAACAAAAAACAAACCCAACAATAATAAAAATACTACTACTAATAACGCGGGTTGTACTGATATGTTTAGTATTCTTCTGGTTAGTATTCCTCCACGGCACTGCAGCACGCTGTATGTATAAGGACGTGTTTATGTCTCTAACCCCAAACTGCACGCAGCTCAGCTGGAGATACGCTGCAACATTCTATCAGCTTTACTAGTTGAAAAGTAACTTTCATTTTTTTTTTACTCCCCCACCTCCATTATGTCACGTTTACATCTTCATCAAAGCGCTGAATAAATAAATACAAATAAAACGAGTCGCCGCTCCGTATAGTTTAAGCACAACTGGACCGAGGCAACTTTGAACATTAAAAGTGCTGCTGTTGCCACCGGCAACTGTGCTTTGCAAGGGGGGGATTTGTGCTAGCTTAGCTTTGCTCAATTAGCCTAGCATGAGCACTCTTCCCGTGAACACGTTCCCGACATGATAATTACACGTATATGCAACTTCTCAAGACTATTTTAAACCCTGAACGTCTGAAGTCTTGCTCTGTTTGGTGTTAAGCCCCGAGATAACAGTGTTGTCCAAGACTTCACTGAGTTAGCTAGCAGGCTAGTGCTGGATTTTTTTTTTTTTTTTGCTTGCTAGCCTGAGATTTAAGGCTGGTTTAGCTCGGATTTAATTTAAATCCCTATCCTGAACGCTTTTCGAGAATTTAAAAAAATATTTTTTTTATTAAAAAGGAACAAAAAGTTCAAAACGCATGGCTGCATGGGGGTGTGTTTGGGTCTGGTTGCTAGCTGCCAAGCTAACATGACATAGCACTACAGAGTACAGTACAGAATTATTTCAGGCATACTACTTTACTTTGTATGTTTTTTCACCCTGAACTGTTTTTCTTTTTTTAAATCTATATATATCCTCTTTCTCTAGGGTATGTCTGTTTTTAAGCACCTGACAGGGAAACTTTACTTTTCTTAAATTAAACCCAAATACCAGATTTGATCATGAGTACATACAGTAACAGGTACATGAATACCAGACTGTCCTCATGGTGAAGGGTCAGGGGGGGATTTGGGGATTATATGAGAGATTTTTCCGTGCAATGTGCATTACTGTAAAGCTGTTTATTTTCATCATAACTATATGTAGGGCAAAGGTTTGGTGGTTAAAGTTCTGCAATCCTGCCTGTAAGGTTGTGAGTTCAAATCCCAGGAGTCGCTATTGGGGTCTGTCTGAAAGGAACAATCTGCCCTGAATTACTTAATAAATAAGCAGTAAGTAAGTAGGAGGCATCGTGGCTTAGTGGTTAGTGCTGAAACCTTCAACCTTCAGGGTCGAGGGTTTATTGTAATTCCTGATTTGGTCTGTGTGCATGGATTTTTTTCATGTTCTCCAGGTGCTTGGTGGGGTTCCTCCAGGTACTCTGGTTTTCAACCACACTCCATAGACATGGAGATTAGGCCAATTGGCATTCCCAAATTGCCCGTAGTGTGTGAATGCGCGTTCTGTGGTTGTAAAATGAGAATAAATACAATGGTTATCACCACTGGCCTTCACGGTCCCTAGTTGGACTACAGAGGTTCCTAGATAGATGGATGGAGTAAGTAAGTACTGTAAGTAAAAAGTAAGCAGCATGTGAAATTATATAATAAATGCAGATTGTTTTGCAATGACATTTTATTTTAAACGTTTAAGGTATGGTGGCTCACTGTTTTCTCACACCTCCATCTCATACCTCTGGTTTACTTGTTTGAATTTTGTATTTTGTGTTGTTTGGTTTTCCATCGGGTACTCCAGATTTCCCCCACAGCCCAAAAACATGTCCTGCAGGCCGACTGGCATTTCCAAATGGCCTGTTGTGTGTGATTGGGTGTATGTGCATGTGCCCTATAACAGGTTAAGTTTCCCCTAATTTGTGCCCCAAGTTCTCTCAGATAGGCTCTAGGTCTCCTGCTACCCTACATAGGATAATCGGTATGGAGAATACCAGAAAAAGAATTAATAATTAAATTATCAAGAGCCAGAATCAGCTTTGATTCATCTTTACCTAAAAGGTTTCATGCACTGGCGATTTAAGTCTTTTGGTCTAACAATAACTATTTTAAACCTGTTGTCAAAGTCCTTGCACAATTCATCTTATAGATTGCTAGGTAGTTGACACGAGTCTCAAAACAATAACATTTTATAGCTATATTGACCAAAACCGTCCAAGATTTGCACCAACACCTTTACTGGATTTCTCATAAATGATGTTGAAAATGGCTAAAAATTATGAACACAAGTGTTTGCTGCTGTGTTTTTAGGATGTAACAGCACAACACGACACAACACGACTGTTATCACTTCTGATTATTCCTGTTCCAAACCATTGCAAGAGTGCTAGCAATAATACTTTATAACCAGAGTAACATCCAACCACTTGTTTCTCCCAGAAATAATGAATACAGTAACACATTAGCATCAGAAACACTAAAAAGATATTTCAGTACAAACACATTTTATGGGTTTCAGGATGGAGTTTTCCTTTAAGCAAAATCACTAACCCTCAACAGCTCAATTCTATGTTTGGACTGGATCCTCACTTGTACCCTGCTTTGGATAAAAACGTCTGCCAAATAAATAAATGTAAATAATCCTCTACAGGCTTGCACAACACCGCTGTCACCGCTCTGACCTGTTTCATGGCCCATGAAGGCCGAACTGAGCACCGATCTTCTCCACTACCCTGTTTTGTATGGATGTTAGAAAGAGAAACTTGGTGATTAAAAATGATCAATGGGGCAGCACTGTGACTATGCAGGTTTTTCTCAAGGTTCTTCGGTATCCTCTTACTCCGCTAAATGGCCTCTAGATGTGAATGTGTGTGTGTGTGTGTGTGTGTGTGTGTGTGTGCACAGAGCCCTGTGATGGACCAGTGCCCCATGTTTTACCATTCCCAAACCCCCTCAAAAAAAAGTTCTGGGACAACAGAAACTGTGACCATGTTGAAGCGCTTCTAAAAGATGAATGAATGAATGAGCTGTCATTGAGGGATTATTTTAATGCATCATTGACTAAATTCCTTATGTTGAAATCAACTGAACTCCAGTTTCCTCTGCATGGACGTTATTTCTATTATAATAAAAAATTCTTCATGTTTCATATATGATTTATATTACTGTAGTTTGAAAGTGTCATCAAACCCAATGCAACACTTCAGTTTTGCTGGCTGACTTTATAAACCTACGGTCAAGTTCATAAGTATTTGGACAGTAAATGATTGTATTTTTGTCTCTGTACACCATGACAGTGGTTTTGAAATGAAGCAGTCATAATGGCAATGGCTTAAAGCTTTAATTAAGGGGCTTAGCAATAATATCACATTAACTGTTTAGGAATTATGTTTGTTTTATTTTTGTAAGTTCCTCTATTTTAAAATATTTAAAAGTATTTGGACAGATGAAAAAATCATAAATAATTGTATTTATTTATTTTTTTTATATCCGGATGCAAATACTTTGCATTAGTAGTAACCCTTAAAATTTTGGAACTGATGGACATCGTCTAATGCTCAGTTTCCTCTCTTGAGCTGCTTTGCCAGGCCTTTACTGCAGCTTCTTTCAGTTGCTCCTTGATCATGGTTATTTCTGCCTTCTGCTTTTGTTTTCAGTAAGTGAAAAACATGCTTAGTTGGGTTGACTGACACGGCCATGTAAGAAATATTTTTTTCTGGTGCTTGTGTTGTAAGTTTTTTTCGGTCGTTATTCAACTCTACTGTGAAAAGCTGTCCTATCACTCGTGCAGCATTTTACTGAGCAGAACATACAACTCCTTTATTTCAATCAGCACTCGCATCATCAATAAACACCAGTGAGCCGGTTCCATTGGCAGCCATGCGTTGCCATGTCATAGCCCTGCTTTCGCCATGATTAAACATGAGCCTTTTCTTTCCTTTTCTATATTCATTGCTTCTAATCTTTCGTCTATAAGGCAATCTTGTATCAGATCTGGAAGGCTTTTTTTAAGCAAAGTCTCATTTGGCCATTTTGTTCCTCAGTATTACCTAGTCATTTGCATCCTGAGGTAAACCCTCTGTATTTACATTCATGAAGGCGTCTCTTGATTGTAGACTTTGACAGTGATATGCCTACCT
Source organism: Clarias gariepinus (assembly GCF_024256425.1). Taxonomy (NCBI): domain Eukaryota; kingdom Metazoa; phylum Chordata; class Actinopteri; order Siluriformes; family Clariidae; genus Clarias; species Clarias gariepinus. The sequence goes on from NC_071101.1 coordinate 10,990,767, forward strand.
CCTCCAGAGTGACCTTCACTGGGCTAGATTTTGTCAAGGAGCTTTTCTTCACCAAGGAAAGACTGTTACACTTGTGCTCTTTAGTTGTATTCTGTAGCTTTCAAGGTCTTTCGATGTTCACTCAGCAGTGCATTCCTTCTTTTTAAGAGTGTACCAAATTGTTAATGTGTCCACTTCTCTAGTTTCTGCCATCTCTCTGATAGGTCTGTTTATTTAGTTTTTCCAGCCTAATGTACTAATGTAGCCTTTAGAGTTCCCATGAACATTTCCCAAATGCAAACTCATTACTTGGATTTTATAGCAGGTCATTTATTTCCTTAATTTTGTTATGAAATGATGAAAAAAAATGGGCCTAAACTTCTTATCGGTCAGTTGTGCGATTCATTTTTGAGGCTGTGTCAACATATATATTTGAATGATTATAATGGCTAATGCAATGTTTTTGTTAAACCCCTTGAATGAACCTTAAAAGTCTCCACTTCATTCACGCTCCAGCTGCTGCAATTCAAATCCACTATGGCGGTGTAATAAGGCGTAGATATAAAAAGTGTGTCCGTGTCCAGATCCTTATGGACCTGACTGTTTAACATGGTTGGCAACTTATGAAGATGAATCCTAGAGTCGTTTTTAAATCGAAAATAGTTTATTTGGTGGAAATTATCGGCAACGAAGACTTGAGTGCAAAATTTTTTGTAGAATGTGTATATATGTGTGTATAATGTGTGTATAAGCGGTACCACAGGTGGACGTCCATGTCTTGGTAGGTTTGCGGTTTGTTCCACACTCTTTCCAGTTTGGATGATGGATGATGGATTGTACAGTGCTCTTATGTGATTTATCTTTATAAGCTAAACCTGCTTTAAACTTCTCCACAACTTTATCCCTGACCTGTCTGGTGTGTTCCTTGGGCTTCATGATGTTATTTGTTCACTAAATGTTCTGTAACAAACCTCAGAGGGCTTCACAGAACAGCTGTATTTATACTGAGATTAAATTACACACAGGTGGACTCCATTTACTAATTAGGTTAGTAACTAGTCAGGACTTCTGAAGGCGATTGTTTCCACTCAGCGTTAGTTAGGGGTATCAGAGTAAAGGGGGCTGAGTGCAAATGCACACCACACTTTTCAGATATTTTGTTTCGGGGAACATTTTGAAAATCATTTTCCTTCCACTTTACAATTATGAGCCCCTTTGTGTTGGTCTGTCACATGAAATCCTAATAAAATACATTCAAGTTTGTGGTTGTAACATGACAAAATGTGGAGAAGTTCAAGGGGTGTTTGAAAGCCACTGTATATGTGCAACTGATTTTTTCTTTATCAAGTGGTAACGATTGGAATTAGACTGAAACATTTGAACATGAAATGACTCGAAGGCATCAATTTGTGGTGTCTGAGTGGTTAAAGTTCTACACAAGTCAGAGTTAGAAAACCACCTGAGCAAGACTCTCAGCATCTTCATGTGTGTGAGCCCTGCATGGTTTAAAAGTTATTTAACGTCGAGTTGTAACATGATGATTGTTGGATTTGGTGTCTTCTTATGGATGATATTAATTAAGGAATTGCTCATCACTGTATGTTACTTTACAGTGTAATACAGTAACGGTTGAAGACGAGTTCCTGTGCTTATATTAATGCTCTGTGAACTTTTTTTTTTCTGGATCAGCAGACATGATCCTACCCTGAAGTTCTCTCTAAAAGAAGTGTGAAGCTGCTTCCTTTATGTATCGAAGGGAAAGAAACATGTCCTGAAGTGTCCTCCTTTTCAATAATGGTTCTACTTTATTTCGAGCTGGGGGAAAGGTTAGGTTTCAATCCTAGCGATGAAGAATGCATTCATCTGTACTTTGCATGAACTGCCATCTTGCAAAATTGTGTTGTTTACATACTGCGGAGCTTTTCATGAGGATTGTGCAAGTCAGGCCGAGTTGCCAGAAAGTGCGAGTTAGGAGCAAGCACGTACACTTTCCTTCCTCGAGCCCACTGAAACCCACCGGCTGTGTTTCCGTGCTCGTCGTTATGCGCAATTAGTCAAGTGGTCATGACAGGAAGAGGAGGGGAGGAAAAAAAAGAGTCATAAACGTGTTAATTAGTTAGGTACTGAATCCGAGTTGATGGATTAAAGATGACTGGCAATAACCTTCCGCCAGATATGATTGTTATATCCTGTAACTCTGAAGAATACAGAACTGAATAATTTAATGTTCCATAGCTCATCTCAGCTTTTCAGTATTCCAATAGATTGTTTCTTTTAAAAATAGCCGGTTCCTTTTAGATGTGCATCACCTAACATAAAAATACTTGTTACCGGCGTTAACAGTGTATGTATATCGTCGTGGTCCTAATTCTAATAATACTCCATTTGTGCTTGTTGTAGTAACCGCTCCAGACTCTAGGCCTTATTGGGAGTGCATGACTGGAATGAGATGTTTACATGGCACATTCTGCAGCTTATAGTCTAGCAATAGCATGGAAACACAGACGCTGGCTCTCGCTCCTCCTCTCCTGTCTGAGCTGCTGCTAAAGCTGAAACTTTAAACTAAACTACTTTAAAAAGACTCCTACATGTAAAGTGTTTGTTTATTTCTCCTTCTTTCTCTTCTTAGGGCTCTCTCACGCTCTTACACTCTTACGCTCCCCTCTTCTTTACCCCTGGTGTGAGATATTTGCTGTATGGTGCATTGCCAGAATCATAGTGTGAAGCTGCCAGCCTTGAAAAATTGTAGTGCCAGAACACCTCCTTAAAAAATCTCTCGCTTCGGTCACGACGAGCAAGTAAGGTTCCATCCCGATCGTACGTTTCTTGGGTTAACTTCTGATTCGTGAGCTTTGATCCTGCAAGTATTCAGGTCGATAGGAACGGGGAGGTGCACGGGACAGCCAGGATATTGGACAAAAACGCTAATTCCAGTGCCACGATGCATGCGGACGAGGTTAAGCCGCTTATGCTGGTTCTGAATAAACAGTAATGTCATGATGGTTGTGTTACTTTTACTGCCTTGATTTGGTCTCGGGGTCCTGGAAAGGTCGCTTTTTTTAAGAACAAGCCGAGATCCGTACACGTATACCGTCTAACCATGGCACTCCGATTTATACCTAAATTTGGCTAACCACAGTAGAACTCTGAAAGTTTGTATTTGTCCAGCCAGCTGATGCATGCTACCGTGGCAGAACATAACACCACATGTCTCAGTGCCACTGGCCACTAGTCAGAGCCATGAGGTCACGCCGGATAACGGTCAGTTTTACTGTCCGTAACAGCTGAACCGTATACTGCTGTTGGAATTCCTCTCAGGGTGTGAGATCTCTGCTGCGAATCTCAGAGAACGCTCTCTACTTCTGTTTCTGCTTCCATTATGGTTGCAAATTGTTTGCGAATACGTGATTAATAATTAACGAGAATAAAAAAAGTTATTGATCAAAACAAAGGAAAAAATAATAATAAAGTGGTCGAAGATACTGCTCGTTTCTCATTCAAAAATTAGGCTGCTAAAAATGCAACGTGCAGAACCGTACGCCTCCTGAACTGGTAGTGTGCCCTCTAGTGGTGCACAAGTTAAGAGACATGTGCGATATATTATGCAAAACAAAAATAGTCCGTTAATACGTGAGCGGTGTTCAAGGCAAACTTTTTAAGATGGGACTTTTGATTGGCCAGAACCCAGTTTTAATAGTATCTCTATACAATCCACCGCTACACTAATGCACTTACTGTATCCCAGCGTTTCACTAGAGCCATGATCGGACTTCCTGCTTCACACCTGAAACGCTGGCCTCCCAGGAACTCCTTTAATGGCCCAAACATGTGGAAATGGTTTGGTGTGAGGTCAGGACTATAAGAGGGATGTGATGAGCAATTTCAAGTTCTTAACGGCAATTAATTGATTGATCATTAATCATTAACATCCCTAAATTCTGAGATCAGGATAGAGAAGAGGATTTTAGGCAACTTGCTTTTTAATTTCTGACACAGTGTGTTCAAAGAGTAAGCATTCTCGACAGGCTGGTGATGCTCACTTTATGGTTCTGTACTAGTAATAGAGCTGTGAATCAGCGCTAGACTGTTGACTCGATTACATTTTCGGGTGTTGTGTTTTTTTTTTTGATTCAGTTTCAGAGCACTAATGTTTATTGTCTGATCTGTCTCAAGCAGTCATATTTCTTACAGGTTTCGCAGTATTAAAAACTGCTAAAAGTATCTAAAATCCATTGAAACTCTGTGTTACATGGGTTATTGATCTGCTTAAACATCATGTCTCATCACCTAAGGATGTGATATTAATGGAAGGTTTATAGGGATGTAAAAAATGCATGCATGTCCAGTGTGCTCGTTTGCTCTTGTCCCATCCTGCCGGTATCTTGCAGAGATTATTCTTATTCTTAAATCTTACTTATTGTTTAAGTGTTTAATAATAACGCATTCATTCATTTCTCTGCAAACATATATATTTAAAAATGTATTAAAGGTCTATATTTGGCAATGCTTTAACCTTGAATTAGATCCTGTGTGACTTCAAAGTCACTTTGGATTGAGTGGATGGAAATGCTGAGCAAAACAATGGGGCAGTGATAACACTTAGATAGATTTAAGATCTACAGAGCATGTGGGAGTGTGTGAAATCATATCTGCGTAGGGAATGGCGGCTCTTTGTGCACCACTCGGGCAATAGCTCACCACTGAATAAAGTGTTTCCCACGGGTCTGAAATATACCTGCGGCGGTAGCCAGCGGAGCCAGTGCAAAAGTGTGATCTGCTACATACAACAGACGATGATTACATATACAATATGACGCCATTTCTGTATTCTGATGTCATTCAAACTGTATATTCCGACAGCGGTAAAAGTGACATGTTTTAAAAGTAGCGATACATTTGGTTCTGCATGACGTATCAAAAAACCCACATGCAGAGTTTGATATTTGAAGCCTCCCCATCGTCAACACACACGGGAAAAACTTCCATATTAGCAGATGTTTTTTAAAAATGTATGTTTTTAGAAAATGCTTGCATCCGCTGCATTAACTGCCTCTTAGTACACCGTGCTCGCGGTAGCAGAATAAACCGGTACAGAAGTGGTGACGCGAAAGTGAACAGTCCACTGTTGTTTCTCCCGGACGGATTTTTTCCAAAAGGGTGGGCAAATATACTTGGGCAGCCGTCACCAAAGTATACTCTATGTGTGGGGAAACACTGGGGAAATATGACCCTTCCGCTCTTTGCTTTGCCCAGGGATGACATCTTCCAAAGCAGATGTTTCCTCATCAGTAAGCCATGTCATGGAGATCCAGGATTCACTGCAAGCCAATAACATGGTGTCCTGGTTTAAATAACAAGCTTCGATCAGCATTGCTGGCGAACGTTTCTAAACCACACGTTACACTTTAAAACTAAAAGTACTGTAGAACTAGAACTTTCGCGCCGCCGTCTTCTGGGGGAAATATGAAACTGGAATTAATTAATTTATTATTATTATTAATATTGTTTTTTTGTAAAGTGGGCATGCTTCTAATTTAAGGTCATTAGTCGATGTATTTCAGGACGTGCTGTGCCGAGAAGGTGTGGAACAATGCTCCTTGGAGATCAACCTTCAGGAGCTCAGGATTGAACCAGGAACCCTGGAGCTGTGAACTACAGTAGTAATGCTGAGCATTAGACATCTAAAGATGCTCAAAAGTTTGTGGACCATCATGTTAATATGGTGGACCTTCTCCAGAGTGTTCAAACAAATGGTTGTTGAACATTCCACTCCCGATTTGGTCCCCTCTACTGTTCCTCTACTGAATTTTAGAATGTAACAGTGAGAGCTCTGACTGAACTCAACCCACAGAACACCTTTGGGATGAACCGGATCTCTTGTAGCTGAACGAGCATAAATTTCCCCACAGTTAAATCTAGTGGCAGGACAATGGAAGGGGCACCACATCTGGAATGCAATGTTCAACCAGGACATAGGGATGTGATGGACGGGTGTCTACAAACCTTTGCAAGTTTTCCTACCGTTTATCTAGACTGCACCGTAACTGAACACTGTAAATGGTTGCTTTTAGGTGATTATGTTCCAACCTTCATGCGTGATCTTTTAAGATTAATCACTTACTACAATGTTCACTTAATACGTCACTTAAACCTGGATTAAATTTCACCGTGCTTAAATTACAGTAACTAGTGTCTATGGTTTTCTTGATGTTGCCACAGCATTCTGCGTGGTGCTGGTTGTGGACAGGTTCATAGTTCATGTAAACAGGGACATGATGTGCTTTATTAGGTTTAAACTTTAAATCGTTTTGGGAAGAAGAATGCAAAGCACTAGTCAGACCTCAGTGCGGTCTTTAGAGCTCGTGCTGAGCAAAACCACACGATTTGGGTTCAGTTCTGATCAAATCGATTCACACTTTGCTGCTTGATGTTATAGAAAAATAATCTTCAGCAGGCTGGCGTGATGAATCATCGGCTTCATGGTCTGTGAACAACAAGTAGTAGTAAATCCTTTTGTTGTTACTTTATTAAAGTTCCCGGCGTTGTGACCTCGTTCACGCATCCTCCCTCCGTAGCTCTGATATTTCATACAACTCACACACAGAACAGTGTGTTCTCACGGAATGAAGGCAGTAGAGGCGATGATGCGTTACACATCGTTACACAAGTGTCCTAATTGAGTCAGTATCAGGTGTTAGTCATTAAGAGTTGCAGCAATCAACACTGTGTGTGTGTGTATGTGTGTGTGTGTGGTAGAAGCAAACATGTGCCATCTTTTTAATTGGATATATACGAGAGAAGGAAATGATGCACAACTAGGACATGTTAGTGTTTTATAACTGATAAAGTAAAAACGATGATGCAGGGCAGTTGTTTTTTTTTTATAGTAATACGTAACAAGTAGCTGATATTTTTCTCCTTTTTTCTTTTGGCTCTTTTATGTGGACATAAAAAAAGGTTTAACCTACAGTTTTGCATGTTTTGTTTTTTAGCCGTAGTGTTTTTTAATCTAAGGTACTGTACAAAAGTCTGGATCCACCCCTGATTATGTCAGATTGAGAAAGAGTGAGACTTTCTTGTATTTAAAAAATAATAATAATGTTTTGAGAAATAGTTCCATAGGCTTCTTGATGCACTTTTTTGATCTTCTTTTTAGCTCTCATTTTTCGTCCGGTCCCTATACATAAGCAGTTTCAAAGGATTTATTTATTTATCTATTAATTCTTTTTTTTATTTAGTGACTCAAGCATAAAACAGCACCGTCAAGGCAAGAACCAGTGAGAACCAGGTGCTGATGAAGACTAGATGATCAGGTTGGAATAGACGAGAGGGGAAACGAGGTCGCTGCTGAGGTTGTTACATAAACAAGCAATTTTGAAATTGCATCTTTAGGCACTTTGCAGGCTGTCGCAGTAAAACATTTCTTTAATTTCATCGACATCGTTTCATCCAATATGAAGGAATGAAGGGTGGATCATTTACATTTACAGCATTTGGCAGACGATCTTATCCAGAGCGATTTGCATTTTATCTCATTATACATCTGTGCAGTTGAGGGTTAAGTACCGAGCTCAATGGCCCAACAGTGGCAGCTTGGCAGTGCTTGGCTTGAACCCCCAACCTTTTGATCAGCAACCCGGCGCCTGAACCGTTTGAGCCATCGCTGCCCCTTTTAAACATTTGTGAAGCCTATAACTCATTCGCCTCTTGGTTTTTGTCGTCACGGTTATAAAGAGTACTTATTGGCCTCGCTGTACCAGTCTGCTCATTGTCCTTTGACCTTTCATCAATAAGATGTTTCAGCACAGAGAGGTTTTGTTTTTCACACCATCCTCTTTATCTTTTACAGACTGTTGTGTGCTAAATCCCAGATGGTCATAGATTTTCTACCCTGACATTATCATTTTTTTATATGATAACTAAAGCTTGCGATCATGATTGTTATGCACTGCCACGTGATTGGCTGATGGGATAATTTCATGAATGAGATATCACACTCCTATGCGTTACATATCATAAAAAAAGTTCTAGTTATCACTCTTCAAAATGTCTATATCTTCGCTCCGTCGTCTTGCCTCTGTATTGTTTCCGACCCATTTTTGTTTCAGCATGGGGCTCGGTTATGAAGGTTAGGGTCAGTGATGGGGGTAGGGTTCATTCGGGATGAAAGCGCATCGCCCACGCTGGTTCGAATTCGGCCAGGTTTTCTAATGAGATCAGGTTCTCAGAGTTCACCAGAGGCCTGAGTCGGTGTTGACTTCTAGCTGAGTCGCTGTGTGAAGTGCTGCGTCACTGCTCGCTGATCAGCGTTTCAGACGACGCGAGCTCGCCAAAACTGCAGCGGTGCTCGGCTTCTGCATTCAAATAACCTTGCCAAATCTGCCATGCCACACGTTTCCCAGGTAACAGCCTTCCGGTTTCTTGGCAAACACAAAAGCGTAGTAGTCTCAGGGCCTGTCTAGGAGAGGACACACACTCACTTACTCACACACACACACACACACACACACACACACACACACATACCCACATCCCCTCCTCACTGCTGACATTTTTCTCTCGTCTCAGATTCCAGAGAGCTGCAGGACCAGTGACGGAGACAGAGAGGGAGAGAGAGACAGACTTGGTGGCGTACCGAAGGAGACGGACATCAGTGGACACGGAAAGAGGGAAGAGCGTGAAGCGCTTCGGGAGGCCTTGTCCGAGGGGAAATCCTGGCAGTCGCAGAAGTTCTGTGAGTATAGGACGCTGTTTATTTTGATGTATTTTTTTGACTTCTGCTCTGTTTTCATTGGGTGATCTCGTTAGGGGTGTGGCTTGCGAGAAAATAAGGAGCACAGTAGTGGCATGGGTCTGTTTATTATGGAAGCATCAGCTGCTAAACACATGAGGGAGTGGGCTACGGGTAGAAACCACATACGCTACACCAACAGGGATCACATGCTGCGTGCAGCGGGTGTGTGTGGCCATGTGTTTATAGCTTGGTGAGGACCAAATAGTCACACAAGCATAGGAATATCCGACAGGTTTGACCTTGTGCCGGTCCCCACGAGGAAAAAAGCTGCAGGGTATATATAAAAAAAAAAAAAAAAAAAGAGCATGAGTGTTTTCTTTTAATCACTGAGGTTAAAGATTTCGATGCAACGTTGCATTAATTAGCTGCATTAATTAATATGAATACGGATCGTCCTCTTAAGGGTAGAATAGGGTTAGGGTAAAACAATCTTGTGTGCGTGTGCATGCATGTGTGTGTGCGTGCGTGTGTGTGTGTGTGTGTTAGGGCTATCTAAAATGCCTTTAAAATTGAATTATTATAAAATAGCGATAATTTCAGTGTATTTGTGTGCTAATGATCCTCGAATACTGACAACATTAGCAGGCGATTTAAACCAGCGAAGATGAAAATTGTGTTGCGTTCCTCAGCAGAGAAGATCACCAGGAGACGACGTAGCAATAAACTGATATCGTACCGTATTTGTACATTTATTCACCGCGTCATTATCTAGCGTTTCCACTTTTTCCACTCCTCATCACACGCCTCTCTCTTATTTTTGAAAACTTTTCTTTTTTTACTTATTAATATTTAATCTCATCCCAATTTTGCTTTGAATTTCAGACACCACACAGTACCTTCACTACATAGGGTGCCTGACTGCTTAACCGGTTATCGAACAGCAGTTAGATGCATAGCAGATACAGATTTACAGAACAAGCCTAAAAGTAAAGTATGGGATCTTACACGTTCGAATGCGTATGTGCAAAACGTCTTATCGGGATTTTACTCTAGCCTACGTTCGTGACACAGTGCAGAAGAGGGTCCGGGCTGAAAAAGGATGTTCATCATCATGGAGTCTAATTTGGATTCCCCAGCATGAGCTGATAACTCTCATTAGAGCTGTTTGCCCTGTAGGCTCTCTGCTGGGTTTGTGCACATTTTATTCTCTGCCTGATCTCAATATGTGTGCACTGGGCTGTTACTCTTCCACTAAAGCTGGAATGTGCAAGGAGGAAAAAACGTGTGATAATTAAGGCTGCGTGTGTGTGTGTGTGTGTATATATATATGTGTGTGTTTGTGTGCGAGCGAGATAGAGAAAGAGAGAGATGCGTGTCATGTGCGCCTTAGAGCACCAGTTCTCACTCTGGCTAAATCAGTCTCCACATCTGACTGAACACGCACACACACGAGCACACACACGCCACAATGCCGAGCTTGGTCTCAGAATACAGCGCTATAAGAATAAAAAGATGTTGGTAAGCTGATATCAGCGAATATGTCACATGGTGGCTTTACTCAGAGTACTGCAGACGGTTTGTATTTCCCTTTTGTCTCAATACTTTTGCCCATCACTGTATATATCTGTACAAGGAGGTGAAAATATACTATGAGTCCCAGAATACGATGTGGTATAAAAAAGTTTGCATATTAGCTCTGTTTACAAGAAATTACTTTATTACTTAATACTTACTTAAGACCCTGAGTGCTTATTGTAAGTTCTGTGGTTCTTGTGATGTGACGTTTGATGGACATAGAGGACATTTCATGCTTGGTTCAGATCATCGCATGTCTCACTCCGTATCTCTGTATATTAAAATGTCTTCACTGTTATTCGGCTTAACCTGATGTAGATTGATGGTAAAGTCTACATACTGTAATATTTTTCTTTTATAACGGTTGAATGAAATGACCTTCGAAACGAATGAGGCAAACCTGAATATTTCGATACATGACACAATGATGGAAATGTCTGTACCATCATTTATGTCAAGAGTGGCACGGTGATGGCGCGGCATAACTTCAGGGCCCGCAGTTCAATCCTGAGTTTGGACGGCGACCAAAAGTATTAGGACGCCATATGCCGCGCATTATACAGTAGTTCTCTCTGTGCACAAAACAAGTGATGTCACTAACCGGTTCTTGCCTATCTGCCTGAAGAGTAGGGCTAATCAGAATCAGCTGGTTTAGTTAACAAATGGAACAAATACGTGGCAGGACTTTTACTTTCTGAAGCCAGGGTGTCCACCTCTGCACGAAAATAACTAAAATTAGGGAATTCTCAAGTGAATTGCGAACGTCTTTGGCAAATCTCTGGACATGATCTTCAGGAAGCAATCAAGCAGGCATGGATTGAGCGAGTGACGCCAGAGTACTGCAGACGTCTTTTTGTCTCTATGCCCAGCTGGATCGAGCAGGTTTTAAAGAATGAAGGACTTCATACTAAATATTGATTTTTGTATAGCAATTTCATTGGATAAAATAACAAATTATTATGTATTACCTTGATTGCCTTTATTAAAAAAAAATCACAATAATTTAAAGTAAAACTTTGAATTTTACTTTTGTTTTAATACTATTGGCCATCACTGTATATATCCATACAAGGAGGTAAAAATATACTAGGAGTCGCGGGATATGATGTGGTATCAAAAGGTTTTAAGATTAGCTCTGTTTACAGAAAAGTACTTTATTACTTTATTATTAAAGTGGGGGTGGAACTTCTCCAACAATCATCATTTACAAGTTGCTGAATGGTTTCGAGATTTTCGGGGGTCGTCTTCCAGCGATAACTGAAAACGCATCTAACGACTCATTGCAGCATCGCCGTAAACTTGCCGAATCATCTCCAACATCTATGTTGGAGATTGCCTAGTTTTATGCAGAATTTCACGTTCGCTTCTATTCCCAATTGCACGTTGCTGTCCATGGTGAAATATCAGACGCACAGTCAGAACAGCACCAGTTGCACAGCTCCCCTATGTACACAGGACCATGTCTTTTGGCACACTGACTTATGAAGGTCGGTGCCGCCTGACTCTGCGAATAGCCTTGTGCTGCCATCTGTTGGCGTGTTACAAAACTAGTCTCGAAACTTTTTGATACTTAAACCCTTAGATGCTGGATCCATCACACGTTTTAGTCTGATTTGGCACAAGCGTCTCATGCCTAAAAGTTACTTTAAATGTTGTCTTTGCTCTATAATAAAAATTATTTTATTGCATTGATAGAGTGTGTATAAGGAGCTACCTATTTGATGTAGTTAAAATTAGGTCATATGTTAGTAGAAATAGTTAAAAGGTTATTGCTAAAAATAATATATTTAAACTATATTCTAATGTAAAAATATATTCCTTATTCCTTGTTTATGCTAAGTTGTACTTTAGTTGACAATACAAATACACTCCCCGTTTTGGTAATCAGAGATTGAACCAGAGATGAAAAAGTAGATTGTATAAAAGTTATGTTTTGTCTTAAAACAACTCGTCTTAAAATGAACTTATACCCCTTCAGCGCTGCAGACAGAACTTTTTCTGAGACTGGTTTCGGGTCTTCCAATGTATGAAACCTGAAAGATATCGTTGATAGTGAGTTCTGACCAATGTACAGACAAAATCTTTTTTTTATTTATGTAGATTTTAACTGGGAATTACATTGTGTTTTGGTTTGTGACTTTTTCGGTAGGATAAACCATTCCCCTCGTCAAACCACCTTATCCTACTGTAGCTAGCTAGCTACTACTGTCTCTATGCACTTCCTTACTTAGCATTTATCTGTAACAAAAGCTAGATATTTCTTAAATGTTTTATAAAGACAGACTTTATTTTTTTTTCTTTGTCATGTTGTTGGCAGACATATAAAATAAAATAAATTTTTATGCCAATTAAAAAAAAATGCATTAACTTGAAATGTATACAGCAAACGATTAGCAAAGATAAATGCTAGCTACCTCACTGTGAAATATGTGAAATACTGTGAGATATGTGAAAATGTGCCTATTCCTTGTCCAGACTTTGTCTGAATATATTCACCCTCATAACAAACTGACAGTGAAAATAAATATTGGCTCCTTGACAAAAAAAAAGGAGGGAAATAAAGCGGGGGTTTGGGTGTGTGTGTGTGTGTCTTGGGTTGAGGTTGGTGTTACCTGAAAGTGTAAAAAAAAAAAAGGCTGAAAATCTGGACTTGAAAGTGTTACCCGGTTACATTTTTTAAAACGATTAACTCCGGTAATAAATCATTCCACCTGAAGCGACCCGGAGTAGAGAAATAGAAATAGATTGTGTTTCCTCAGCTCTCCTGCACGTCTCATCATTAATGCATTCAAACAGCAGCAGCTACTTGTCCGGTGTTGCCAGATCAGGCGGGAACCCTCACGATCCGAGCCATTATAATTCTCTTGGAATGAAAAGTGGCACGGCTGTCGAAATAAACATTCGATTAACAGTAAACCTTTTTACAGGTTATAAAAATGAATCTAATTTAGAAAATATGCCTGTTTGCCGTTCGTTAGTGTACCACAGACAGGGGGGGGGGGATATTTTACCCGAAGTTTCTGCATTCCTGCTATTAGCATTTCAATCTAACCTGAAAACAACGTGTACTGAATTTCATATCCAGGTTCACCGAAGAATTTTTTTTTGTTTGGTTCATCACTATGTTAAATCTGTGCATATCGGGCAGGTTTGAGCTTGTGGAGTCTTTTTAAGTGGTTTTAATAGAGCTTTTTTTTTTCCTCTCGTAACAATGGAGCCTTTCAGGCAACATCACAAGACCATACATTTTCCATTTAGTCCTTTGGCAGATGTTTCTGTTCAAAGCGACTTGTGAAAGCATACAAACTGTAGGATGCAAATTAATAAAAAAAAAAAAAAAATGTGAGGAGAGCGTATGAATGGATTCATAATTTAAAAGAGGAGAGTTTAATGTATGCAACGTTTAAAAAGCATGAATGTAACTTAGGGCTGTGAATCATTTAAATCCAGCAGTATAATGGAGAAAAAAAAAACACTGCATTGTTGATATTTGGCAACAGAAATAAAGCCTTTGCTGCAATGAAAACAATAGTAGATGCCTAAAAGGCATATACGGATAGATTTACACGATGTTGTTCATAAATCATTTTCTTTTTTTGCTAGTGTCATTAAGGCAATGCGATTATTCTGTTCATGCACTGAAATTTTGAACATGGCATATAGAGCTGTCACCAACACCCTAGTGATGGTAAGAATTTTTCAGGAAATTTTTGTACAAGTCGTGGCGTTCAAGTCAAACCGGGACTTGTGATGCATTTAAGGAAAAGCATAAAACCGACTGATATTTCTAAAAGGCTTCGAGTACAGTACGGTGATGAGACTCAGTAAAAGATTTTAATGGTGCACACGTTTTAAACGCCTTGCGTCGACCTGAACGACGACCTCAGCTGGGGTCTGAGGTTTGTCTTTGGGAACGGTACGCACATCATTCACCAGTAATCCACGCACTTGTGAAACACTGGGATAAGTGTGTCAGTGTGCAGGGGAGTTTAATAGAGAAATAAAGGCAGTTTTTACTCTCATAACTGTCACAATACAAAAAGTCCCGCTTTGACTTGAACAATGCTTCCTGTGGAATCTCCATCAGTGTCAGAGACTATTTGAGTGCAGAATATATATATTTTTTTTACATCAATTTGCTCCAAAAGCCAAGAACACAACTGCTTTGGCTAGATTGTTTTCTGAAAGCTGGATCAGTCATGATTTATTATTTTTTTTTTATCTTGATTTAATTATATATATTAACCAGTCAATAAATAGCTGGTGTTCCATCCAAGATTACGTCTAAGAGTTTTACTCTACTTCAAGTTTATTTTGAATTTGAATATGAAACCGCTTTAGCCGGATTGATTCCTTAAGACCTGGTTGTTTTTTACGGCAACTCCAGAAGATCTAAAATGTGTGCAGGCATGAGTGTATTTTTTTTCCCCCCTCAAATCCAAAACTTCCTGACTTGACTATAAATTTAGAAGCACGAAATAGGCAGTTTGGTGTGCAAAATTATGGCTGTGGTTCTTAATGTTCATGGCTACCATCTTGTCCATGGTGCCACACAAGGCAGTTGCCAAGAAACTCCCAGTGCACAAGACATCTGTATTCAGGACTTTAGTTAATGCTTCTAAACGTACAAAACCGAAATGAATTGTTGAAATTAAAAAGTAATGACACCCAAGATCTTCCCAAACAAAATGAGTTGTGGATTACCATTATACAGTATACAGTATTGTTCAAAAGTCTTGCTCCCCCATCATCTCTTTTTATTTTGCTTCCGAAGAGTCAGACATTCTTGTATTTTCTATGTAGTCTTGAGGAATAGTTCTCCAGGCTTCCTGAAGCACTTTTTTTGGCAAGTTTTTGTGTCTCATTTTCAGTCCAGTCCCTGTACCTGCCCAGTTCCAGAGGAATATTTTTGTTTGTTAAGCCACACAGCGATCTACAGTATGAATCATTCAAACCAGGGAGAAACAGGTGTAGATGATGATGACAGATGATCAGGCCGGTGATTAGTTACAGTATACTGCTGATGCTGAATGCTAAGGGGTTGGAACAGACGAAAGGGGAAATGAGGTTGCTGTTGGGGTTGGTACATAAACTACCAATTTTTTAGATTTTTGCACAGTATATAAAAGTGCTTGTTTTTTTTTTTTTTTTTTTTAACTCTGGGTCAACTGGTTCAGGAACAAGTGTAATGTAAACCGATGAAGGATTCATTTATTTAGCAGGGACGCTGTGATTCTGGCGTCTGTCCCAGGAACACTGGGTGCAAGGCTGGAGGATTCACAAAAAAAAAAAAAAAAAGGTACCAGTCCATCACAAAGCATTATGTGCACACGAAAACACACACACACTCATTTACATCTGGGGCAATTTAGTATAGCATATGCCGACCTTTATGTTTTATTTATTTATTTATTTATTTTTACACGGCAAGCATACATCAAAACCCTGAGAACCTCTGACCCACGTTAACCACTCTAAGTGGATCAAATTTAAACATTTTAGAATATTTACATTTTTTTTGCATTAAATATAATCTATGTTCCTTCCTCGCATTGCTATGAAAGATTTGTAAATATGGGCCGGCGCCAAGGAGGAGTATGAAAAGTTCAAAGTCAGGGCAGTTCAGTAAAGGAAGTGTGCGCTACCACCAAAGGGCAAAAATAGCACAGTAATTAACATGTTTACAGAATGTTTGTTTAGAGGCAGTTTTATCGTTTCTTAATTAGAGCTTTGAGGATCTGATGAGAATCAGCATTATAGTTGTGGAAAGTGCTTCAAAAAAAGTAACCCTTGGACGTGTGTGTGTGTGTGTGTGTCAAGATAAAGAGGGAGAGTAGTGCGTGTATCTGGATTAGAACAGCTCAGAGAGTTACACGTGTAACTGATGCTTCTCAGCCAGCGAAAGGGCGGATGGGTGGGTCGAGCTTTAGCGATGGAATGGACGTTTTGAAAAATTGATAACTCTGCAGAAGGCATCCGTTTCTTATCTGTCCCTGTCCATTAAAGCACCAGGCAGAATTTGCCAAAAGAGCTCCGTTACAGCTGCGAGTTTATGAACAGAAAGCCCAGAGCTGTACAGTAGGTTCTGCTGCATTTTTCGTCTAGTTAACACTGATGATCAAAGCACTAAATGTTCTCAGCGTAATGAACGGAGGTCAGGTCCAGGTCGTTTAAGCACAGTGCCCATAAAACCCGAGCTGAACTCATTGTGTTTGTTTGCATGCAGCATTACTGATCTGCTGTGCATATCCTTCGGTTCCTGTGGAGTCAATATTGAGCTTGGCAGCAGCTGGAATTCCTGCGCTGCTAATGTGCTGTAATAAATCCGGTTGGATGAGGAGGCGGAGGTGGTCTCCTCTTCACTCGCTTTATTTGTTCAGTGGAGCATCGGAGAGGCTCGGCCCTCTCCTCCCATTGGCTCTGATGAGCGCTGCGTTAAAAAAGCCATCCTGGAACCGAATCTAGAACTCACTCGGCTGTAGTTCTAGCCAAGCAAGACAGAAAATAATAAGAAGATTCTGGTACGTTCTATGAAACAATATTTATTATAGACTTAAACAATAGGGTTCTGGAATGTAGAGCACAGACCTTCACACAGGCCATCAGCGTTGCAGATACGGATGAGCACACGGGTTCTACAATAAATACAAAAAAGGACAAGGAGATTTAAAATCAAACAAGTACTGGATTTCTAACGTAGAGTTCTAACATTTCTAACATAAATGGAGATGCCATTATAGGACTTTGAATACTCCGGTCAAAGATCTGAATATTAAGGATAAAACTTCTTAAAGGGTTCCAACAGCTGTCAGTTGTTGAACACTGGGGTTCTAGATCTCTTATGTATGGAACAATAATCAAATTCTAGAGTCATCAGTTATGAGATACTGGGATCCTAGAACAATCATGTATTTATGTTCTAGAATAGCCAGACACTGAAACTGGGATTCTAAAACACCCTAGTATAGAACTATACTCAGATTCTTGTATAAGGCTGGGATTCTAGAACACTCATGTATAGAACTATATGCAGATTCTAGAGTCCTCAGCTATGAGAAACCTGGATTCTAGAACACTCATGTATAGAACTATATGCAGGTTCTAGAAAGTCCAATTATGAAATATTGAGATTCCAGAACACCTATAGAACTATAATCAGGTTCTAGATTTATGAGTTATGGTATACTGTGATTCTAGAACATGTACAGTATGTATATCTCTATATTTAGGTTCTAGATTTGCCAGTTTCAAAAAAACTGTGGTTATGAAACATCTATGTATAGAACTCTACTAAGGTTCTAGAATTGTCAATTGTTGAAAATGACTGGGATTCTGGAACTCGTATGTATAAAACAATACTCAGGTTCGAGGAATATCAGCTGCTACATTGATCAAGGTTTGGCAAAGACCATGTTCTGTTCTGCTTGATGTATTTACAGTAAAGTTGCTGCGTAACTTCCTGGCCAGAGTTGCAGTTGTTTAAATTCAGTTCCTTGCTTGTTTAGGAACTAGAATAGCCATAGCAGGATTTTTTTTTTTAAAGGAAAAAAAAAACAATTTGATGCATTTTCTAGTTTTTTACCAGACAAAATTTCTATTCTATTCAAATTTTCTGGAGACTGAGATTGAGGAAGTGCCAGAAACCGTGTTCCCACATCTGGATTTTTTTTCCATGTCGTCCAGTTTTTCATATTTCATGAAACCTTTCTGATTTAAGCCACACCCACTTTGTGTTTGAACATGGATACTGATACAAATATTTAGAATGCTAAACCAATACAGATGTTGGCATTCTTTAACACCTCTGTTATAGTTCTGTTTTTCTTTTTCTTTTTTCTTCCTCCATCTTCTTTTTTTATCATCACAAGCAACAGCTAGTTGTTATAAAATCATATTTAAGGCCCGTTTTTGGTTCTCGGTAGATTATGTTTATTTTAATAGGGATGACAATTTATTCCCGGAGTCATATAAAATATGTTTAGAAACTGAGGATAACCTTCAGCTAACAAATCCTTGCTATAATAGCATGCAGGTGACAAGTTAGTTAGCTGCCAATCCAATTTTTTTTTTTTTTCCAGTTTCACTTGGCTGATATGTAAAGTCAGACATTTATTAGCAGGGATTTTATTTGTTTATTAATGTTGGAGTGTTTTCATATTGGTTCGAATTCAGCCAAGTTGCTAAGGAACTATCTCATGCTGCCCTTGTCTCCCCTTCTTGTTGCTCTCTGAAAATTATGTTAAACTGACACCAATGCCAAGAATTTTAAAATAATGACTGTTGCATTTGGCTTGTGGAGCAGTTTCACGTTCGTCAATGTTTCTGGCCACCAAGTAGCATCTTCTGTGCCAATCTCAGGTCAGAGGTTCAGCCAGTCAGCTGTCTCTGTCAGAGAGATAGAAGCTAGTGAGGGTTTTTTAATGATCATTTTCTTCAGGGGAATATAGAGTGGCTCGATGTTTGCCAGATGACCCAGTTTAGTTTAGCAACCCAGTTCAGAAGTTTGTACATCCAGGCAAGGGTTGTAAGCTGCACACTGATCCAGAACCCATCTGCAAAACCTTCTTTGCCAAATACTATTTGATTATGAGTGCTCTGAAGATTTTTTGAAGCAATTGAATTTCACTTAGAAATGTTAGACTTGATTGGATTGTAGTGCATGTTTAAGCCTGGTTTTATTTATTTAAGAGGGGGTGTTCGAGTCAAACCGGGATTTGTGATCGGCATAAAATCAACTGACATTTGCAGAAGACTTCGCAGCACGGTACGGCCATGTGACTGTAAGCCGCAGTAACACATTGGAATGGTGCAAATATTTTAAACAAGGCCCAAGCTCCATGAACGACGATCCTGGCCGAGGTAGCTCTGATCCCGCTGCAGTTGTTCCCGTTAACACTCAGCAAGTGGAACGCCTGATCCTTTTAAAATGGACGGATAACTTGTCGCCAACTTGCGGGAGAGACACATCTGTCTGTTGGAACACATTACAGGAACTCGGCTGGGAGTTATTGCCACATCCCTTATACAGACCTGACCTCACTCATTTCCACATGTTTGGGCCATTAAAGGAGTTCCTGGCAGGCCAGTGTTTCAGACATCAAGCAGGCAGCCTTAATCTTCCTTCTTTCCCTAGTATCTAGTGAAACACTGGGATAAGTGCATTCGTATAATGGGCATTAGGTGGAGAAATAAAGACTCTCATAACTGCGTTCTGCTCAGTTCTGCACAATCAAAAGTCCTGGTTTGACTCCTACGCCCCTCGCAGCACAAGATATGTACAAAAACAGCACGTCACTGCATGTTGAGATTGCCGTATGTCTTGTGATTATGTTAAACCCCGGTTGGCAAACTCTTCATGGTGGCCTGTGTTATTAAAACTGAAATGATTTCCATTTGCGGGATCGTGTGAATGTCGTGAGTCACCCAGAACCTCTCATCTGGAGCATCATAGTCACAGAAACTCATCTGGAGCATCATAGACACAGATCCTCTCTCTCATCTGGAACATCTGCAGTTGGTCAGCTTGATCAAGGCACACAATAAAACATTTATGAATCAGTTTGAACCGTTGTTCTCCAAATGGGCTCTGTCATATCCATCTTCCTCAGAACTACTAGGCAAAGAGGTGTTAATGCGCTGCAAAATGTTCTGAAGCGACATTTTATTGATGCGTGTAACTTGGGTTTAGGATCGTTGGGTGAAAAGTTCAGCAATAAAGAGCTCATAAAGATGAAAAGGGACACATATTTGTTTAATATAATAAAATAATAATTGAAGTCTGCTAATTTTTCAAAAGAAAAGATTGTCAGTTGCTGGATTGTGATGCAAATTTGTATGCTTGTGTAATAGACCAGTGTTAACACTTCCAGTATTGCACCAGAGTGTAAATAACCCATTGTATAAGCGTTTTATGAACCGAGGAATACAAGACTCGTGTGTGAAGCCAGGTATGATTTTCAGCATCGTACTACTCTCACGGGACTATTTTATAAACGTTATTTCTGATGATAAAACGCAAACTAAACCGACTAATAGCCGGAATAAAACTTCTGATTAAGCCAAGTTCGGAAACATAGGCCAGTGATCAAAGAAAACGAGTATCATTAGAAGATGTTCATCATGCATTAATTATATAATTGTATTGATTTTTTATATCCTTTTCATACAGCATGACAAGTATAAAAGGGTGCGTTAAATTCATTTCATTTGCTTTTTATTAAGCGCCTTCTCAAGGTCGTGGTAAATCCCAAGCCCATCCCAGGAGCACCGCGTATAGGCCGGGCATCTATGGGCAAATGTAGCATAATCAGTACACTGACGGGAGAACTCTGTGTAGATCAGTGTGCTGCGAACCGGGTAGATCCAGGAGGAGGCCAGGTGTAAGTACAAGAGGTGTTCAAGTCAACCCGGGACTCGTGATAAAATTCCTTGTAAATCAGGGCGTAAAACCCATTGAGATACTGTACACAGTACAGATATGAGAGTCTTAGCTGCATTTGGTCTTGCAGCTGCTCCCATCGAGGGGTGGCCACAATGGATCATCCGATCCATACAACTTAGCATACAGAAGGTTTTATGCCGGATGACAACCCTCCCATTATATACGGGTTTGGGATCGGCACTGCATCCAGTGGCTGAGGTTTGGACATTGGGTGGGAACCGGCAGGCGAGAAACCTACCACTAAGCCAGCGATGCCCAGACTCTTAGCTGCATTAAAAACTTTCAATGGTGCAAACGTCTTAAAGAAGGCCATTGGTCTGTGAATGACGATCCCAATCGAGGTGGCTCAGAGCCTATTGCAGTCATTTCCGTGAACATTCAGCGAGCGGAAGACCCGATGTCCAAAAATCAACGGATTACTACAGAAGAGACGCATCTGTCTGTATCAAGGCATTTCCACATGTTTGGTTTTTGGGAGGTTAGGGTTTTCAGATGTAAATCAGACAGATAGTCAGATCATGGCTCCATGGTGTCCAAGCACTTGTGAAACTCTGGGGTAAGTGCATTAGTGTAGCAGGGGATTAATTAGGAAATTAATGTGAGTTTTTGATCTTATAACTGTGTTTTGTTATTCACTCACTCACTCATCGTCTATACTGCTTTATCCTAGTTAGGGTCACAGGGACCTGGAGCCTGTCTCAGGAGACTTAGGGCATAATGTGGGGTACACCTTGGACAGGGTGATAATCCATCGCAGTGCACACACACACATACACTCACTCATTCACACACTACGGGCTATTTGGGAACGCCAGTCTCTGGACTGTGTGAGGAAACCGGAGTACCCGGAGGAAACCCACCAAGCTGGAGGTGCAAGGGTACAGTGCTAACCACTACACCACCGTGCCACCGTTTTGTTATTCTGCGCAGTCAAAAGTCCCGGATTGATTCGAACACCTTCTCGTAATATGGATTGAAATACTATTTTAAAAACTCTTCTGTAACACCAGCTTTAGCATTTTATGGGAAATATATATGGCACAAGAGCTTATTGTTCCTTTCCATGAAGTATTTTGTGAGCAACTGGCGTCTCGAGTAAACATTTGTTCTTGATCGTGCTGGAATAGCTGGAGGAAAAATTACAAAAACCGTAAAAAAAAGAAGCGTTTTAGTTGCCTTCAAATAAAACCTATTAATATTAGTTTTCCGTTTTTTAAATTGTGACCGTATCACCCGACCCTTCTCCCTTTATGCTCTGGATGAACAAGGCAACAGCGTAATTACTACCTGAATGAATGCCATTGTTTAGCAGCTCTGCTTTTGTGATTGATGCTTCGCTCGAGGTGGCCATGTGGAACTGCAGCGGCGGTGTAGATTTACACAGCGTGCATGTGTCACAGTAACACCACAGTGGACGGATAAACACATTTGTTAAACAAGAAATGAATCAGAGAAGAGCAGCCGTACATTCTGTGGCAAGAGTCTCACTACTGGTGGTCAATATGAGGAACAAGAAATATCTGGTGTAGATAAAGAAAAGGGGAAAAAAGCGTCATCGATTATAACATTACAGGAGTAAAAAAACAGACAAACATGCAGTGTTAATGGCGAGAGTGTCTTTTCACTAAACTGCTGGAGTATCCATGACGTATATGCGTGTGTGTGTGTGTGTGTGTGTGTGTGTGTGAGAGAGGGAGTGAGAGATTGTGTAGGTGTGTGTTTTGATGTTTTTGTGGTTTCTTGGGCTGGATGATGTCCAGATTTCCTCCCTCACAATGTTGGAATAATGCATCCACCAGTCCAGTGTTGGTTTCTGCAGCACAGACCTTTTTTCAATTTTTTTTTTAAACAGAAGTTTAATTGCAGTATCATAACATTATCAATGACGCCAAGTCGCGTTCGGGTCTTAAAAGTGTAACGGCGAGGCGAGAGCTGGCTAGTGTTCGTGATGTTTTGGTATCATGGAATGAACGAAACGGTCAAAACATGATATTGTGATGCTTGAACCTTACTTAATTTTACTGTCAAAGTACCTGCAAAAGAGCAGAAGCAGCATAATTTACTCCCGCTTCTACACACACACACACACACACACTGAGTAAAAAAAGAAAAAGGGAAAGAAAAACAGATCGGATGGGTACAGATTTCGATTTTAAACGTTCCATCTGTGAGTAACGGTGAGAACTTGACACTGCTGACAAACAATTACATGATGATGTAACCTATCACAATATCAGATCATGATCTTGTTATGTCGTATATGTTGCAATAAGTAAGAAATAAGACCCTTGAGCCTGTGCTGTTGGAGGAAAGCAGGGAAAAGAACTGACAATGTGGAGTGATGTGGCCTGACACAAAGCAGAGTTACGCCTGGTTATTTCCCTATTAATGCATCCTGATACATTTTATTCCACTTATGCTACACTAACACGCCAGTGCTTTTATTTCGTCTTCTATTTCTAGCGGCATAGCTGTTTTGGCAGTGTCGCCTCGCACCTTGGGTCTGTGTGCATGGAGTTTGCATGCTCTCCCTGTGCTTGGTGGGTTTCCTCGGGGTTCTCCGGTTTCCTCCCACACAGTCCAAAGACATGCAGATTAGGCTAATCGGCCTTTTCAAATCGCTCGTAGTGTGCGTGTGTGCACCGTGATGGATCGATCAGGATGTACCCCGCCTTGTGCCCTATGTATGTCTGGGATAAGCCTGGATAAGTGACCCTGTGCACCTAGGATTAGTGGTATAAACAATGAATAAATGAATTAATTGATTGATTAAAGGTCCACTATTTTCATACTTTCAAAATGTGTGTGTTCTAATTGAAGCTGTTTACGCAAATGAGCTACACCTGAGTCAGGCCCTTGCAGAGAACAGCATGGCTGAGCAACAAGCTGGGGGTGGGGTCCTTCTTCTATGAGGTCACATTAGGGGAGAAACCCATTGGGCTTGTTTAAACCCTGTAAATGGAAAAGGTATAATAAGAAAACAGTTTCATTTTTCCTTATGTTTGTTTCAAAACACACCTAAATTTTTAAATAATAGGTGTCCTATTATTGTCCTATTAATAGGTGTCCTTTAAGCAAAGCATGACCTCATTGTTTGTCAATGAGACCGAGTCGAGAACTGTTCAAAGTAACTTTCTTTTGACGTCAAGTATAGGTTTTTCAATCAGCTTATATGTAAATTCCATATTGTGCAACACTCACGAAACAAGTTATTTCTTGTTAAAGCAGCTTCAAAGCAGCCGTTCCCTCGTTATCTCGCGACTCCTCTCTCCATTTGCTACAAAGCGTTCACTGGAGACTCCTTCCTTACAGGAAATCTCACCATGAGTCATTTTCCCTTGTAAAATACCAACATCGTATTTTTTTTTTCTTTTTTTTTTAAGATGTGGACTGTTACTACACAAGAACATGTGTAAGCTGTTACTATAGAAACGGTACCGTATTAGAACGAGAGCATTAATAGAAACCGGTGATTTGCATGGCAGCTGGAAACACTGTCTGAGCTGCTGTTGTAGAAAATGAATCAAAACCTACTGACTTGTTAGGGCAGCATATATCATATTTTTTTTCCATTTTTTTCTTTTTTTTTTTTCGAATGCTTTCACACGTTTAATAAGTGGTTTAGCCGAGCCCAGAGCCTTTTGCCACCCCAAGATTAATGTCATGCACAAGTACTCGTTCTCACTTCATCGAAAAATAATGTACACTTCAGTGAAATACACTCAAAGGTGTAAAAACTCAGGTCGCTCCGTGTGTCCGGGGGGGTAACGATCACGTCCTGAAGCAGTACTGTTATCGCTGATCAATCAAGACATGATTTGTGTGCGTGTGTGCGTGTGTTTACCCCTAGTGCTTTGGATGTGATCTGGATCCATGAAATGTCCTTCTTCAACCAGATGTTTGCTGATGTGGTTTGGGACAACTGTTGTGCGCATCTACAGTATAAACATGAACAAAACTTTACACCGTAGATAAACGCTTCAACAAAATCTTAAACATTATGAGCATTTATAGTATGGTTTTTACATTATAATCAAGAATTTATCCATCAGGGAAGAAAAACTGAATAGATGTATTATAGAACATTCAGGTCGTCACATAATGTTGCTGAGTCTCCAGAGGCTTGTACAGTGGACACTATGCATAATATATCACATCCCATCACCACCATCAGACCACATGAGTATTGCTCCAAAGTCTGATCTTTATGATTCCTTGCAAAAGCCTTTTTCCCCAAATTAGTGGTGTTCTTATGGAAGATGGAGATGTTCAGTCCCCATCCTTTGAGTTCTCATCACATTGTGTGTGTGTGTGTGTGTGCGCTCTGATTTCTCTTTTTAAAAATGCTTCAACTAACTTAAAAAAAACTTTAACAAACATTTAAATGATCTCCATTCATGATTTTTATTTTATTTTCCTGCAGAGTTAACAGTCCAGCCCGGGTCTTCCAAGTTTTAATAATGACTTGGCTCGTTCTTAACCAAATTCCAGTGATTTCACGTCTCCTTAGATGTTTTCGTTGTTTGATGCAGCTCAATAATATGACTGCATCATGAGCAACAACTTTTTATTTATTATTTTGCCAGGCGGTTTATTGTGTCATTGTGTCTTTGTTGTTGTTGTTGTTGTTGTGTATTTGTTTGCTTGTTTTTAATTAAAGCAGTGAGTAAACACATACTGCAAGCATATTTAATGCATAATAAAGCCTATTTATATAGAATTAAGATATTTTTTCTTAAATTGCTCGTGTAAATATGAAGAATAAATATCTCACAAAATTAAAATGGAATAAAGACCAGTGATAACAAAAATACTATTGAAATATTTTTAAAAATTAATTAAGAGATTTGTTTCCTCATATTTCATCCACTATTTTTCATTATAATAATAATAATAATAATAATAATAATAATAATTATTATTATTATTATTTTATCAATAACAGCAAATTATTATTTGTTTGTTTGTTTATATGTCATTTTTATTTTTTTATTCCAGTAATATACTTAATAATATTCTAAAATCATCTACTTTATTTCTTTTTGCTAAGTTTTATGTTGCTGTCTAAACTTAACTTTTATTTTATTCTTGTACATTTTATTACAATAATTTTACATTATTTTTATGACACTTTTTGTAATTTCCTTGTGTATAAAGTCTTTTCTAAAATTATTATTATTATTATTATTATTATTATTATTATTATTATTATTATGTTAACATAAGAGAAGCAGCTGTTACACTTCTCATCAAACAACTAAATCTGAAATAATCAGGTAAATTGTAATTTTTTTATTTATTTAGTTTTTGTGTGTTTGTTTGTTTGTTTGTTTGTTTGTTTACTGAAGCATCATTCTAACTCTTCTGAGACAGCATTAAATGCATATTTCATTGCAAAGCAAATTGTGTTTACACAGAAGTATAATTAAAAAACGAATGGCAGAGAAACAGGTTCCTTTGACAGATTTTTTTTTAGGAATATAATAATAATAATAATAATAATAATAATAATCCCCTCGACGGTTAGGGTGAAGTGAAATATGAATACACTCCCGCAGACGACACCCCTACACTATCTTACCATCTGCTGTGTGCTGGCTTGGACGTATACACACAGACGCCTCTGTGTTTATTATCTCTGTCCTTTAATCCACAGTCAACAGTGTCTCTGTCTCGCTCTCTCTCTCTCTCTCTCTCTCTCTTTTCTCTTGCACTCTCTTTTTTATCATCCTTTCCCTCGCTTTTGCCCCGCTGTAGTTCCTGCTGTTGTTTAGCGTCACTGCAGACACCGCTCTGCCCCGGTGTAAACAGATCGATACTTCATGTGTGTCCAGTGAGAGCGAGGGTGGAAAGGATGGAAGAATAAAAGTGAGAAAGAGACGAGAGAGAAGTCGATGATTTTTCCCATGACAAAAAAGTGTTTTATTTTCTTTAAGCCCCAGCCATCGATTCAAGAATGGAAACCCAACAAGGTCCAATTCTTTGTCCATTTCTAGTTATGAGTGGCGTTCACATCAAACCGGGACTCGTGATGAAATTTCTCGTGAATGAAATAGGAAAACTGAACACCATATTCAGCAGACTCATGAAGCACAGTGATGAAAATATTTTCCCTGCTAATACATTTGAATGGTGCGAACATTTTAAAGAAGGCTATACGTTCGTGAATGCTGATCACAACCGAGGTGGCGCGTCTGGTGAAAATTTAGCGAGAAGAGCGATACCTAAAAGTCAACGGATAACTTGGCTGAGAGTTATTATTAGTTTTTTGGAAATGCTAATAGAGGAGTTCCTGGGAGGCCAGAGTTTCAGACATGAAGCAGACGGTCTGATCATGGTACCAGCATACTGAGAAAATGTTCTACCTTGATGGTGTCCAAGCACTAGTGAAACACTGGGATGAGTGTATTAGTGTAGCAGGGGATTATATAGAGAAATAAAGGTATTTTTTTTACTGTTTTCTGTTATTCTGCACAATCGAAAGTCATGGTTGGACCTGAACATCCCTTGTATAATATCTCACAGTCCTGTTCTGAAAAACCCACTAACACTGGAGGCTCCTCCCATTCCCCCATATCACTGAAAATGTCTCCCTTTCTTACGTGTATTTGGTTGTTATTAGACTGTCTCATAAAGAAACAGTAATATACAGTAATAATAGTACGGACGTGATCAACTCTGTACGATCAATCAGATTGGAGAATTCAACAGCACTAAGGTATACATTTAAACCAGTATCTGAGGTAAAGTGATTTAATGATTTGAACTCGGCAGCACGTACTGTACCGTACAAACCAGGAAAGATGAGTTGGCTGAACGAATGAATCTGAAAGAACCGTGGCTAGGGGAAAGAAAAAAAAA
This sequence comes from Clarias gariepinus, assembly GCF_024256425.1. NCBI lineage: Eukaryota > Metazoa > Chordata > Actinopteri > Siluriformes > Clariidae > Clarias > Clarias gariepinus. Next base: position 11,018,357 of record NC_071101.1, read on the forward strand.
AAAGGAAAGAAAAAATGCAGCATAATCCCTAGCATTAAGGAGTATGTCATGCAACAGAAAAATAGGATAGAAAAGCTTTCCAGGTATAAAGGAAATGCTGTAGCTCTGAGCTCGGATCAGCGCCGCAAAGTATGACTGAAGTACCATGTTGCAAATGTTTCCTACAGATCAGATATGATTTTATTGCGGTGAAGTCGTGTCATATGTCATATGATTAACTTATTGCTGCATCATTTACAGTATTGCGTAACACTTTAGTATTCTAGGAATTTAAATGTAAATTCAAACTAACTCAATTCAAGGACATTCAGTTAAGTGAAACTGTACACGTATACTGTAGTAGAATTGGTAATGTTCCCCCTGTGCTTGGTGGGTTTCCTCTGGGTTCTCCGGTTTCCTCCAACAGTCCAGAGACATGCAGATTAGGCTAATTGGCGTTTCCAAATTGCCGCTAGTGTCTGAATTGACACCCTGTCCATGGTGTATCCCGCCTCATGCCCTAAGTCTCCTGGGAGAGGCTCCTGGCCCCCCGTGACTCTGAACACAGGATTAAACGGTATGAGTAAGTGAGTGAGTGAGTTTTATAAATACGGGGTCAGCCAAAAAACTAATATAAATACACACTTCAAAAATAGTATGATATATATTATATTTATATAATATTAATAACATTATCCTATTATTATGATTATATTTTCATATACTGTATATTAGTAAATAACACATACATATGTATGTATGTGTGTGTGTGTGTGTGTGTGTGTGTGTGTGTACAGTATATATGTGGGTTTGTGTATAGATACTGTAGATAGATAGATCCAGAGCAACGGAGAGTGTGGAAAGGAGGTAAAGAGGCGGATACAGGCAAGTGTCAGGTGTGTTGTGCGATAAAAGAGTATCAGCGAGAATGAAAGGAAAGGTGTACAGGACAGTGGTGAGACCAGCGATGAAGAAAAGACAGGAGGCAGAGTTGGAGGTAGCACAGCTGAAGATGTTGAGGTTCTCTTTGGGAGTGACAAGGATGGATAGGATCAAGAATGAGTTCATCAGAGGGACAACCCATGTTGGATGTTTTGGAGATAAAGTCAGAGAGGCCAGATTGAGGTGGTTTGGGCATGTTCAGAGGAGAGATTGTGAATATATCGGTAGAAGGATGCTGAGGTTGGAACTGCCAGGCAGGAGGTCTAGAGGAAGACCAGAGAGGAGATTTATGGATGCAGTGAGAGAGGACATGAAGTCAGTTGGTGTGAGAGAAGAGGATGCAGAGGATAGGGTTAGATGGAGGCAGATGATTCGCTGTGACGACCCCTGAAAGGGAACAGCCGAAAGACAAAGAAGAAGAATTTTTTGAGTGGCTCAAGACTTTTGCACAGGACAGACTAAATATATTCCTAAATTAAAACAGTGACATATCCATTCAGGTGTAATAAAAAACCACGAACCCCTGCGGGATGGAGTATTAAAAATCAGAACAGTGCTGTATATATACTGTAACCTTTCTAACAATTCTGTTATTGTGTATGCATGAATGTCTACGAATGGTTAAATGATGATGATGATGATGATGATGGCTTGTGTGTTCTATCACAGTAGACGATAGAATGCTTAGACTTTGGTTAGCAGCTCGATTGTGTGTTTCAGCCATCTGTAATCTCACCACTGTAAATGCTGTTACACTCCTAATGTACGACTAATGAGCCACTGCACAGCCTGGGTAGCTCTGGACCAAAACTGCACTGTTAGTGAAGGGGTGTGTATGCGTGTGTGTATGTGTGTGTGTTTGTGTGTGTGTGTGTGTTTGCTGTATTGAGGAGCATAGCATCGTTGTTCATATGGAGGCTTTTCTTCATTATCTACACAGCCGTGCTGAAATCTCTGCGTTTTTTTTTTTTTTTTTTCTGCGTGAATTTTAAACACAGCCCCATCTGCAGGGTTTAATCAATCGGATCAATAATCAACAGCGAGCTCATCTCGAGTGGCTTTCTATTCGGCGTCTGAAGAGGACGCCGATCCAATCACACGAGAGGTTTGCCGATGGTTACCAAGGCAACTAGTCGAGTGTCCCGTTCTGCACTCGAGTCTTCTCGTCAGGGGATTCACCCCAAATCTGCCATTAGACTCTGATTATTCTAATGAGGCTCCGTTACCGAGCAGAAAACTGCGACGCACAGCGCCGGGCTTCCGGTCCTGCCTCAGCGTCACTGCTCCTCCACACACAAGAGGGATTTGTACACTCATTCAGAGTAGAGTGTGCGTGTGTGTGTGTGTGTGTGTGTGCTCGCATGTGTGTGTGCACGTGTGTGTGCGCACCTGTTGTGCTTCTTCTTTAAGTGTTTCATTTAATGAATGCAAGACATTACTGTATTCTCTCTCTCTCTCTCTCTCTCTCTTAAATTTGACCTGTCTTTCTTTTTCTGCCAGTCTGTTTTTCTCCGTCTCTTAATCTGTCTTTCTCCCTCTCTTCCTCTATCCATCTGTCTGTCTCTTGATTTTACACTTTCTCGATCTGATTTCCTATCACTTCCTCTCTTGATTTTATCTGTCTCTTTATATTTTTTTCTCTGTCTCCTTTTTTGACTTATCACTCAGTCTCTTTTTGTCTTACAGCCTCCTTCTCTTTCTGCAGTGATCTATCTATCTATCTATCTATCTATCTATCTATCTATCTATCTATCTATCTATATTTTTTCCTCTATCCATCTTTTGGTCTCTCTCTCTCTTGTCTCATATTCTTTTTTTGATCTGTCTATCTCTATTTTATTTCCTTGATCTGCCTCCCAGTTTTTTTAGTCTCCTAATCTATCTATCTATCTATCTATCTATCTATCTATCTATCTATCTATCTATCTATCTATCTATCTATCCATCCATCTATCTATCTATCCATCTATCCATCTATCTTTTCCTCTATCCATCTTTTGGTCTCTCTCTCTCTTGTCTCATATTCTTTTCTTGATCTGTCTGTCTCTATTTTATTTCCTTGATCTGCCTCCCAGTTTTTCACTTTCTCCTAATCTATCTATCTATCTATTTATCTATCTATCTATCTATCTATCTATCTATCTATCTATCCATCTATCTATCTATCCATCTATCTATCTATCTGCATGTCTTTTCATCCTGAGTCTGTATCTTTTTCTTCTGCCTTTGATCTCTTCCCCTCTTGAGATGTCTATCTGCACATCTCTCCATCTTTTTCTCTCTATCGCTGTCACTCTTGATTCCTGCCCCATATCATTTTCTGTTTCTCCGTCTGACAGTCTCTCGTTTTCTTTTTTTTTTGATCTGTCTGCTTCTACTTTATGTCTTGATCTATCTATCTATCTATCTATCTCTCTATCTCTCTATCTATCTATCTATCTATCTGTTGATCTTTCCCTCTTTTTCTTCCCCTTTCTTTTTCCCGTCGTCTTCCTCCTGATCTCTCTCTCTCTCTCTCTCTCTCGCTGTGTGGTTTGGAGTATTAAAGCGATTATGCCTATTGTCTCTACAGAACTGATAAGGTATTAAAGACCTCTGTGATAAGATTTAAATTAATTCTGCTCTTATTCAAATTCAGTTATCCTGCCGTGAGGAACACGCTTGCCTTTTTATTATAATTTTTTTTCCCCTTCTTTCTGTCTGTCATTCTCTCGTTCTCTTTTCTTTTCTTTCCTTCCACTTGATCCGTAACCTCCACACACACACAGGGTTTTATCTCGTGATGCGTCAGTAAAACTGCCTTTAAGCTCAGTCAGATGCCGGTTGCCCTCAAGGCCGTCGCTCTGAAGTGCCGTTAAACGCTGAACTCATCACCTTGTCATAGAAACCGGCTGCGCGAGCCGCAGACGAGCCGCGGATGTGCCGCAGACGTGGCGAGGCGTCTGAGTGAACCGCCGATACTAAGTTTTGCCCGGCTCACTTTGCTGCAACATCGTGGTTGTCAGTTGCACACGTAAAAGATTAGTCACGACATCAGGTAATAACATATGATTTTTTAATTTTGGAATATCTGTAAGGCTTAATGAAGGGATGTGCGGTTAATTGCTAGAAGACGGGAAAAACATTTTTTAACGTGGTGTAATCATGTATGGTTTCTCTCCTGCAAGTTTTTCTTTGCTCCACTTTCCTTCTGCCAGAGGTGGCACATATGGTCATGTGCTTGACAGATTGAGAAATAATGAAGAGAAATATTAAAGGCACAGTGAAAAAAACTAAACAAAAAACTAAAACTTTACTGCATATCAGCCTCAGGTTAGGATTTCAGCCTGTAGCGATGTACGCTACGGCGGCGGGTAACGTTCAAACCGTGTGCGAGTTCGAAATGCCGCAGAGTTCATGATTTAGTTTAGGTTCGGGAAAATCAAACGATCACGGTCATAATGAACAACAATCTTCCAGTATTGAAAATAATTATATCTCACAATTACTGCGGCTGTTTACTCGCAGTTTGCTCAAATCCCCATCCTTGCTTCACCTTTTCCTGTAGCAGATACTGTACAGACAGCGTAACACACTCTAAGGCTAGGGATTTGGGCACGGACCCAAACCCGTGCAGCACCGTGTTCAAGAATGTACTGGATCCATGCAGCATGGATCAAGAATATCAAATCAGGTACTGAACCAAAACATGGAAGAGGAATTCTCTTTAGAATGCATTAGCATCATCAAAGCAACAAAAAGTAGGAAGATGAGAGGGTCACGTTTTTCCTTGAAGTATCAGTTATATTAAGCCAAGTGCAAAGATTGACTTTCCTCTCCTTTTTCCTTCTTGTACATATTAGCAGATAGCAACCTAAATATGCGCATTCTGCATGGGACAGGTGTAGCTCCCATTGAGGGATCCATCTAATCCGCACACACAACTTGGCACAGGTTTTACACCGGATGCACCAAACTTTTGTTAACCTTCTCAATCTCCCGGGTTGAATGATAAATCCCACTTGAACCTACACTGGAGATGCCTAGGATTAGCATAGAATTATTAGCACCCCAGGGCAGAATGGTGACTTGTTGGTTAGCACTGCCGCTTTGCACCTTTCAGGGTCGATGGTTTGATTCAAGACTCGGGTCTGTGTGCATGTTTCCAAGTTTGCATGTTCTCCCTGTGCTTGGTGGGTTTCCTCTGGGTAGTAGGGTTACCTCCAAAAGCATCCAGATTTGGCGTTTCTCAAATTGCCCATAGTGTGTGGATGTGTGTGATGGATTAGCACCGTCTCCAGGGTGTACTCCAACGTATGCCCGAAGTCTCCGAGAGAAGCAGTATAGACAGTGAGTAAGTAGTAGCGCCTCTACATGCATGTTGTACCGTGTGCAGAACAGAAGCAAGAACTGGAGAGAGGACACAAAAGAAAGTAACAAGAAGAACTACAGCCGTAAAGAATTCAAAGTACTTTATAATCAACTCGAACAAAGCAAACACATGATCTTCCAGAGCGTGAGCACTGGCATCGCACGTAAATCAAAAACGCAGCAATGGCCAAAGATCTGTAATTCTGTGAGTGCCGTGTCAGCTGAGGGAAGCAAAGTTAAAAAAAAAAAAAAGAAAGTGGTTTGATAGCACATGGAGTGAAGGCTTGTCCCCCATCACCTTTGTTGTTAGAGTCTTATAATGTTTTTTAAAAAATATAACAGTTGTACTGGGTAGTGTTTTTCATAATGATGTGTTTCAGAGTGCTCGTGGCAATCCGAAACAGCTCAGCAGCCATTCAACCGTCTCATCAAATCCTTGCGATCTCTAGAAACGCACTCTCCGTGTGAGCCCTGGACGGCCGAAGCATCTAAGAGCAATCTGTAAGCCGCTCAGAAACCGAACGCACGTGATCATCTAGGGTTTTTAATAGTCTTAATTGGCCAATAATGTCTCTTTATCTGATAAAGTAATGATCCAATCATAATACTTTCTCAAAAAATATATAATAATCTAAATTTGATGTTATGTTTGTCGGTTTTAAAATCTTATGTTTCCATGCATCAAACAAACGATTTAACGACTGTGAAAAAAGGAATTTTTTCTTCTTTTTCTTAGCTTGGTAAGAATGCTCTCGACCACCCATAAAATTTTCTCATACCTTGAGAAGAGCAAAACAGCATTGTTGAAATGACTGGGTACAACAAAAAATAAATAAATAAAAATGAAAATTTGTGTGTATGTCGCTTCTTGCATGAGGCCCGGTATAACTAATATGAAAGATGGTCAGTGGGGGACTGGAATGAATGGAGCAATCATACTCCGGCACAGTACAGAGCAATCGTTCCTAATGTCAAAGCAGGCTAAAGGACGCCTGAGCTCATAGATGCCCACGATCGGCCACCGTCATTACGACTGACATGGGATGGAGTGAGTGGAGAATGCGGGTACGCCACCGATCCCACCCTGACAACACAGCCGCTTTACTTTCCAAACTCCAGGGCACAGATGTCGATCTCTTGGCGAAACGCTCTTCTGTTGCGCCCTTCGGGATCTCTGCAGTTCATGACTCTTAAAAACGTTCCATTAAACATTATTGGAAATGTATTTTCTCTTTTATTTCGAGAGCGCCGTATCTGCCTGCCCACTCACGCCTGCACCCTCTCTCAATACTTTTTTTATCCTTACTAGGGTGATGCATCAAAATATTATATTTCTGTTTTAATGATTTGTGGACTCGGGGTAAAAGCAATATCAAATAAATGTTTCATACACACATCACCAGCAGAGATAGTGAAAGAAAAACTGATTTATATACAACACAATAGGGCAGAAGTTTTCGAATTTAAATAACGTCAAGGTTCAGCCAAATTCTTGCTTATACAGGTCTGCTTAAGCAGCTAGCATGAATGATGATAACTATTACCTCTTAATGTTTAACCATTAATGATTGTGTCTATAAATAAGACTCAGCAATTTTGAATGATTGCGTTGTGTTTGGTACTGGTGTTTCATGTTAGCTCTTTGGATTAGTGCCATGGACTTGGAACAAATGAGACATCTGTTTGATGAGAAGTGCAGAATAAATGCATACCTCTCTATCCAAATGTCATTAAACATGTTTTTATCATTGACCTTTTTTTTCCCAGACTAGATCGGTTTATGAAAACTTCTCCATAAGCTGCTTTTTAGAGAAGTGATTTATACACTGCGTGGCCAAAAACAATGTCTATTTGGATTTAAATAAGCAAATACTTAAGAGCCTTTGAATGGATAATGACTGCAGTGATTAATATGTTTCAGCTTGCAACAATTCTTTTAACCCTAACTACCACGGTAAGCAGCTTCATAATCCATGTCAAGTGACGTTTGTCATAGTCGTGGAAAAGGAGTTATTGGGTCATGATATTAGCATGCATCAAGCAAAGAAAACAACGGAACGGAAAAAGGTCTCATGAGTTTATTAATTCATTCATCAGTATACCACGTTGTACTGATGTACAGTATACCATGTTTACAGGGTTGAGGGGCCCCTGGAGCCTACCCTAGAGGACTTAGGGCATACACACTGGACAGGGTGCCAATCCATCCCACATACACACAATAGGCAATTCAGGAACGCTAATAAACCGTATATGCGGAGTATGTGGATGAAACTCACTAAGCACAAGAAGGTTATGACATTGAACTATGGTTCGGAAGGTCCCAGGTTTAAACCCCGGCACCACTAACTAGTCACTGTCGGGCCCTTGGGCAAGGCTCTTAACTCTCAACTGCTGAGATGTCTAATGTGATAAAAATGGATAAATGGCGAAATGTCCATGCACACAGACCCGATGCGGGAATCGAACTTTTGCTAACCACAACTCCACTTTACCGCCCTGATAAGTTGAGATTTACCCTATTTCATAGCCCTGGACACATCATGGTAGGACATGGTGCATACTGACAGTACAAGAGGCAGTGTTATGATCTGGAGACACTTCAGTTGCTCGGGTCTAGCCTCAGCAATGCTACACTACAATGAAATAAAGTCAGCTGACGACCTTAATGTACTGAATGACCAGATTATCACTCCTATGGGTTTTTTTCCACCCTGTCTGCACAGGCATATTCCAGAACTCAAATTGTGAAAGAGTGGTTCTGGGAGGAATCATTTTCACACACGAGCGCAGGCAAAAATAAATGCAGCTCTGAATGGAAATGAATGTTGTGATGTTGCATACGGTTATCAAAACATATCCATATGCCACATGTGCGCCGTAGTCAAAGCATAGAGGGTTTCTAACTAAATATTATTGTGCATGATTTGATTCTTTTTGGCCAGGCAGTGCATAAATAAAGTGATCTCCTACAAACCTTGTAATGTTCTATATTTGCTGAACTATAGCCAGAGTGTTGAATTTGCTGAAATCCGGCCTGAGCTGTGCAATAACGATAGCTTTGCACAAGTTGTTTGAATGATTATCCTCATGGGGATACCAGTTGATCTCTAGCTAGTACAGTATTTCATTTCAAGAGTAATAAATACCTCCTTTTTGAAATTTTGGCAAAGTAGCGGTGCTCTAAAGACTGCAGGAGTTTCATCCTGCTGCATGGGTGACCGATCTAACGGTAAAGATATATATATATATATTTTTTTTGTGTGTGTGTGTTGTGCATATACACATTTATTACCTGAGTTACAGCTTCTTATTTAGTTGATGCAAGTGAAGCATAATCCATTAAGAGCCTATTTGAGCGCTATGTGCTTTGAAATCATATTGGCTCTAATGGCTGGGTTTGAATGCTGCTGCCTTTTTCAGGCCATTGTAATATATAATTCATAATTCATACCATCTATTCATACTGCTCATACGACAAACTTTTAAAGCTTGAGTCGGAACGTTGTTAAAGCCTTTTCTTATCCATGTGATAAACTCTGCATGATTTCATGATTGTGCTGCCATTTAGTCATTGTAACTCTTGAATTAAACTTTATTTTTCGGCAATGAATCGAACTAAAATATCTATTTTACCTTTCCATTTAAATATGTGTTAAACCATCAAAAGGAATATTCTTTTTTTTCCCCTTTGCTGAAAACGACTGCATTTTGCTTTTTAAATGAGTAACAGTCCTCCTTGTATTTTTGCTATTATTACTTAAAAATGGAATGAAAAAAAATTATATATACTTATTTTTCCTGCTTTCATGATCTATGAGAAATTCACATAATGTCCTGTGGTCATATAACAAGGTTGTTTAAAAGTGTTAACTAAAATTTTGATTTTTTAAAATAGCTTTTTAAGCAAAATTAGTTGAAAATTAAGCTTGTGTGGATTGGGACGAAATGCTGTTTTTTTTTTTATTATTATTTACGCTTATAATGCACATAGGTTTCATATTTCTAAATGAAGTATTACTGTAACACAGGTGACAACATACAACACGATTTAATAAACTGTACAAATACTTCTGATATTTTGTTTATATTCTCAGTTGAAAGTGTTGGTTTTTTTTATCTTTTTTTCTTCTTTTTTTTTTCTTTTAACCTTATTTCTCAGACTTCAAGTCCAGGGAAGAGGGGAACAAAAAAAAAAAAAACTCTCATTAAATTAAAAAAAATCCTAGCCTATAAACTCGTTAGCAAAAGTTTGTTGTCGGAATTCAGTGAAAAAACTTTTCCGCGTTAGCAAAAAAGTAACACTAATTAACCTTTAGCGCTCCTCGCCCCTGTGTGCTGTAGGGGACGTCACCACTGTACAAGCTGTTCCAACATTTAGCATTGATTTTCTAAATTTCTAAATCACCCTGCATTCCCCATACAAACCCTCCCCCCCCTCCCCCCAGGCTTCTTCAGTCTAACTGTGATCTTCATAATTAGCGATACAAGCTTGTCCAAACAAACTGGTGTGTAACAGTTCATCAGTGACAGCAGCGGTCAGTTTCGCATAGACTGGCTCACTTATGGGCTGGATGAGTTGCCATGGCAATGGCATGGTTCTGACAGCTACAGTAAAGCGTTTGGGCCAAATGGACGTTTGAACCACTACAATTCATGCACAAGAGACTCGAGTAGCACTCTTGGTTGTCATTTCAGAGTTTGAAATGCATTGCACAAGAGATATATTTTATATAAAAAAAAGAAATTATATATAATATTATTTATAGACATAATATTATATATAAATATACTGGTGCATTGCAAACTGTATATATATATATATATATATATACAGTATATATATATATATATATATATACACACATGTTGTGTGTGTGTGTGTGTGTTTTTCATGTGTCTGTCTTTAAGGAGTGCATAGTGTGAGTCGGGGACAGAAGACGACTCATGCATGTTTCATTACGATGGGCTCATCACCTCGGTGATGCCAGCCTGTACCCCCGTCACTCACTAACCGGAACGGATCATTACTCTCTCTCTCCCTCTCTTTCTCTCACTTAAACACACACACTCTCTCTCTCTCTCTCTCTCTTTCCCTCACACACACACACACACGTACGGACCCGTCTGCGCTCCGCTGGGCGGCTGTGAGTGTGTTTCTAATTAGCACCTGAGAGAGAGGCGGAGTCATTAATATGCAGCGCAGAGGTCACACTGCTCTGCCGTTGCCATAACAACAGCATGGATATGAAGTCAGGCTTCATATTTTAACATATTAATACTCTAAAAGAGAGCAGCAGTTTATTTAATTTAGAGAAGAGCATGTACATGAACCCGATCAGGATCAGAACGGTAAAATTTACCCTGACATTTATATATATATTTTTTTGGTCGACATGACAGCAGCATATCGAGCGTAGGGTCCGAGGTATCGATTTAGACACGCCGTACTGCAGAGAGATAGATAGATAGATAGATAGATAGATAGATCTATCACATAGATACATCAATCAAATTTGTTGCACAATATTAAAAAAAAAAAAAAATTGGTGCAGTGTAGACACGTAGATGCCCTGAAGAGTAACATGCATTTACATTACCACCATCTTAAGACACATCTGGCACTTTTTGGGATTGTTCAATGAGCCTTGAATAGCTGGAGGCCGGAAAATCAATGTTCATGTGGTAGTCAGGAAGAATTGAAACGTGTAGTTGTTAAGGGAAAACAGCTTTAAGGGTTTCTGAGGAATGGTGATGGAGGAAGAGTCACTAAATCTGAGTCTGACATTTTCGATTTTTAAGTCTTCACCCTATTGACGGGACGATCATCGATTATAGTCTATGATCATTTGATTTCCTGTGCATTTCAAGCCAATTGAAATTTGATTGTGAAAACGGCAATCGATTTTAATTGTTAAAAGTCCACAGCAACTGCTGTGTTTAGGAAAACCCGCAAAAAGCAACGTCTCGCATAAAGCAACTTCAACACAAACATGTTTAATCGCAAATACTTATTTTCCCCACAGTGAGAATGTAGTTCTGCTTGGACAGCTTTGTCATGTTTGTAGTATTAATATATTCAGTAATAGATGCTTATGCGAGTTATCCTAGTTTATGTACGTGTCCGTAACTTTCCCTGGTGGTGGGATTGATTTTTACTAAACACAACTGGTGCAAGAAGTATTATATTATACTCTGAGACTTGATAAAAATCGACAAACTGGTTATTCACTGTCTTCACTACTTTGACCTGTTGTCTAGTTTTATGTTGTTGTTGTATAAAAATAAACAGATGTTCCTAATGATGTTCCTAATGATGCTTTTTGATGGCAGTCTAAGGTCTAAAATCTTTTCACTTTGTGTATTGCCTGGCCTTTGTGCTCACTGTGGACCGGGCGAATATTGTTAAAAATCTCTGTTTCGAATGCGTTTTTGTCGAAGAAAGAAGGCCAACAGACTGCATGTTGCAAAAAGCCGTGTCAGATATCCAACGTTTATTCTGACACAAGTTTCTGATCTGTTACAGACAATACAATTCACATATTTGAAAATATCCATAAATTCTGTTCACATAAGATTTGTCAACACAAAGCTGAAAAGACCATGCTTCATTCGTCACCTAGTGTCGAGTTTAAATACCATGGTTGCTCCGTGTGAGCTTTGACAGAAAAAAAAAAAAAAAAAAAGCTCAGTCATTATAAAGATAGACTGATGAGGTGATTTGTGATGTAGCATTTAGGGCTGGATTTAGCCGGTGAAAATTCCTGGTACTCATCAACCTCAGACCCTGAAGTAATGGAAAAGTTGCATGGCTTGATTTGTTTGTGTCTGAAATCAGTTTATATAGATTTTATTTCTTTTCTTTAGCACTTTGCTTTCAGTTATTACTTTCTTTCTTTTCTTCGTTCATACTTTCTTTCGTAACGTTCCTCTTTCCTTTTTTTGCCCCCTTTACTTTTTATCTGATGTTGTTAATAAATCTTGTATTCTGGGAGATGTGTTGGCTCGCTCTTTGGAATGCCTGAACTTATGGACCCCACAAGCAAACCCGCAGACCTCTTCTGCTCTGGTCTGCCATTCCTGTTTTGTTTACTGCTTTATCTCTTCACCTAACAGATTCTGTAAATGTTAACAAATCAATATTTATTTAATAAATAACATATGAATTATGTTAAATCAATTTGAAAAAAGCAGCCTTGCAAGTTATTGAGCAGTATCTGTAAAAGCAAATTTTTTTTGCCTTTCCTTTGCCTTATTGTAATTTTCTGAACATTCTGTTATTGTCTGTGTACAGGTGAGTTGTGGGTAATGACGTCCTATGAGGCTCTGCACTGGAGCTGATGTTCCCGATCAGCGGGGGACTCCGGAGCCAAGGCTGGGCGACTCCGGAGCGGACTGAGGAACTGCAGAGACCCACTCCTGTGTTGGGAATCCACTCTGATCACCTCGATCCCTTCCTCCCTTCCTTCGCAAACCCTGCAAACGCCTCTGTCAGGCTTGGCCCTGAACCATATCAGTGCATTTACCATGTCCAGCCGAAGGAAGTCCTTCACTCCCTGCATGGTCCCTGTTAATGATGTGGAAATGGGAGGCCCTATGGAAACGGATATCTTGGACGACGAATTGGTGGAGGACAGACCTTCCTCTCAGCAGCCTTCATTAGATATACATCAAGAATCGAGACAGCGTGTGGCTGATGAGGATGAAGAGAGCCACGTGGAAGGTACAGGTGAGAAGATGGAGGAGAAATCCACCACCCCACAGAAACAACAGAGTAGGGGCTACCAGTGCAAGTACTGCTCCTTCTCTACCCAGAATCTCAGCGACTTCAAAGAGCATGTGTACTCCACGCATCCCAACGTCATTCTGAATCCTCTGTACCTGTGTGCTGTCTGCAACTTCAGCACCAAGAAGTTTGACTCCCTCACAGAACACAATGAAACTGAGCATCCCGGAGAGAGCAATTTCAAGTTCAAGCGGATTAAACTTGACAATCAAACCGTCCTAGAGCAAACTATTGAAAACGAGGATGACCCAAAATCTCCAGAATCTAAGCTTATGCAAGATGATGATTATGATGATGATGATGCCTTAGATTTTTTACCCTCGTGTTCATCAACCATGCCGAACATTGAAAATGCAATCTTTAATAATGGAAATGAGGTAGAGAGTAATTTAGATAATCTGCTCTTAAAGGATCAGATCACTGCAGTGAATGTAAATGGAACAATCATCATCCCTGAGCCCATGATGCTAGAGGGGCTCTCCCATGTCATGCCTCTTCTGCAGCGACCCCCCAACCTGAGCTCCATTCCAACAATTGCCGTTCCTCTGAACACAACCAAGTACAATCCGTTATTGGACACCAACACTACACTCATTACGTCCTTCAACAAATTCCCCTATCCGACTCATGCAGAACTCTCCTGGCTCACTGCTGCTTCCAAGCACCCTGAAGAGCAGATCAAGGTGTGGTTCACCACACAGCGGCTCAAACAGGGCATCACCTGGTCACCAGAAGAAGTGGAAGAAGCCCGCAAGAAGATGTTCAATGGCTGCATGCCTCCTGCTCACCACACATTCACCGTTTTGCCTACGCCTGTGAGCGAACCAGTTGCCACCAGCCAGTCTATTGCACCAGCAGTGTCCTGCCATATTACTGGACAGTCCACACTGTCATCTGCTACCATTGCAAATGGAACTTCTGGTGCCTGTGCGACTGTCACTGTGACAACAGTAACTAATATGCATAATCTCAAGCGACCTTTGGGAGTGTCAGTGGTGGCCCAGGATGTAAAGCGCCCCATGATTCCCACAGATGAACACAAAGAAAAGCTACGCATGGCTCCTCCACCAGTCCCTCCCCTAGAGAGACTGTCCATGGCTCCTCCTCCTGTACCCCCAGACAGTAAGAGACCCATGCTCCCACCTTTGATTTCAACAGACATGAAACGACCTGTCGTTGCCCCTTATGCTTTGCCCAAGGCAAAAATGCCAATGGTATTTTCGCTGGCACCCCCTAAAGATAAAATACCCATGGCTCCCCCTCCTCTCTTACCCAGAGATAGACTATCTATGGTTCCCCTAGTCTCACCTGATCTAAAGAGGTCTACAGTTCCACAGCAAATTAGAAATCAAGCTTCTGTCTTTTCTGTCATTTCTAAAGACAAGCCATCACCTTTACCTACTGATGTAAGCTTACCCTTGGTGCCCCCATTGGTGACTTCCCAAGTGAAGAGGCCACCAATAATTCAGACTGCTCGGGCCCCACCTGTTGCCCCACCCTTGATTCCCACTTTCTCTCTGGAGAGTAAACCACTAGAGCTGTCAGTGGAGCAAAAGCCCACAAGCTTAGAGAGTCGACCCACAGAGAGTCAGAATGGCAATAATAGAGTCCCCTGTGGGGATGGTAAAAAATGGTTTTCTGATCAGAGTGCACTGGCCCATAATGGTTTACGGCACTTAAATGATAACTTTGCTCCAAAGGAGCGTCCTAAAACAGTCCCAACCCAGTTCCCTCTCCTGGAAAGACTGAAGGGGAAAACTGCTGAGCAGCTAAAGGTTTTAGAAGAGAGTTTTCAGAGAAATAGTTTCCCATCACATAATGAGGTTGACCACATTGCAATCACCACAAGACTCTCCAGAGAGGAGATTGACAGCTGGTTCTCAGAAAGAAGAGCCCTTCGAGACAACTTAGAAAAAGCCCTCCTAAATTCCATGGGGTCCAAGAGGACTGACATTGCAGAGAGAAGATCGCTTTCACAGCACCAGCATGCTTTGCTTAATGGAGTTTACAAACAAGGTGGGCTACCCATGCGCCCTCTGCCTCCCATCATTGCCCCCACCTCCTCATCTGTGCCTATGGATAGAAAGTCTCTCAACCTCCTTAAAGATGTCTTTGTCCAAACACGGTGGCCTTCACCTGAAGAATATAGTTATCTGGAGGCACAGACAGGTTTGGCTCGTACTGACATTGTCAGATGGTTTAAAGACAGCCGTCTGGCTCTGCGCAGTGGAACCGTAGAGTGGAAAGAGCTGTTCCACAAGCTGAATAGCAGCGAGTCGAACGGCAGGCTGATCTCAGATCAGCCCTGCAGTGTCACTCTGCCAAGTCAGGAACGGAAGACGCCTACAGCAGAGTGCGCCAAACTAAGCAGCCAAGAGATCAAAGAATGGTTCAACAACTCACTGGGCCAGCGTGGGCCCGAAGTGGGGAGAAACAGAGGTCAGAATGGAGGCAGCGGGGAGAAGTGTGGAGGCTGGGTGGAAGAAGCAGTCGGGACTAAGATGGCGTCACGGGAGCTGGTCTCAGACACGGATTAAGGCACAAGAACAGGAGAAAAGGGGGTAAGTTTGATCAAATTTTCTTGTACGTTTCTGGTCTGGTGGTTATACAGACCGAGGGGACACAATAGACCACTCCTCATCAAAGGATTTGGCTGTTGCCATGGAGATTTGGAATAGAAGACTGGAACCCAGGTTGGGCTCTTTGATGTTGTTCCGTTAAGAAAAACAAAGCTGTGCAGCAGGGAATTGAGACATACTGAGATGTTGCTATGCAAATAATGTGGAGCTGATGGTAAACTCCGGTATACTGTCAGTGAGGTAGAGGAGCTGTCACAGTACAGACGGAACAAATATTTGTTGTAGCTTTAATTATGTCTGTTCTTAAAAAGTAGATTCCTTTGCACTTTGTGCTACAGGTGGCACATTGATTTTCATTTGTTCATTTAGCAGGACGATTTGACACAGAATTGCAATTTTTTAAGCTTCTGATTAACCAGGATGCTGTTATATTATAAACTTACCAGTTATATTAGAATTTAAAATGTAATCAATTTATATTTCAAAATTAAATGCATATTTAATTTACATGAAGATTTTTACACTTTATGTTACATTAGTTTAAATGTTGATGGGTTAATAAGAAACAAAGTAATTTTGTAATTCAATGAATTGTCAATTTATGTAAAAAAAAAAAAGTTTTTTCAAAGTGATAAGAAGGCTGAATTTTTGTGGTTTGTCCTAAAAATTGGACTTGGACAAGTATTTTTAGAATTGCCTACAGACATAGCTCTTGTTATTTTGATATTATTGGCAATTTTTTGTTAAAAAAAAAACTTTTTTTTTTCATAATTCTAAACATAAATATTCATAGAAAAAAAGACCAAGATGTCAAACTCGGCAGAATAGTTGGTAGCAGAGTAATTTTAAAATCCTTTGATGATCCCATTACTTGTTAATGTGGCAGAGTAACTAAAGGCTCCCAAGCAGCTTGAGTTCGTTCATACAGGTAGCGCAAGAGTCAGCATGAAATTCCTTTTGGGGTTCATCAGCAGTCTGGTGTAGTCTGTAACTCATACTGTCAGAGCGCTAATGATGGCTTTGTTCCAATTCTCCACAGGTAGGAACTGCTGCCGCTGTCATTTTGCACAGAAACGGATGAAAAGAAAAGAAGAACAAGAGAGAGGTCTACTCTGAGATGTATTTTTGGAACCAATGATTTTGCTCTTGCCCTTTTCCACTGCACCAGCTAGCACACGGCACCAGACGGAGTCCTGATCTGCAGCGGCCATTCTGAAACACTATTTGGTGCTTCATGGAGTTTGAAGCAGTGAGGGACAGAGCGAATGCATGGAGGAGATCAAGACCATTGAGTGCCAAAGCTGGATTTGCTGCATAACTACACTTTAAGAAAAAAAAAAAAGGTTCTTGTAAATAATTTTTTTTTTCTGTACTGCTACAGATTTGTACAATTTTGCCGGGAACTTTTGTTACATTTTATAATGGGAGCGAGTGGCCCCCAGATTTTGCTCTAGCTGGTCTTTTCCGTGGACATGTCCTACATTTTTTTGTAACAACACCATGCACCACTACAGACATTGGCAATATATCAAAACGGACGTTCAATACAGTTTGTCTTTGGAGGGACTTCTTCAAATCAGTGCATTTACTGACTGTTTCAAGGTGCTGTTAAACTTTCTGGATATTACAAAAAAAAAAAATTATTGCCGTCGCTTTTGCTATATTTACAGTTCTTACAGCGTGATATTTTGCAAACAAAAAGAAAAAAGGAAATCACTTTGCTGTTAAACACACCAATGGACGAATCTGTAAATCTGTTTTGTCCTGTACAGGAATAAAACACTCTCAATCGCCAGCGTTTATATGTGATAGTTCAACTCCGACTGTAGAAACAATTAACCCGGTAACAGATTACACGTTCCATAGTTACTGCTTCTGTAATGTCAGCTTCACATATATTAGAAATACTGTACTTATACCAAGGTCCTGCTTACTACTCTCCAAAAGACAGATGTTGTCTGCTGTAATCCAATAAAACACAGCCTACCTAAAACGTTTGGTTTGCACAAGTTGTACCTCTTTTAAGTTCAAAGGGTTTTTTTTTAACCTCAAAAGGTTAAAAAGGTTTTTTAAGGTTTTTTATTCCAGAGACACTTGGAAATTCAATCTGAAATTCTCAGCCTGATTTTGGGGACATCATGAGCTACAGTAGGTGATAGGTGTTTTTGGTAGTTAGGAAACCATAGAACTACAGTATACAGAGCTGTGGAGTCTCAGGACAGAAACCTGATCTAATGTTACTGATTGTGTTTTGCATCTTCTTGAACATCAACTGGTGGACCTCAACCTGGATGTCAACCCATTAAATAGCGCATATATATATATTATTTAGTAAACCGAATCAGGTCCCAAGACAGAGCTGAAAGATGTTTAAAATGCCTGCTGTTTAGTGATTCTGGGTTTCCAAGTTTAAACCGTCACCATCATCTGTAACACGTCTTCTGATGTTGTTTATCAATTTTTTTTTTCCTCTCCCCAAGGTCAGTGCTTCTTCTTTCTCATCCTTTGATTTCATGTATGGTTGGTGTAATACCACCCCCTAATGGTCTGGAGTGTAAAGCTGAACACTGGCGGGGAAAAAATGTATATATGTATTAATCGCTTTGTATTTAAACAGCCAACAACACAAGTTACACAGCAATTATATGTTTATGGAATACTTTAAGCAATTTCTAATACTTTAAAACCTCTAAGAAGTTGCTTGAGATAAATCATATAATAAATGTCAGTTAATCAAATTAAAACACACACATCATTTTCTATACTGCTTATTCTGTGTACAAGGTCACAGGAAGCTTCAACTTGGACAAAGGTACCAATCTATCGCAGGGCACAAATGCACACACTACAGGCAATTTAGCCTAATTTGCATGTCTTTGGACTATGGGAAGAAACCAGAGTACCCAGAGGAAACCCACTAAGCACGGGGCAAACATGCAAACTACACACATGCTCCATGCACACAGACCCGAGGGGAGAATTGAACCCTGGTCCTTGAAGGTGCGAGGCCTCGTGCTAACCTCGCTGTCGAATCACAATGTCATCAATATTAGCCTTGACGCATCTGATTAAGGAGCTGTTTAAAAAAAAAAAAAAAATGACAAAGAATACAGTGTCAAAAAAATTTTTGGTGTTAATTTTCTCCACAGGAAATTTAAAATAGAACACGTAGTGCTGCTGTGAAACAACGACACAACCACTTTAATTAATGTATCATATTTATAGCCATAAGCATTAAACGGTAACTGCTGTTGGCATTCAGTCAGGTTCGGTTAGTTGATTTTCCGGATCTTTTCTGTAAGCAAATAATTTTATTGATTTATTTTAGCTAGACCTGCACTAGACGCTGATATGGTTCAGCTTAAACGTTGGTTAAATCTTAAAACGAGCACATAAATGACATTTCCTGTACAATAACCAATTGTTTCTGCTTTGTTCCCCGGCTTGCCTGCAGTCTGCATGGATGACCATGTGGATTGTGTAACCTCCTGAGACGCTGCTGGCACTTGTTGAGCTTTTTCTTATCCACTCCCAGCCTTCACTTCCAGCCATCACAGATATATATATATATATATATATATTACAGATTAGCAGTGTTAATTCTGTTCATGTACATCTAAAAGGAGATTATCTATTACTTTTGTCAGCCAGTGTTGACATCATGAGAAAACTTGTATATGATCATGGTTGTGACATGCTCCTGGGTATTTTATTGGAAGCTGTAGCAAAAAAAAAAAAAAAAAAATATGTGAAAGGAAATAAAAAATAGGACCGAAGTGCCTGGCAGACATTAACGTTGGCACACGAATCAAAGTTGATTTTGAATGTCAAATTCCCGGCGAGTTTTTCGACTTCGAAGCCCTTCGATTTGGTAGCGGTACGAGGGGGGTTACTGGGGCAGAATACAGAAATCAAACAGTGGGAGGAAAATTTTTTGCAGATTTACAGTGCGGTACAGAGAGTAACAGTGCAGCCCGCGCCAGAATCCCAGCTTATCCAGAGTGCATTGCTTAATACTTTATGGACGAGCCAGTCCCTGTTTCGCAGTGCTCGCACTCCGCATGCTGGAAGGGGTTTTTTGGGACGCACTCCACAATCTTTATCAGAATGATCAGAGAACTCAATGAAACAATAGCTCAGTGTCCTCCATCTGCTTTGGGGTGTGCGCATGTGTGTGTGTGTGAGTGCGTGTCTCTGTGTATGTGTGTGTGTGTGTGTGTGTGTGTGTGTGCATGCACAAGAGAGCAAGAGAAAGAATTCCTGCCCCCACACAGACCTTCACACAGATGAATCCACGGCATTTTTTTTTTTTTTCACTCAAAACACGCTCAAACGACATCGGCATCCGTCTCTTGTCTGTAAATGTGATCCTAATTAAAGCGTTATTGAATTCATACATGCTCTGCTCTTTTGCCTAATTTCTCAAAGAATGCTTCTGTAGTGCTGCTTTTAAAAGAGCGTGGAAATGAAGGATAAAGTTTTATAACCAGCCCATTTTGGCACCGAGCCTGTTACTAAGCTGATGTTCTAGCGAAGAAGGCCGCTCTTTCGAGAACGCCTTTACACGGGAAGTCTGCCTAACACTGCATCGCTGGATTTTTTTGAAGAACTGACTCCTTGGATCATCGTGGGCCAATTTAGTGGGTGTGGCTTCCGACCTCACGTAGTCCCTCATAGCGTTTGATCTTTGAAATCACCTCGAGAGCTCCTTGCCGTAGTAGAAATGAGAAGACGTTGTTTAGAGCCATCATTTTTAACATTTCCTTATGAAGCCATTCTACTATTATTAAAGTTTTTATTATACTTATTACTGAGTTATTAGAATTAGTGCAGTGTTGGTAGTGGATACATTGTAGATTATTCAGAGTTTCCCACTTGCATTTTTGACAAACAAGGAAAAAATATATGAGGGCATTAGTTTATGGTGACATCCACGGCTAGTCTGTAAAAAACAAAACAAAAAAAAAGGGGGGGAGGGGTCAATCAGCATCATAATATGAGGTAGAATGTACAGTAAGTTGCTTGCTTAAGCCCCATCCAATACAAAACTGGGAGAAGGCAGTTGTATTCAGATGGTTTCTTCTGGAGAGCTATTCAGTTGTCTTAAAATGACTGAAAAAGTGATTTTTGCTGACTAGGTCACATTTACTATATGGATAAGATATTTTGCCAAATATTTTCAGAATCCACATAATTTATGGGCCCATAAGGAAACATATTCGCCTCATTATCCATTTCAAGTTCAATTGCAGACATTCGTGGCTGGGAGTCTAGAGATCAGATTGGCCGTGCTTTTAGGGTGGACAGACAGCATACCAACACTCTCAAATCCATCCTAGCTTAACTAGCTTAACTTTCCTCCCGTCCTCAACATTGTGTGAGCATCAGTTTAAAAATGTTTGTTCAGGTGACATCGTGTGTCTCAGAGGAAAGATGTTCTGTTCTTCTCTATCCTTGGTTGATACAGTTGCCTAGATGGGAGAAAGATGGGTGGGAATCGACTATGAGTAAATGAGGTACACACACACACACACACACACGCACACACAAATATTAATAATAATAATAATATTCACAGGATTTGTTGGAACTGATATGACCTGTAACATTAGGGTATACAGTACTAGGGGCGTTCAAGTCAATCCGGGACTTTCTGGTAAAATCGATTGAAGACTTCAAGCGCTGATAAGACTTGAAACATTTGAATGGAGCAAACTGTGTAAAAAGGGCTGTACATCCGAGAATAACCATCCTAAAAGAATCTGATTCTCCAATCTTCTGAGCCTACTGCAGTCATTCCCACTGATCTTCAACAATGAGTGTTCTACTCACTAAACGTTCCAGTCGGTAGAACGCCTGATTGTTGAAAATGAGTGGAAAACTTGTCAGTATCTGTCTGCGGTCATTCATGGACACCACTTGCACATTACAGGAAATGGCTGGGAGTTCTTGCCACATTCCCCATTACAGTCCTGACCTCGTTCCTGGACTTTCCTACGTGTTTGGGCCATTAAAGGAGTTCCTGGGAGGCTGGGGTTTCATACAAGAAGAAGGCAGTCAGATCATGGTTCAGACATACTGAGAAAACTTTCTACCTTGATGGTGTCCAAGCGTGAAACACTGGGATAAGTGTATTAGTATAGCAGGGGTTTAAATAGAGAACTAAAGTCATTTTTTACTCTTATAACTGTATTCTGTTATTCTGAACCATCAAAAGTCCCAGTCTAACTCAAACACCCATTGTAATATGTATTTTATTGTGTGTTTGTGTGTGTGTGTGTGTGTGTGTGGATACACCCTCCCTGATCAGCCACAGCATTAAAATATACATACTCACTTTACATTTGACCTGCATTCTCCCCCTAAGAGAGACATAACCAAACACACACTCACTAATACTCAGCCTGTGAGACATTTTCAAATGCCACGTTCTTACTGCTGGAATTGCTCGTCTTCTCCTGTGATTTATTTTCCCCCTTTTACGCCTGTGAACTGCAGGTATCTACAATTCAGTGCCTTCTTTCTGTGGCACAAACCCGGCTTTGATTCCTGCCATCTTGAACTCAGCAACCCTGTTTGGATCCAGCGCAGTCTTGCATGATGCACTAAGCATGCTTCACCTGTCAAGAAAAAAACAGTCATGTAAACTTGGATGCGCACAAAAGAAACGAAATTCATGCACAAACTACTTTGTTTTGTGCAACCTGTGCACCGAGAGTTCCGGTTTTCTTAAATTCCAGGAACGTGGCCTAATTGGAGGAAAGTAAATGTGAAGAACGCGGTCCGTCCCGCTGCCCGCGTCCAAGTGGTTCTGATTACAATTTGATGGTGGAGCAAATCTAGGAAACATTTGCATCTGGAAGTCGAGGCTACTGAATAGCAGATGTTTTCGAATGCTTACAGGGCTGCACAAAGTGATCAGAGGGGAGGAGGAGAGTGAAGCTGGTGTCCTTCTTCACCGGTCAGAGCATGGCATGCCGATTCCTGTGTAATCTTTAGGATAGAATTCCTCAGACACTCAATTTATTCGTTTTTTATTATTATTTCATATCAGCTCACTTAACCCAACCAGAAATGACTTGCTCTGTCACGTAAAGATGCAAGGGCTAAAAAACCGACGGTCTCATAAATGGCAGACTAAGAATGCTCTGGAGCACACACACTTACACACACACACACACACACACGGGCACACTTACACCCAGACAGGCAGCTGCATTCATGATTTCTAGTGTTCCAAATGTCTAATGCCGTACTGGTTTAATGCCATGTTTCCTCCAAATCCCAAACACCGCAAACAGAAGAGTTGTTGGTTAACAACACTGCCATGTTTGCAGAGTGTTAATTTATGTGCTAAGGAATTGCACATAGTTGTAGGCAGGTTATTTTCCTTCTCGCGGATCTCATTCGCTAATTACGTGGATGACATTTAAATTAATGTTATTTCAATACACTGGCAAAATGAGATCACTTGTTTGAATAGAATACATGCTATAATCAAAAACTTCAAAGATAAAGCAGAGATTTTTGTCCTTTTTTCCCTCCTGGAACAGCACGTGAACTCAAATTAACATTTGACATGATGTGAATAATACAGTATGGGGTAAATAAAACCACATGTCCTACACGAGGAAAAATAAATGAATCGTTTGGATTCGAACGATTCATTTAAAATCACTTGAAAGAAATTTTTTTATGAAAAAAAAAAAAAATCACAACCATCACATAAATTGTGAAATAAGTAATCATATTAATCATTTCGAAATCACATTTAAGCATAAATGAATAGTTTATAAAGTCATAAAATCACGAATGAAATCTAAGAAACGTATGAAGTACAAAAGAATCGATGTGCAAAACCAGAAGGTTGTGTTTATAGGATTTTCACAATCCTCAGCACAGGACCTCTCCAAAACTGCGATGTGCATTCCAGAAATAGGCTACGTTCAAATTACAAGCCACATTAGCTGTGACAGTTCATATTCATAATTACAAGTGACTTTCATCTAACCCTAATGTGGATGCGTCTGTGCTCTGAAACGGCAGGCATGTGCACATCTGTACATCTTTGCTCAGTGAAATGATCTCAAATACTTTTTTTCCATTTCTTTCTGTTCCCTGCAGTTTTGCTTGGACAGATTCATTGCTCCAAAAAATAACCGATTTCACTTTTCCCTCCACTGGCTACTTTTCCATTGTTCTCCATTATTGAAATGAAACCCCTGTGCTGTCGCTGCTGATTGATGACATCAGCACTACGTATGCGCGGAGGCAAAAAGTTGCATGAGTTCTGATCTGCCCGTTCCCATTAAGGTCATATGACACATCTAATAGAGTATATACATCGGATACGTACATCTTATCTAAAAAAACATCAATTTGCACATTTAGGCAGTCTTAAAAACAATCAGATCTGAGTCAGATTTGGGGAAAATAATTGAATTTGAGTAATTTCAGGTTGGTAATGTGAATGTAAATGTACATACATTGATCAAATCATGCTTGTCAGATTCTCCTGTACATATTTAACTTTTACAGAATCTTATACGAAGTAATAAATGAGATTATAAAGTAGGCGCCTTGGTGGCTTAGTGGTTAGTACTGTATGTTGGCTTGCACCTCCAGGGGCTGGGTTCGATTCCTGCCTTGGGGTCTGTGTGCATGGAGTTTGTGCTTGGCTGGTTTGCTCTGGGTACTCCAGTTTCCTCCCACAGTTCTCCAGTAGAGTAAACATAAGGATTAGGCTAATTGGTATTTTATTGGCAAAGTGCCCATAGTAAGTGAATGAGCGTGTGAGAGTTTTGTGTATATGTGTGTGAGCCCTGTGATGGATTGGAGTTTTCTGGGATAGGTTACAGACCCAACCCTGGACCCGCATACATGATAAAGTGGTAAAGACAGTGAGCGAAGTGCCAATCAGTCATTAATTATAAAGTGTGTTTATGGCACAGATGCATTTTTTCACTTCATAACAGGCAAAGTTCACACAGCTAGAACAACACTACAACTAAACAGTGAAAGAACTAAATGCTACAGTGCCAACTGAAAGTTTTCAGACCATTTCCACATTTTGTTGTTCTCCACATTTTGCTATGTTTCACACTCATCTTACAATGAATTCAGATATTCTTTTTTTATCATTCTTCACACAATAGTCCACAATGACAAAGTAAAAAACAGATGTTTGGAGTGTTTTGTTAATTTATTAAAATTAAAGACTGAAGTATCCTATTTACATAAGTATTCAGAGCCATCACATGGTACTTGTTCAAAGCACCTTTGGCAGCAATGACAGCCTAAAGTCTGCTTGTGAATGATGCTGCAAGTTTGATGCACCTTTCTTTTGCAAGTTCCTTCTATTCTTTTTGGCAGAATTGTTCGAGCTCAACTGGGTTGGCTGGGCACAGCCATTCCCAGGTCTCTCCAGAGATGGGTCAAGTCTGGACTCTGGCTGGGCCGCTCCAGGAATTTTTACAGAATTCTTCTGAAGCCACCGTGTTTTCTAGGCAGTAAGCTTCGGGTCATTGTCTTGAAATGTAAACCTTCATCTCACCCTAAAATCCTAAGCTTCTTGGAGAAGGTTTTTACTTAGTACAGCTCTTTATTTTTCTCCACCATTTTCTCTCTTCGGTAAGTAATCTCCCAGTCCTAGTCCCAGAAAACATCCTCGCAGCCTGATGCTGTAGGAATGGTTTAATAAGGTGATGTTTAGTGCCTGATTTCCTGGGGAATGGTGTCACCTGACCAGAGGATTTAGTTTCCCTTGGTCAGAAAGTCCTTTATGGGCTTTTTGACAAACTTCCTGCCTCCTGGCTTTTATTACCTGCCTGACCAAAGCCCTTTGTCCCTGAATACTCAGGGCTGAAGATCTGAAGATCAGCCAGATCTGTAAAAACTATTGCTTGTTCCTCATCCCTTCCGTTTGAGAATGATGGAGGCTTCTCCAGATCTGTGTTTTGATACAATCCTGTCTCACAAGTCTACAGATAATTCTCTCGACCTCATGGCACTAATAGTAATAGGATACACTAGAGCTCAATTGCAACTTTTATAACAATGGGTCAAAGGAACACTCCAAGAATCTTAACTTATTTATAATTTGCCTTAATTCATCATGCATTATTTCATAATTTTCTTGAAATCGGTGTATTCATTTAAATAGCTGATATGAATGTAACGTGTATCTCAGAATGTTTTTGTCAGAGTGTATTAACACTTATTAGTGTTACAGTGGCACCTGTGAAAAGGTGGTTTATATTAGGCAACAAGTATACCATCAGCTTTTGAAGTTGTTGTTTTAAACGGAAAAAAAAAATAGTAAAAAAATGTGGTTAAATTGTGATGACTGGATGACTGGGTCAGTGCATTTCCACAGCAGGTCTTGTTTGGTGTTCCTAGTATGCAGAGGTTAGCCTACAGTATTTTGATCAATTCTTACAGAAGAGCTTTTGTGGCACAAATTGCTGAAAGCATTGGCTTTAATAAAAAGGAGTCAGGACACTGCATATCAGTTTGTTGTGCTGACCCATGCTGACCCGTGTTTATTCCCAAAAGCGGGAACAATGGGCACACAAGCATCAGAACTGGACCATTGAGCAATGGAAGAAGATGGCCTGGTCTGACAAAATTACATTTACTTTTACTATATGGATGTCTGGCTGAGTAACTTACCTGGGGAAGAGATGAGAATGGACTATGAGGAAAAGGAAATGCCAGCAGAGACAAGGAGATGGTCTGGCCAATGTTTTGCTGGGTCCTGCCATTCATGTGGATGTTATTTTCACATAAACCACCTGACCAAGTACACACCTTCATGGAAACCGTATTCCCTGATGCAAGTGACCTCTTTCAGCAGTTTAATGCACTCTCTTACACTGCAGACTTTGCTTAGGAAAAAATAAAAAAAAGGTCTCCAAATTCCCCAGGTCTCAACCTATTTGAACATCTGTGGGATGTGCAGCATTAAGTGAGACCTACAGTACACAATATTAAATATGATGTTTTAATATTATATGGTTATTCAATATTATATATATATATGTGTGTGTGTGTGTGTCTGTGTCTGTGTGTGTGTTTGGACCTTGGCCCGACCATATTCTCTTGCACACTATTTGCATGGTTTATGTCCCTCAGAGGTTATTTAAAACCGAACAACTTGCTTTTGCATGTATTCATCTACACCTTTCCGAAATGATTTTATGCTAGAGGTCAGGGGTGAAAAAATGTGCAGAGAAATTATACTTTATATTATAGCAAAGTATAAATTGTATGTCAAAGTGTTTCCTTAGTAAAAGTGAAACTATCCAGCCAAAAGCAAAGGATATAAAGTGAATAAAGTTGTTAGTCTTTCGCCTGCTCCCGTTGACGGGTCACCACAACAGACCAACTTGGCATAGGTTTTAAGCCAAATGCCCTTCCCGATGCAACCCTCCCATTTTATCTGGGCTTGGGACTGGCACCGCATCCAGTGGCTTGGGTTTTGTGCATTGGCTGGAAATTAAACAAGGGCCTTCCGCATTGCGGGCGAGAAACCTACCACTGAGCCACCGATGCCCCAAAGTGAATAACATTACTATCTTTAAACATATTAAGTATTAAAAAAATTAATGTTTTAATTGATTAAATTAAGTTGATCATGGGTTCATGTGAAAAGTAACTTTCAGCTCATACCATAATGTCTTAAATAATTTTAAACTAACTATGTTATTTTTGTGCCCGAAAACATCTGTTAAGCGTTTGCTAAGGACGGGGTACCAATCCAGCACAGGGCACACACTCACCCATACAATGGTCAATTTGGAAACATCAATTAGCGTAATCTGGATCTCTTGGGCTGTGGGAGGGAATTGGAGTACCTGGAGGAACTCACAGAGAGCACGGGGGGAACACAGACCCTAGGCAGCAATCGAACCCTGACCATGTAGGTGTGAGGGCCGCACCGGTGACCACTACTCAGTTATGTTGCTTCCTACTAGGATCACTGCTAGTCTAACATGATATTAGAAGGAAAAACACACACACACACACACACAGGCAGACTTATTGGGCTGTAAGCCAGGTCATGTTAAATTAGATGAAGTTCAAGATTTCTAGGGAGGCAAAAGGATTTTTTAGAAATCTGTTTACACCAGCATATTGATACATTTTATTGCAGTAGGAATATGGGCACATCTTGAAATTTAATACGGCTGTCCAGTGGATTACACATTCGCAGACACACTGCTAGGTTTAGAACTAACCACAGTGTGTACCACACGTATTGCTCACACTTAATAATATGATGAGTGTGTCTTTTATACACTCAGGAAATTGAAGCTGAACTGAGCCTATTCAGATAACGCTAGTGCAGTCATTGGCTAGATAAGAGATGAAGATTTGTACTGAGTAGCTTGAAGGTCTACAATGAAGTGTATGGAGTAAATTCATTAAATTCATGTTTAAGTATGCCAAAAAAAAAAAAAAATGTATAAGTACTCAAGAATTGTATTGTCCAATGCAGCAGTACAGTGGAAGATGGAAATCTCTGCTCCGGTGTGTTTGTTTGTGGTTTGCATGTTCTCCCTGTGCTTGGAGGGCTTTCTCCGGGTACTCTGGTTTCTTCTAACAGTCTAGAGACATTCATCGTAGGCCAATTGGTTTACAAATTGCCCGTGATGTATGATTAGGTGTAAGTTTGGCACCCCATCCAGTGTGTACCCTGCCTTATGGTGTAAGCTCCCTGGAATAGACTCCAGGTCCCCTGAGATTATACAAAGGAGCCGATGGATGTATAGATTTTCCAATGCTGCCAGAGATAATTCAACTTGTAATAATAGACTTTGCAGTTGTCCTGAAGATGATCGTCGACTCCCTGCGCGAAGAAAATAATATCCCTATCTCACCCATGCAGTTTGACTCGCGGTGAAATGCGGTGTTAAGGATCTTGAGCTGCTGCGATTGCCAGCCGACGTTCCGTGAAGTTCTGCAAGGTCCGCAAGGACCGCCCCAGAAGGTGCTTATACCCCTCCTATTTTTTACCTATGCGGTTCCGCGCGGTGGTCGTACAGTAAGTACGATTCATTATGATTCACCACGAGTTTTGGCGCTGTGATTACGTTTTCATCTTTCTACGCGAAAAATCAAACATGTTTAACTTTTTTGGCGGTATTCATGAAAAATTGAATGAAGGGAAATGTGTCGTAGGAAAAGGTGCCTGACCAACAGGGATCCTTAAGAGAATCCAAAGCTAATTTAAAACCTTTGGAGGGCTTCTCAGGCTTTTGTGTGTGTAGATGTCTTCAGGAAATGGGCTACAACTGTTGCAATCCTTGTCTCAAGTCACACCTGAACCAAAGTCAATGAGAGAAGTATCTTATCTGGCCTCAGGGGAAAAAGAACTGGACCAGTGCTTAGTGGTCCAACATTCTCTTTTCAGAGAAAAATAAAATTTGCATTTCATTTGGGAATAACCAATCCTAACCCTTACCCTAAACCTAACCCATGGTCCTGGAGCCTGGAGGTAGAGTGGAAAGTTACAGAATTCAAGTTGCAGTGAGACGTTTCCACAGTCAGTGATTATATTGGGGTGTCACGTCATCATGCAGGGTCATCGGCAGACTCAAACTCTTGAGCATTTAGTACTGTTAGACTAGGATCAGAAAATCAACTATGACGAGACCTGAAACAGAGAAGATTGGCTCATTTCCACAGCAGCAGATGAGGCTAGGAGTTTATTATTACTACAATAATTAACATAAAAAATAGACACAGCCAGAGACAGGAAAAGAAATTGAATGCCAGCATTTATACAATATTATTTAGTAAATAATAAAACCTGTAAATAGAAACATCAGTAAAACATAACTCGCATTAACAGTCATGTTTATGCCATCATACACACATGCCTGTGCTGTTTGCTTGTTTATGATGATGATTATGATGATTATTATTATCAGTAGTAGTAGTGTTGTTGTTGTTCTCTTAATTTATTCTGTGTTCCCCACATAGAGTCATGATCTCCAATTCAGGCCCTATTTAAATCTGTTTCAATAAATAAATTATAAAATTATCATTAAATAAATAAAAAATTACAAACTTCCACAATATATGAATTCTGTAAGAAATCTATTTTGCTTGTTCAATACTTTATTACATTACTTATAGTTAAGATGAAAAAGCAAGCTTTTCTTTTACATTTATAACTAGCGTAAGCAGCTGTCATTGACGGGAAAAGAATTTGTAGAAATTGGTCAAATGTTAAAGCTAAAACAAAGCCGATCAGCTTTAATGTGATCAGTGATATTATTATTCCAGGTTGAAACCCGTGTACACGTCTGCCTTTAACAACGAGGAACCCATATATTTTTTTTTTATTTTAATTTCATAAAATTACGTTATGTGTGACAACATTATATGGTATTGGTTTCCATTGGTAGCTAGACATTGGGAAATTAGTACACGTTTTAATTTCATGTTATTTAAATCAATGGAAAAGAGAGAATACAGAAACGTTTAGGTTTATGCCTTGTTCACGCCAAGTTATACTTCTTTAGTCATCAGCCAAATACACTCCCTGTTTGTTAATCGGAGAGTGAATCATGGATGAGAAATCCAATAAGTAGAGCAGATAAAGGTTAAGTTTGGTCTTGGACTGCTGAGTAGGAGGTCTCCAGTTCGAGCCCCATGCTGCCAGGCTGCCACTGTTGGACCCTTGTGCAAGGTCCTTCACCCCCAAGTGCTGAAATACATACAACCGGGCATCGAGCTGGCAACCCCACCCTGTAAATAACTGCCACAGAAACGACAGATATATCTCCAGGGAGGGGAGTATCCATTGCCCGATGTGCCATATGGCATGTAGACAAACCTGTACTTTTCACCCCGTGGTTGGTGGGTTTCTTCTTGGAACTCCTACAGTCCAAAGACATGCAGAGTAGACTAATTGGTGTTTCCGACTGCACGTAGGTGTCCCCTGGCATAGGTTCATAGGCTATATGGGAAAGTGGTATAGAGAGTGTTTAAGCAAAAGAAAGTGGATTGTCTGGAAGTAACGTACCTTGGTCTGGGATGAATCTGTCTGTTACAGCCCATCTAATAGGTTTGCATTAGGTGACATCTCTGGGTGAAAAGCACCACCTGAGGACCAACATAACATTTTTTAAAAGATGGTTTACCAATTATTATTTACTATATATATATGCAAAATGGCTACAACTTAACTTATTAATTTAATTGCTTTTCCTAGGCAAATCACCGTTGTATGATTTTAATAAAGCACCTACGAGCTTTGGTTCCAGAAGCTTCATGGCTATAAAACCTGACACCGATGCAAATTTCACTACAGTCAAATCCAACCTTATTCCTAGGCTAGACATATCAATGAATATTGAATAGTATAAATACATCTAAGAGTTTTAAGTTTTGTGTTTCATATCATAAATCAATTAGTTTTTTTTAAGATATTATAATAAAAAATCTTGTTTATTATTTTATGATCTTTTCACCTAAATCTGTTTTTGCTGTTGTAGTGTAGATGGTTATAGGTTTTAGCGTATTCAGTGTGAATAAAAATATCACACTGGTCATTTTTCGCCAAACTGAGAAACTAAAATCATGTATTATTTGGGACATTTAGGAAATAAGAAGCAAACAAGAGCAGTGCTATTGTAGGCAAATGTGCCGTACCTCACTAAGGTAATTTGCCTAAAAGCAAATAGGCTGCGCCTCATGTCCCTGCATCAGCCGTTTCTCAGCCATGTGTGTAGCTGTAACGAATGTAATAGATCAGTAAGTGAGTGGGGGAAAAAAAAACCTGCCTACTATGAGGTTCTTTTTCCTCTCTCCGGGATGCCTGAGACTAAAATCACACAGTGGAGTGGAGATTAAAACAACAGTCCCATCAGAAAAGTGCAGTTCATATCTTTTGAAACCTCCCGAGAGACGAAATCGAGTGTTGTGTACATTGCGTTTTCTCCTGACTGTTTCAGTTTATTAGCACCTGAAGGTTATGATTTAATCAATGTCTTAAGCAGAGAGAAAGTCAGGAAAAGAATTATAGCGAATGGTCTTCACATAAGGAATGCACAAAAATATACAGATCATTTAGTTCTTGTGATCATTTGAGGGCATTTAAGTCTCAAGAAGTTTATAATAATAATAATAATATTTAATAATTATAATAATAATAATAATAATAATAATAACACCTTTTCCTTACAAATAATTGTAACTTAATCTCACATCTTATAGTAGGTGCATATTTCAAGCCTTTCAAGTCTTCAAGTCTAAGCTAGATAATTAGCTATTTTAGTAAAATGTCAGCCTTAAGCTAGTAAAAACAAACATCTGAGGAGCATTCACGTCAAACCGTGACTTTTGATTGAGAATAATAGAATAATAGAACACAGTTATCTCCTCCAACACTGATACACTGATCCCAATGTTTCACTAGTGCCATCAAATTAGAAAATTTTCAGCCGAGAGTGTCTACCTCATATCTAAATTGCTAGCCTCCCAGGAACCCCTTTATTGGTCCAAATGTTAAAATGTCTTAGAGTGAGGTCTAAATGAGATCCAGCCGTGTTCCTGTAATGTGTCAGTGATGTTGGTAATTGATTGCGTGTACAGTTCCCACAGACAGATGCATCTCTTGCACAAGCTGGCAACAAGGTATTCATGGATTTTCAAGGATCACTCATTCCATTCTCTAAATGTTCATGGGAATGACTTCAGTGGACTCTTAGCCACCTCGGCCCGGAATCGATATTCAGTGATGTACAGCCTTCTGTGAGGCTGTAGGGCTTTCGGAGATTCTGTAAACTTTCCAATGTCTCTATCTCTTAACTCTCTCTTTGTTCTTTGTCATGTGTCCATAAAACAACTCCCTTGCTATGCTTCCTTATTCCTTATATGGTAATACTTTATATGGCTTGCTGGAATCATTTTGTCTAATCAGAATATGTCAATGTTCTTCTTATTATCTTATATGTCTCATACCAAGTCTCCATATGACTAATTAAGTATATTCTACCTACAACATACTAATTACTTTTGTGTCTTGGTAACAGATGTCCATCTCCAATTGGTACAATAAAACTCTCAAAAAGTTGGGACAGTTGACTGTTTACCAATGTGCAACAGCATTGTTTATGTTAATAACACTTTTTTTTTTTTTTGCATTGGGGGCAT
Source organism: Clarias gariepinus (assembly GCF_024256425.1). Classification (NCBI taxonomy): domain Eukaryota; kingdom Metazoa; phylum Chordata; class Actinopteri; order Siluriformes; family Clariidae; genus Clarias; species Clarias gariepinus. The sequence goes on from NC_071101.1 coordinate 11,051,159, forward strand.
GAAGAGACCAGCCAAGTTTAGCCAGCAGGAGTTTCCCTCATTCTTTTATTATACAGCTCTTCAGCTGTGCAATTGTACAGGGTCTTTGTTGCCATATTTTGCACTTCATAATGCACCACACATTCTCTGTTGGAGCAGGTAGGCCAGTCTAGCACCTGTACTCTGGGTTCAGCAGCCATGCCTGTGTAATCTGAGCAGAATGTGGTTTGGCATTGTCATGCTGGAAAATACAGGGATGTCTCTGGAAAAGATGGTGTTTGGGTGGCGGCATATGTTGCTCCAAAAAGAACATATTTTTCTGCATTAATGGCGTACTTAAAGATATGCAATTCCCCCATGCCACTGGCACTGGCACTGGCATATCCCATACCATGATGCTGACTGATGCTGGCTTTTGGACCCTGATGATGATAACAGCTTGGATGTTTATTTTCCTCTTTGACCCAGAGAACATGACAGCTGTTGTTTCCGAAATTTGAAATGTTGACTTGTCAGACCACAAAACATGTTTCCAGTGTGCCACTGTCCATCTCAGCCCAGAGAAGTCTTGGACAGTAGTGATGTACGCCTTTTTTAAATGTATTGACAAATAGTGTTAATGAACAAACCTTTTCCAAATACACATCATGATATCGGCTGCAGAAACATTATCACTAGTATTTAAAATTGCTTTTTATCCACGCCCTGTTACGCTTTTAGATTCGACATGTTTTGTTGAATTTCTTGATTATTTTGTGTACCATCATTGGGGATCCTCAAATAGGTTTTTTTTCCTGTTACATCTGTTGGAGCCTCGGCCCATCCTTTCTTTAGAAGACCAGGTCTTTTACTGAAACTCCTGGTACACAATAGAGTGTAATGTTTCATATAATTTGCAGCTGTCATATTGTTAATGGTCGTTAATTAGCTGTCTCTTCACTAGAGTATTTATTTTTTATATTTGCATATTTAGTTATTATTTCTAATTTCCATACTGTCTCAACTTCTTTGGAACTGGGCTTGTATGTGACACGTACAGACACATGCCTAAAAAAAATTTATACTCTGTCTATCATGTGATTAAACTAGAGAGAATTTCAGAAGAATTTTTTTTTTTTCTTTTATGTCTGTTTGTTTTTATGTCCATCGGTTTTAAACCTTCATTCACAAGAAAGTTTGTTACAAGTCCCGGTTTGACTTAAACACTCCTCGTAGTTTCATGAAATAACTATGTTTTTTATGAACCCCTATTTTTTAATAATAGTAATACATTTTACTGCACTATTAAGACTGTTATGGTTTGCCAGACAGTTTAGGCCCAACCCACTTAAAATGCACGTTCCTTTTCATGTGGGCAAAAAGGCAAAACACACAGATCTCCCTGTTTGTATGAATATGCATGCAAATGTGGACAAAGCTTTAGTCATCTTTAGGATCTCGCATACACAGACAAGTACAAAGCCCTGGAGTGCTCACATTGTCATTATCATTATTTTCTAGTTCGTTCACCTTTGTTTATTACTACTACTAATAATAATAATAAAAATAATAATTATAATAATAATAATAAATAATAAAAAAAAATAATAATAATAAAAATTATAATAATTATAATAATAAAAATAATAATAATAATAATAATAATAATAATAAAAATAATAATAATAATAATAATAATAATAAAAGTAAAATAAAAAAACGGGAACAAACTGCGTCTGTTATGGATGAATTAAAATAGAAGAAAAAAATAAATCGTGGGAACAAATTGTATCTCTGTCACACAAATTAACAAAAGGTGGGAACGAATTAGATCTTGCGTGCATGAATCAACTTAAAACCAAAGTGTTAGAACAAATTGTGTGCAAATCTCTTGTGCATGAATTCACACACACACACACACACACACACACACACACACACACACACACACACACACACACCAACAAAAAAAAGGGGGAATGTATTATATCTTGTGATCTTAAATGAACCAAAACTTCGGAACGGATTATATCTTGTGCACAAATTACCCAAAACATTGGGGCGATTTCGTGAAATGAGTGAACAAATTAAGAAGGAAAAAAAAAAAAGCTGCATGCATCCTGGGGTCTGTAGAGAAATAAATGAGTGTGAAAAAAATAAAACCACATGAACTAAGTGAGAGAAAAGCCAGATGAAGGAAGATCATGTAGAAGTACTGGAGCACTGGAGACTGTAAAGCACGTGCAGTTCATTCCACATAGGTTTTGAACAACTTTTGCAAAATGTACATTATGTGAATATTCAGGATGTAAAATGAATAAAACTGAAAAAGTAATCCCTGTCCACTTATCAGTGGCAAAGTTAAACGATGCATTCAAGACTATAGAAACTAGAAACGGAAAACGTTTTTTTTTTTTCTTCTTAAGTTGTATACATGACATCAGCATTGAGGACTACAAACAGGATAAGCACATTGTTAAGCGATGCAGTGTTGCAACATTCTTGGCAGAGCTCCTGCATCTCCTCAATCCTACTGTAACCTGTTTTAATGCCCTCGCCGCCAGTTACGCTGTACAGCGCGCCATAATATCAATAGTCGAAAAACTTTAAGAGTGTCTGAGAACAGTGTTAATTCCCTGCAGGCTGCGGAGCAGAACAGGAGAGACGGGTGTCAGTGTGAGGTCCTTTAAGGACACGGCAGGTTGTGCGAGGACACACGGAGGGACGCACAATGGAGCCGGTGTCTAGTGTGTCTGGGGACGGGGGTGTGGGAGCTGTATCAACATTAAATACAAAGCCCAGAAGAACAGAACGCACAGTATGTGCTGTGTGCTGCATGTGTGTGTGTGTGTGTGTATTAAAAGTATATAGCGGGGTTAGAGCTGCCTGATTAAAAGGTGTGTACACCCCACCCATTTTTATGTCATCTATGACCTAGATAAACTTAATTGTGTGTGTGTGTGTGTGTGTGTGTGTGTGAATGTAACCAAACACATTTGGCAAGGTACATCGCTGACACAATAGAAATGCCACTCTGATTAACATGCTGCAATATCTCCTGAGAGGACCAGGAGAACATGGGGCATCAGGGGACGCTTAGTGTCCATACACACCACACACTTTATGGTGTGTGTGTGTGTGTGTGTGTGTCTGAGAGAGAGAGAGAGAGAGAGAAAAAGAGAGAGTAAGACTTTTAACTTTTAGCTCTCAATGCATATGTATGTGTGTGTGTGTGTGTGTGTGTGTGTGTGTGTGAGAGAGAGAGTTATTTTTTTCATTCATTTGTGTATGTGAAAACCAGGTCAGCCAACACTATACATGCTTTCATCGTATCTAAAACTGTCTAGTCTATACTGTTGTGGTGTGTGTGTGTGTGTGTGTGTGTGTGTGCGTCTTAAAAAGCAGGTCAGCCCTTGTTGCTGTGCTGTGATCCTGGACGTTCTCTATGTCCTTATACAGTTTTGCCCAAGGCGTATTTTTGCCACATAATTTTAGTCTGTAGGACGTTGCCAGTTGTTCCTGCATGCCGTCCGCCATATACTCCTGCTTCACACTCACACCTATAAAGTTTTTATACCGCTTCATTTGAAACCGCAGAACAATAAATACAATCATCCAGATGAAGGTCAAGAGATCCAGTTAGTGTTCACATGAACGGTCTGGAAAAATATGTAATCTTGTTTTTTTTTTTTTTCTTTCCTAATCTTCTTCTGCTGTCTAGTTTAAGTGAGCCTCATAATAGCCTCAGATTCCTGCTCTTGGCTGACAGGATACTGAGATGCCTTTCTGCTCACCACAGCTGATAAGAGTGATAAGAGTTATTATATCTTTCAGCTTCCTTTAAGCTCTGTTATCTATGTGCAAGGTGGTTCCACCCACAGAACCTCTACTTAATGTTTTCTTTGTTTTGTGCACCATGCTGCATGAGTTCTTAGGAGATGAGCAGTTTCTGAAACATCCAAACCAGCCCCTCTGTCACCAAGAACCATGCTGGAACCAAAGCAGGAAGTTTCATTTTACATTTTTTTTTTTTTTTTACATTTTGTTATGTTTCACACTTGCCAAAAATATTCACTCGTCTGCTGTAACATGCATATGAACTGCTGTAACATGAATATGAACTTGAGTAACATCCAACTCTTAATCTATACGGTTTATTTGGATGTTGTCCCACCTTTTTGCAGCTTCAACTCCTCTGGGAAGGCTTTCCACAAGGTTCGGGAGTGTGTTTATGGGAAGTTTTTGTTCTTCCAGAAGTGCATTTGTGAGGTCAGACACTGATGTTAGACAAGAAGGCCTGGCGTCCAGTCTCCGCTCTAATTTATCCCGAAGGCGTTCTATCGGGTTGAGGTCAGGACTCTGTGCAGGCCAGTCAAGTTCTTCCACACTGAACTCGCTCATCTATGTAATTATGGACGTTGCTTTGTGCACTGGTACTCATTCATGTTGGAACTGGTGTGGTGTTGTTTTTCAGGAGTTGGGCTCGGACCCTTACTTCCAGTGAAAGGAACTCTTAATTCTTCATCATACCAAGACATTTTGGACAATTTCATGCTCCCAACAGTTTGGGGACGGACCCTTCCTGTTCCACCATGACAGCGCACCAGTGCACAAAGCAGGGTCCAAAAAGACATGGATGAGCAAGTTTGGTGTGGAAGAGCTTGACTGGCCTCTGGTGTCTTGACCTCAACACCTCTGGGATGAATTAGAGCGGAGACTGTGAGCCAGGCCTCCGCATCCAACATCAGTGTCTGACCTCACAAATGCGCTTCCCAGGAGAGTTGAAGCTGGTAAAGCTGCAAAGGGGGCGGGGCCAACATCATCAATATAGTGTATTTTAAATGGATTTACATCTTTTTTTCCTCATTATTCTCATCATACATCTTTTTTTTCTCATCATTCTACACATAAAACATGATTCCACAATGACAAAGTAAAAAAAAAAATCCTCTTTTCCTGAGTATCCAGACCCTTTGTTATGACAATTGCAGTTGAGCTCTGGTCTATCCTACTCCTCTCAGTGGTCCTTGAGATGCTTCCACAACTTTCCACCAAAAAAAGTCCACCTGTGCCTAAATGAGGGTAATGGAGATAGTTAATAAATGCACAGAACTGTCTATATATGGTCTCACAATAGATTGTGCATGTCAGAGTGGAAACAAATCTATGGGGTCTAGAGAATTATCTGTAGACCGACGACAGGGAGACACAGATCTTGAGAAGGAACTTTCTGAAGCCTGAAAAAAGTTCCCAAGAGCATGACAGCCTCCATCAAGGAAGAGATTTAGAACAACTAAGAGTCTTACCAGATCTGGCCACCCAAATAAACTGAGTAATCAGGGATGAAGGGCCTTGGTCAGAGAGGTAACCAAGAGGCCAAAGGCCAGTATATATGAGATCCTGACTTCCTGAGTTCCCTTGTGGAGATTAGAGAAACTTACAGAAGGACAACCATCCCTCCAGCCCTCCACCAATCAGGCTTCTGTGGCAGAGAGATCAGATTAAATTCCTCAATAAACAGCAGATGATAGTCAACTGGGAGTTTGCCAAGGAAAAAAACCCACTGGTCTGATAAAACAAAGATCAAACTATTTGGAATCAGGAAATAAGGCAGTATCTTATTAAAACCATCTCTTACATTAAAACACGGTGGTGGCAGCATCATGCAGTGGTAATGTTTTTCTTCAATTGGGACTAAAAGGATTAGTTAGTATATAGGGAAAATTGATGCAGATATAACATAAAACCCTTTTCACAGTCCTCCAGATCTTAGGCTGGAATTACAGTTCAACAAGACCATGAGCCGGAGCATACCACTAAGGAAACAGAGAAGAGTGGCTTCAGAACAACTCCTGGAGTCCTGAAGTGGCCCAGCCAGAGTCCGGACCTGAACCATCTCTGGAGAGACCTGAGAATGGCTGTGCACTGATCCTGCCCATTCATGGAGGAATCTTCTAACGACAGGTGTGCCAAGCTTGTAGCTGCATTCACACACATTCTTGAGTCATTGCCGCCAAAGGTGCTTTGGACAAGTATTACGTGACGGGTCTGCATACTTTATAATAATAATAATAACCAAGTTAAGCAAAAAAAATATGAAGACATGTTTTTACTTTCTTACTCTGGAATATTGAGTACAAAATGATAAGAACAAAAAGATTTGAATACATAGATGTGTTTATATTTACACTTCTAGTCTCAAATCTCTGCAAAGTAAAAGTAAAACATTACAATAATAGTTCAGACTGTTTTTGGCTTCCTTTCCTTTAAAAAAAAAAATCCCATTGTCTCAATATACAAAATTACACTGTTCTTTTTACTTAGTGTGGGTGTGTGTGTGTGTGTGTGTTTGGAAGGGGGGGGGCGGGGTGATGCAATAAGGCTAAGTTTAAAAAAGCAGGTCAGACATAGCTGCTATGACGTTACACACCCTGTCTGTACTTAGCCTTTACTCTGTTTAGTCTATATCGTGTCTGTGTGAGTGTGAGTGTGTGTGAGTGTGTGTTCCCGCATATGCGTGCATGTGTGTATGTGTGTGTATGTACGTGTGTGGCCAGATTTAAAAAAGCAGGTCAGACGCAATGTACACTATCACCATATGTGTATACACCTGTTTTTCTGTCCTTGCTGTGACCAGATCTGAATATTTTTGTTTCTCTCTCTCTCTCTCTCTCTCTCTTTCTCTCTCTCTTTCTCTGACACACACATACACACTCATTCTGCCACACACTCTCTGCTGAAACTGTGTTTTCTCTGTAAATTCTTGGGTAAAAAGGGAAAAGGGACAGCTGCCTGATAGGCAGGGGCAGAGCTAATTTCAGGGCCAGAAAAATGCAGACAGAAGCCTGAAATTTAAGACGCTCGCCAGATGCATTGCAGGGCAATAGTGTGTACACAGCTTTCGTAAAGAATCTCTAAAATTTTACATTTTATATTTAGGGAAAACTATGTGAACGCCCTGGAATGAACAGATTTTCTGCGTTCATTTGTCAAAATATGTGATTTGATCTTCATCTAAATCACGACAATAGATAAATTCTTAAGCTGATAACACACACACACACAATTATAATCTCTCGTGCCTTTATTAAACATTCACAGTGCTGGAGGAAAAAGTAAGTGAACCCATATATTAATTACTTCAATGAAAGCTAATTGAAGTCAGCATTTTGCACACCTGGAGTCCGGTTAATGAATGAGTTTGGAGATGTATGTTAGATTGACAAAAGGCACTCAAACATTTCAAGTCTGCTGTTCATAAGTAGCATATGTCTTGCATGAAGAAGAACTCTAAGGACATACGATCTGCATAAGGCTGGGCAGGGGGACAAAGTAATCCATCAGTCGACAGTCAGACAAACTGTCTATAAATGAAGACAGTTTTGTACTTTGGCTACTGGTACTGGTGTAGACGTGGGCGCCCAGCCAAGACGATTCCAAAGGCACAACGCAGAATCCTCAATGAGATAGAAAAGAACCTAAAAGTATCAGCTAAAGGCTTGAAGACATCACTGGAACTGGCAGCGCGTTTCTGTTCATGAGTCTACCATACGTAAGTCATTGAACAGGCAGGGTGTCCATGGCAGAACACCACGGAGGAAGCTGCTGCTCTCCAAAAACACATTGCTGCACGCTCGAAGTTTGCCAAAGAGCACCTTGGCAATCCGCAACGCTACTGGGAAAATGGTTTTAGGACTGATGAAACAAACGTTGAATTGTTCGGGAAGAATACTCAGCACTATGTATGGTGCAAAAAGGGCATAGCGTATCAAAACATCATCTGAGTAATGAAGTATGGTGGAGCAAGCACCGTGATTTGGGCTTGCTCCGCTTCCTCAGGATCTGCATCTCTTGCCATCATCATAGGGAAAATAAATTCCCAAGTTTACCAAAATATCCTACAGAATAATGTCAGTGTGGCTATCTGCCAGCTGAGTTTGTTCAATAAAGACACGAGAAATTATAATTGTGTGTGTGTTATTATCTTAATCACATTGTCGTTTGCTGTGACTTAGATGGAGATCAAGTGTTATGGCAAAGTATTTCAATGGATGCACATACTTTTCCTCATCACTGTATAAGTCTCTGGCACTGGGATGGATCCTTTTTAACCTATGGCCTTTAGGGTCAGGCCTCCATGGATCAAACCTTTTTTTTTTGATGGATTTTCCTGAATTCTTGATTGGATTTGATTGACATCTGAGTGTGGTAGTCTGACTTTGAGAAGTTCATTCATTAATTTTCTCTTCTGGGGGTGGGGTGGGGGTGTTGGGGGTGGGGGGTGTTTATGGAGGGCACCGGAGTACCTAGCGGAAACCCAATAAGCATATGGAGCACATGCAGACTCCACGCAGCTAATGACTAAGCCACTAAGCCACTAAGCCACGATGCCGCCTTGAAAAGTTTTAATTTGAAAATGTAAAAACTTGAAAATTAAGTACAATTTGAGTCGGACCAATATGTTTGCATGTATTTTAAAATCAGTCAGACTAATCCAACATCATGGATATGCACGTAGTGATATTTAGCTAGCTCGTTAATTCCTAAGCTGCTTTTCAGCATTACCCGTGTGTGTGTGTGGGGGGGTGTTTTTAGGAAAATATGAGGATCAAACAGGAGGCCTGACCAACAGATAAAACAAATAATTAAAAAAAGATATAGACATAAGATATGATAACAGACACGTGTACTTCCCTTTTTTTAAAATAACAAAACAATGACCAACTGCTGGGTTTATATCTAAAAATGAAGTAAACTGGGTTTTGTATAACTGACTAACGAAAAACACACAAAAGGAATTACATTCCAAATGAAAAGTCATAATAATATGAAAATCATTAGCAATGGAAACCTGGTAAGAGGTACTGTAGCTATACCTGCTGTAATGCAGGTTCACCTGGACAGGTTCGGTTTAGGAGACTGTGAGTCTCTCTGTTGTCTATTGATATAAAAAATAGAAAAAATATTACTCAGTGCTCAGAGAAAGTAAAAATAATTTGTGTGTGTGTGTGTGAGAGAGAGAGAGAGAGAGAGAGAGATGAGATGAGATGAAATGACATGACATGAGATCCTGAGACGGTTTGGCCTTGTTCAGGTGGGAAGCTCTGAAGGACAAAAGCCCTTGGCCCAGACTCACCGAGTGTGACTTCACACTGAATAAAGAAAGTAGCACACTGCACACTGTGTCAATGTGGCCTTTTGTGCTCTCCAGACGCTTTGTATGTGTGTGTGTGTGCGTGTGTGTGTGTGTGTGTGCGCGTATGTGTGTGTGTGCGTATGTGTGTGTGTGTGTGTGTGTGTGTTAGTGGAGCAGGTCTGCTGAGACCCATGGTAGACAGTTGCAATGTTTTCAGAGCCCTAAGACACTCTACGATCACTGAACACACACACACACACACACACACACACACTCCGAAACCTTAACGCACAGATATCTTCAACTGTTCTCATCAACTGAACAATAATTACATTTTTAAATATGTTTTTTTTATTATTAACGAGAGCTGTTATTATCACTGCTCTGGTATTCGATATACTAGTAACCGTATTCTTCGAAGGAACAGTTGAGTGCAGAAGTTTTTATCCCCTTGGCAGGGCTTGATGGCTGGCAGATGGTGGTCTGGATGTCGACTTAGCAAAGTGTTTTGGTGTTACAAAACCAAGTCCTCGTACAAATACTGTAGCAGAACATTTAGAACATGTATAAAAATAGCTGAAGGTCAGTGACTGTAGCTTTCTAAACATTAGAAATATTAAGGACAAGAGTGTTTTTTTTTTTTATCTGAATAGTGAACTAATGATTTTTAAAAAATGATGATAAAACATAATGTTTAAGGCTGTATGGACAGCGAAGACATATCTAATCTGTCTCTCTTTTCAAATGTCAAACACAAACATTGAAAAAATAAACTAAAAATGTTTAACATCTAGCTATGACCTCATCATTAATGTGCCACTATACAGTAATGTAAGTTTTTAATTTATAAGCATGAAAGTTCATCTGAGGTTTACAAATTGAATTGCTAAATACACCTGCTCCATGGTGTATGAGTGCGAAATAATTAAATATAATAATAATAATAATATAAAAATGTAATAAAACTGCATCCTAGAACAAATCGAGAAAATAAGACAAAATTGAAAAGACGCAACCAAAGGTTTGGTCTTAGTCAAATCATTGAAATCATTTTGGCATCAATTTCGTGGTTAGCACTGTCGCCTCGCATCGCCAGGGTCAAGGGTTTGATTCCCGTTTCCTCCCACAGTACAAGCAAATGCAGAATAGGCTAATTAGCATTCTCAAAATTGCCCGTAATGTCTGAATGTATACTGGACAATGGTAACACTATTGGCCTCCACGGTCACTAGTTGGACAATAGACGTTACTAAATGGATGGATGAACAAATGATAAATTCTGATGTCTCCCACTAGGTGTCACAGTGAGATAATTGTTAGCACTGTGGCCTCTGGTGTTGAGGGTCAATTCTCACCTGGCGTCTGTGGCTGCGTTTTATTCTGAAGTGCACTTCACAGGGTGCTCCCTACTCCCTGCTCCGTTTGCAGGGAATGTCGGTGTACAAAACTCCACTATTCGAAACAGTCACCAGTGCAGATGTCACTTCCTCCACGCGTTACCATGGTAACATAAGCACCTCGGATAACTGTCGCTGCTGCTGTGGAAATTTCACACTACGGATATTAAATATTGAATATTTATTGAGACCAAAACTGATACCATTATAAAATATACTATTGATATGTGTATAACTTGTAAATTCAAATGAAAATTTTATTTGTCACGTACACAGTCATACACAGTACGATATGCAGTGAAATGCTTTTTCGACTACCAGTGACCTTAAAATAAAATAAAAGCTTAAACATAAGGAATAAATATGAATAAAGGAAATACGGTAGAAAATAAATAAATAAAGTAACAGTAAAATATACTGTACAAGTAAAAATAAAGATATATTGCAGTAAAAGAAATATGGTAGAAAAATGAAATTAACTAGTAAAATATACTGTGCAAAATAAAATAAATTAAAATAAATTATTTATTAATTAATAAATAAAATAAATAAATAAATAAATAAATAAATTATTATTATTAATAAATAAATAAATAAAAATTATTGATTAATAATAATAATTGATTAAAGATGTATGGAGATTTTTTTTTACAGATTACTAGAATATATTATAACTAAGGATTACTAGATTAAATAAAAGTTTAAATTTTTGTGTCCTTTTAATATGATGTTGTTCGCAATAATAATGATAATAAATATATAGACACAATGACTTATGGGAAATTTTTTATTCCCTTTTGTTTACTTGTTCCCTACACCGTTTACAGTTCCCTTGAAATTGAACATTTTCGCTCCCTGCGGTTTGGAATCAAATTTAAAATGGCTGTTTGCATGTTCTCCCTGTGCTTGGTAGGTTTCCTTTGGGAACTTCGGTTTCCTCCAACACTCCCAAAACCAAAAGATTGGGCTAATTGGCATTTCCAAATTCTGCTTAGAATATAAGTGCCCTGGTATGGACTGCCATCCCCAGCCAGGATGTACCTCCCATAGTGCCCAGGGTCCTCTGGTATAAGCCCAAGCCCATAACACTGTACAGAAAAAGTGGTACAGAGAATGAGAGAGTGAGTGATATCTCACCCTAGATCTTTTATAAAATCATGTAGCACTCACTTACTCATCAGTCTATCCCAGGAGACTTAGGGCACAAGGCGGGGTACACCCTGGACAGGGTGCCAATCCATCGCAGAGCACACACACACACACACACATACTCATTCACACACGACGAGCAATTTAGGGAACGCCAATTAGCCTAACCTGCATATCTTCGGACTGTGGGAGGAAACCGGAGTACCCGGAGGAAACCCACCAAGCACAGGGAGAACATGCAAACTCCATGCACACAGAGATGGGAATCGAGCCTGGACCCTGGAGGTGCAAGGCGACTGTGCTAACCACTACACCACCATGCCGCCCAAAATCATGTATAATATCTATAATAAATTGCTAACAGTAAAACTGATTCCACTTTGAGTTCCAAATAGTCTGGCCATTCGCCTCTGACCTTTCTCATTAACAACATGTTTTGGCCTGCAAAACTGGATACTTTTTGTTTTTCACACCATTGTGTGAACTCTAGAGAACAGTGAACTCTGTTTGTCTAACATTTCCAGGAAATCCACACACAAAAAAAAGAAAGCCCATCTGGTACCAACAACCATGCCACTGGTAAGTCAAAGAGATCACATCTCTTTTTCTGTTTTTCTTCATACTGTTGTTCAACATTAACTAAAGCTCCTGATTTGTATCTGCATAATTTGTAATGCCTTGCACTAGACCTGCTGTTATAAAAAACAAATCGAGATGTTAAAATCACGTCCTCTAAGTTAAAAGACGAGGCCTTGTCCAGCACGTCCTACAGATCATATTTACATCTGGGGAAATCTGAAGACCAGGTGAAAGTCTACTGTATGTCATGAATCTCAAATAATTTCTGAAAAATAGATTTGCAGTGTGGCAGGGTGTATTATCTTTCTGAAAGACGGCACTGTCATTAGGGAACACCGTATTTCCATGAAGGTCTGCGAGAGTGTTTAGATAGGTGACACATCTTAAAGTAACATCCACATGAATACCAGGACCCAAGGTTTCCCAGTAGAACATCGGCCAACGCAACTCACCGCCTCTGCTGGCGTGCTTTTCTCCCATGAGTTCTCCGGTTTCCTCCCACAGTCCAAAAACATTTAGTGTGGGCTGACCACTGCTTCCAAATTGTGATTTTGTGTGTTTGTGTGTGTGTTGTGTGTGTGTGTGTGCCCTTCTTGTGCCCTGGGATAGGCTCGGAGCCCCACTGACCCCCGCACTATATAAGATAAGCAATATGAAAAACGGATGGATGAATGATTAAATGAATACATACAGTATACATATTATACATACATAACCTGTGAGAAAAAAAAAGGTTAGGCAATTACAATGATGCAATTTAACAAGACTGGTTAAACTAGTATTGTGCATAAAGTGCTGTGTGGAATTGCAGAAGTGCTGCAGAGTCCACACTACTCCCTCCTTTCTGAGGAAATCGATTGGGTCGAAGATAAAATGTCACACCTGAGAGCAAGATTCGGTTTCCATTTTCAGCCTGCATGTGCACTTTTGCAGCTTCGCTGTCTGCGTCCAAGAAGTTCCTCTGTTATGGGAGATGTTATGATTGGAGATCATTTACATTTAGACTAAATAAAGAGAGAGGGAGAGTGAGAGAGTGAGGGAGAGGGAGAGATGGCATGGAGATAAACTGAAAGTAGAGAGTGTGAGGAAGGAGAGACAAGGAAGTAACACACCTTCGGTCCGCAGCATGGTGCTGAGGGAAGAGGAAAACAGACGAGGTAGGAGACGAGAGAGGGAGGGAGTGGTAATAAAACTAAAGGAGGGACTGATGGATGAAGAGAGTGAAGGAGGGATGGGACGTCCCCTGAGTGACCCAGTGAACAGCAGACAGGCAAACAGGCCAAGACTACTTTCAACACACACACACACACACACACACACACACACACACACACACACACACACACACACAATGCCTGCAGTCAACAGTGGCAGTCTCGTGTTGGAATAACACAGTTTTTCCTCCAAGTAACATGCTGCCACGTTTCCAGCTCTCTCCTTAGAACTAATCAGAGACATGTAATTGGAACACAGTCCTGTTCCTGGACATAGAAACGTAGGGTATATTTTACAAGGGGATCATGTTAGATGTTAAAAAGGACACATTAAAATGAAGTCCTCGTACTGTAAATGACAGATTTTGACCCTAATCGCATGCAAACATGTTCTGGATCAGAAGATTCCACGCATCAGCAAATAATCAGAGTGTGTGACCGCTGTGACAACTTGTGCATTTGCAATTGCAGTAGATGTGCAACAAGGAGTCTTTGAGCGAATGCCATTTCAATTGATTTTTCTCATTTACTCATCTTCAGTATTTGCTTTGTTCTGGTCATGGAGCACAGGCCAGGATCACTCAGACTAAGGAAAGCCGTCTCAAGTTGGAGCAGGGCGACGGCAACGCTACCTGCTGCAACACACCGTAGATTTCCATTTTTTGCAAATGATATGTGACGTGGTAAAAAGGCCAAATTCAAATGATCGACACGGCGAACATCTCCTTTTACTCTAAGCATGTCAGACTGCACGATCTACTTCTCATGCAAAAAGGGTTCGGGGCGCAGGCCACACCTACAGGCAAACAATCAGAGCGGGCAGCACGTGGCTCCCAACACATTAATGACCTCGGAGTGTGAACACAAATCGAATCAATACTTCATAGGTCTGATTTACTCTGCTTGAATGAATCACAAACATTTTCTTTTTTTTTTTTTAATAATCGCCGAACGGTGATAAGAGTAACGAGAACTGTGCTGTGTGATATCACGATGAGATAAAACTCTCAGAGAATAAACAACAACATTAGAGAACAAACAGACAACATGGAATGATTAAGCAATAACACACAAGAGGAAGAGATGCTGTACTGAATATCAGCATGACTGTGATGCTGTCGTGGATATCTCTTCAATTCGAAATTAATTTTATTTGTTTAGCGCTTTTGTATATTGAAATTGTCGCAAAGCTCGTCGCAGATATCTTAGATAGGCTGAGGATGTCACAGCCGTGCTGATATTCACTACAACGGCACAACCTTGATTGTGATATTGCTTTTATACAACAGTTCTACAAACAGTATTTAATATTAACAAATTATGATTTGTTCATCCGCACCTGGTGAGACTAATTAACCGTGACTGGCGGAGCCGGCGGCCGTTGGCACCACGACTGGTGAAGGTAATAATTCATAGGAGTACTATGTAGCCAAAAGCTGAAAAGGAAAAGTACCGGACAGCCCTGTAAATCTCCTATAATATAAAGTTTCCACTTATTTTGTTTTAGAATAGCTTTAGCCATGGGCTTAATGTATAAAGGGAATCAAAACTAGCCAGTACACCCCCTTATCATATAATAATAATGATAAAGTGGTCAGCTTTCTCAATTCAATGTAACTGGCAAGTAAAGAATACCACCTTACGCCTCCCTCTCCGCCATAACATCGTCATAACATCTCGACCCTTCTCGACCCGCTTAGTGTTGTTATGCACTTAGCCTCAGCTAACTAACTGTTCTGGGGTTACATCCCAAACAGCATAATATGGAAAAGAAGTGCACTATGTAGGTAGGGTGTAGTATCCCTTGTTTCGCACAAGCAGTGCCCTTGACTAGGGCGGGTCCTGTGAGGCCGAATGATACTTATCAATAAACATCCCGGTGCCGTTATTCTGTATCCTGTAAAATGCCTTTCATCCAATCAAATCGGGAAACGAAAAACAAAACAACCAGACATGAAAAGACTTAATGAGAAGGAGGCACGACAAGTCTTTGCAAAAAAAAAAAAAAAAAAAAAAAAAACACATAGAGGTAAAGATTGAAAAAAAAAAAAATCAGGAACTAAACACAAAGTAGGTGCAAACAATCAACACAGTAATAAGGTGATGAATGAGTGATAAGACTAGGGCGAGGACGAGACAGACCGCACATGGCTGTATAAACAAAACATAACAGGAGCTTAACATAAAACACAAAAGCAGCGCTGTCTACAGTGTGCATGGAGGGACAATTCATGACACCATCCATTCATCCATCCAAGCTTATCCTTTTAAGCTCACGGTGCGACTGGAGCCTATTCATTGCAATACACACACATACACTTACTCACACACACACACACACACACACACACACACACATTACGGGCAATTTGCAAACACCAATTAGTGTTTTTTGAATCGTAGGAGAAAACTGGAGAACCTGGAAGAAACCCACTAAGCATGTGAGAACATGCACACACACCCGAGACAGAAATCGAACCCTCGACCCTGGAAGTGCAAGGCAACCGTGCTGCCGTATGGAATTATCCATCACACTAATATTTAAAATTATTACTTAACTAGAATTTTTAAAAACAGATTAACTTGTTTTTTGGACCGAAATGTTATGTTTAACAACAAAGCGTACACAGTTTAATGGTAGATTTCTCAGGTTCAAAAATGTATATCCCTCCCTTAAATTTAATATTCTTCTCTCAAAAACATTTCGACATACCCATAATCTTTCCAAACAGGTCTATAAAGCTCAGTACAGAAAAGATCCTAATTTACGAAATAAAATCAATAGTGCTCATTAATTCTACACCCAGAATGCTCTTTTGGCTAAGTGAAGTGTCCGGCTCTGACTCTCTTGACCGGAGGATTCCGTGTGGGTTTATAGTTCAGGACTACCCGCGAGCCAGTCCTGCGTGCAGGATCTGCATGCTAAATGAGGAGATAAATAGAAACTTATCAGTGTTTTGCTTTTCTAATTCAAAGCAAATAAAAAAGGCTGATAGACGTCCAATCATCTTGTCGGAAGGCCTGATAGGAATCTGATAACACACACGTCATGGCCTCTTTAAAGATAACGCTGAGATCATTATTGCTATTTTTGGCCTTACTGACCATACTGAAATGAAAGAACGAACCAAAACACCACACCCATAATCATTTTGGGAGAATATAAAGAATGATATCATTCTGCATTTTTTCAGGCCAGTTGTGACTAATAACCGAGAGCACCGATTACTCAAGACTGTTTCTATTTATTCAAGCATGGTACGTTAATTTGATTTAATGACTTTAATGACAGGATTCTCTCTCTCTCTCTCTCTCTTTCTCTTTTTCTTTCTCAACTGTCTGAAAGTGTATGTAATAATATAAACGTGTGATTTCATTTTATATCCAATGATCCACTGTGTTAAAAACCCATATACCACCATATGTCTTCATAAAAGACACATCTCTCTCTCTCTCTCACACACACACACACACACACAAGCATGCACGCACGTACAGACGCTGAATTCAGGATTTAAAGGAATTTCCACTGGAGAGTCATCACTGCTGGTGTGATTTATTCCAGGACTGAGCTCTTTCTAAAAAGAGCATCAGGAAAGTGTTCATTTCACTCAGGAGAATTTGTACAGAAGATACAGCATGTCCTCTCTCTCTCTCTCTCTCTCTTTCTCTTTCGATTTAACTCTCCTGTGTACAATTCAGGAGTCAGTTTAGCTCTTATTAGAATTAAACAGACTGAGCGTATTAGCTCTAGTTTACATATGCTCTTAATTCATGCTTATAATATAACAGTAACTACACTCTTAGAAAAACAGTTCCTATCTAATGCCTTAAAGGGTGATTTGGTTTAGCTCTTTAGGGAAATCCTTAGAGGTTCTATATAAGACTCTACAACAGACAGTCAGTCTTTTAAAAAAGGTCACTCTTTTGAAATGTTAAGTATAAGATGATAATAATAGTAATAGGTGGCACAGTGGCTTGGTGGTTGGCACTGTTGCCTTGCACCTCCAGGGTCCGGGTTTGATTCCCAATTCATGTTCTTCCCGTGCTTGGTGGGTTTCCCTTTGGGTACTCCTGTTTCCTCCCACATTCCAAAGACATGCAGATTAGGGTAATTGGCGTTCCCAAATTGCCCGTAGTGTGTGAATTACCGTGTGTGTGTGTATGTGAACACCCTGTGATGGATTGGCACCCTGTCCAGGGCGCATACCCCACCTCATGCCCTAAGTCTCCTGGGATAAAGCGGTATAGACGATGAGTGAGTGAATGAGCAATAATAATAATAATAACCTAAGAATGTGGTGCTGTTCATTTCAGTATAATTTAATTTGACTTTTAACAATGGATGAGAAGCAGCTTTACCGGAAGAAAAAACCTGGATATAATAACATAAGCATTCACCGGGGCTTATTTCTTTCTAGTTCTGACTGGAGATTCATGCAGCCTGTCAGTTACTGTAATGTCAGGTGATTCATACAATGTGATTCAGAATTTGATGTCCATTTGGGATGATATTTTTCATCCCGTGTCATCGACACATCCGTAACACATCATCAGCAGTCGCTGAGACGCTGCATGTGAAATACTGTCCTGGGTGTAATGAGTTATTTATCCATCATCAATTTCCCCCTCTCAAAAGGAAAAAGATGCTTGGAGAAGAAATGATATAACACATTAATGGTATACATACATATACAGTATATATACAGTGCTGAAATAAAAAGACATATGATATTACATCACCTGTAAGTTTATTTTTCCTGAAAGAAACTAACACACACTATCAGTATGTTGATTTAGAACAGTATGTGTAATGTACTGTAAGTGTTGGAAGTGTGTGTGCTGTCTGGCTGTAGACAGTGTTCATATTGTTCATGCAGCTTCTCAAACAAATCCTGGAACAAAAGTTGCTCCTGCAAAAGAAGACAATTTGTTCATGTAATACAGGGACGGTTCTTGGCGGATCTTCACATTTGAACAGACTCTCCTTTAACATTCCCCACCAGTAGGCATCGGGTGGTGTATGATTGGGAGGAATGGTAAGGAATTGTTCTGCCACATTTGTTTAAACTAGTACCCATTCTTGACCACTTCTGTAGGAGCGGAAATAAAACTCAAATAGGAATCCTTTTTCCTCCGTCAAGAGACCCTTCCCAACAACAACTGCACAAAACAACTTCATTTGCAATGAAATTCGCAATGCTTCATTGAGATGCACAGGTTTCAGTACTGCATATTTAGCCCTAACCATATAACTATTTTTTTAATCTTTATCTATAATCTATAAATCTATATTTATACATATATACTCAGCAAAAAAAAAAGAAACGTCCTCTGACTTTCAACTGTTTTTACTTTCAGTAAACTTAATGTGTAAATATTTGTATGAACACTAAAAGAGTCAACATCATAAAACATAAACTAAAAATGTTTCCCAATGTGTCCCTGAATGAAGGGAGGCTCAAAATCAAAAGTACCAGTCAGTATCTGGTGTGGCCACCAGCTGCTTGAAGTACTGCAGTGCATCTCCTCCTCATGGACTGCCTATTGCGGACAGTCTGAGCACTGATGGAGGGATTGTGTGTTCCTGGTGTGACTCGGGCAGTTGTTGTGGCCATCCTGTACCTGTCACTCAGGTGTGATATTCGGATGTACTGATCCTGTGCAGGTGTTGTTACACGTGGTCTTCCACTGCGAGGATGATCAGATGTCCTTCCTGTCTCCCTGTAGCGCTGGCTTAGGCGTCTCACAGTGCGGACATGGCGATTTATCGCCCTAGCCACATCAGCAGTCCTCATGCCTCCCTGCAGCATGCCTAATGCACGTTCACGCAGATGAGCAGGGACACTGGGCATCTTTCTTTGGGTGTTTTTCACAGTCGGTAGACAAGTCTCTTTAGTGTCCTGCGTTTTTAGAACTGTGACCTTAAATGCCTACTTTCTGTAAGCTGTTAAGGTCTTAACGACCATTCCACAGGTGCATGTTAATTAATTGATTATGGTTAATTGAACATGCATGGAAAACATTGTTTAAACCCTTTACAATGAAGATCTGTAAAGTTATTTGGATTTTTACAACATTATTGTTGAAATACACAGTCCTGAAAAAGGGACGTTTCTTTTTTTGCTGAGTATATATCACCAGCAGTTTAACGTAAATATTTAGTTAGCAATCACATGCCAGCAACTCCATGCATTCGGGCACGTAGACATTGTCAAGTCGATCTATTGAAGATCAAGTCGGGTATGTGGAAGAAAAATGATTCAAGTGACTTTGAATGTGACATGATTGTTGGTGCCAGGCAGGTTGGTCTAAGTATTTCGGAAACTGCTGATCTACTGGGATTTTCTTGCACAACCATCTGTAGGGTTTACAGAGAATGGTGCCAGAGGTCAAAGGAAGAAGGCTAGACTGGTTTGAGCTGATAGAAAGGCAGCAGTTCCTCAAACCTTAACAATCTTATTACAACTAAGGTATGCCGAAGAGCACCTCTGAATGCACAAAATGTCGAACCTTGAAGCAGATTAACTACAGCAGCAGAAGTCATATGTCAGCTAAGATGTCATCAGATGTCAGCTAAGAACGGGACATTAAGGCCACAATTCCCATATGCTCACCATAAATAGACAACAGAAGATTGAAAAAACGTTGCTTGGTCTGATGAGTCCGGATTTTTGCTGCGACATTTGCATGAATTTGGTAAACAACATGAAAGCATCGATTCGTCCTGCCTTGTATCAACGATTCAGGCTGCTGCTGCTGCTGCTGGTTGTGCTGTAATGGTGTGGGGGAGATTTTCTTGGCACGCTTTGGGCCCCCCTACTTTTTTTAACCAACTGACCATTGTTTAAAAGCCGCAGCCTACCTGAGTATTGTAGATGAACTTGTCAATCATGTTATGCCCACAGTTTGCCCACGTTTGGTATTTAGAGGAACAGCAGCACAAACCAAGGGGAGCATTACAGAAATGAGAAAAAAAGAACTACTTCAAACACATAGACATCTACTTAGATGTCCTTATGCTCCTTAAGATTTCTCCAGAAGGACAGATAAAGAACCTTTAAGGGTATTCGTATTATTACTACTAATGAAAATAAGGGAATAAGCATTCATTTATAGACTATAACCTTTAAAGGTTCTTCGAGCATTCTTTTGTTAATTAAGTGGTTTTTAGTCTACTATTGTAGGGTATGTAGATGTTTAGAAGGACAGTCAAGAAAACCTTAAAGATGTTAAACCTATTATTCTATGTGTTTGTAAAAGTATGTATTTTACATATTTATTTTTACCACTATTACTATTATACTATTACTGTGTGAGAGTGTGTGTGCACTGGGTGGGTGTTGCTCAGTGTCATGTATTTAGCCATTTAAGTTCCACATCATGACTGCATCGTCTATACCGCTTTATCCTGTATACAGGGTCACGGGAGGCCTGGAGCCTATCACATGAGACTTAGGGCACGAGGCAGGATATACCCGAGACGGGGTGCCAATTAAACACCGGGCACACACACTCACACACACACACTACGGCCAATTAGCCTAATCTGCATGTCTTTGGACTGTGAGAAGAAACCGGCGGAGGAAACCCACCAAGCACGGGGAGAACATGCAAACTCCATACACCAGATGTCCACTAAACCACCAGGCTGACTGCAGCTCAGTGTGATTAAATTTTAAAAGGTATGGTAATTTAAAAGAAAAGTTAGATACTAATCAGACATGTATAATGCATGTTAGTGTGGAATAAATGTGATATTTTAATAAATAAATGCAGCCCTGCATTCCTGTTGCTGAGCAGCTTTGGGATGATTTTTAGGACAATGTCTCCTCCTAGTGGTCCAAATAATTCAGTATATGGCCCCTTATAATAAACCTTTATATCTGTAGTGTTAGTGTTAGAGAGATTGTGATCTTGATTCCAAATTAAAGTGTGCATCAAAGTTAACATCTGTACAGTATGTAAGAAAGGCAAAATTAATTAGTGTTAATACAAAATAACAGATGGCTGTATTATAATGTC
This sequence comes from Clarias gariepinus, assembly GCF_024256425.1. Lineage (NCBI taxonomy): Eukaryota > Metazoa > Chordata > Actinopteri > Siluriformes > Clariidae > Clarias > Clarias gariepinus. The sequence continues at coordinate 11,072,617 of NC_071101.1, forward strand.
AAGATGAAATTTTATTAAGGGTAGGCATTTGTTAAAGAAAAATTAAAACAACACTATATATAAACAAATAAATAAAGGAGAAAGAAAAAGAGAAAGAAAGAAAAATTGCATGATGTGGGTTTGAAAAAGTAAAATTCAACTGTGAGCCTGTTTGTTTGTATGTTTATTTATAACAATACAGTGAGGCAAAAAGTATTCAGTCAGCCACCAATTCAAAATCAAAGTAAGAAAGGCCTGTAATTCTCATCATAGGTATACCTCAACTATGAGATACAGAATAAGAAAAAAAAATCTAGAAAATCACATTGTAGGATCTTTAAAGAATTTATTTGCAAATTATGGTAAAAAACACGGACTTTCAACTCCCTCCAAAGATTTTCTATAGGGTTGAGATCTGGAGACTAGCTAGGCCACTTCAGGACCTTGAAATGCTTCTTACAAAGCCGCTCCTTCGTTGCCTGGGCGGTGTGTTTGAAATCATTGTAATTCTGTAAGACCCAGCCATGTTTCATCTTTAATGCTGATGGAAGGAGGTTTTCACTCAAAATCTCACGATACATGGCCCCATTCATTCTTTCCTTTACACGGATCAGTCGTCCTGGTCCCTTTGCAGAAAAACAGCCCCAAAGCATGATGTTTCCACCCCCATGCTTCACAGTAGGTATGGTGTTCTTTGGATGCAACTCAGCATTTTTTCTCCTCCAAACACGACAAGTTGTGTTTTTACCAAAAAGTTCTATTTTGGTTTCATCTGACCATATGACATTCACCCAATCCTTTTCTGGATCATCCAAAAAAGTTCTATTTTGGGTCTTTTAGCATGACAATGATTCCGAACACACCGCCTCTAGCCAAACTCCAGACGGGCCTGAACATGTACTGGCTTAAGCAGGGGGACACGTCTGGCACTGCAGGATTTGAGTCCCTGGCGTTGCAGTGTGTTACTGATGGAAGCCTTTGTTACTTTGATCCCAGCTCTCTGCAGGTCATTCACTAGGTCCCGCCGTGTGGTTCTGGGATTTTTGCTCACAGTTCTTGAGATCTTTTTGACCCCACGGGGTGAGATCTTGCTTAGAGCCCCAGATCGAGGGAGATTATCAGTGGTCTTGTATGTCTTCCATTTTCTAATAAATGCTCCCACAGTGGATTTCTTCACACCAAGCTGCTTACCTATTGCAGATTCAGTCTTCCCAGCCTGGTGCAGGTCTACAATTTTGTTTCTGGTGTCCTTTGACAGCTCTTTGGTCTTGGCCATAGTGAAGTTTGGAGTGTGACTGTTTGAGGTTGTGGACAGGTGTCTTTTATACTGATAACAGATGCCATTAATACAGGTAACGAGTGGAGGACAGAGGAGCCTCTAAAGGAGAAGTTACAGGTCTGTGAGAGCCAGAAATCTTGCTTGTTTGTAGGTGACCAAGTACTTATTTTACAGAGGAATTTATCAATTAATTCATTAAAAATCCTACAATGTGATTTTCTGGATTTTTTCCCATTTTGTCTCTAATAGTTGAGGTGTACCTATGATGAAAATTACAGGCCTCTCTCATCTTTTTAAGTAGAAGAATTTGCACAATTAAAGGCTAACTAAATACTTTTTTGCCCCCTGTATGCTTGTATGCTTGTGTGTGTGTGTGTGTGTAGGGGTGGTGGTGGTACTGTACATGGAGGCAGAATTAAATGAATTAACAGCTTCTGTGAAGTGTTTAAACTTGCAGTAGAATTCAAAATTTTACCTATCTTACTGACATTACCCATAAGGCCGTATGACTGGCCACTGATAGTGTTGTCAGTAGGACTAATAGGATCGAGTAGGACTTTACTCATCATAAACACTGGTGGGCAAAGTACACAAATACTGTAACACTTCAGTAAAACTAGAGATACCCCAGGTGAAATATTAATTATGCAATGTAAATATAAAAATCCTCCATGTACATTTATATATACATTTATATATACATTTATATATTTATATAAATAGAAAAGTTCTTGTAAATTTACTCAAGTATGAAAGGTACTGAGTGTGTCTTATCTTATGGAAACATCACTTCCTCAGTGTGTTACCCTCGAAACGTACAGGCACCTCTGATAGGTGTTGCTGCAACTGGGGAAATGTCACACTACTAAAACTAAATGTTGAATATTTAATAAAACAAGAACTGACACCATTACAAAATGTATACTAAGGTATATAAAACTCATATTAAAAAAAATATTTAATACATTCAATTAAATAAGATGTATGGATAGCTTATTATTGTGCTTTTTTTCACAGATTTCTATCCTATGCAATGGTACAGTAAGGAATAAATGGATTTTTTTTCAAAATTAAATTAAACCATTATATTAATCACAAATTCTTATTGTATCATATTAATATTATGCTGTCCTCGATAATAATTATAATAAATCTATAAATCCCTTTTTTAGCTTTTTTTATTTTTTCCACACCAGAAAGCTGATAGAAAATTTTGCATATTCAATTCCATCAACGTTGATGAACCATTGTTCACTTACACCATTCACAGTTCCCTTTGAACTGAGGCTTTTCCCACTTTTCACAATGCCATGCAGAAATGTAATGAAGTACAAAGTACAGATATTTGTTGTATGATGTGGTAGAGTAATAGTAAAAAGTATCCACTAATAAAAGTATTCAAGTAAAGTACAGATACGTGAAATATGTATTTAAGTACAGTAACAAAGAAAATGTACTTCGTTACCTTCCACTTCTGCTTCTAAATTGTTAACTAACAAAGTGGAATGATGTATGCAGTGACTGTATATGTGATTGGAAGTGATAACAGGGCTTTAGGGATTTAATTAACAACTCCACGAAAAAGTTTACAGAATAGTGTTTTGTCATTTAGTAAGGATGGTAAATGAAGTGAAAAACATTTTTTATTGATCCTGAGAGGAATTCTGCTGCTTTTTGCTCAAGAGAGTACAAAACAAGAAGTGACAACAATGAACACCTTTGGTAACAGGTCTGGATAGAAATGGACTAATAAAAAAATATAATAGAAAATGTATATAATAATAATAATAATAATAATAATAATAATAAATGAATGAATGAATAAATAAATAAATAAATAAGAGGGCCTACAGAAAGTGTTAATTAGAGTGTGGCAATAAATATGAGGCTGTGATAGGCAGACAAAACTCTGTAAACCATTTTAGGTAAAGAGCTGTAGTTTTGTGCTGCAGAGGACAGTGCCATCTAGTGGTGGGACATAGAATGTCTACAAAGATCCACTTCAATGCTGCTTGCTGTGAGGATAAGTGGAAGTACTTCAGGTCCAGCAATTTAATAAAGCAATATTTCAAATATGCACATTCTAAGTGCCTTGCTATTTTTAAATAAAAAAAAAATCATAAAATAAATATTTAAAAATACAAATTAATTCAAATTAATGTTCTTTTCCATTGTTTGGCCAAACAAGAGGCCAACAGTTTTAAAGATTTTTTAACTACATTGCTGATTTCATGTTAAATTCAGCCTTTATTTGTCACAAATGCATTATTGCACAGTGGAATTCATTATTTATAAAGATGATTATTCATATGACAGCTTCTTGTTAGTAGGCTGGGGTCAGCCATTACACTGCACCCATGGGTAGACATACCAGGTATATAAAGCACTAGTTCTTTTGTGAATAAGTAGTTTTATTTGTTTTCGCTAATAGGTTTGTCTTTTTAGTTTGTTATTCAAATGTGTGTGTGTGTGTGTGTGTGTGTGTGTAAATGATCATACAAACAATTTCTGAAATAGACAAGTTTATACCCAGCATTGCTTTTAAAAGCATATGAGAAAGATGATAAAAATGTATTGTTCATAATCATGAACTTGTGTCATTTTAATGCCAATTCAGTAACTCTTACGGCTTTCATCAAAAGCAGAAGTGATAAGACACAATTTCCAAAACCTTAAAATGGATATACAGGAATAGAGAAATTACAGACTTTTCATCTCTCAATAGTGATGGTAAATGTGTCGCGTGTTATAAACTTATTATATTGCTGCAATCCACTATATATCAAGTGCAGATGATGCTTCTACAGGAAGCGGTGCCTGAGAAAAGCGAGGAGGATCATCAAAGACTCCAGTCACCCCAGTAACCACCTATTTAAACTGCTCCCATCAGGCAGGAGGTATGGAAGCATCCGGTCCCGAACCAGCAGGCTGAGGGACAGCTTCTATCATCAGGCCATCAGACTACTGAACACTGACCAATAGGTCTCCACTGACACTACACTGTCACTTTCACAATGTCACTTTATAGTCACTAAGCCACTTTATGCACTCCATACTGCACATAATTGCCTTTTTGCACAACATTCATGGCGGACATTCCTTATACATTATACACAAGTAGACACACTCCCACAATCATGTGTGTATGGGTATATACATGTATGCATATGTGTGTATGTGCATATGTAGATATATGTATATATATATGTATGTGTGTATATATATATATATATATATATATATATATATATATATATATATATAGACGTGTATATGTGTATATTTTGTATATTTTGTATGTGTATATGTGTATACTTATGCTCACTTTTTTATTTTTCTTTTTTTTTATTATATATATATATATATATATATATATATATATATATATATATATATATAATAACACTTGCACAATATTTTACTACTGTATTATCCATATGTATATTTATTCTTATAATTCTACACCACTATTGCTTGTGTAGCTTGCACGTAAGAATTTCACTCACGTGTACGGTACCAGTGTACCAGTAACGTGATGTGACAATAAAAGTGACTTGACTTGACTTGGTGCTTTAAAAGGGGACATGTCAACAGCAGCCCTTTGGAGCATCACTTCACTCTAAAGAGATGAAAGACATGAAAAACAGTAGATTTTAATGGAATAATGAATGCACACTTTCATGTGAATATTTTTGACATTTTGCAAAAAAAAAAAAATGGCTGTCTTAATTGTAGACCAAGTCCAAGTAAGAGCGACGGTCTCATCATTGTAAAGGGGCTTGCGTAATTGAGTGAACCTCAGTGCTTAATGCTTCCAATAGGGACACCCTTGCTTGCTGAACAGATTTGAGAAGAGCTGTCATTCAAAGATACCCTTATGAGTTCTCATTCTGAACAGTGGCAGAAGCGCAATTGATTCATATTGGGTGATGTTGACTGTGTCTGAATCCTTGCCTAAAAACAGATGAGACGGTGTCACCACGTTTTTGGTAGGGTGTATAAAAAGAGCTGTGTTCCCACTGTTTTCAGGAAATAAAATATACCTTCTCTCAGATTCTTAGTGTAGATCCAATTTTTTTTTTACCTTTCATTATACAGATTCTAGTTTGTTTTTTATACTTGCTGTAATATCGCTCTAATTTTACATAGCAGTGTCTAACAGAACATCAACCCCATTACAAATTATAAAATACTGGCAAATTCTGTATGACGTACCCCCATACCCACTTCTCCACATCCCTGGCACTAGAAACACCACTAACATTATGTTTTCCTGCATTTAGACTTACTTTATTAAGTTTTGGAATAATTAATTTATTAATATATAAGACTTAATTGTAGGCTGTTATGCAAATTATGACGAAACAAAAAACAGAAGTGAAAGTGAACCTCCCCACAAAGTTATATAAAAAGACAAATATTACCAGAAACAAACATGCACACACACACTCAGTGTGCAATGGCATGAAACTCTGATTTGCATGAGTCCCAGAATAGATTAAGACTTTCAGCAGATGTCCATGGTTCTTTAGCTAAACTCAGTCAAGCTCAACACACAGCACTGCTTAGCCTTAACTTTTCCCGGTCGGATGTCAAGGAAGAACAAGGACCTGTGTTTCCTACTGAAACACAAGGCAAACTTGACAATAGGATCATGAAAGACAAATACAAGTATAAAATGAAACACCTAATGCTCAAATTACAAACTACAGACACACATTATGACCTTGACCTCTTCAATCAGCAATGGCTCAGTCCCAAAAAGCTCAAACATCTTTTCTGCTAACTTTTGGTTCAAACTTTTTATTGTGTAGTCATCATGACAGATATAAATTTAAGTGATTGTCCATTTTTAACAATATAAACATGCAAAGAACAATAAGGCAAGCATCAAGTACAATCAAACAAGAATCAACAACCACACCCCAAACAAAAAAAACAATTCTGCAAAGATGAGTGGGCCAAAATTCCTCCAGAGCGCTGTAAAAGACTCGTTGCAAGGTATTGCAAACGCTTGATTGCAGTTATTGCTGCTAAGGGTGGCCCAACCAGTTATTAGACTCAGGGAGCAATCACTTTTTCACAGAGGGCCATGTAGGTTTGGATTTTTTTTCTCCCTAAATAATAAAAACCATCATTTAAAAACTGCATTTTGTGTTCAATTATGTTATCTTTGACTAATAGTTAGCGGTTTTTGATGAGCAGAAACATTTAAGTGTGACAAACATGCAAAAGAATAAGAAATCAGGAAGGGGGCAAATAGTTTTTTTACACCACTGTATTGCAGATAGGCAGGCCTTAGAGAAATAAATTCTGGTTCAGATGAGCACATATTCCTCTTCAAAATCCTCTCCAAGCTCCCCTCCCAGGCTCTTTTAATTTTATCAATAACACTGCCATCTAAAGATAATAATCGACCATAAATTCTTGAGATTTGTGACTTATGATGAGGGTTAAACTTTAAAAATTCTTCCCATATTGCATAGGGGGTAAAGAGGGGTAGCTAGGTGGCAGCACAATGTCTAACCTGAAAGAACCGAAACAGATGGGAATCAGGCAGCCCCAGTTCTGAAGACAACTGCAGATAATTTCAAAAGGTACCTTCTTTATATAGGTCTTGAAAGCATCTAATGCCTTTTCCGTACCATTGCTTAAAAACAGGGTCATTAATAGATGGTGGAAACTTCAGAATCAGAAAGAGTTTTTTTGCCAAGTACGCTTGCACGTACAAGGAATTTGTTCTAGTGACAGAGCTTTCAGAACAAAAAACAAATGACAAGACAAAACAGCACAACACACAAAAAGAAAAAGGTTGACATCAAATGGAGTAGGGTGTGAGACACTTTTAAATAAGTTACATAAATATCTGAAATCTGTGGTATTATACAGTATATTGCAGTGTGGTACTGTACACAATATTGCACATATATTTATTGACAGTTAGAATGATGTTTAACTGTATATGAGGGAGATTGCCTGGGGGAAAAAACTGTTTTTGTGCCTGACTGTCCTAGTGTTTGGCGCTCTATAGCGTCGACCCGATGGCAAAAGTTCAAATAAAAGGTGGCCTGGGTGTGAGGGGTCCAAAGTGATATTCCAAGCCCTTTACCTCACTCTGGATGTATACAGTTCTTGCGGCGTGGGCAGGGCAGTGCCAATAATTCTTTCAGCAGTCCGAACCGTCCTTTGTAGTCTTCTGATGTCTGTTTTCATAGCTGAGCCAAACCAGATGATTGAAGTGCACAGGACGGATTTAATGACGGCTGAGTAGAACTGTGTGAGCAGCTCCTGTGGCAGGTTGAATTTCTTCAGCTGGCGAAGGAAATACAACCTCTGGTGGGCCTTTTTAACAATGGAGTCAATGTGAATGTCCCACTTCAGGTCCTGAGAGATGGTCATGCCCAGGAACCGGAATGACTCCACTGCTGTCACAGTGTTGTTTATGATGGTGATTGGGGGAAGTGCAGGTGGGTTCCTCCTGAAGTCCACAATCATTTCCACTGTTTTGAGCGTGTTCAGCTCCAGGTTGTTGTGACTGCACCAGACAGCCAGCTGCTCAATCTGACTTCTGTATGCAGTCTCGTCACCGTTCTGAATGAGGCCAATGATTGTAGTGTCGTCTGCAAATTTTAGGAGCTTGACAGTGGGGTCTGTAGAGGTGCAGTCGTTGGTGTAGAGGGAGAAGAGCAGTGGGGAGAGAACGCATCCCTAAGGGGCTCCAGTATTGGTGGTGTGGCCGTTGGACATGAATTTCCCCAGTCTCACTAGCTGCTGCCTGTCTGTCAGAAAGCTGGTGATCCAGTGACAGATAGAGCTAGGAACAGAGAGCTGATTTAGTTTGGTCTGAAGCAGTGCTGGGATGATCGTATTAAAAGCTGATGAAAAGTCTATAAACAAGACCCTTGCATAAGCCCCTGGTTTGTCCAGATGTTGAAGGATGAAGTGCAGTCCCATGTTGACTGCATCATCAACAGACCTGTTTGCTCTATACAAACTGGAGGGGGTCCTGTGATTTTAGTTTTTTTTTTGGAATGGGGATGATTGTGAAACGTTTAAAGCACAAAGGCACTTTACATTGTTCCAGTGATCTGTTAAAGATCTGTGTGAAGATGGCAGCCAGCTGTTTAGCACAGGATTTCAGACAGGCTGGTGTCACGCCGTCTGGGCCTGGAGCTTTCCTTCTCTTTTGTTTTAGAAAGATCTGGTGAACATCCTTTTCACAGACCTGGAGTGCAGGAGGGGAAGAGAGAATGGTTGTCAGAGGTGATAATAGTGGTGTACAAAAAGGGGCAGGACAGGGGTGTGGTGTGAGACTGAGTGTTTCAAATCTACAATAGAACTCATTCAGGTCATCAACCAGTTGTTGATTCCCTAGTTGGAGGGATGGCTTCAGGCCTTTCCACATTGAAGCAGAGTCGTTTACAGAAAACTGATTTTCCAGTTTTTCAGAGTAGCTTCTCTTAGCCGCTCTGATTGCCCTTGTTCAGCCTGCAGATTTAGACGCTGTTAAAACTGGACTTGTGAAGGAAAGCTAGCCAACTGGTGGTCAAGGTGGAAAATAGAAGAAAGCTTGCGTACTCTTGCAGTGCGATATCTATTTAAATTTGCAGAGTAAGAAATAATCTGCCTTCGGAGGTATGCCTTAAGTGTCTCCCACAGTAAGGAATAAGAAACTGTGCCATCCTGGTTTGTAGTCATAAAATCGTCTCGGGTATGTAGTCATAAAATTGTCTGGCGGGAACGAGATACTGCGTAAAAACGCTATGGAAACATCTTGTCATGTTGCCGGTTGTGAAGCATGTGTGTATCAAACACGCCAAATTTTGGCTTTTATAACCTCGGTCGGATGACGTCATCTGATGAGACGCACCTGCGGGTTATAAATAGAAGTGACCCGGAAACATTCCTCAGATTGATTTGTCTGAACGGACGTCCGGTCACGTAGGCAGTGCGGCATTGGGACGCTCGTTCCCGCCCTTTCAGGGAACAGGGTTACAGCAAACTAACCCGAGACGTTCCCTTTCAAAGGCTACACTCGATGCTGCGTGAAAACGCTATTGGAACGAGAGTACCAACGTCGCCGCGCTGCAAGTGTCTGGACCCCAAGGTTGTGTAGCGTGGGCGCACAAGGCCGAGAAGGTCTCAGAACTATGCCTGGGAAGCTAACTCGAGGACCCGTGGGCCCGGAGTAGCATGAACATCCAGACTATAAATGTAACAAATGTGTGCGGAGAGGACCAACCCTCCGCGTCACACTCTTGCTGCAGGGGAATACCTCTTGCTAGTGCAATAGATGAGGCGATCCCCCTGGTTGAATGAGCCCTGATTCCTAGAGGCGAAGTGAGCCCACGCGCCTCATAGGAGAAGGCAATAGCATCTTTCACCCAGTGTAGTGTACAAAACATGTAAAAACTGCTCTGATTTACGCCACTGGTTGATGCGGTGGATGTAAATCTAAAGAGCACATACTGAACACAGTAAGTGAAGTCTCTTCTGCTCCGAAGCTGTAAAAGGCGGAGTACAGAAGGCTTCATAAACAATAGGGTGCATGTTGAGAATGTAACTTTCGGAAGATAGTTTAGTAAGGACGCAAAATGGCCCTGACTAGCCCAGGGGCAAAGTCTAGGCAGGATGGGGAGACTGACAGATCTCCAATCCTCTTAGAGAGGTAACAGACATTAGAAAAACCATCTTAAGGGTCAGAAATCTGAGGCGCTGACTCTAGTTGTTCAAAGGGGGGTGTCAATTGGACCTTTGAGCATGATAGATAAAACCCACAAAGTGGGCACCAACCTTCAAATACATACCTTTTGAGGGCATAAGCTCTTCTAGGGGAGGGAGCCCTAGCACTTAGAATAGTCTTAATTACGCTGGCTGGAAGACCAGCTTGACTTAATTGGTCCCATTCAGGGACCGAAAGTGAAGGTTCCAAAGCTCGGGCCAGGGATGAAATATCGTCCCCTGTGCCTAAGACTCGGCCAACAGGGCGATATCAATAAGAGGTGCAAACGCTGTTGATGGACCCTTGCCAAGACTCCGGGAAGCAGAGCTATCAGAAAAAATGCATAAAGGTGTAACCTGGGCCATGTACGGGCAAAGGTGTCCAGACCCAGGGGGGGCTGGAAAAGTCAGAGAGTAGCAAAGGGGACATTTGCTGATCTTGCGAGGCAAAGAGGTCCACTTCTGCTACATGAAGTTTCTTCCAGATTGAATGACTACTTCGGGGTGGGGTTTCCATTTCCGTGTGTCAGAAATTGACTGGACAGTACAACTGCTCCCACATTCATACGCCCTGGAATGTAAATTGCCCTGAGAGAGAGGAACCTGGTGCGCTAGCTATTTAGCGGCACGAACCGCCCTGGTGATTAATATATAAGACTGCCATAGTGTTGTCCACCCGCACTAAGACATGGTAGCCTCTCAACTGCTGGAGGAATTGCTTTAGGGCCAGAAATAGAGCCATCATTTTGAGGCAATTGATGTGCCGCGCGAGAAGAAGGCCTCTCCAGCTCCCTTGGGTTGGACGGTCATCTAAGACCGCCCCCAGCCCATGAGGGAAGCATCTGTCATTAGCATCTGCGATGACAAGACGAACTTAGAGTGGGACCCAGAGTCAGAAACCGGGGTCTGAACCACATATGAAGGGTACGAAGCACCTGGCGCATAACCCTTATTGGGGATTGGCCCTAGAGTGAAATCCCCTGTCTTAGCCACAACTGAAATGCTCTCATGTGCAGAAGGCCCAAAGGTGTCACCGTGGATACAACTGCCAAGGGAGATAAGATCTCTGAAAGTGACGGTCACTTTCTGGTCTAGCTTGATTTCCTTGAGGGTGTTGAGAATGGATTTGACTTTTGGGTCTCAATCCTAGAGACAAAGATGAGCTAGGACGACATGCTGATGTTGAAGCGCTAGCTACTGAGACTGGGCCAGTCAGTCGTCTATGTAATTCAAATACGGATGCCCTGGAGTCGTAAGAGCTAGAACTACATCCATGCATTTTATATATGTGCGGGTGAGAGAGCTAGACCAAATGGAAGGACCCGATACTGGTAAGCTTCGCCCCTGAAAGCAAACCTCAGGAACCTCCTGTGTTGTGGCAATATTTCTATATGAAAATAAGCGTCCTTCAATTGATTGTCACAAATCAATCGCTTGGTAGGATTTGAGAGCAATCACTTTGACAGTTAACATTATGAAGCTGTATTTATTTATTTTAGATAGCGGTACAGCCCGTGAAATCTAAAAATTGGACGCAGCCCCCCATTTGTCTTGGGAACCAAGAAATACCGACTGTAGTAGCCTGACTCACTGTCTGGTAGGGGAACATGTTCCATTGCCCCATTCCCCAGCAACTTCTGTTAGCAGATGCGCACTTGCCGGTTTCATGGAAGTGGAGACCACGCCATTGAAACGCGGAGGGTGATGTGAAAACTGAATCCTGTAGTTTCTCTCTACAGTTTTTAGTACCCAGGGGGATATACTCGGCAGTAGCTTCCACGCTGCCAATTTCTCAGACAAGGGCAAAAGTCCGGCGGCTTGGTTAAACGGGGTTTGGGGGTGGGGGGGGGGGTTTAAATGTTCGGCGTCCTGAAACATGGCTGTTTATTGGAGACTGGTGTTGCCCGAAACACCAGTGGTGGCGGAACAAAAACACCGACCTCCTGGGGGTGTCAGGGAGAACTTCTGCGTGCCACCCCCATGGTCCTGGGCACATGAGCCTCAGGGCTTCTTTGTGAAGAAGACAATATGCCAGTCTGACCTCTTTTGAGGCGGATTGTGAGGCACGGCGCACCCCAATCTTTACGAGGGGGTGGCCGGCTCAAAAACACTCTCCTTGTGTTTTACGCCTCGCAAGAGTCAGACCTGGTTGAGACTGGGTGGCCGACAGTCCCGACTCTTGAGCACGGCGGCGAAGGAATTTCTTGAAGGCTTGTTCATATAACTTCGCCTCATGAACCTAGTGGCGACCAAGTTAACGATATCGCCAAACAGGCCGGAAGGCGAGATAGGGGCATCCAGGAGGAATGCACAATCCTTATCCTTGATGCGCCTGAGATTCAGCCACAAGTGCCTCCCCGCGAAAACCATCGCAGCCATAAAACGGCCGATAACACGAGCCGTCTGCTTTGTTGCACGCAGAGACAAGTCTGTGGCCTGGTGTAATTCCAATACGCTTTATTTATTTATTTATTTTTTGAAGAGCTCCGCCAGTGCTTAAGTCTCTCAGCCGGTCAGCGTGGTAGGCCTGGAAGACTGCCATGGTGTGCAATGGATCACCAACCTGACCTGCTGCTTGAAAAGCTTTTCCCTACAGGGAAGATGAAAGTCTACACAGCTTGAAAGGAAGTATTAGCTTTTCAGGAAGAATGATGTCCCAGAAGAGAGATAGCCTGAAAGCGTATCTTCTATCTGGGCGTCATCATATAACTCTGTGCTTCCACATCAACTATATTTAAACAAATAAATAAGTCGATGGCAGGAAACACGGGATAATACAGCTTACTCCATGAAAGGGTTAACTCATATGGAGATAGCTAAGAGGGGGGAGAGAGCGTCGTTGAGGCTCTGCCCCCCGGCCACCCGACTAATGCCGTCTAATGCTTTTTTTTTTTTTTCAAGTGAATTTGGGAATTCCAATCAGCTTACAACAGATATCTTTAAACTGTGAGAGAAACCCACAAAGCATGGTAAGAACATCCAAACTCAATGTACACAGACAAGAGGCAAGAATTTAAGCACTAATCCAGGAGGTGCGATACTTCTATGATGACGACAGCATAACCATGGATGACCATCAGCAGGCTAAAAAGAGCCACATGCATACCCCTATATACATGAGTTGGAGTGAGGTAAAACAGATGGTTTGCTTAAATTTGCAGGGTGAAATGTAAGTTTATGGATTTGACCCTTTTGTATGGATGCTGGATAATTCAATTTAATTCAATTTAAATCAATTTTATTTGTATAGCGCTTAACAATTGTGATTGTCGCAAAGCAGCTTTACATGATTAAAAATAAATTATGGACGTTTGTATGAAATGTGAATGTGTATGAGTCAAAATTAACAGATCGTCCCAGATTGTCCCTGGTGAGCAAGCCGTGAGAGGAACCTGACTCAACAGGGAACTCATCGTCATTTGGGAGATAACAGATAGCAGGAATTCATGTGCAGTCATAATGTGTGTTAGACTCTAGGAAATTCCTGAACTATCGAGTCCCGAACACTATTTGGAAGACTATTCCATACCTTTGGGCTTTGTAAGCAAAAGCTCTGCCCCAGCTGTAGTTTTCATAAAACACGGTACTGACAAGCAGCCTGCATCCTTTGATTGAAGTAGGCATGGCGGATCTTAAGACACTAGAAGATACTGCGGTGCAAGACCATTTAATGCTTTATATGTCAATAGTAGTATTTTAAAATCTATGCAAAATTTCACAGGAAGCCAATGCAGTAAGCATAAGATATGTGTAATATGCTCGTATCTTCTGGTTCTAGTAAAGACTCTCGCTGCTGCATTCTGTACTAATTGAAGCTTGTTCATGCACCGTGTTAAACAACCAGACAGTAAGGCATTACAATAGGCCAACCTAGAGGTGATAAAAGCATGAATGAGTTTTTTCTGCATCATTTAGAGACAATATACTCCTCATCTCTGCAATATTTCCGAGGTGAAAGAATGCCATCCTGGTAATATTATCTATTGTAAATAAGCTTCAAATAAAAGACACCAAGGTCTTTTATTGTTGCACGTGATGGAACAGAAAAGGCGTTTAAAGTTACAGTGTGATCAAAAAGCTTGCTTCTAGCTGCATGTGGTTCTGTCTTATCGGGATTAAGTATAAGGAAGTTAATTAACATCCAGTCTCTTATGCCCTTCACACATTGCTCAACTTTATTGAGCTGGTTTTTCTCAACTGGTTTTGCTGACTGTGGGTCATCCGCATATCAATGAAAACTAATACCATGCTTACGAATTAACAATCAGAATCAACTATTACTCAGAACCTAGGTAAAACGTGAAAAGTTTCCAAATAGTTGGTCACCTTGTAGCTTATTGTCAAAGATTCATGTAATATGTAAGCAGAGGCACAAGGTGGTGTCCAAGGTGGTTATCTGCTGTTTATAGAACAGATTCACATCCATTACCTTTATGCTAGATAGAATTAAGCTTAAGCTGAATTAAGGTTGCCTGAAGTTACATCATAGTAAAACAAAAGTAGAAATCACATCTATGTTAAATAATAAAAGTAAAAGCATTTCCAAACTTGGGACAAACCAGTTGTATGGTCATAAAAAAACATTTTGGTAGTGAAACTAATCAAGAAAAAGGCAATATGCTAAAGATTGGACTTTAGAGCAATGAAAAAAAAGTAATGTGGTCTAATGAGTTTAAATTTACCTTATCCCAGAGGGATGGTTAAATCAGAAAGGGAAGTATATGAAGCGAGGCACCCACTATGCATACAGTAGGGCTCACTGTACAAGCCTCTATGGGTAGTGTTATGATCTTGGGTTGCTTTAATTGGTCCAACTTAGCAATTGAAATAACCACAATTACACATTTTGCATTTTTGCCACTGATTCTGCTCCAAGCACTTTTAAAAGAGTCTAACTCTGGTACAGTTGCTAAGTTGGTAATATTTGGGCTTTCAATGATATCTATGGGTAGGTATTTTTCTAAGGTAGAATGCTTGTACAACATTTTTTTTTTTTTTTTGTGAAATCGTCTCGGGTTACTTTGCTGTAACCCTGTTCCCTGAAAAAGCGGGAACAGTGTGTATCAAACACGCCAAATTTTGGCATGTGATGAAGTGCACCTGCAGGTTATAAATAGGAGTGAACCGGAAACATTCTTTAGATCAATTTTGTCTGAAAGGACGTCCAGTCACACAAGCAGTGCGGCATTGGAGCGCAGCATCCTGTTCCCGCTTTTTCAGGGAACAGGGTTACAGCAAACTAACCCGATACGTTCCCTTTCAAAAGCTACACTCGATGCTGCGTGAAAACACAATGGGAACGAGAATACCAACGCTGCCGCACTGCAAGTGTCTGGACCCCCAAGGTTGTGTAGCGTGTGCGCACAAAGGCCAAGGAGGTCTTATAGCTAGCTCTGGGAGGCTGACTCGAGGACCCGGAGTAGCATGAACATCTAGACTATAGAATCTCACAAATGTGTGCGGAGAGGACCAACCTGCCACATTACATACTTGCTGCAGGGGAACACCTCTTGCCAGGGCAATAGATGAGGCAATCCCCCTGGACGAATAAGCCCTGTGTCCTAGAGGCGAAGTGTGACCATGCGCCTCATAGGTTAGGCAATAGCATCTCTCACTGGATGTGACAGCGTTAGGCATAAAAAAGGCTGCTCTGACTTACGCCACTGGCTAGCGCGGTGGACATAAATCTGAGGAGTGCGTACTGAAGACAGTAGTGAAACCTTTCCTGCTCCGGAGCTGTAAAAAGTGGAGGACAGAGGCTTTGAGGGACACTGGGTGCATGGATAAGACATTATAATATAAGCCAGGCAGGCGCTGACTCTAGTGGTTTGGAAAGGGTGTCAACCAGACCCATCAGTCAGAACATGACAAGCCGAAATAGCGGCTACGTACATTCTGAGGGTACTAGGGCATAAGCCCGAGACAACTTTCTTGCAGAACTCCAGAACTGAAACAATTCGGCAGTGGACTGGGTCTACATGTTTTGCCATGCACCACTTTCAAATACCCTTTCCTTGAGGGCATAATGTCTTCTAGTGCGTGAACTTCATATGCCCTGGAATATAAATCGCCTTGAGGGACAGGAACTCTTCCTGTTCCCAAAGCAGATCCTGGTGCGCTAGCTTATTCAAGTGGTGCGAGCACAGTCTGCTCTGGCAATTATGTAAAATACGAGACTACCATAATGTTCTCCATCCTCACTAGGACATGGTAGCCTCAACTGCTGGAGGAGGTGTTTCAGGGCCAAATAAAGCCATCAGTTCGGGGCAATTGATGTGCCACACGAGAAGATGGCCTCTCCAGCTCCCTTGGGCTGGATGGCCATCTAAGACTGCACCCTAGCCCGTGAGGGAAGCATCTGTCGTTAGCGTCTTCCGACGACAAGAATGCACATAAAGTGGGACCCAAAGTCAAAACTAGGGTCTGAACCACATAGAAAGGGTACGAAGCCACCAGGCGCTTAACCTGTATTTGTTGGCTTTAAGCTAGAATGTACATCGCCATGCGGGACAGGAACTAGTCCTGTACCCCAAGCAGAACCTGGTGCGCTAGCTTATTCAAGCAGCACGAGCACAGTCCTCCCTGGTGATTATGTACAAGCTGGAGGAGGTGTTTTTAGGGCCAAATAAAGCCATCAGTTCGGGGCAATTGATGTGCCACACGAGAAGATGGCCTCTCCAGCTCCCTTGGGCTGGACGGCCATCTAAGACCGCACCCCAGCCCATGAGGGAAGCGTCTGTTGTTAGCGTTTCGCGAAGACAAAAATGCACATAGAGTGGGACCCAAAGTCAGAAACCGGGGTCTGAACCACATAGAAAATCGTACAAAGCCTCTGGCGCGTAACCCTTATTGCCTCCGGTGATTGGCCCTGAGATAAATCTCTTTGCCTTTAACCACAACTAAAACGATCTCATGTGCAGCAGGCCCAAAGGTATTATCGTGGATGCAGCTGCCATGAGACCTAAAAATTCCGGCCATCTGTGCCCACATTGCGATCGAATCCTACATGACACCCAAATATGTTGTATTGTGAGCAGAAAAGAGAACGCTTTTATGCCGTTGAGTCTCAATTTTAAAAAATCAAGATGAGCTAGGACGACATGCCTATGTCGGAGCGCTAGCTTCTGCGCCTGAGCCAGAGTCAGACAGTTGCCTATGTCATACAAAATATGGATGCATTTTGTATATGTGCGGGTGACAGAGCTAGGCCAAATGGAAGGACCCAATAATGGTAATCTTTATTTAATCTCCCCCAAAGCGGACATTAGGAACTTCCTGTGTTGTGGCAATATTTCCATATGAAAATATGCGTCCTTCAGGTCGATTGTCGCAAACCAATCCTCTGGTTGACTTTTGACAGTCAACATTTGAAACTGTACTTTTTCAGATAGCAGTTAAGCCCGTGAAGATCCAAAATTGGACGCAGCCCCCCCCTTTTTCTTGAAACCAAGAAATCCTGACTCTCTGTCTGGTAGGGAAACATGTTTTTTTGGCGGGAATTCTATCATTCCAGAGTCGGAAGGTGCGCCCTTTCCGGTTTCACAGGAGTGGAGACCACGCCGTTTAAACGCGAAGGGGGATTTGCAAACTGGATCCTGTAGACTCTTTCTACAGTCCTTAATACCCAAGGAGATACACCTGGCAGTAGCTTCCACGCTGTCAGTTTCTACGAAAGGGGCACGAATTCTGAAACTTCGGATAGACAGGGGGGGAAGGTAACCGAAAACTACCCTCATATTGGAGACCAGTAACACCAGTGGCGGTGGAGCAAGAACACCGACCTTCTGAGGGTGCCAGGGAGGGCACTTTGTTCCTAATGAAGAAGACAGTGTGCCGGTCCGACCTAATTGAGGCGGCTTTTAAAGGGTGGCGAGCCGTACCCCAGTCTTAACGAGGGGGTAAGTGGCTGCTAACGCTCTCCTTCTGCGCTTTTTTTTTTTTGGATGGGGGCATCAGGGAGGAATGCATGATCCTTATGCTTAATGCCCGTGAGGTTAAGCCAGTGCTCAGATCTTTTGGCAGATCAGCTTGGTACATCTGCAAGATTGCCATGGTGTGCAGAGGAGCACCAGCCTGACCTCCTGCATGAAATGCTTTTCCCAACAAGGCAGATAAAAGTCTACATGGCTTGGAGGGAAGTAATATATATATTAAAATATATATATATAAGGGAAGATGATGTCCCAGGAGAGAGATAGTCAGCGTCACTTTTATCTGAGGTATCATCGTATAACCCCGCACTTCCGCATCAACGATACTCGACTAAATTGAAGTCGATGGCATGAAAACACGGGATGAATGAGGCTTGCTCCAAGATCGAGTTAACTCGCTGGGGAGGTTGCTAAAAAAAGGGGGAGAGCGTCATTGAGGCTCCGCCCCCCCGGCTACTCGACAGAACGACAGTCTGTCGTTTAATTTAGAGCGTCTGGGAAAATTTTGCTACTGCTGCGTTTATTACTTCAAGCAGCTCCTCAAAATCTCTGTCATTAATAGAGAAGGGTTTGAGGGAACTACTTCCTTTTCTGCAGAAGCAAGGGAGGAGGTCTCTCCCGCGCAATCACGAGTAGCGCCGAGGCGGGCTCGCGAGGCGGAGGGAGAAACTTCCCGATTGGAGGAAAGCGCAAGAAAAAGGAGGGGAAACTCCATCTCGTGCGCTTCTTCCAGAACCGCACGTGAACCTCAGGAATGCGCCGCGGGTTTCTTTTTATGGAAAGCGAGACGCGCGTGAAGCATTTTTATCAGGAGGGGTCACAGTGCTTAGACTCTCCTTGAAGAGCGTGATCTTCACCCAAACACTGGAAAACAAAAAGTATGGAGATAGGATTATATCATACGGAGGCACATCTCGTTTGAAACTCAGCCATCTTATCGGTGAGTCAAACACTTTTTGTTCTTTGTTTTGCTTGCGCACACACACGAATCACAATACGTGCTTGAAGATAAAAAGATCTGAGGAATGTTTCCGGTTCACCGGAACCTGCAGTTCCACTGCAGTACTATTTATAACCTGCAGGTGCACTTCATCAGATGACGTCACCTGACCGAGGTTATATATGTCAAAATTTGGCGTGTTTGATACACACATGCTTCACAACCGGCAACACAGAAAGATGTTCCCATAGCGTTTTCACGCAGCATCAAGTGTGGCTTTTGAAAGGGAACAGCAATGTGTCGCAATTATTAATTAATTAATTAATTAATAATTAATTATTTTCAATTATTAATTGAGTGCTTCTGAAACTTAGCAATTTTTCAAGCCCAAGGCCTCTCAACATCCTGTTAGTGATCCCAATTGACAACAGCTGGTAGCCTCTCTGTGCTAACATAAAAAGCATTTGGTTATCAACACTTAATGAATTAACCCACACACAGTATAATGCAAAAATTCCAAGAGCTAAATGCTGATCTAAAAAAGAGGAATGTCTTTTTGAGCCATTTCTGCATATTTCAAGATTTTTAAGAATTTAAGTTTGCTAAGAGAAGACCTGATGAGCTTACATGGTTAGAAACATCCCAGAAACTGTCAAGGCACAGGTCTACAATTAACTGCACACTGCTGTAACACTATTGTCCATGTGTACAGAGTTTTACATTGACTTAGACTAAAAGTGCAAGAAAAAAGCCACAAATTTAAACCAACACTTTTAAGTCAAGCGAAGTTTGCAGGACAAAGAACAAGGTGAAATCATGATTAGAGGAATTGTTAGAAGGAAAAATGTGACGCATTTAACCCCAGTAACACTGTTCCAACTGTTTAGTGTGTTCCAACAAGACACTCATGCCAAACACATATTAATGTAATTACAAATCCAAACTTGATTTGAATTGATGATTTCTGAGCTTGTTGATGGCAATCAAAAGGATGTGTTATAGGTAAAAAAAAACTTCCTTTGATTATGATGCTAATAATTAACAATCCTATGCAAGAACTTAAGTTTTTTATTTTTTCTGTCCAGTGTTGCATTAAATTTTATGGCCAGTAACTTCTGTTGCGTAACTAGAACTACTTTTATGTACTTCTCCAGCACATGCCAAAGACTTTCAGTGGATACCACCTGACTGTTTGATGCAGTGTAATCGTGGTTGACTTCTCTCACCGCAAATCACACTATTGATTTTCATTTTGAGGCACAAAGTACATAATGCATCTGTACGTTTAAAATCAGAGACCTAGTGAGTTTTGACAATGTGTGCATTCGTATATGTGTGTGTGAGTGAGAGAGCGAGGGTGTCATTGTGTCGTATCACATCCTCCAACTCAGCACCTGCAGTCACTCCCAGCTGCAGCAGTGCAGTCTCTCTACAATCTGACTGAGGGATGTTTTTGTACGACTCTATTACACTGTGTTAGTGCCAAATGCTACTGATGTAATGTTCACTCTGACAGTAGTAATCTGCTGCATCTTCAGTCTGGACTCCACTGATGGTCAGAGTGAAATCAGATCCAGATCCACTGCCACTGAAACGAGCTGGAAAACCTGACTGTAGCTGATTTACAAGTTTAATGAGGAGTTTAGGAGCTTCTCCAGGTTTTTGCTGATACCAGAATAAAGTCTCACCAGCTGACCACTTGTTCACTCCCTGACTGGTTCTACAGTTGATGGTGACTGTTTCACCTGGAAGAGCAGATTTTACTGCAGGAGTCTGAGTTATTGATACTTGACTTCTGCACTCTGTAGCCAAAAAGGAAAAAGAAAGAAAGTAAATAATGCAGCATATTGAAATATTATAATTAAAACAATAAGTGTATTTGTATAAAGAGATGATTGTAGAGATAAAATCTGAAGCAGTGTCTGACCTTGAGTCCAGAGGATCAGTGTCCAGATGAAGACGGGGATCAAAGTCATGGTAGCTGTGGGTGAAGTTGCTGTAGCAGCAGCTCTCAGTCATGAAGTGTTAAAGTCACAGCGCTATAAACACTCCCAGTGCACTGAAGCATGTGCTGCTAATGCAAAGTGTCCTCTAAGTATGGAAACACCTTTACCACATTCCCCCAATCTTACTGTAATTCTCACACTAATACAGAGTTATTGTGTGAGTTTTGCTTCTGGTATGAGATTGGGATTTTCTGTAAAATAATTTTAGGTCTAAGATACGTAATAAGTGAATGAGAGAGAAGCTTAATCTTTCACTGGATGTGTTTGCAGTGGATTTATGGGAAAGAAGCAGCATCAGTGTTGGCAGTGAGTAAATACATAGTAGTGTTTCTGACTTTGGATTATTGTAGGACTTTTATTTTTTTATGATATTTTAAAATCTATCATATCATACATTTCTATCAGTTCATAGAAGGATTGGTGGAATTATCCATGGTTTAGCTAAAAAAATGTAGTCATATCTTACAAATGTCTCATTAGTATTACTGGCATCATGAGGCATTATGGATACATTTCATTAATTTTGTGCCTTTATTGTATGTAATTTAAGAGCATTAAGAGCTTGCTTGACCTCTCTGACTTTTAAAAAATCAAAACCACTGAATAATATCTTATAAACCAGTCAGAAAGTTAGTGTATCAATTAGCTGAAGTGAACAGAAGTTTATGTTTTGTAGCTGTTCTGTAATAAGAGGTTTAAATGGATGGAGAGAGCAGTGAGTTTAGAGCAGCAGGGTTTTTGTACGGCCACTAAACCTGTTTGTATCACTGTGGATCACTTTTGGTGGAGGAACCAAACTGTCTGTGGGCCGTAAGTAACCTGTTTACTAATGACTTATATGTTAAGATGATGGAGTTTAATGAAGTGATGCAAATAATTATTATTTTCAAGGATACCACTTAATGAAATGTAATTTTAGACCAAAATCCCCCTCTTTCTCAAACTTTCTTATTTTAGAATTTGATACAATAAAGCTGACTACAGTGTATATTTACATTCTTGTTAGTCCATGTTATTGACATGTTTTTACTAAAGTTAAATGTTAATGTCTAAAAAATAATTAATTTAGATGATATATTCAAGCTGTATGTAAAATGCAGTTTCTTCATATTATTAATTTTTTTTTTTTTACATTTTTAAGAGTTCTGTACTCGAAGAAAAAAATTACTTTTTAAACATCTAATGATGACAGTAATATCAATTATTTTAGATCTTAGATGAAAAATTATTTGAACTACATGTAACATATTTGTGATTCTCCACTAAACTCAGTTCTGTGAAACACAGTGAACTGAAATGAAGCCTGAGTGACTGACAGCTGTTCATTTCTGTCTCAACTGTACATTTGTGTGCATGTGTGTAGGTCTCACCCGGCCCAGTGTGACGGTGCTGCCCCCCTCCAGTGTGGAGCTGCAGCAGGAGAAGGTCACACTCGTGTGTGTGGCCAACAAGGGCTTCCCCTCGGACTGGAGGCTGACCTGGAAGGTTAATGGGAACAGCTGGACCTCGGGGGAGAGTCACAGTGCTGATGTTCTGCACACAGACGGCCTCTACAGCTGGAGCAGCACGCTGAGCCTCCGCTCAGAGCAGTGCAGGAACAAGCTGGTGACCTGTGAGGCCTTCAAGGAGAACCAACCTACTGTGGTGAGCACAGTGAACATAGAGCAGTGCGCAGAGCTGTGAGCTCACACACACTTTACTCAGCTCACCTTCTACTGCTTCACTTTATGTTACATCTGGCCTGTAATGCTCATATGTAACTCTTTCACAATATAATTATTGTTCTTAACATGAGCTCAGACAAGCATCAGTTCAACTCAACTTTTCTGTTTAATTATCACCTGAATATGTGTTGTGTGTGTATAACTGCAATGTCATGCTTTGAATTATTAATAAAGTTGTTTGCATTATAAAATATTCGCTTTACATTAATAATTATGCATCATACACAAATTATGATTGCATCACTTTTAATAACCTATTTTCTCATAAAAACTTCACCTGACAGCTGCACCACATTAGTGCACATTTTCAGATTTTCAACTAATAATTTATGTCTGTCCACTATATACTGTACAAATATTACATAATTATCAGTTTTTACTCTCACTCACTCACTCACTCACTCACTAATTGTCTATACTGCTGTATCCTGTGTACAGGAGGCTTAGGGCACGAGAAGGGGTACACCCTAAACAGAGCAGTCTGAAAGGGTATTGGTTGTGTAGCTATGCTGAAATAAAGCGTCCATGTGGAAACCAAATTTCCGTTCACTGAACTAAAATACCTGTGGCCGTTATTTGGAACAGCAGCTTTAACAGCAGGCTGAATGCAGTGCTGTGTTTTCTGCTTGAGTAAGTTTGTCTGAAGAACCATGAACATCTGTTGAAAGTGCTGATCTATTCTGATACTCAAAGCTGTTCATGCTGTTCATGTATTTCACTGAATAAAGCTAACCCTAACCCTAGCTTATATCTTGCTGAAGAGGGTTGTTTTTACCTGCTATTTCTTTTTTTGGACAGAATTAGTGAAAATATGATAACTTTCAAAAAAAAAAAAAAAAAACACAATAACTAACATAGTGTCACTTGCAGTTTAGCAATATTTGCTTGCTTAAAAACAAGGTAAAGCTTATAGGGCCAGTTTAGCTTCTTAACATTTCTTACACCTTAATATATGTACTGTACAATTGAAGCAGACTGGCTATGTTGCCTGGTAACACAACATAGAGTAAGTAAATAATATTTGCCTTAAGATTATAACAGAAGAATAAGCAGGTAAGAGAAACTGGCCATAAAACTAATAACTAAACCAAGTGGAAACAATGGATATGGGTCGTGGATAAGACACAGCTATGTAATTCGGTGGACAAACACATCATATTAGAGCCCTGCCCTAGACCGTTTGTTTCGTGACACATGAAACCAGCTAAGAAGAGAGATACCTGAACTACAGTAAAGCACGTAATATTGCACTCTATAAAATATCAGAACAGGAACGGGTGCAGGGTCGGAGAATTAGAATATCTGTTTCCAAATTGTTTACCGTGAAAGTTTTTCTCACCGTCTAAATTATACTGCTTTTTTTTTACATTTATATTGAGAAATGAACAGTTTTTGTTGTCCATAACACTCAGGAAGGTGCTGCTCTCATTTCTTGTTGTAGCTCATAGTCTCAGAACAGGCCTAGTTAATTGGTGACTATCCAGAACCCAGGTGCAGGGACCAGACAAACAGGCTAACCCAATCATCTGCTAGGTGCAGGTCTTCACTCAGATTTCACAATATTGAAACTGTGTCTTTTGAAAGACCCATTAGGTCTGTTTCAGTGATTAAATTTATATAGAGACCACAAATTCGGACCACACTGAATACACATCCAGCACCTCTGATCTGAGGACTGATAAATAGTAGATCTCTCTCATCTAAAATGCTAACTGTTAATGAAACTATTACAAATCAGGAGTTTAATATAATATGTTTGACAAAAACCTGGATTAAACAAAATAAGTATGTAGCATTAAATGAAGCTAGTCCTCCTTGATACAGCTACATACATCAGCCTTGGCTAACTGGTAGAGAAGGAGATGTTGCAGTTTAATGATAATTTGAAGATGAAAACACGACACAAATTGAACACATTTGACGTGTTCTATACTAACATAAACAAAGCCACAAATAATAATTCTGCTCAGTCAAATCTACTAATTATTATTTCCAGACCTCCAAGGCCATATTAGCAGATTGTCCTCTTAAACCTAGGATTTAAAAAAACTAAAAAAAGTGTGTATACTTTCTTCCCCACTCTCATTGCTCTTATTGATCAATTAGCCTTATGGACTAAGTAACTGGTTGCTTTATTTCCCAGGGAGCCCAAATGTTTACTGGGGACCAACTTCTGGTTGGAGATCTCATTGCATGGAGGCCCCATGGGATCTGCTTGAGATCCATGTGGAAATGGTTCCATTTTTAATGAAGACGGTTCTGTTTTTTGAGGACTTTTTTTTTTTTGATTGCAGGCGAACAATAGTTTGGGACTGGAATTTCCCACAGTTTTTTTTTTTTTTCAGGGAGTTGTTCATTTCCACAGTCGATCGTTGGCTCGCTCATCAGGGACAATCTAATAATTTTGATACATACATATTTCCTTACACATTTTATATTGATTTCTATAAATTTCATTTGATTCTGTGAAGGTAATTTGCGACAATGACCACTGCTAAAAAAGCGTGATACAAATAAAATTAACCTGTTTCAAATTGAGAGTAAAAAAGAGCAACTAAAAAGTGACAAAAACAATCCTTTAGTGCAAATTAACTGTGTAATGTAGTTTAACAAATGATGATCTAACTAGATGGGGGGAAAAAGGGTATAAGCTTTTCTTTGCAAACCTTCACTTAATAAGGCTACTCTTTCTGAGTGTACGCGAATGCCACTATGGATTTTCACTCTTAGTTTTAAATTACATTATATATATGGGTCAACTGGCATGCAAAGTCTTTGAAATAGCTGGCAGTCTAAAAAATTTCCTGCTGCCCCCAAGTCGACAAATGCCTCCAAGTGGGTCTCCTGAGCCCATTCCAGGAGACCCTGGCTGACAGGAAGAGCTCCGAATGATGGGGATTTACTCTACGGGTCACTACCGGGTCCCCTCTCGGTAATGACCCTGCCCGCTTCCCACTGCATAGGCTTTACCAGGTCCCCTTCAGGTTCGGGTGCTCTAGGTGGGGGCATGAACTCTGACAACCCCTGCACATAGGCGGCCATGAGAGCTGAAGAGTTACACCCTGCACTTGCACTTGGGTTAGGAACTTGATGGTGTAGTCTGCTACTGAATGGCTATCCTGGCTAAACAAAGGCATCTAAGGTTGTATTTTGAGAAAGGCAGCTTTGCCAAATTGCTGTGGCCCATTTCAGTGCTCGCCAAGGAGATCATAAAGGCGATATTTGCTCGCTCTGTGGGGAACTGGGAGGGTTGAATCTCAAAAAACAGAGAGCACTGCAATACAAAGGCATTGCACCACTCAGGTTCACCTGCATATGGCTGGGGAGGTGGTAGACACGTCTTTGCCAGCAGAAGGAGGAATTGTGCTACCGCTCCGAAGCCAGGAGTTGCCTCATGAATCGATGCCCTAAGGGATCTGTGTGTGTGCTGTGGGAGTGCTTGGTGCAAACTTTTTAGGAATGTTTTTACATTCAGAGATAATGTGGGTTTATTAATAAAACTAAATAAACTCAAACACAAATCTTCTGCTTCTCAAAGCAGGACTAATTCTTATGGAAATGGAAAAATGTTTGTTCAGTAGATAATGACTAGGTTGGAAATTACATTATATTGCTTTAGCATTGACATTTCTGAAGTAATGTGCAAATAGCAATTAAAAATGAAATACAGTATGTGCAAATATTGCAAAGAGCAGTGCAGGTAGGTATGGACAATTTTGAGATGGTTGTAGATCAGGGTGATTGTACATGTGTGTGTTTATCAGTTTCCCTTTCCCTCTTGGCTCTTGACGAAGGCGGTCGCATCTGCTCTCCCTCCCTTATCTCTCCCCGCTTGCTTCTCTTGTCTGTCTTGTGAATACTATTCAGAGACTCTCTTCGTCTTGCTCTTGAAAATAAAAAGGAATATGGATTTGATTAAGTGGTCTCTAAATGCAATTGACACGATCTTCTCGACGAGAAATGTGGGTTCTGGGGAACCTACTTGTCCTGCTGGGACGTTTGCTGCTGGATACACAATGGACGGCGCATTGTGTGCCTGGCCGCACTGTCTCTGGAGGATGTTGAAGATATCTACCTATTCGGAACTCTGATAACAGGGATTCTGCTGATTGGATTAGGTGGGATACTTGGATATCGGAAAATTTTAAAAGCAGTCAGTCTCAACCCCAAGAGACTGGCTGGCTGGGAAATAGTGGTGATGAGAGCTGTCAGTAATCAGATTGTGGTTCTGGACCGCAAATTGGATAACATCTTGGTGAGACTAGCAGCTATGCAACGTGATTTGGACTGACCTGGAGAGCAGTGATGGACATTAAATATCTGTGAAATTGGCGGATATTGATCGAAACCTGGAAAATATGATTTTCTATTTCGGCTGCCCCTTTTCTTTCCAGCTACTGCATTCAAGGCCGTCGTTGGAGACATAACTAACTCCCCGAAGACCAAGATAACGAGACGCTCTGGAATCCCTATTCCCCCCCCCTCCAAGGACACAAACTGACACGCACACACATAACAGCTACAGATAGACACTCTACCTTCCCCTTATCCAACGCCTTCGTGTGCTTATTCCCTTCAGTGTGGGTAGGCGGAATCGGGACCAGCGCTCCCTAGCTGCAGGGACTGGAGCTGTCTGCCTACATTGGACATTTCCTATCCCCTGTACCCTCATCGTTGCAATGTTTATGTCTTGTGATTACATGTTTTTTATGTGCTCGTTGCTGAGGTATTTTTCACCCCTGATCGCACACTGCCCTTTTCGAAGGGCAGTCTGGGAGGGGCTTTTTTACCCTCGCTATCCTATTGTATCTTATTCCCTATTTTCTATGATGGCGCCGGTTAGGTGGCTGCCGTCACGACTCTGTGGTCGCACAAATCATTTCACTGCATATTGTACTCTGTATGATTGTGTATGTGACAAATAAACTTGAAACTTGAAACAGTTTAGTTCTGATGTTATTTAGTTCATCTGAATGAATAGTGTTTGTGTGTATGTCTGTGTGTATATGTTTATCAGTCCAGTCCCTTTGTGTTGCTGAGACGGATGGCTTGTGGTTAAAAAATGTTACATAGTCTGGATGTGAGTGACCGAATGCTTCGGTACCTTTTTCCAGGTGGCAGGAGGGTGAAGAGTGAGTGTAAAGGGTGTGTCTGGTCAGCCACAATCCTGGTGGCTTTGCAGCGTGTGGTGTAAATGTCTGTGATAGGGGGGAGAGGGACCTTGGGAATCTTCTCAGCTGTCCTCACTATCCGCTGTCGGGTCTTGCAGTCTGATATGGCACAATTCCCAAACCAGACAGTGATGCAGCTGGTCAGGATGCTCTCGATTGTCCCTCTATAGAAGGTGGTGAGCATTTGTGGTGAAGGCTGGACCTTCCTCAGCCTTCTCAGGAAGGAAAGACATTGTTGGGCTTTCTTGTGCAGAGAGCTGGTGTTGAAGGACCAGGTGAGGTTCTCCTCCAGGTGGACACCCAGGAATTTTGTGCTCTTGACGATCTCCACAGAAGAGCCTTTGATGCTGAGCAGAGAGGGATTGCTCAGTGTCCTCCTGAAGTCAACAACCATCTCATTTGTCTTATCAACGTTCAGAGACAGGTTTGGTTGTCTTTACACCAGTCCATTAGCCTTTGCACTTCCTCTCTGTAAGTTTCCAATCTGCACTGCCGAAGGTCTTTTGGTCAGGCTCAGCTTCCCGATTAGGTGTTGGGGATGATTGTATTGAATGCTGAACTGAAATCTATGTACAGCATTCTGACGTAAGTGTCCTAAAAAATGTGTATGCTGTAATACTGGAACTGTTGTTGAACTGAGTTGGGCCAAATGTGGAACATTTTGTTTTTCTCATCATTTTGCTGGTTGAAAATGAATATTTTGAAGAACATTTTAATATACAATGCTCAAATTATTGATGTATTAATACAGACTACAGTAAAAGTTCTTCAAAGATGCTGTAATGTTGATGATAAGGATGACAAGAAAGATAATAAAGAACAGCTGAGCTACAGTAACCGAGCTGATGGTGAAAGTACACAGGTGAATGATGATGGGGAAGATGCAGAGCCGACACCTGATACAAAAGGGTGTAAGTCAATGGGTACTTTGTTTGTATGCATTTATTTTTTCATAAACCTTGCTGAGATAAAAGGTGTTTGTACTAGGTGTTTATTTCGTAGTTTATCATCATATTATTTTTTAGTTTTTGATCAGTTTATTATAAATAAAATAAATAAATTACTGAAAATATAAATGTGTTTTCTTATTATTGGTGATGATAAAAAGAGTCAAATTTTTCTTGCCATTACCTACTAAACCAATGTTGTGCCAACATTGCCATTATCTACTGAACCAACGTTGTGCCAACATTGGGCCAACCTTGCCATCATCTGCTAAACCAACAGTGTGTAAACTTTGAGCCAACCTATCTTTGGTGTGTCTATTGGTGTGTTTGAAATGTTAGTAGCGTGAACAGGGCTCATGCAAATATATTTTATAAAAGTATTTAAACTTCAGCAGGGTGTTCCTCCACTTGACGGAGCAAACATTAGGCAAATGTATGCTCGAAAAAGGAACCATGCAGGGCGTTGCCAAGCCCTGCAACAACAATCTGATTGGCACAACTACCCATGGGACAGACTGACTTTGCGGGGTCAAAACCCCCCAGGTCCGTCACTCGCTAGATCACTCGGTCACTCTTTCGCCACTCGTGCTTCTGTCCTTGCAGGCGCTCCTCACCGTTGTCATTTTACCGCTGTACCATTAAGCGACCAAGTCATCTTCTCTTCTAGAACTGTTAACGAAATTTTGTGCCAAAACTCCAAAGTCTTGCAGCAAAGAAACCCTCAGAAGAAGCAGCATTGAGTGTAGCTTTTGAAAGGGAACGTCTCGGGTTACTCTGCTGTGACCCTGTTCCCTGAAAAAGCGTGAACAAGATGCTGCGCTCCAATGCCACACTGCATGTGTGACTGGACATCCTTCAGACAAAATTGACCTGAGGGTGTTTCCAGTTCATGCCTATTTATAACTTCTAGGTGTACCTCATCGGTTGACGTCACCTGCCTGAGGTTATACATGCCAAAATATTTGGCGTGTTTGACACACACGTGCTTCACAACCGGTCACGAGGAATCGTTTCCCATAGCGCTGTCACGCAGCATTTAGTGTAGCTTTTAAAAGGGAACATCAGTGCTTTGACAATGTTAGCATGTGTGTGTGACAGAGAGAGAGGAGTGTGTTTTAGAGTGTTGTGTCATTATATTGTAGTACATACTTCAAATATACAGTAATGTTCTTGACTGTCAGCACCTGCAGTTGCTCCCAGCTGCAGAAGTGTAGTCTCTCTACAATCTTCTAAGTCCAATGGTAGTAATCTGCAGCATCTTCAGTCTGGACTCCACTGATAGTCAGACTGAAATCAGATCCAGATTCACTGCCATTGAAACGAGCTGAAACTCCTGAGTGGTGCAATTTGTAAGTTTAATCAATAGTTTAGGAGCTTTCTTCGGATTTCTGCTGATACCAGTGTAACCAGTTACAGTTTGAGTCCTTATACAATGCCTGACTGGTTCTACAGTTGATGGTGACTGTTTCTCCTGGAAGAGCAGATTTCACTGCAGGAGTCTAAGTTACTGTGGCTTGACCTCTATATGAACCATCCCCAGCACACATGCCAGCAAAGTCCGCGGCACCAGCAGCTGAAAAGATTCGCCAGCGCCACACGGCCGTTCCCATTGGCGGTAGAGTAAACCCCCCCGCAACGCTAGTCGGTTAAACTGCGAGTGGAGAGCTTTTTCTTCTGGTTCCAGGTGGGCAACGGCGGCATAATCCGGTCTCTGGCCCGCGTTAACCCAACCTAATACCCGCTGCAGCGCCGGGTCCTTCTCCTGTTCGACCATTAGCTGATCGCAGTCCATCTGTGGCACAGGCGAAACGACCACAGGCGATGGTTTAGGTGACGCAGTAACTCGGCTGCACAATGCAACCACGGGGGGGCGCAATCCAGTGTCTTCTTGTGCCAGTCCCAAGTCTGGATAAATGCAGAGGGTTGTGTCAGGAAGGGCATCCGACGTAAAACATTTGCCAAATCAACGATGCGAATCAAGAATATAATTCCCATACCGGATCGGTCGTGGCCCGGGTTAACAACGACCGCCACTGGTGCTGTTGACTTTCAGGGTGCTGGTGGAAATTGGGCTACTGTTGGTCGAAGAAGGAGAGGAGGAAGGCGTGTTCGAAAGCAGAGAGAGAAGAGGAAAGGCAAGAGTTTAGGAGTGATAGTAGGGACTTTGAATGTTGGGACTATGACAGGGAAGGGAAGAGAGTTAGTTGATATGATGCAGAGAAGAAAGGTGGATATACTGTGTGTACAGGAGACCAGGTGGAAAGGTAGCAAGGCTAGAAGCTTAGGATCAGGGTTCAAATTGTTTTACCATGGTGTGGATAGGAAAAGAAATGGAGTAGTAGTTATTCTAAAAGAGGAGTTTGTGAGGAATGTTCTAGAGGTGAAGAGAGTTTCAGATTGGGTGATGAGTCTGAAGCTGGAAATTGAAGGGATAATGTTCAATGTTGTTAGTGGTTATGCCCCACAGGTAGGATGTGAGTTAAATAAGAAGGAGAAATTCTGGAGTGAGTTAGATGAAGTGATGCAGAGCATCCCCAGAGGTGAAAGAGTGGTGATTGGTGCAGACTTCAATGGACGTGTTGGGGAAGGGAACAGAGGTGATGAAAATGTGATGGGCAGGTTTGGTCTTCAGGACAGGAATGTAGAAGGGCAGATGGTGGTGGACTTTGCAAAGAGGATGGAAATGGCAGTAGTAAATACTTTCTTCCAGAAGAGGCAGGAACATAGGGTGACATATAAGAGTGGAGGCAGAAGCACTCAGGTCGACTACATCTTGTGTCGACATTGTAACCTGTAAGAGATCAGTGACTGCAAAGTGTTGGTAGGGGAGAGTGTAGCCAGACAACACAGAATGGTGGTGTGTAAAATAACCCTGGTGGTGAGGAAGGCGAAGAGAACAAAGGCAGAGCAGAGGACAAAGTGGTGGAAGCTGAGAAAGGAAGAATGTTGTGAAGTCTTTAGGGAGGAGTTGAGACAGGCTATGGGTGGTCAGGAGGTGCTTTCAGTTGACTGGACAACTACAGCCAATGTGATCAGGGAGACAGGTAGAAGGGTACTTGGTTTATCATCAGGTAAGGGGAAAGTGGACAAGGAGACTTGGTGGTGGAATGAGGATGTCCAGGAGTGTATACAGGGAAAGAGGCTAGCTAAGAAGAAGTGGGACACTGAGAGGACTGAAGAGAGTAGACAGGAGTACAGGGAGATGCAGAGTAAGGTGAAGGTAGAGGTGGCAAATGCCAAACAAAGAGCATATGAGGACTTGTATGCTAGGCTAGACAGTAAGGAGGGAGAGGGGGATCTGTACAGGTTGGCAAGGCAGAGAGATAGAGATGGTAAGGATGTGCAGCAGGTTAGAGTGATTAAAGATAGAGATGGAAATTTACTGACAGACGCCAGGAGGGTGATGGGAAGATGGAAGGAGTACTTTAAGGAGTTGATGAATGAGGAAAACGAAAAAGAACAAAGAGTAGAAGAGGTGACTGTTGTGGAACAGGAAGTAGCAAATATTGGTAAAAGTGAGGTGAGAAGGGCGTTGAAGAGGATGAAGAGTGGAAAGGCTGTTGGTCCTGATGACATACCTGTGGAGGTATGGAAGTGCTTAGGAGAGGTGGCAGTAGAGTTTTTGACAAGTTAGTTTAACAAGATTTTGGAGAGTGAGAGGATTCCAGAGGAATGGAGGAGAAGTGTATTGGTGCCAATTTTTAAGAACAAGGGAGATGTGCAAAGCTGTGGCAATTATAGAGGTATAAAGCTAATGAGCCAGACAATGAAGCTGTGGGAAAGAGTAGTGGAAGCTAGGTTAAGGGCAGAAGTGAGCATTTGTGAGCAGCAATATGGTTTTATGCCTAGAAAGAGTACATCAGATGCAGTATTTGCTTTGAGGATGCTGGCGGAGAAGTATAGAGAAGGTAACAGGGAGTTGCATTGTGTCTTTTTAGATTTAGAGAAAGCGTATGACAGGGTGCCAAGAGAGGAGCTGTGGTATTGTATGAGGAAGTCTGGAGTGGCAGAGAAGTATGTTAGAGTGGTGCAGGACATGTATGAGAGCTGTAAGACAGTGGTAAGATGTGCTGTAGGTGTGACAGAAGAGTTCAAGGTGGAGGTGGGTCTGCATCAAGGATCGGCTCTAAGCCCCTTTTTGTTTGCTCTGGTGATGGACAGGATGACAGATGAGGTAAGACAGGAGTCCCCATGGACTATGATGTTTGCAGATGACATCGTGCTCTGTAGCGAGAGCAGGGAACAGGTGGAGGAAAATTTGAAGAGGTGGAGGTATGCTCTGGAAAGCAGAGGAATGAAGGTTAGCCGCAGCAAGACGGAATACATGTGTGTAAATGAGAGGGATCCAGGAGGATCAGTAAGCCTACAGGGAGCAGAGGTAAAGAAGGTGCAGGATTTTAAGTACTTAGGGTCAACGGTCCAGAGCAACGGAGAGTGTTCAAAGGAGGTGAAGAGGCGGGTACAGGCAGGGTGGAATGGGTGGAGAAAAGTGTCAGGTGTGTTGTGCGATAAAAGAGTATCAGCGAGAATGAAAGGAAAGGTGTACAGGACAGTGGTAAGACCAGCGATGCTCTACGGCTTAGAGACAGTGGCGCTGAAGAAAAGACAGGAGGCAGAGTTGGAGGTAGCAGAGCTAAAGATGTTGAGGTTCTCCTTGGGAGTGACAATGATGGATAGGATCAAGAATGAGTTCATCAGAGGGACAACCCACGTTAGATGTTTTGGAGATAAAGTCAGAGAGGCCAGATTGAGGTGGTTTGGGCATGTTCAGAGGAGAGATGGTGAATATATTGGTAGAAGGATGCTGAGGTTGGAACTGCCAGGCAGGAGGTCTAGAGGATGACCAAAGAGGAGATTTATGGATGCAGTGAGAGAGGACATGAAGTTAGTTGGTGTGAGAGAAGAGGATGCAGAGGATAGGGTTAGATGGAGGCAAATGATTCGCTGTGGCGACCCCTGAAAGGGAACAGCCGAAAGACAAAGAAGAAGTAACTCGGCTGCACGCCGGGCCGGACGGCCGATTACCGACGGGGGCTTCGGAAGACTGCGCAGGAAGAATGTTCTGATTCACGGGGGTCGGGGTGTGTTCGATGTCGTGACCACCCACACGCTCTTCAACCCGCTCACAGTGTCGACAACGCTCTTTGCTGCACGGCCGGCGGGATAACGCATCAGCGTTAGCATGCAATTTTCCTGCTCAGTGCTGAACGGTAAAGTTAAAGTCCTGCAACCGCTCGAGCCAACGCGCTAACTGCCCCTCAGGCTCTTTAAAACTGAGCAGCCACACCAGCGAAGCGTGATCGGTCCGCACCAAGAAGGATTGCCCGTATAAATACGGACTAAAATGCGTAAGGGCCGCGACGACCTCTAGCAGCTCGCGCCGCGTGACGCAGTAATTCTTCTCCGGCCCAGACAACGCGCGGCTGAAGTAAGCGACAGCACGCTCTTTGCCCTCGGAAACCTAAGACAGGACGGCCCCCAGCCCTACATCGCTCGCGTCCGTGTCGAGAATAAACGTACAAGCTATATCAGGATATTCGAGAACGGGCGACGTAACCAGAGCTTCCCGTAACCAAGTGAACGCACGCGCGTGCACCCTGTCCCAATGAAACGGCTGGTTCTTTCTCGTGAGCGCGTGCAGCGGGCTGGCAATCGTGGCAAAATCCCTCATGAACCGGCGATAGTACGACGCTAACCCGAGAAAGGTGCGTAGCTGCGACACATTTAACGGTTCAGGCCAATTCAGTACCGCAGCAATTTTGGCTGGATCGGTGGCAATCCCTTGAGCGCTAATCACGTGTCCCAGAAAGACAGTCTCTTGCCGCAACAACTGGCACTTTTTGGGTTTGAGCCGCAAATTCGCCCGCCGGATAGCTAGAAATACCTCCTAATAGGTTAGCTAGCGCGACCGCAAATTTCTTGCCGTGCACCAGTAAATCGTCTAAGTAGACGACACAACGGTTGCAAGGGATATCCGCCAATACTCTCTTCATCAATCGTTCAAACGTAGCTGGAGCGTTGCAGAGGCCGAACAGCCGGCGCTGAAATTGCCATAGCCCTTGCCCGATCGAGAACGCTTCCGGGGCGAGCTCTACTTGCCAGTACCCGCTACGCAAATCCAACGAGCTAAACCACGCCGAGCCCGCAACGTGTTCCAGCGCATCATCTATTCGCGGTAACGGAGAAGAATCTTTGCGCGTCGCCTCGTTTAACCGCCGGTAGTCCACACAAAACCGCCACGATTCGTCCTTTTTACGCACAAGTACAATGGGTGAAGACCACGGTCCGGATGCTGGCGTTATGACGCCCGAGTTGGCCATCTCCCGCAGCTTCTGCTCGGCTATAGCTCGTTTAGCTAACGGGAGGCGTCTCGGATGTAACCGAACAGGAGCGGCGTTACCCGTATCGATATTGTGCTGCACCAAATTGGTATGAGTGCACTCGCGCTCATCTACCGCGAAAATATCCGCGAACTCGTGCAAAAGGGACTTCACGGTGTCGGTCTGCGTCTGATTTAGCCCCACACTGCTACGCCGCATCAGCTCGGCCATTATTCTCGCTCGGTCGGCTACCGGATGTTTACATGGCGCGTCCACCGGAAGTTCCGCCTACCTGGTGCGTGCTACTAACCCGTCCGGCTGCGCTTTGGGCGCTAGCAACCTGGCTAAACCGAAATTACCACGCAGAGTCCCGTCCGCGAGATTCAGTACCGCACCCCACCTTTCCAAAATGTCTAACCCCAAGATACAATCATCCTCGATATCCGCCACAAAGAATGGGTGAGAAAGAATGATTGCACCTACTTGTAATCGCACTGTGCGACAGGCCCGTATCCTCAAATAACTCCGCGACACGGTGCGAATGTTCACGGCCGGGTCCGGCAGCACACAACCGCGCTCTCCTCGCTCAAACAATCCTCCGCGCAGCAGCGAAACTGTAAAGCCGGTGTCCACTAGCGCCCGTAGCGAAACGTTGTCCAGGCCACAGTTCACGTAGACGCCCGCGCGATTTCCTACACGTCCTGACCGGAAGTTGGGCCCGGCAGTTGGGGAAACAGAGACGGCTGTGGGAGGCGGCTTCCCCGCAGCTAGTTGTAACGGCTGCTGGGGTACGTTGTCCTCAGGCCTGCGAACATTGCAGCGGTAATCCGGCGATCCCTGGCGTCGTCGCGGAATCTCGGAAGCTATGTCGTGGCCTAGCCGCGACAGGTAGCCCTGTCCCCGGCTAGGTTCACCTATCGAGCGGCCCTGAGCCACGGGAGGTCGCTCGGCTCTTTCGCCGTGGCGTTCTGCCATGATGGTTTCGGTGCGCTCAGCCTCGCGCAGCGCCTCAGCCAGGGAAGCTGGTGCCGCTAACCGGATGTGCTCGCGAAGCCGCCACGGCCGGATTCCCCGCAGGAACGCACGGCGCGCTAGCTCCTCCTGCTGGGCGGGCCCGAACTCCGGGTAGCCGCTGCGCGCGAGAGACCTCAGGTCCATGGTGAACGCCCCTAGGGGCTCGGAGGCGCTCCGCACGCGGGTTGCCAGCTCCTCGCACGCGGCCTCCTTACAGTCACCTGCGCCGAAGCGGAGCGACTCCCGCAGCTTCGCCCAGTCCTTCCTCTCATCAGCCCGGAGGTCTTTCAACGACCGGAGCGCCTCGCCCTCTAGCGAGAGGGCCACCCGGACGGCTGTTTCCGCCGGGGACCAGCCCGCGAAGTCGGCGGCTAGCTTCACCTGGGCGATGAACGCGTGGGGCTCGACAGCACCATTGTAGGACGGCAGGTGCAGCTGCAGGTCGCCTCGCCGGCTGATGGCGCACGGAGCTGTAGCTTGCTCCGGGGTGCGCTCTAACTTGTTACTCTCCATCCCACTTCTGACACCAATTGTAGCGTTATTCACCGCTAAGAATGAACTTGGAGAGACGAGTCAGCTTCCTTGCTGCCCAATGCAAATGGCTGGGAGTAATTTAATCAGCAATGGCACGAAATAGCATACACGACACATTCAACATTAATAAAGACACACTTCTAACTCACACACACACCCTGGCCAAAGCCACTAACCCAAACACCTTTCCTCGACAGGGTGAACACCTAACAACCCCTCCCGCAAAGCATGATGGTTACTAGTGCAAAACCCCGCCCACGCCACACTATTTATGCTGAAAACATTATATTTTTTACAGTTAATATTAAATCCAACACAATTAAAGACTTGATTTCATTTATAATTAAATATATATATTTTGTCTTACATTTAAATAATTTATCTTTTGTTTCTTAGTCATTATTATAGTAGTAAAATTTACTTAAATATGTTAGGTGTCTCTTTCTTGCCATAATTTTTTAAAGTAAACCCTAGGTCAGATTTTTTTTTACAGTGTAGGCCTCTTATGTGCTATACTACAAGAAACGAGAGCAGCACTTTCCTGAATGGGATGGATACCATCTTGCTCTAACAGGTCAGCTTTGTCCTCAAGGCACTCCAATTATCTATAAAGCCCACACTGTTTTCTGAGCACCACCTGGTCATCCAGCGGTTTAGGACCATAACCTGCTGTAAGCTATGTCACCAGTTCGCATTGGGATGGAGCCATACTACTTCAAAGTACTTGCTGTAGTAGTGTGAATAAAATAAATACCTGTACAGATTAGTGGCCATTTTCTAGTGAAACAAATCAACCAACAGATGTTAAATTTAGTACTCACCATGACATATAAAATAGCGACAAAATTATACAGTTCTGAGCTGAACACGGACTTGAGCTCATATCTCTTTCCTGTGTTCAGTGCAGCTAAAAATTATGCAAAAAGACATAAAATTTGGTTTATTGTGTCGTATCACATCCATCAACTCAGCACCTGCAGTCGCTCCCAGCTGCAGCAGTGCAGTCTCTCTACAATCTGACTGAGGGATGTTTTTGTACGACTCTATAACACTGTGTAAACAGCCTGTTGCTACTGATATAATGGAAACTCTAAAAGTAGTAATCTGCTGCATCTTCAGTCTGGACTCCACTGATGGTCAGAGTGAAATCAGATCCAGATCCACTGCCACTGAAACGAGCTGGAAAACCTGACTGTAGCTGATTTACAAGTTTAATCAGGAGTTTAGGAGCTTCTCCAGGTTTCTGCTGATACCAGTTTAAGCGGTCACCAGATGAGTCTGTGTACACTGCCTGACTGGTTCTACAGTTGATGGTGACTGTTTCTCCTGGACGAGCAGATTTCACTGCAGGAGTCTGAGTTACTGTGACTTGACCTCTGCACTCTGTAAAAATATATATTATAATTCACCATGAAACTGAAACATTATAAAAATTATTAAAATGTGTATTTGTATGAAGAGATGATTGTAGAGATAAAATCTGAAGCAGTGTCTGACCTTGAGTCCAGAGGATCAGTGTCCAGATGAAGACGGGGATCAAAGTCATGGTAGCTGTGGGTGAAGTTGCTGTAGCAGCAGCTCTCAGTTATG
This sequence comes from Clarias gariepinus, assembly GCF_024256425.1. Lineage (NCBI taxonomy): Eukaryota > Metazoa > Chordata > Actinopteri > Siluriformes > Clariidae > Clarias > Clarias gariepinus. The sequence goes on from NC_071101.1 coordinate 11,110,773, forward strand.
AAGTGTTAAAGTCACAGCGCTATAAACACTCCCAGAGCACTGAAGCATGAGCTGCTAATGCAAAGTGGAACCTCTCTTTATGGAAACATCTTTACCACATTCCCCCAATCTTACTGTTATTGAGTTATTGTGTGAGTTTTGCTTCTGGGGTCAGATGGAGATTTTCTGTAAAATATGATGCATAAATAATGAATTAGAGAGAGAAGCATAAACTTTGCCATGCCAATATTTATAAGAAGTCATTTCTTCTTCTGTAGTGAAGTTTAGTAATTGATTTTAATTCATCCGGATTCAGACTGACTGCAGAGGAGATTTAGATGAGGTATAATGTGTTTCTGACTTTAGAGATGAATCTCATCACTAGTCCATCATTTGGTGTTATTTCTCCTTCAAGATTTAAGATTTAAGATTCTTTATTTGTCACATGCATAGTTATACAGGTACAACATGCAGTGAAAAGTATCCTCAACCGCTACCACATTGTGCAAATAACAAGAAAATCAAATTTAAACAGAATAATAATAATAATAATAATAATAATAATAATAATAATCATAATAATAATAATAATAAACTCTGATTTGCAAGAGTGTATATGCAACAACTCCTTCAGTCTTTTGCAGTGTGTACAGTACACTGTCCTTTAGTGTCAGAAGTTTTTACTGAAACATCACTGAGTTTAAACACCAAATGTTACACCATGTGTGTGTATGTGTGTGTGTGTGTGTGTGTGTGTGCGTGTGCGTGTGTGTGTGTATTCACTGTTTTGTAACAGAGGTTTTTGTACGACGGCTTCATGGGAATGTAACACTGTGGGTCACTTTTGGTGGCGGCTCCAAACTCATTATAAGAAGTAAGTGCCTTCCTTTTCTAGAAGCTCAGAGATTCATTAGTACTTTTTCACAATTTAATGGAATGTATAAATTTACTGTAAAATTATAATGTGACATTTATATAAAGGAAAGAAACATTTTATATAAATTAGAGAAATGTGATGTGAAGAGCAGAGCTGATTTCATGAAAACTCTGCTTTTGTCACATTTTGTAAAATTCAGTCTAAATCACTTAATCACTTTTTTAGACAAATTTAAAATAGTTTTTAGTAGATGAAATTTTGCGTTGTTTTGCTGTAATTTATTCATTGTACTAAAAATGTGTGTAAGAATAAATCATGAGCAATGTTGGTTTATTGATTATTTTTGATTGATGATAAGCCACAAAAAAGTTTATTAACATCATGTAAAAAAGATAAACATAGTTTACCGTTACTGGGAAGTGATGCTTATTCATACACAGTGTGTTTTGTTCAGAAGATGAAGATTGTTTAGCTGCAGTTTGGTTGGGTGACGTTATCAGAATTGTGCTTTGTTTTACAATGTGCAGATAAACTTCTACATCTGCTCCACATTAACGTTAATACACCTGTGTGTGTGTGTGTGTGTGTGTGTGTGTGTGCGTGTGTGTGTGTGTGTGCGTGTTTTCTCCAGCTGGTCCGGTGGTGAAGCCCTCCGTGTCTCTGCTCCCTCCCTCCTCTCTGCAGCTCTCTGAGGGATCGGCCTCACTGTTCTGCCTGCTCTCAGCCTATTCTCCACAGGGGGCGCTGCTGAGCTGGACCGTGGATGGTGCCGAGGTGAACGAGGGGATTGTGACCAGCACAGAAGAACAGAAGAACGGCTTCTACAGCCGCAGCAGCACCCTGACCCTCAGCAAAGAACGCTGGGAAGAGGCCGAGGTGTTCGGCTGTACCGTCTCCTACCATGACACGACTCAGATCACCTCGTTCCGAAAGAGTCGCTGTGACGCTCACTAGAAATCAAGTGTACACTTTAAAGCATGCTTAGTTGTCTAAAATGGTATCAGTGGTGTAGCTATGCTGAAATAAAGCTTTAATGTGGAAAGAACGTCTCCTTTTTCAGTTGTGAAGTGTCTTTGGCAGCGATTTGGAACAGCAGCTTTAACAGCAGGTCGAGTGCAGTGTGTGTGTTGTGCTTGAGTGAGTTTGTCTGAAGAACCATGAACATCTGCTGAAAGTGCTGATCTATTCTAAGAACCGTTCATGCAAATGTGTGTGTGTGTGTGTGTGTGTGTGTGTGTGTGTGTGTGTGTGTGTGTTTTTGATGGCTAATGTGCTACTAGGTAAGGAGGATCACACTCATTTTAAATTTTAAAATGAGTGTGATCCTTCAAAAAAAATCTTTCAAATCTGGTTGGATGGTGCCTAAAACTATCAATACTGTAAATTGTAATGCATTCCACTTAAATACAAGAAAATCAAAGATTCAAGACAAAAACTTTAGAAAATTTCTTATCATAATGAAGCATTTACTGCCTTTATTTAGGAAGTAATAAAGTCTTAATAGAGTTTGATCTTTCTCTCTAAATCGATGCACTCTGAATTCGATCGTAGGAAATTTCCTGAATGTAAATGTAATTAAAGGAGTCTTCCACTGTAATGTATGAGCAGAGCTGGTAATGCACTACACACACTAATCCCTACTTACCTCCTGCTGTGTTTTAAGACCACATGGCTCTCTCAGCCCACTTTGTAGCCTTTTATTTGAATTAGATTGTTTCATCGAGTTAAATCAGAATTTCCAGCAAACAGTGTAAATGACGGCTGTCTCTCAAATCTACTGATATCTGTTACTGAAGGTCTCCCTCTGATCTCTTTGGAACAGCAGAAAGAGGGACTTCCGGTTTGGCTGCAGACAAAAATGGCGGGTTAAGCACTTATCTTTCGCAAGTTAGCGTTATATTTACCCCTGTGTAATTATTTTTGATAAAAAATGTGATTTTCCTACATTGATATGACGGGGGAAAGAAAGGTAGAGCCAAAGGGATGCAAAGTACAGCGAATAACTATCCACACCACGTAGGGTTAGACGAGGAGGACGACATACGGGGAGAGGAGGACCGACAACGTGGAGGCGAATCAACATCGGGGCTTGAAAATATAAGCAAGCAGATCAGCGAACTGAAAGAAGATTTAAAAACATTCAAAGACGAAATTAAACATGATATGAGAGAAGAGTTACTTGAGTTCAAAAAGTTAACCAGCAACTATCAACAAACATGCTAGCCATGCAAAAACACAGTAAGAAAATCAACGAGATAGAGACGCGGCTCAATGACACTGAAACATGGAGTGCGGAGGCCAACATCACCCTTCAACAGGCTTTAAAAAATCAGCAAAAACTAGAAGACAGACTGAATGAGTCGAGGGCTCGACGAAACAACATCAGGATCCAAGGTGTACCAGAGAACGTTGAACAAGGCTTGGTGATGAAATTTGTCGAAAAGCTGCTTTGCTCCGAATTTTAACTTGGCAACGTGGACTTGCAAATACAATGTGCACACAGAGCCCCGGCGCCCAGACCGGGCCCAAATTCGCATCCAAGGTCCATTATAGTAAATTTCCAGCAGCACCAAGGAGATGGTTATCCAAAAAGTCTGGTGAAAGAAAATCATGATGGAAGAGAAACCGCTGTATTTCGACCATGACTATACAGCCACCGTTCTTCACCAGCGCAAGGTCGGATACGCATCTACTGGTAGGGCGGTGTGCAGGTGTACGGCAGTGCCTGGGAGGCAGCGCAGGAGCTGCGTCGGCGTGGATACAGTGTGGAGGTGCCCGAGAGAGCGGTAAGAGCCATTTATTGGATCGTCTCCAGCGGGCTACATCGTGGCAGCGAGTAGGATCAACCACAAGTGTGGACACTGCCAGAAGAGCTACAGAACGCCTACGGGAATTTGAACATGGACACAGCAGTGTTTAAAAATCTATGCTAAAGCGACCCTTTACATAAAAATCTTCGGTGTATGTGCGCTGGCTGGCGGGAAAATGAGGTTAGCTGTGCCATCGGTCACACGTCAGTGAATTGCGATACAGTCTGTAGCGAACTTATTGGGGAGGGGGCCTTTCCTGGAGAGAGGTATCCCCCCTCAGCTGAAAATTGGAGAACGCTCTTTAGACTTTGGAAGTCCTTATACTTCACTGTTATAATGCCCGTTCTAAGCAGTTCTTGGCTTTTTACTGTGTTACAGTTTATTTTATTTAAGGTTAGCTTGTGGAAACATAGTGGTATAAGAATGACTTGTCTGGATGATGTCACAGCCTACTGAGGTTAAGCTAATGTCCTTAAATGTGAACGGTTTGGGTAACCCAGTTAAAAGGTTAAAGGTAATGACCAAACTTAAAAAAGAGAAAGTGGATATTATTTTTATGCAAGAAACTCATCTTTCTCAACAAGAACATGAGAAATAGAAAGAAATACTTACTACAACTCATATGAGCATACGTATAGAAGGGGGATAGCTATTCTTGTCGCTAATGAAGTAAAATTTGAATCATATAAGGAAATAAAAGAAAAGGATGGAAGATATCTCATTGTTAAGGGTAAAATTGAAGAGGAGATAGTAACATTAGTAAATGTGTATGCTCCACCCGATACTAGTTAACTGTTCTTCAAATCACTAATGGATGTAATTGTACTGGAGGCAGAGGGTATCTGTATATGTGGTGGAGATTTCAATGTGGTATTAAACCATCATTTAGACACAACTAACAGCAAAAGAAATTTAAGAAAAATATCAAAATTGATTAACACAGCCTGGGACGATATAGGATACAGGGACGTCTGGAGACATATTAATCCATCTCTCAAAAACTACACTCACTACCCAGTTATGCCAAAAAGTGACTGTTATAGGGTGAGAGATTGTAGCATTGGAGTAGCTGATGTCTCTGACCACAGTGCTTTGCATCTGACAGTTCAAATAGAAGGAACGAAGAGACAGACAGGTTGGAGGCTGAATGTGGGTTTGTTAAATAACAAAGCAATTGTAGAACAGATAGAACTGAATATCAAAGAATATATGATGATAAACGATAATGGAGAGGTAGAACTGTCTATATTGTGGGATTCATTGAAGGCTGTGATGCGTGGGAACTTGATTGCACTATCAGCACAAAATAAAGAAAAAAAGAAAGGAGTATAATACCCTGACATCAGATTTATCAAGTGTGGAGCAACAACACAAAATCAACAGGAACCCAGATCTACTAACACGTATGCAGCAAATAAGGAAACAGATTAACGACTTGTTAGAACAAGGTGTTGAAAAGAAGGCTTGATTCTATAAGCAGACATACTACGAATCCGGCCCCAAAGAAGCCAAATTACTTGCCCAACGCGTACATAAACCGCAAGTTGAGAGTACCATTCATAGGATACGAGACCCACAAACAAATAATTTGATTTATCATTCACAGAAAATAGAGGATATTTTCCTAAATTACTATAAACAACTGTATACGGATACCTCTGATTCTAAAATAGAAGCGACAAGAAATGTTCTTAATGAACTGGATTTACCAAGTATAGGCAAAAAAAAAAAAAAAACGATTCAATTACAGCAGATTTCACACTAGAAGAAATAATTAACGTGATTGGGAGTTTAAAAGCGTCTAAAACACCAGGTAGTGACAGCTTTCCTGCCGAATGGTATAAAACTTTTAAAGAACAACTAGCCCCACTCCTGTTAAAAACATTTAACTGGATTAAAAGAGAATGTAAACTTCCACCTTTATGAAATGAGGCAACCATCTCAGTACTTCCAAAGGAGGGTAAGGATAGGGAATTTAGTTGCAGTTATAGGCCTATTTCAATTCTTAATGTAGATTATAAGATATATACAGCAATTATAGCAAAGAGACTAGAGACTATCCTTCCTGAATTAATAGACGAAGACCAGACTGGATTTATAAAAAGCCGTCAAACACATGATAATATTAGGAGGACGCTACATCTGATGGATAAAATAGAAAGGGAAAAGAACACAGCAGTATTACTAAGCCTTGACGCCGAAAAGGCCTTTGATTGGGTCAATTGGGAATTTCTTGATCAAACTTTGGATAGATTCGGCTTCAATAAACATTTTGTAAATATAATTAGATCTTTTTACCAACAGCCCAAATAAAAATTAATGGGTCATTATCTCCATCGTTTAGTTTACAAAGAGGAACTAGACAGGGTTGCTGCCTCAGTCCCACTTTATTTGCTGTTTATATTGAACCTCTGGCCCAGGCAATGCGTCAACATGAACAAATACAAGGCGTTACAATAGGACATAAAGATCATTTAATTAGTTCATTTGCGGATGTCTTGGTCTATTTAACAGATCCTGAGGCTTCTCTTCCCGCACTAATAGAAATCCTTGATGAATTTAACTTCTTTGCTGTTTACAAACTAAATATTGCGAAGACACAACTTTTGTCATTTAATTACAAACCTTCTGAGGAAATCAGATATAGATATAATTTAAGATGGGACATGGAAGAAAATTAAATATTATTATATTGGGGGTGATTATTACAAAAAATCTGAGTAGCTTGTATGGTGCAAACTATAATGTGATTAACCAGAACATTATAAGCGATGTGGAACGGTGGTCTACCTATCCATTAGATTTTGCCAGTAAGATCAACGTCATCAAAACAAACATATCATCTAGATTGCTATAGATATTTCAAGCCTTGCCAGTAGAGATACCTAGACAGCAGTTTACAATCTGGGACAAACTAATTTCCAGGTTTATTTGGAATGGAAAGAAGCCCAGAATAAGATACACAACACTCCAGTTGGCCAAGCATAAAGGAGGATTGGCCCTACCTAATCTCAATGATTACTTTTATGCAGCTCAGTTCCGTCCCCTTTTTCTTTGGTGTAACAACAATTATTTTGCTAGATAAAAGGAAATTGAGACATATATGGTGGGTTATCAGATTCAGTCAGTTCTTGGAGAAAATGAAATCCCCTCAGTAGTCAAAAGTCAATTGGATTCAATAACTTCTGGAGCAGTGAAGCTTTGGTTTGAATTTGCTAGACAATTTAAATTAAGCAAAGACCAAAAAGTACTTTGATGGATAGCCTTTGATACTCAATTTAAACCAGGCGAAAGTGATGCCACATTTAAAGAATTGGCAACAAAAGGCATTAGAGCAATATGTACAGTAGTGGAAAATGAGGAATTACTGACTTTTTGAAGAATTTTTTTTTCTTACTAATCGGGACTTATTTAGGTACATACAATTCAGAGATTACTTTAACAGAGAAATAAAAATGGAAACTTCACAAAAAATTAATCCAGTTGTGAAGTTTATGATGAATGCATACAAATCAAATAGTAAATGTGCAAAAATAATCTCCATGTTTTACGTAAGTATTATGGAAAGTAAGGCCAACTCAACATTATACCTTAAATCAAGGTAGGAAAAAGAATGAAATGTAGAAATTCTACCAGATGTATGGTTTGATATGTGTGAAGTTCAACATTCCTCCACAAGCTCGCAACAATGGAGGGTATTCAATTGGAAGAATTTAGTACGATTCTTTATTACACCTAAAATCAGCAGTAAATGTGGCTGCTTAGAAGCACACCACACACACATTTTTTGGAGATGTGAAAAACTGAAGCAATTTTGGAAAAATTTACATTTAACCCTAACAAAGGTACTTGGATATGAGATCCCATTTTTATGCATCGTCTTGTACTTGGGTTATATTTCGCTGGTTACACTTCAGGAGGACCGATACCTGGTAAAAATACTTCTTACAGCAGCAAAGAAAAGCATAATTAGAAGCTGGTATAAGCCTGATTCACCTAAACAGCAACAATGGCCTGAGGTAATTCAGGAAAGGACGTTGGAACATATGACTGGTGTGATACGCTTGAAGGCGGACATGTATGCCAAAAGATGGCAAAAATGGAATCTTTACTTTGACAAATCATAGGGGCACTGGCTCTTAGACTGTACTAGCCAAAGTTTTAGGCATATATGTCAACTGTGCCTAATCTTTTATACCCAATTGTCTTTCCTTTTTGTATGCACCATGTTTTTACTTTTTCTACAGTATTCTCACCACAGGCTCTGTTCTTATTTTTTTATTTTTTTTTTTTTGTTTATTTTTTTTTTTATCTTATTTGCTTGTAATTGAAATGGCATGTCATATCTGACTGAAATTAGTCTTTTCTGCTATTTGGAAAAATGCATTTGAATGTAACAGTTAGGACATACTAAAAATGCAATAAAAATTAAAGTGGAAAAAGAACAGAAGAAAGAGTTTGAACTGATATTTAATCTTTATTTAGTTCTGGTCATGTAGTGATGAGTCTGTTAGCATCATTAAGCCCAGAGATCATGACTTAACTACTCAGCATATACGTACAGGAATGCTGTGTATAACTTTCATCCAATTTTGAATGTGTTAATGCAGCAAAAAAACTACCAAATGCAGTAATCTATATCTTCTCTTACAAATTTAACAGAATAGCAGCAAAGTGTATCAGGATGACAAAAAAACAAGACACAGGTGAGACAAACTGATAATAAAACTTTTATAAAGACAAGACAAGAAAAAAGTGGTCAGAGGTCACGTATAAAACAGGGCCATCAGCTGGAGAAATCAGATCACATTAAAACAACACCTTAATGCTACGTGATTCCTGACTCAATAAACCATCAAACAGGAGCGAGACCTGAACCGCAGCACAAGAAGTAGTATTGCACTGTCTCTTAAGCATATTTACATCTACAGCACTGGGCACATCCCCTTATCCAGAGTGACTTACAGACGTACATGTGCTTTGGTGGTCTACAATAAAACACATCCTCATAAACTAATAAAATATTATGAGGCTAAATTCCTGTTAGAGAGGAGTTAATATTAGTGCAGAAAGAAAACAATAGCACAAGATGAAGTTTTTTATTAGTGTTTATTTAAGCGCTTGGTGACTGAATAAAGTTCTTTGTTTGAAGCCTGATAGTGCTGCAGATGTTCAGTTTTTTAGAGGATGTTTATTCCATCACCTGTGGGCCAGGACAATAAAAAAAAATGTGATGAGATATCATAAGAGAGGCGGCATGGTGGTGTAGTGGTTAGCACTGCCGCTTTGCACATCCAGGGTCCAGGTTTAAGTTTGCATGTTCTCTCAGTGCTTGGTGGGTTTCCTCCGCATACTCTGGTTTCTTCCCACAGTACAAAGACTTGCAGATTATGCTAATTAGTGTTCCCAAAATTGCATTTAGTGTGTGAATGAGTCTGTGTATCCTGCACTGTACTGTCCAGTGTGTACCCTGCCTTGTGCCCTAAGTCATCTTCACTGGAACTGCGATCCTGGAAGTCCTCTGCACCCTGAAGTCAGGATAAGGCAGTATGGACGATATGTGAGGGAGTGAGTGAGAATCAGGAGAGAAAGTTAGCTAGTTTTGTAAAACTACTGAACGTTTGATTGTCCTGCCAGATATTGTTACACAACAGTTCTCCCAACAATCACAAAATACATCATAGTAATGCATATCTAGTAATATACAGCAACTCAGACTTCTTGTAATTTAGTTCATGGCTGACGAGCTGCGAAAACAGTGGGGAGTCAGGAGGACTGGAGACTTGACTAAAGGGGGTTACACAATAAAAAGAAAGAAAATGAGATCTCAGAACTAAGAACAATGATTTATGGGTAATAATTTAAATTAGATTAGAATGAAATGTTAAGATGAGACAGTAGAAGATCTGTATGAGATATCTGTCTGAAATGCAGAGAAAGCAGGAAAATACCACAGAATATATGGTGTCACATAATACTATGAAGTAAAGCAGAGCTCAGTCTTATCAGGAAGGGGAGAGACGGAACGTCTCGGGTTACTTTGCTGTAACCCTGTTCCCTGAAAAGGCGGGAACGAGATGCTGCGTGAAAACGCTACGGGAAACATCTTGTTGCTGGTTGTGAAGCATGTGTGTATCAAACACGCCAAATTTTGGCTTATACAACCTCGGTCGGGTGACGTCATCTGATGAGACGCACCTGCAGGTTATAAATAGGAGTGAACCGGAAACATTCCTCAGATTGATTTGTCTGAACGGACGTCCGGTCACGTAGGCAGTGCGGCATTGGGACGCAGCATCTCGTTCCCGCCTTTTCAGGGAACAGGGTTACAGCAAAGTAACCCGAGACGTTCCCTTTCAAAGGCTACACTCGATGCTGCGTGAAAACGCTATGGGAACGAGAATACCAACGCCGCCACACTGCAAGTGTCTGGACCCCAAGGTTGTGTAGCGTGTGCGCACAAGGCCGAGAAGGTCTCAGAACTATATCTGAGAAGCTGACGCGAGGACCTGTGAGCCCGGAGTGGCATGAACATCCAGATTATAAAATCTAACAAATGTGTGCGGAAAGGACCACGCCGCCGCGTCACACACTTGCTGCAGGGGAATACCTACTGCTAGTTCAGTAGATGAGGCGATCCCCCTGGTTAAATGAGCCCTGGTTCCTAGAGGCGAAGTGAGCCCACGCGCCTCATAGGAGAGGGCAATAGCATCTCTCACCCAGTGTAGTGGCGGCCGCCCCCCCCCGGTTGCGGCCCCAAAACATGTAAAAGCTGCTCTGACTTATGCCACTGGCTGATGCGGTGGACGTAAATCTGAAGAGCACGTACTGGACACAGTAAGTCTCTCCTGCTCCGAAGCTGTAAAAGGCGGAGGACAGAAGGCTTCAAAAACAACAGGGTGCATGTTGAGAATGGAACTTTCGGAAGATAGTTCAGTGAGGATGCAAAATGGCCCTGACCAGCCCAGGGGCAAAGTCTAGGCAGGATGGGAAGATTGACAGATCTCCAATCCTCTCAGAGAGGTAACGGCCCTTAGAAAAACCATCTTAAAGTTCAGAAACCTGAGGCACTGACTCTAGTGGTTCAAAAAAGGGTGTCAATTGGCTCTTCAAGCACGATAAATAAAACCCACAAAAGGGACCGTGTCACAGTAACCCCACCAATCAGGACGTGGCAGGCTAAAATAGCAGTTATGTACGTCCTGAAGGTACTAGGGCACAAGCCCGAGGACAACTTTTCCTGCAGAGACTCCAGCACTGAAACATTTCGGCAGTGGACTGGGTCTACCTACTTTGTCATGCACCAACTTTCAAATACATTCCATTTAAGGGCATAAGCTCTTCTAGGGGAGGGAGCCCTAGCACTTAGAATAGTCTTAATTACGCTGGCTGAAAGACCAGCTTGACTTAGTTGGTCCCGTTGTGGCAGGCTAAAATAGCAGTTACGTACATCTCTAGGGTACTAGGGCACAAGCCCGAGGACAATTTTTCCTGCAGAGACTCCGGCACTGAAACATTTCAGCAGTGGACTGGGTCTACCTGCTTCGTCATGCACCAACTTTCAAATACATTCCATTTGAGGGCATAAGCTCTTCTAGGGGAGGGAGCCCTAACACTTAGGATAGTCTTAATTACGCTGGCTGAAAGACCAGCTTGACTTAGTTGGTCCCGTTCAGGGACTGAACGTGAAGGTTCCAAAACCCGGGCCGGGGATGAAATATCGTCCCCTGCGCCTGAGACAGAAGATCCCACCTCATTGGAATCACCCATGGTGAGCCGTTGAAGAGGGATACTAGAACCACACTCTGGTCGGCCAACAGGGCGCTATCAATAAGAGGCGCAAACACTGTTGATGGACCCTCGCCAAGACTCCCGGGAGCAGAGCTATCGGGAAAATACGCATAAAGGCGTAACCAGGGCCATGTACGGGCCACGGCGTCCAGACCCGGGGTAGCTGGAAGAGTCAGAGAGTAGTAAAGGGGACATTTGCTGATCTTGCGAGGCAAAGTGGTCCACCTCTTCTACCTGAAATCTCTCCCAGATTGACTGACTATTTTTGGGGTGGGGTTTCCATTCCCTGTGTGTCAGAGATTGACTGGACAGAACAACTGCTCCCACATTCATATGCCCTGGAATGTAATTCGCCCTGAGGGACAGAAACCTGGTGCGCTAGCTATTTAGCGGCGCGAGCACAGTCCGCCCTGGCAATTAATATATGAGACTGCCATAGTGTTGTCCACCCGCACTAGGACATGGTAGCCTCTCAACTGCTGGAGGAAGTGCTTTAGGGCCAGAAATAGAGCCATCATTTCGGGGCAATTGATGTGCCGCGCGAGAAGATGGCCTCTCCAGCTCCCTTGGGCTGGATGGTCATCAAAGACCGCACCCCAGCCCATGAGGGAAGCGTCTGTCGTTAGCATCTGCGACGACAAGACGAACTTAGAGTGGGACCCAAAGTCAGAAACCGGGGTCTGAACCACATAGGAAGGGTACGAAGCACCTGGCGCGTAACCTTTATTGGGGATTGGCCCTAGAGTGAAATCCCCAGGTTCTTAGCCACAACTAAAATGCTCTCATGTGCAGAAGGCCCAAAGGTGTCACCATGGATACAGCTGCCATAAGAGCTAAAATCTATGAAAGTGATGGTCACTTTCCGGTCTAGCTTGATTTCCTTGAGGGTGTTGAGAATGGATTCGACACGAGCGGGAGACAGCTGTGCCCGCTTACGATCGAATCCCATGTGACACCCAATATGTTGTCCTCTGAACAGGAAAGAGCACGCTTTTCATGGCGTTGGGTCTCAATCCTAAGAAACAAACATGAGCTAGGATGACATGCTGATGTCAAAGTGCTAGCTACAGTACTGAGACTGGGCCAGCCAGTCGTCTATGTAATTCAAATACGGATGCCCTGGAGTCGTAAGCGCCAGAACTACATCCATGCATTTCATATATGTGCAGGTGAAAGAGCTAGACCAAATGGAAGGACCCAATACTGGTAAGCTTTGCCCCCGAAAGCGACCTTAGGAACCTCCTGTGTTGTGGCAATATTTCATATATATATATATAAGTAAGCGTCCTTCAATCGATTGTCCAGAATCAATCGCTTGGTAGGATTTGAGAGCACTCACTTTGACAGTCAACATTTTGAAGCTGTATTTATTTATTTTAGATAGCGGAACAGCCCGCGACTGTAGTAGCCTGACTCACTGTCTGGTAGGGGAACATGTTCCATGGCCCCATTCCCCAGCAACTTCTGTCAGCAGATGCGCACTTTCCGGTTTCACGGAAGTGGAGACCACGCCGTTGAAACACGGAGGGTAATGTGAGAACTGCATCCTGTAGTTTCTCTCTACAGTGCTTAGTACCCAAGAAGATATGCTTGGCAGTAGTTTCCACGCTGCCAGTTTCTCTGAAAAGGGCAAAAGTCTCGGTGGCTTGGTTAAACATGGCAGGAAAAAAACGAAGAGCTAACACTTTATTGGAGACTGGTGTTGCCCGAAACACCAGTGGTGGCGGAGCAAAAAACACCGACCTCCTGGGGTGCCAGGGAGAACACTTCATTCTCGAAAGGAATCCTGCGTGCCTCTCCCCATTGGGGGGCCACCCCCATGGTCCTGGGCACATGAACCTCAGGGCTTCTTTGTGAAGAAGACAATATGCCAGTCTGAGCTCTTTTGAGGCGGATTGTGAAGCGCAGGCACGACGCACCCCAATCTTTACGAGGGGGTGCCCGGCTCAAAAACACTCTCCTTGTGTGTTTCACGCCTTGCAAGCGTCAGACCCGGTCGAGACTGGGTTAACGACATCGCCAAACAGGCCGGAAGGACCTGCAAAACCGTCATGGTGTGCAATGGAGCACCAACCAGACCTGCTGCCTAAAAAGCTTTTCCCTCCAGGGAAGATAAAAGTCTACACAGCTTGAAAGGAAGTATTAGCTTTTTAGGGAGGATGATGTCCCAGGAGAGATAACCTGGAAGCGTCTCTTCTATCTGGGCGTCATCATATAGCCCTGCGCTTCCACCTCAACTATATTTAAACAAATAAATAAAGTAGATGGCAGGAAAACACAGGATAGATACAGCTTACTCCATGAAAGGGTTAACTCATATGGAGATTGCTAAGAAAAAGGGAGAGAGCGTTGTTGAGGCTCCGCCCCCCGGCCACCCGACAGAACCTGCCGTCTAATGTTTTTTTTTTTTTTTTTGGGTGCTATTTCCATCTCCGCGGAGCGAGAGAGAATGTTTATCCTTGCCCATTCACAAGAAGCGCAGCGCGCGCTTGCGAGCGGACAGAGGGATTTCCCGATCCAACGAGGAAGTGAGAGATAGGAGTTTTAAATTCGTCTCTCACAGCTCTGCTGGATACACGCGTTTTAAGCCCCAGAAATGCGCCGCGGCCCGGTGCTTCTCAAGGAATGCGGGGCGCGCGCGAGCACTTTATTTGAAGCAGTAAAGTGTAGAGATCGCCCTCCGATATGTATTTATCAGACACAGAGGGATATCTCAATTAAAACTCTGCCATATCGGTGAGTTAAACACTTTCTTATTTTGCTGGTTTAAACACACACGCATACACAACAAGGTCAGTGAAGACAAAAGATCGGAGGAATGTTTCCGGTTCACTCTAATTTATAACCTGCAGGTGCGTCTCATCAGATGATGTCACCCGACCGAGGTTATATAAGCCAAAATTGGCGTGTTTGATACACACATGCTTCACAACCGGCAACATGACAAGATGTTTCCCGTAGCGTTTGAAAGGGAACACTAGTTTTATTCCCAAATGTTAAGAGAGAATCTGTGAGGACAGGAGGAGTTACACCAGTGACTGAGGAAGAATCCAGAGCAGGGCTGAAGCGTGTCCTGAAAAGGACAAGAAAAACACAACTAAAGCTGAGAGCAGATTATTAATGTTGACTGATATCAGGTCAGCATCTGAGACTGTAATATGGGTAGGATGAGTGATAGAGACTGAACAAAACAGAAGATTATCCACCAAACAGTTTCAGTCATGAGAAAAAGGAGCAGAAACATTTATGAATCGATAGAAGTATTAATTGTACAGTAGTGGCCATGGGGTGGACTGAGTGCAGTATTATGATTATTGAGAGATTTCTGATGTGATTTAGTGTGGTGTGGTTCCTCTCCTCCACAGAGTGTCATTGTGTCGTATCACATCCTCCAACTCAGCACCTGCAGTCGCTCCCAGCTGCAGCAGTGCAGTCTCTCTACAATCTGACTGAGGGAGGTTTTTGTACGACTCTATAACACTGTGTGAACACATCTTTACTACTGATGTAATGGTTACTCTGACAGTAGTAATCTGCTGCATCTTCAGTCTGGACTCCACTGATGGTCAGAGTGAAATCAGATCCAGATCCACTGCCACTGAAACGAGCTGGAAAACCTGACTGTAGCTGATTTGCAAATTTAATCAGGAGTTTAGGAGCTTCTCCAGGTTTCTGCTGATACCAGTGTAAGAAGTCACCATTAGAGTTCTTGTACACGGCCTGACTGGTTCTACAGGTGATGGTGACTGTTTCTCCTGGACGAGCAGATTTCACTGCAGGAGTCTGAGTTACTGTGACTTGACCTCTGCATTCTGTAAAAATATATATTATAATTCACCATGAAACTGAAACATTATAAAAATTATTAAAATGTGTATTTTTATAAAGAGATGATTGTAGAGATAAAATCTAAAGCAGTGTCTGACCTTGAGTCCAGAGGATCAGTGTCCAGATGAAGACGGGGATCAAAGTCATGGTAGCTGTGGGTGAAGTTGCTGTAGCAGCAGCTCTCAGTCATGAAGTGTTAAAGTCACAGCGCTATAAACACTCCCAGAGCACTGAAGCATGTGCTGCTAATGCAAAGTGGAACCTCTCTTTATGGAAATGTGTGTGTGTGTGTGTGTGTGTGTGTGTGTGTGTGTGTGTGTGGTCACTGTAGTGTAACAGAAGTTTTTGTACGACGGTTTCAATAGAATGTATCACTGTGGAACACTTTCGGTGGAGGAACCAAACTCATCATTGGTAAGTCACTTTTACTTCTTTTAGGAGTCTAAAAGTAAAGAAAAATAACTTCCGCTCATCATTTACATAAGTAAAATAAAACATTTTGTGTCTAGTTATCAGTAATTTATTTATAAGTAATTCTTTACTGTAAAATAGTAAAATAATAAATGAGTGAATAATGAAAATATAATTAATACTCTGTGTGTTGGTGAGTTTATACCTGGTCACTGGTTGATATCTGAAGTTTAGTGTAAATTGTTCTAAAGTCTCTGTGCTGATGTAAAATACAGACGAATGCTGCTGTGTGTTTGTGTTAAACAATGAACATTTGTGTAATCAGATCCATTTACTACTATCACACAGGGAGCACTTTATATTACACATCAGTAAGAAGTGTTTAACACAGAATAAAGCTGATCAAAGTCTGAGTCGCTCCACAATATAACCAGTAACTAGTAAATGTTCTCCTGCTGAGTAGTTCTACTGAACTGCAGTCATG
This sequence comes from Clarias gariepinus, assembly GCF_024256425.1. Lineage (NCBI taxonomy): Eukaryota > Metazoa > Chordata > Actinopteri > Siluriformes > Clariidae > Clarias > Clarias gariepinus. The sequence continues at coordinate 11,126,953 of NC_071101.1, forward strand.
TGAATAAGCAGTAATGAGTAAATGTTGTGTAAGTGTGTGTAAATGTGTGTTTATTGTGTGTTTGTCTTCTCCAGCCGGTCCCACGGTGAAGCCCTCCGTGTCTCTGCTCCCTCCCTCCTCTCTGCAGCTGTCTGAGGGATCCGCCTCGCTGCTCTGCCTGCTGTCTGCCTACTCTCCACAGGGGGCGCTGGTGAGCTGGAGAGTGGACGGCTCAGAGGTAAAGGACCGGGTTCTGACCAGCGCAGAAGAACAGAAGAAGGACGGTTACACACGCAGCAGCACCCTGACCCTCAGCAAAGCAGTCTGGGAAAAGGGGGAGGAGTTTGTCTGTACAGTCTCCCATGCTGGTGTCAATCATCCGGTCACGTTCACAAAGAGCCAGTGTGAAGACTAACAGCTCCAAGATAGAATTTAACACTGAGCTGCTTACACATCCATCTACAATAGAGTTTCAGTTCTACACAATGCTGACATTTCTGTCTTTACTCTCTTCACTGTCCTGTTGCTCTTCCTGTAGTTTTGCTCTGCTGAAATAAAGCTTCATTTTGGACATTGTGTCTTGTTTTATTCCAGGTAATAGTCATTATCAGTGTGATGAGAGAGTGTGTTTAGCTGTAGATTCAGTGCTGTGTGTTGTGCTTCAATGAGTTTGGCTGAAGAAACTTGAACATCTGGTGAAAGTGCTGCTCTATTCTGGGAGAAAGAGGATCACTCAGCCGTCTTCATGTGAATCTCACTTCCTCTACACTGCTCTCTGATTTACTGCTTAACACTGACTCTGTGTGTTTAGCTGGGTGTGGAGCAGGAAGCTGCTTTCATCTCTTTCTTTACTGCAGGGTTTATGCTTGAGTGAACTGACAGGTAAAGACTTATTTTATATTAATAAGATGGAGGAGTTCAGATCCTCATCCATTCCTACAAGGTAGGAGTGTAGGATGAATGAATCAGTGCATAACAGGACACACTTATGAAGCTGGTCACACCCTTCAGATTGAATTTAGAAAATATAGTGACATTTCCACATGGATGTGGTGAGGAAGGACATGCAGGAGGTTGGAGTAAAAAGTAAGATGTGGTAGACAGAGTCAGATGGAGACAAATGGTCTGCTGTGGCGACCCCTAGTGGGAGCAGCTGAAAGAAAAATAAGAGACTGTCTGAAGTAGTCTTAGATCATCTCATCTCATCTCATCTCATTAAAGTGTTTTATTAATAATGTATGTACGTTGCTGTGCTACCACATTAAACATACATTTACATCAACTACTGCACAGAGATTTTTTAGTAATCTGCCAGAGTTATCAGCTATGACTGGATCACTGTCTGACCCTAGAGAACTCGTTTAGGTGACTGAATACTTAGAGTAAACATTATATTATACTTTAAATAATGTAGCTCCATTTAAAAGAAAAATAATTATAGAGAATAAACTTGCTCCCGCATAAAAACTGTTCAGAAGAAACTGCAATAGAGTGGAATTAGGGAGAGTCGTTAAGATGAAAGGACCAGAGAGAGTAAGGGGGGTTTTAAGGGAGGCTTTCCTGGTGGACCAGCATGAACAATATGAGACAGCCGGTCCCACGGTGAAGCCCTCCGTGTCTCTACACCTGTGTGAGGGATCGGCCTCACTGCTCTGCCTGCTGTCTGCCTACTCTCCACAGGGGGCGCTGGTGAGCTGGACAGTAGATGGCTCAGAGGTGAAGGACGGGATTCTGACCAGCGCAGAAGAACAGAAGAAGGACGGTTACATGCAGCAGCACCCTCACCCTCACGTCTCCCATGACGGCGTCAATCATCCAGTCACGTTCAGAAAGAGCCAGTGTGAAGCCTAACAGCTCCAAGATAGAATTTAACACTGAGCTGCTTACACATGCTTACACTGTCACATCTATTGTAGAGTCCACATACAGTAGAGTTTGGGTAGAGTGGGGGTGAGGAGAGTGTCTGGAAGGCTGTTAGTTTTTAAAAGACTGTTTTTTAATTTTTTTTTACTTATTTATTTTTGTTAGTAAAAGTTATAAGCAAAAAAAGTTAAAGGTTTAGAATGAGAGAGAGTGAGTGGGGCATCATGGCCTCTGAGGCTGGTCAAGAGACACTGTCTCTCTGACATGGAATTACTGTTGGTGTGTGGTGGAGGACGGAGTACAGGTGGAGGAGGTGCTGCTAGCGAGAGAAGGTCAGGTGTGAGAACATCTACTCTGCCTCCCGGATGAATAAAGTGGTGGTGGTGTTTTCAACCAAGACAAACCACGCGAGTACACTGACAAAGTGTACTCCTCTTACAAATATATGTAAGAGGATCGGTGGTTCAAGTTACCCCTCTGTCTACCCCCACGACACGAGTGGTAATATCAAATCTGCGCCCATTTATTAGGGACGAGGCAATTGCAAAGGAGCTCACCCACTTCAATATATTTATTGTTTAGTGGAAGTTACAAAAAACAATGTGAATATGTAAATAACACCAGACTCATGAAAAGAAATGAAAACATGTAAATAAGTTGAAAATTTTTTCTTTAGTAAAGTATCTTAAAATCTCTCTCTCTCTCTCTCTTTGTTAAGCTACATGTACGACCGCCTAAGTTGCCAGTGATCCACAACTTCTTTCTCTGTCCCTACTGTATAGTGAGATGGTAAGAAGGTTGAGATGATAAATCTCAGGATATACAGTAGGAGTTGAAAGAGGAGTCAGGAGGACTGCAGGCTCGCTTAAAGTGGGTTACACTTAAAAAAAGAGGAAATATTAGTTTAAAAAATAAAATGCTAAGATGAGACAGTATAAGATCTGAATGAGAGAAAGGACAGAAGGTAAGTAAATAACACAGTGACACTGAATAATCTGGAATGGGGTCTGTACCAGAAGGTGGAGTGAAGGAACACCAGCCCTTTCTCCAGCTGGTCCGGTGGTGAAGCCCTCCGTTTCTCTGCTCCCTCCCACCTCTCTGCAGCTCTCTGAGGGATTGGCCTCACTGTTCTGCCTGCTCTCAGCCTGTTCTCCACAGGGGGCGCTGCTGAGCTGGACGGTGGATGGTGCCGAGGTGAACAAGGAGGTTGTGACCAGCACAGAGGAACAGAAGAACGGCTTCTACAGCCGCAGCAGCACCCTGACCCTCAGCAAAGAACGCTGAGAAGAGGCCAAGGTGTTCGGCTGTACCGTCTCCTACCACGACACGACTCAGATCACCTCATTCCGAAAGAGTCGCTGTGACGCTCACTAGAAATCAAGTGTACACTTTAAAGCATGCTTAGTGGTCTAAAATGGTGTCAGTGGTATAAAAGCTTTAATGTGGTAAGCATGTCTCCTTTTTCAGTTGTGTGTGTATGTGTGTGTGTGTGTGTATCACTGAGTATAATTGATGGCTAAATGTAAACGTAATTAAAGGAGTCTTCCACTGTAATGTATGAGCAGAGCAGGTAATGCACTACACACACTAATCCATACTCACCTCCTGCTGTGTATTAAGAACACATGACTGTCTCTCAGCCCACTTTGTAACCTTTTATTCACATACTGTACATGTATTAATTTCTTTTATCGAGTTAATGCAGAATTTTCCAGCAAACAGTGTAAATGTCAGCTGTCTCTCGAATCTCCTGATATCTGTTACTGAAGGTCTCCCTCCCCTCTCTTTAGAACAGAAGAAAGAGCTCGAACTGATATTTAATTTTTATTTAGTTCTGGTCATGTAGTGATGAGTCAGTTAGCTTCATCAAGCCCAGAGATAACAGACTGCTCTGAGTTAATCATGACTTAACTACGCATCATATACATACAGAAATGCTGTGTATAACTTTTGAATGTGTTGATGATGCAAAATATCTACCAAATGCAGTAATCTATATTTTATCTTACAAGTGCATCAGGATAACAAAAGAACAAGACCCAGGTGAGACAAACTTATAATAAAACTTCTATAAAGACAGGACAAGAAAAAAGTGATCAGAAGTCATGTATAAAACAGAATCAAAAATTCTGTCTTTTGCAAAGTGAAAGTGAGTTGCAGGTGCAGCTTTTTGATCAAAAGGCTGATAAACGCGTGCACAGATATGAGCAGATTTATCGCTAAAACTACAGACATGAAATTAAACAAACAAAAATATATGCTACTCGCTGAATACAACGCGACACCACGCAAAATCCCCAGGTTTTGACTGCGCTTTGTCTATCCATAAGTAGTTGTACACTAAAAAATGCTGGGTTTCTGTCAACACGTCGTTTGGTTGTTTATGCTGGGTCAGAATTCTGTGTTATTTCGGGTACTTTAATCACACTGAGTTGCTTTTGCTATGAATACCAATAATAGTGCTGTATGATTAAACTCAATGCAAAAAACGGAAAAAGAAATGTCTCAGTTTCCTCCCTTTTGTTTCGGTGTTTATGCAGTAAAACCATGGGTGAACACGATGATTTATGAAAATTAATTTAAACCCAAATATATTATGTGTGTGTGTGTGTGTCTGTGTGGCATTTTAATTCGAATCCATACTTAGTGCTTGGTGCATGGGCGTCAACTCGCACGTTCTGTTATATAGCATTGTCATTCATATTGCCGTTGTTTTAGAGCCCTTTACTAAAGCATTGCTAGTTAGTTAGTAAGTAAGCAAGAAATAAAAGATAAATTAATAAAAATAGCTTTAAATGGTACTTCAGCATAGTAAAAGTACCCTAGCATGCATTTTAAATATATATATATATATATATATATATATATATATATATATATATATATATACGTCCTCTGACTTTTAACTGTTTTTACTTTTAGTAAACTTAATGTGTAAATATTTGTATGAACACTAAAAGAGTCAACACCATAAGACATAAACTAAAAATGTTTCAAAATGTGTCCCTGAATGAAGGGAGGCTTAAAATCAAAAGTACCAGTCAGTATCTGGTGTGGCCACCAGCTGCTTGAAGTACTGCAGTGCATCTCCTCCTCATGGACTGCCTATTGCGGACAGTCTGAGCACTGATGGAGGGATTGTGTGTTCCTGGTGTGACTCGGGCAGTTGTTGTGGCCATCCTGTACCTGTAACGCAGCTGTGATATTCAATTCAATTCAATTCCTCATGCCTTCCTGCAGCATGCCTAATGCACGTTCACGCAGATGAGCAGGGACCCTGGGCATCTTTCTTTGGGTGTTTTTCACAGTCGGTAGACAAGTCTCTTTAGTGTCCTGCGTTTTTAGAACTGTGACCTTAAATGCCTACTTTCTGTAAGCTGTTAAGGTCTTAACGACCATTCCACAGGTGCATGTTAGTTAATTGATTATGGTTAATTGAACATGCATGGAAAACATTGTTTAAACCATTTACAGTGAAGATCTGTAAAGTTATTTGGATTTTTACAACATTATTGTTGAAATACACAGTCCTGAAAAAGGGACGTCTTCTTTTTTTGCTGAGTATATATATATATATATATATATATATATATATATATATACAGTATATACAGTGGCTTGCAAAAGTATTCGGCCCCCTTGAACTTTTCCACATTTTGTCACATTACAGCCACAAACATGAATCACGAAATGGAATTCCACGTGAAAGACCAATACAAAGTGGTGTACACTTGAGAAGTGGAACGAAAATCATACATGATTCCAAACATTTTTTACAAATAAATAACTGCAAAGTGGGGTGTGCGTAATTATTCAGCCTCCTGAGTCAATACTTTGTAGAACCACCTTTTGCTACAATTACAGCTGCCAGTCTTTTAGGGTATGTCTCTACCAGCTTTGCACATCTAGAGACTGAAATCCTTGCCCATTCTTCTTTGCAAAACAACTCTAGCTCAGTCAGATTAGATGGACAGCGTTTGTGAACAGCAGTTTTCAGATCTTGCCACAGATTCTTGATTAGATTTAGATGTGGACTTTGACTGGGCCATTCTAACACATGGATATGTTTTGCTTTAAACCATACCATCGTTGCCCTGGCTTTATGTTTTGGGTCGTTGTCCTGCTGGAAGGTGAACCTCCACCCCAGTCTCAAGTCTTTTGCAGACTCTAGGAGGTTTTCTTCCAAGATTTCCCTGTATTTGGCTCCATCCATCTTTCCATCAACTTCACTGTCCCTGCTGAAGAGAAGTACCCCCTGAGCATGATGCTGCCACCACCATATTTGACAGTGGGGATGGTGTGTTCAGAGTGATGTGCAGTGTTAGTTTTCCGCCACACATAGCGTTTTGCATTTTGGTCAAAAAGTTCCATTTTGTTCTCATCTGACCAGAGCACCTTCTTCCACATGTTTGCTGTGTCCCCCACATGGCTTGTGGCAAACTGCAAATGGGACTTCTTATGGTTTTCTGTTAACAATGGCTTTCTTCTTGCCACTCTTCCATAAAGGCCAACTTTGTGCAGTGCACGACTAATAGTTGTCCTATGGACAGATTCCCCCACCTGAGCTGTAGATCTCTGCAGCTCGTCCACAGTCACCATGGGCCTCTTGGCTGCATTTCTGATCAGCGCACTCCTTGTTCGGCCTGTAAGTTTAGGTGGACAACCTTGTCTTGGTAGGTTTACAGTTGTGCCATACTCCTTACATTTCTGAATGATCACTTGAACAGTGCTCCGTTGGATGTTCAAGGCTTTGGAAATCTTTTTGTAGCCTAAGCCTGCTTTAAATTTCTCAATAACTTTATCCCTGACCTGTTTGGTGTGTTCTTTGGACTTCATGGTGTTGTTGCTCCCAATATTCTCTTAGACAACCTCTGAGGCCATCACAGAGCAGCTGTGATGACATTAAATTACACACAGGTGCACTCTATTTAGTCATTAGCACTCATCAGGTAATGTCTATGGGCAACTGACTGCACTCAGACCAAAGGGGGCTGATTAATTACGCACACCCCACTTTGCAGTTATTTATTTGTATAAAATGTTTGGAATCATGTATGATTTTCGTTCCACTTCTCAAGTGTACACTTTAATTTCAATTTCAATTTTATTTGTATAGCGCTTTTAGCAATTTTCATTTCCGCAAAGCAGCTTTACACAGTCAAAAAAATTATTTAAGTTTGTATGAAATGTGAATTTGTATGAATCAAAATGGTCAGTTTGTCCCTGGTGAGCAAGCCGAGGGCAACAGTGGCAAGGAAAAACTCCCTGAGATGGTAATAGGAAGAAACCTTGAGAGGAACCAGACTCAACAGGGAACCCATCCTCATTTGGGTGAAACAGAAAGCAGTAAATGATTTGCATTTATACAGTGTGTAGGGTGGGAGGCAGTTCAGCTATAATAGCTGATGTTAATTTATGTTAATATGGAGTCCAGGTAGTTATTGAAGACCCAGGTAGACTTGTAAGAAGTTACACCACTTTGTATTGGTCTTTCACGTGGAATTTCAATAAAATTGATTCATGTTTGTGGTTGTAATGTGACAAAATGTGGAACAGTTCAAGGGGGCCGAATACTTTTGCAAGCCACTGTATATATATATATATATATATATATATATATATATATTGTAGCGTTTTTACGCCGGAAGGAATGCTGGAGAGACGAGTGAGCTTATTTGCTACCCAATGCAATGGCTGGGAGTACTTTATTAAGCACACAGCATTTAAGGCATGAGCAGCACCTTCACTCAGGAGCCTACATCCAATTCAGCACTAGCTTGAACTGGAGCACATTTCACACGTCACACCACTCACGCACAACAGGGCCGAAGCCACTAACCCAAACACCTTTCCCCAACATGGTGAACACACACCGACATCCCCGCAAGGCATGCTGGTCGTCAGCCGCCGCCCCGCCCACGCCACACTGCCCCCACCCGAGCTGTGACCGTCCCTGGTCACCATGACGAACTCCTTTTCGGAGGCGTGGAGGCGGTCGGCGCTGGCGGTGGGAACGCCGGAGTCCTTTGGCAGGTGAGGGGTGAACGCGAATGTAGTCCTGAGGCGGTCCGGCCTCCATAGTTCGATGGTTCCCCGGCGTGCGGCTGTGGAGGCGCAAGACGGTCCCGGTGGGGCAAAACTCGTGCCCGCCCTGCCAACCGCACCCGGTAGATGACATCGGAGAGCCGAGCTGGCTGTGAGTGTCCACGCCCATTCGCCCCATAGGTGCCCCCACCCAAAAGTCTTGCTGCGGTGCCCGCGAGCGCTGGGCGGGGCCCTTCTGCCTGGCGATGAGCGGTTCACAGTTCCACAACCCGTGGGAAACAGTGGAGCCGGTGTCCACGAGCGCCCGCAGTAAGACGCCGTCCGGCACACAGTCGATGTAAAGCCCCGAGGGGCTCCCCAACCGTCCACCCGGCGCTAGCTTAGCGGCTGCTGGTGTACGCTGTCCCTCAGGCCTGAGAACGTTGAAGCGGTAGTCCGGCTGTCCCTCAGGCCTGAGAACGTTGCAGCAGTAGTCCGGCGGTCCCTGGCCTCGGCGTCGTCGCGGAATCTCGGAAGCGGTGTCGAGGCCTAGCCGCGACGGGTAGCCCTGTCCCCGGCTAGGTTCACCTACCGAGCGCCACTGAGCTGCGGGCGGTCGCTCGGCTCTTTCGCCGTGATGTGCCGCTGATATGGGCTCAGGGTGCTCGACCTCGCGCAGCGCCTCCTTACGGTCACCCGCGCCGTCGCCTCGCCGCGAAACGTCGGAGAGCTGCTCGTTGCCTAGCCGCGACGGGTAGCCCTGTCCCCGGCTAGGTTCACGAACCGAGCGCCACTGAGCTGCGGGCGGTCGCTCGGCTCTTTCGCCGCGATGTGCCGCCGATATGGGCTCAGCGCGCTCGGCCTCGCGCAGCGGCAGGTCGCTTTGCCGGCTAGCGGCGCACGGAGCTGTATCTTGCTCCGGCGCTTGCGCAGCGCCAGCCTCCGCCCTGAGATCCAGCGCCGGGATTTTCTGCTTCCCGCTCCGCGTTGGTGGACGTGGTGTGCTCGCGCTAGCTCCGCCAGGAAAGCGCTTCTTCAGCGCGAGTAGTCGCTCCGCTACTCGGCGGCCCGCTTGGATTTTTAGAAGGTCCTCCTTTGTGCGCTCGAACCCGTTATTCTCCATCCCACTTCTGACACCAATGTAGCGTTTTTACGCCGGAAGGAATGCTGGAGAGACGAGTGAGCTTATTTGCTACCCAATGCAATGGCTGGGAGTACTTTATTAAGCACACAGCATTTAAGGCATGAGCAGCACCTTCACTCAGGAGCCTACATCCAATTCAGCACTAGCTTGAACTGGAGCACATTTCACACGTCACACCACTCACGCACAACAGGGCCGAAGCCACTAACCCAAACACCTTTCCCCAACATGGTGAACACACACCGACATCCCCGCAAGGCATGCTGGTCGTCAGCCGCCGCCCCGCCCACGCCACAATATATATATATATATCTGTGCATAACACTTTTATTTATCAGACTATTCAGCATAATACGACTGTCCATACAGTAAATAAAAAGAAAAGTATCTAATCTAAATACAATTAAGGCAGAGACCTCCGCTCTGTCCTGTTAATTCATCTAACCCCCCCCCCACAGTATTTGCCAACAGCGCACACAGTTTGATAAATTCACACCAGTGGTGGCTGCTCTATGATTACAAGGGAAGCTCTGCTTCCTCTACTATGTCAAAAAATAAATGCTGATATATGCAATGTCATATTTATATTGGTTTTAATGGAAGTGCACTAGAACGCGTTCAACTTAGAATCAGGTATTTATTGTAGATTGTTTATGCGATTTACTTTTTATACATTTCCGTGCAGCTCTGCACGTTAAGCCCTCCTAAAGCCCAGCTTCACTCGAGCTCTATGGGCAAGCACAAAGGAGCTTTTTTTGCTGCAGAAAAGCGAGACAGTTGCACTCTGTATTGTTTGCTGGTGATATAAACCATTTCTGTTTGTACAAATTATTCTATAAATAATAAAAAAAACATATTATAGCGTTCTTGACTTTGCTCCTTGTTTCAGCATTGTAAAGTTAGTTTGTTCATATAATTAAAGTAGCTCGTGGAAAGGAAAACTAGCCAGCTAGCAAGCTGTGCATAATGGCAGACACAGACGGTGCTAATATTGTTGACCTGCTTTTGGCAAAACCATTTAGTATTCTCTCTTTTAAGGAGAGACTCAGAATTAAACGGCAGGGCAGACCATTGCCCAAGATTGATCTGGTGCAAAAATCAGGAAAAAATAACAGGTCTTTTAAGCTTTCCTGGTATGACAAGGTAAACTGGCTGACTGGAAGTGCTGTGACAAAGAAAATGTACTGTTGGCCATGCCTCTTGACTAAACCTTTTCAGGGAATGGGATGTGTTTGGTCAAACGTGGGTTTTGGGGATCTGGGTAACTTTGACAGGGCATACAAAAGGCATGAAAAGTGCAAAGAACATGTGAGTTCATGTGCAAGGTTAAGTTGTCTGGGCAGGGTCAGGTTTGAACATGCAGTCAATGAAGGTCTTCGCATTCAGGTGGCAAAACATAATGAAACAGTAAAAAAAAAAAAAACAGGGCCTTCCTAAACTGTCTAATTGATGTGACTTCCTTGCTTGACCGTCAGGAGCTGGCATTCAGGGGGCATGATCAGAGTAGTGAATCAGCAAATAAGGGGACTCATAGACCTGCCACAGCTATAGATGAACTTAAAACAGCTGAGTTCCCTAATGTGTTCGCAGCCTGCTATAACTCTAGGCAAAGGGGGGTAGCAATTTTATTACATAGAAATGTTACATTTACAGTACTCAACACAGTTATAGACCCAGAGGGTAGATATCTAATCATTAAATTATCTATATTTAATAAAAAGTTATGTATTGCCAGTATATATGGTCCAAATGTTGATGACCCCTCCTTTTTCCACACTTTTTTTACTGCACTTTCTGAACATCTAGACTGTGCACTGATTCTTGGTGGAGACCTCAACTTTGGACTAAATAAAGAAAGGGACAGGCTCAGCACAGCTGGAACTCAGCGTAATTGGGAATCCACTAATATAGTTAAACAGTACATGAGCGACTACGGACTTTGCGATGCATGGCGATCTCTTCACCCCAACTGTAGAGAATATACTTTTTTTTCAAAAGTTCATCACAGTCACTCTCGTCTGGATTATTTTTTAGTCAGCAGCTCACTGCTGGGTGACATTTCAGACACAGAAATACACACCATAGCTGTCAGCGACCATGCTCCTGTATCTTTAACTTTAAAAAACAAGAAGGACACTCCACCAAGTAAAAACTGGAGATTTAATACATCATTGCTTAAAGATGAAGATTTTATTAATTATTTTAAGAAAGAATGGGCTTTATATCTAGACTATAACGACCAGCCTGGAACTTCAGCATCTGTTCTCTGGGAAGCAGGCAAAGCTGTGATGAGAGGTAGAATAATCTCATTCTCATCACATAAAAAGAAAAGAGAAAATAAACATATTCAGGAATTAGAAGAAACAATCAAATCTCTAGAAGAAGCTTATGTATCCTCTCAGGAGAAGGAAATATTGAAGAAAATATGTAAAGCAAAACTAGAATTAAATGAAATTATTGATAAAAATACTCAGTTCTTAGCACAAAGACTCCGCTGGCAAAACTTTGAATATGGTAACAAATCTGGTAAATTCCTAGCTAACCAGTTAAAAATAAATAAAGAAAAAACAACTATATATGCTGTTAAAAACTCAACTGGAGACACAGTATATGACCCTGAAAGAATAAACAATACTTTCAGGGACTTTTATGAATCTCTTTATTCACCACAGATGAACCCGTCTAAAGAAGAAGTTGACCAGTTTCTTGATCATATAACTTCTCCCGAAATTATCGGACAACCAAGCGATGGCATTGGATTCTCCACTGACATCAGATGAACTCCAGGAAGCCTTGAACAGTATGCCCAATAAAAAGGCTTCAGGTCCAGACGGCTTCCCAGCGGAATTCTATAAAGAATTTTGGACAATTCTGGCACCAACATTCAACAGAATGTTGCAGGAATCTAAGGAAAATGGTAGACTCCCGCCAAATATGAATTCTGCTAACATTAGTCTCTTACTAAAACCAGGCAAAGATCCGGTACTGCCTAACAGCTACCGTCCAATATCACTTATTAATGTTGACATAAAAATAATCTGCAAAACGCTCTCAAAAAGAATAGAGAAGGTAACCCCTCTCATAATCCATCCAGACCAAACTGGTTTCATAAAAGGAAGGCACTCCTCAACAAATACGCGCAGATTACTTAACCTGATAGACTATTCATGTAATAAAAACCTTCAAATTACAATATTGTCTCTAGATGCAGAAAAGGCTTTTGATAGGGTTAATTGGAATTTTTTATTTGCAACTTTACACAAATTTGGTTTTGGAAACTCCTTCATAAACTGGTTAAAAATATTATATAATTCTCCAACAGCATGTGTCAGGACAAATGACCAAACATCCTCCAGCTTCCATCTTAAGAGGGGCACCAGGCAGGGATGCCCTCTCTCCCCTTCACTTTTTGCAATTTTTATTGAACCACTAGCAGCAGCTATTAGACAGACTATAGCGATTAAAGGCATTAAATGCAAGAATATAGAACATAAAATTAGTCTTTACGCAGATGATGTGTTACTTTTTCTCCAACATTCACAAACCACTCTCTCTGAGGTAATTACATTAATAAACTCTTTTTCAAGAATCTCAGATTATTCAATAAACTGGTTAAAATCTACTGTTCTTCCGATTAACTGCTCCTTTCAGTCCTCCTCCTCCACTCCACTACAATCTGGAAATATTAAGTATTTAGGTATTAATGTCTCACCTAGGCTCGCAGATTTAACAAAATTAAACCACATCCCACTCTCAAAGACGATAGAAGATGATCTAACCAGATGGAAGTCTCTACCCATATCACTCATGGGAAGGGTAGCTTCAATAAAAATGATGGTTTTGCCAAGAATTAATTACCTATTTGCAATGATCCCAAGCAAACCGTCATCTGACTGGTTTAGATCTCTAGACTCCTCCATCTCTAAATTCCTTTGGAAAGGTAAACCCCCGCGTATTAGCTTAAAAACACTACAAAAGGCCAAGGACAAAGGAGGTCTAGATCTGCCGAACTTTCACCACTATTTCTTAGCCAACAGGCTTCAACATTTATCAGGGTGGTTAAAACACACCCTCTTAGATGAGGCTTGGCTAGATGTAGAACAGGCACTATGCAATAATATAGAGATTTCAGATCTACCATTCATTAGCTCAAACATCAAACGACATGTTTGCTTCAAAAGTATCAGTATCAGCTCCTCTCTGACAGCATGGTGGGAGTTTCTTAAAATGACTGAGTCTTCACTAATCCCATGCAAACGCACTCCCATATGGAACAACCCTGACATAGTACAAAACAATAATATGATAAACTTCAGGGACTGGGGTGGTAAAGGTATTAAATACTTGGAACATATATTCGAAGGGACAGATTTTATTCCTTTTGATATATTGGTCAATCAATATGGGATGAACAAGAACAGATTTTTAGAATATCAACAAGTTAAATCTATAATAAAAAAGAAATTTAATTCCGATCGTATCAAATTACAAATACCACCAAGAGTGGCAGAATTCCTTAACCTCAGGACCCCCAAATTATTATCTAAAATATACAGGACACTATCCAAAATAGATGAATCAGTATCGATTCCTATTGCAAAATGGGAGGCAGATTTATCAGTCAGCTGGGACCACAATTTCTGGTCTCAGATATGTTTAAAACCTTTTAAACTAATTAGAAATCCCAGTTTACAATTAATACAATACAAAATTCTGCATAGAGTGCACTACACAGGTCATCGGATGTTCCGGATGGGTCTTACAGCTTCTAACAACTGCTCACACTGCCAAAACAACACACCTGACAATTACATACATGCTCTAGGGTTCTGTCCACCTGTTCAGAAATTCTGGTATGAGATTTGTGAAGACTTATCAAAGTGTCTTAAATGTTCCATTCTAGCCTCTCCTTCAGTTTGCTTGTTAGGTGACCTAGAGGGTGTCACTACAGAGGTCAACACAACCCACATGGCTTTCACCGCCTTATGCATTGCTAAGAAAACTGTCCTCATGAACTGGAAAAATAGAAATAATCTTAATATCAACCAATATAGAGATCGTTTGTTAGACTATATTAGTCTTGACACGGCGTCTGCTGCCACATTAGATCAATCTCTCTGGGCTCCTTTGATCGGCTCCATTACCTAGTGTGGCTGGGGGCCGCAGTTCTGTCCGGTTTTGGTCCCGGTTGCTGATGCGGCGGGGGGGGCATGCTGGCCTGGGGCGTCTGGGCGTTCTCGGGGGGTGGGTTTCTTGGGGGGTCCGGCGCTGGGGCTGCGGTCCTGGCCTGGAGGGGGCGTGGGTGGCTCCTGGGTGGTGGTTTTTCCCACCCTACCGTCCGCAACGCGGCGCTGCTGGGGAGGCCCGTGTCGGCGGACGTAGGTTGCCGGCCTGGCGGCCGCACCGCTCCAGGTTAGGTCCGGGGGGGGGTTTGGGGTCCTGGGGGCGCTCTACCTCTGGGCTGGGGTTCCGGCTGGGCCTGGGGGGCCTGGGTCCTGGCTGGTGTGCTGCCGGGATGTGGCTTGGTGCTTGCCCTGGTGCCCGGCCCTGGGCGGGGACCTTCGACGCATCAGTGGAGCTGGGGGGCCTCTTCAGCTGGTGAGTGTGTTTCTACCATCTCTTTGCAGGGGGGGGTCCATTACAGGAGGAGGACGGGCCTAACTTGGGTGTCTATTGTTCTATGTAGTCTGGGAGTCGACTGAATGTGGGGGTGGGAGTATTTTTATTTATTTATTAATTTTTTTTTTCCTTCTTCTTCCCCTCTGTTGTGGGGCCTGGTGGGCTGCCCCGGGCTCTGCGGTGGCCGGTGGGGCCGCTGCCATGGGCACTGGTTTGGATGGGCCTGGGCCCCCGGCCCTGGGCGTGTTTTTTTTTTTTTTTTTTTTTTTTTGGGCAACGGGGGTGCCTATGGGGGTCAGTAGGGGAGCTGGTCCCAAGGGGGGGGTACTTGCCCCCTCCGATTATTTTCTCCCCATCCCCGATGCTTCCCTCTTCCCGCTCCATCACAACACCATACAGGTAGGGCTTTGGGGTGCGGGGGTGTTGCTGGGATGCAGGGGAGGTTTTTCTTCCCTGTCTCCTTGTGACCACCTGCATCTCAATTTTATATCACATCTTAGACACTCTAATTACTTACTGTCATGTTACACATACATATAGGGCCTTGGGGGTGGGCACACTGAATGGCGTCCAGAGGGCGGGCTGTTTAATCAGCCTTACCTCTGGTGCCAGTGCCCACTTCCCAATTTTAAGTGGCATGTAGACATTTAGGGTTATTGGGAGGGGCAGAGCTGACACGAGCTGCCGGAGGATGGTCAGTGTTTTGCCCCTCCCTTGTTTTAAAGCACTTTAGAACAACACACACCAACACTACATTAGAGCGGGAGGAGCGAAGCGGGGGTCTTCCTTTTTTCCACACCCCCGTTCTCTATCCGCGGTCCAGGGCCGGGGGCTGAGAGGAGGAGCTGGCCGTTCGGTCGGGGTCTGGGCTGGTGGTCCTTTCCGCTGCTGCGGGGACCAGGGGGGGTCTTTCTGTCCCCACGATGGAGGGAAGTGGGTATATGGGGAATGTGAGTGTGTATACTGTCTATTTTTGTGTGTCTACATGTGTGAGTGTGTGAATATTTGTTTGTGTGTATGAGGGTGGGAATGTATGTTTGTGTATGTGTGTGCCTGGCTGTCTACGTTTAGGTGTCAGGTCAGGTCCTAGACTCCACCTCTCTCAACATCCCAGGCCCCCCCTGCTTTGCCACCACACACAGCTGTGGGGTGCTCCCAGCCGCTGGTGGGTTGTTGGTTTCTGGCTCCGGGGCGGGGCGCTCGGGTGAGCGCTGGCTCACCTGCGGCGGTCGCTGGGCGGAGTCTGGCTCTCCTGGCTTGGCTGGGCACCGGCTGGTGGTTGGGGGGGGCTCTGGGATCTCTGGACCCAGGGACCGGACTGCCTCGGAGTGGACGACCACCGGCGGAGCCTGCGGTCCTGTCACCACGGCCCCCTGGGGCATCTACACTGGGGCTGCTAGATGACCCCCCTCTGGGCTCTTCGCTGCCCCTTTCGGGGTGGGGGGGCTGTCCCTGCGGTGGTTCTCCTGAGACTCCTGTGCTCTGGGGGGCCTCTGGATGTCTGGGACCCGTGTCTCCGCCGTATCTGCTCCATGCCTCGCGGGACGGGACTGTGGTCCCCCACACACACTATTAAACATTTACATGGACGAGCCCTATGAACACAAGCGCGCTCACACACACAGGTGTGCACACAAACGATCACACTGGTGTACAAACAGGTGCTCACACACACACTGTCTTTGCTGTTGCTTTAAAACAAAATGTTTATTTCAAAATATTTTATTAATCAACAGGTTTTGGGATTTGTGGTTTGCCGCGAGTCGTGCAGGTGTTGGTTGTGGCTGCGGTTTCTCTGCTGTTGTGTCTTCTGTTGTTTTTTTTCTCTTTTTCTTCGGCAGGTGCGGAAGCAAATTTTGATTGTATTCTCTCCCCCCTCCCACCCCCCCCTCCCTTTTTTTTTTTTTTCTTCTATTTTCCCTTTTTTTTTTTTTTCCCCTCAATTGTTTGTGTTTATTTATTTTTATTTACTTTTTTTTTTTCTTTTCTTTTTACTCTCTTCTCTTTTTTTGGTCCCCCGGTCTTGTCTGTTATAATATGGGAAAAAAAAAAAAAAAAAAAATGGCTGTGAATGATGATAGAACAGCTACACATACACTCTATGTGTTATCTGTGATACTGACAGGCCGGAAAAAAAAAAAAAAAAAGCAAATAAGGGGAATTACAGGGAATTTACAGAAACATTAGCTAAATATGACTCTGTTTTGGCCACACAATTTCAGTCATTAGCTGTGTTTTCTGGGATGTCTCACTCAATCCAAAATGACTTAATCTCTGCTCTCGCAGCCACTGTTTCTGATCATATAAAAGGTGAAATTCAGACTGCTACTTTTTTTTGCATGGCAGATGGATGAAGCAACTGACATATCTTGCCATGCCCAACTATCTGTCATTGTTAGATATGTGGATAGTGCAGGTAAAATTCAAGAGTGCTTCATTGGATTTTTAGATGGGTCAGGGGGTCGAGATGCTCAGGCTGTGTTTGAAGTTTTAAACGAGAACATGCAGGGCTACAGTTTTAGAGAAAAACTTGTGGCACAAACCTACGATGGGGCTGCTGTCTTTGCTTCATCTCTCAATGGCCTACAGGCCAAAGTTAAAGTAATAGCCCCTAGTGCAGTGTTTGTGCATTGCTATGCACACAGACTGAACCTGGTGTTGTCCCAGGGTGCTAAATGCTTGCCTGAGTCAAGAATATTTTTTGCATCTCTCTCTGGGTTCACCACAAGTCCACAAAAAGGATGTCTTTTTTTGAGTCTGCAGGGTCTTCAAGATTGCCCAGAAACGCTCCTATTAGATCACGGATAGTGAGCACTGTGGCAAACAATTATGATGGCTTCCTGCAGACTTTTGACAAGATTACCCAGGATGAGAGCATGGATGATGACACATTAGATGCTGCCAAAGGCTTCATAATGAAACTGGAGGATTTTGAATTTGTGTTCATGTTGTACACATATGAACAAATATTCTCTAAGAAAGATGTTGTCTTTGATATTCTCCAGCAAAGGGCTATGGATGTTCTTTACTGCAAAAAAAGAATTGGGTCTCTCCTTGCTTTTGTCAAGGAGAAGAGGTCAGGGGAGGCTTATCAAGCAGTTTATTCAAAAGCAGCAAATCTCACATCAGACCCTCGAGATGAACCTATTAGAAAGCGCCGTCTGTCAGAATTACAGGATCCCCAGGACCGCTACAGAAATTTGTACATGGCCATCCTAGACAATCTAATAAAGCAGATTTCTCAGCGTTTTTTAAATTTGGAAAGCATGAGCTTCTTAGAATTAGTCAATACAGGGAAATTTGATGAAATGAGACAAGTGTTTCCAGAGGAGGCATTTGAAAGTGTGCTGAAAAGTTATGTCCATTTCTTTCACTCAGGAAGACTGAGATCTGAACTTCAAGTACTATATTCCGATCATGACTTACAGGGGAGCAGGGGTAAGCTGTGTGATTTCTTGGTGTTTTTTAAAGACATGGAGTTGGATAGGCAATTCCTCAGCTATACAAGCTGTTGTCGTTAGTGGCAACAATTGCCGCTACATCAGCAGGTGTCGAGAGGAGCTTCTCCTGTTTAAAACGTGGGGACAGGGGTAGCTCAGTGGTTAAGGCATTGGACTACGGTTCGGAAGATCCCAGGTTCAAACCCCACAACCACCAAGTTGCCACTGGTGGGCCCTTGAGCAAGGCCCTTAACCCTCATATGCTCAGATGTGTAATGAGATAAAAAAAATGTAAGTCGCTCTGGATAAGAGCGTCTGCTAAATGCCTAAATGTAAATGTAAAACGGATAATATTATTTATAATAAGATAATTAATTAAATAATAAAATTATGTCAAGTAAGGACTTCATCTAATACCCAGACCACCCAAGTTTCTCTAATTATTAATAAATTTATTGTGTATATTTAACTTCATTAAGCCGTTTAAGTTATATGAAAAATAACGTGCCTACAGTACCAGCCCACTATTATTTTCTGTTCAAATTTAAAGATGCCTGCGCGTGTGTGCAAAAAGACGAAGTACAACAAAGAATACAAAAGTGAATAATCTTTAATAAAGTTAGCCTAATACAATATGGTTTTCAATACTGGAGCAAACATGATTTTGTGTCTATTCGCTGAATACAACGCGACAGCGTGCTCCGAGGTGAACACCCACAGAACCCCAGTTACTGTAATCCCTCTTCTCACCTTTTATTCATGATAGGTGTGAAGTTATCAAACTGGTTTCACTGATGGGGGAATTCGCAGAATTGAGAGGTTTAAAACGAATTAACAAGACCGAGCAGACGTCTCTGCCTAAAATGTATTTCGCCAGCAAATCATAAACATAAAATAAACATAAATAGAAATAAAATGTATAATGGTACCAAGTAAATCAGACTTTATAGTTGGATTTAATACCAATGTGTAATTCATAAATGTACTAAATAAATTCCGATTTTGTAAAGTAACGAAACCTGTTTCCTTTCTAGACCTTTTGTCACTGTAAACCCTAATTAAGTGATTAAACATATTTAGTACTGTTAACTTAAATAATTGCAATTAGTTCAAATTAATAGACCTTGATGTGTATTTAGAACTTTTTGGTATTTATGAGTTTGTAGAAATGACACTTTTCAAATTAACTGAACAAATTTGATATTGTTAGTGTCTGTAAGTACTGCCATGCGAAAGGCCCAGGTTTGATTCCCAAGTGCTGGTCCCAAACCCAGTTAAAATTAAATAGTATGAGTTTGGCTACTCAATAATGCAAGTAAAAAACGATTCATATAAATGAGTACAACAAACTCAAAAACTCATAGTTCCGTTTACTCAAAACTGGAAACATCAGAATCAGAATCAGAAAGAGTTTTATTGCCAAGTACGCTTAAATGACAAGACAAAAACAGCACGACAAAAAAAAAAAAAAAAAAGAAAACATTTGACATCAAATGGAGTAGGGTGTGAGATACTTTTTAAATAAGTTATATAAATATCTGAAATCTGTGGTATTATACAGTATATTGCACTGTGATACTGTACACAATATTGCACATATATTTATTGACAGTTGATGTTTGACTGTTCATGAGGGAGATTGCCTGGGGAAAAAAACTGTTTTTGTGCCTGACTGTCCTAGTGTTAGGTGCTCTATATCGTCGACCCGACGGCAAAAGTTTAAATAAAAGGTGGCCTGGGTGTGAGGGGTCCAAAGTGATATTCCGAGCCCTTTTCCTCACTCTGGATGTGTACAGTTCTTGTGGCGTGGGCAGGGCAGTGCCAATAATTCTTTCAGCAGTCCGAACCGTCCTTTGTAGTCTTCTGATGTCTGTTTTTGTAGCTGAGCCAAACCAGACAGTTATTGAAGTGCACAGGACGGATTCAATGACGGCTGAGTAGAACTGTGTGAGCAGCTCCTGTGGCAGGTTGAATTTCTTTAGCTGGCGAAGGAAATACAACCTCTGGTGGGCCTTTTTAACAATAGAGTCAATGTGAATGTCCCACTTCAGGTCCTGAGAGATGGTCGTGCCCAGGAACCGGAATGACTCTACTGCTGTCACAGTGCTGTTCATGATGATGAGTGGGGGAAGTGCAGGTGGGTTCCTCCTGAAGTCCACAATCATCTCCACTGTTTTGAGCGTGTTCAGCTCCAGGTTGTTGAGACTGCACCAGACAGCCAGCTGCTCAACCTCACTTCTGTAAGCAGACTCGTCACCGTCCTGAATGAGGCCGATGATTGTGGTGTCATCTGCAAATTTCAGGAGCTTGACAGTGGGGTCTGTAGAGGTGCAGTCATTGGTGTACAGGGAGAAAAGCAGTGGGGAGAGAACGCATCCCTGAGGGGCTCCAGTATTGGTGGTGTGGCCTTTGGACATGAATTCCCCCAGTCTCACTAGCTGCTGCCTGTCTGTCAGAAAGCTGGTGATCCAGTGACAGATAGAGCTAGGAACAGAGAGCTGGTTTAGTTTGGTCTGAAGCAGTGCTGGGATGATCGTATTAAAAGCTGATGAAAAGTCTATAAACAAGACCCTTGCATAAGCCCCTGGTTTGTCCAGATGTTGGAGGATGAAGTGCAGTCCCATGTTGACTGCATCATCAACAGACCTGTTTGCTCTATAGGCAAACTGCAGGGGGTCCAGTAAGGGTTCTGTGATGTCCCTCAGATAGGCCAACACCAGTCTTTCAAATGACTTCATGACCACAGATGTTAGGGCGACTGGTCTGTAGTCATTAAGTCCTGTGATTTTAGGTTTTTTTGGAATGGGGATGATTGTGGAACGTTTAAAGCACAAAGGCACTTCACATTGTTCCAGTGATCATTAATTTAAAAAAATTGATGTAACTGATTACCCCAAATTTTTTGAGTTTTGCCAACTTATTCATGTTTACAGTGCATTAAACATTTTCTAAAATTCAATTAAAACCGTCGTGGTTAAACCCGCGACTCGCACTTTCACTTCATGTTTATGTTTAAGTTTAATAAAATAAACACAACATAATATATATATGTTATGATATAATCTGAAATCCTTTATTTTTTGGGTCATAAATGCAGTGTTCAGTTACATTCCAGTGTGTCCACCCTGATTTTTAACCATGACTGGAAGGACTTCAAACAACCTATTTATGTATTTATTACATGCCTCTTCTGTAAGTATCTCAAACCAGAATTTATTCATGGCAGCAAATAAATCGAATTTTGTAGTCAGTTTTGTAACAATGTGATTATTTGACTCATGTTGTAGCACAGACCTTTTCAGTATGTAGCACTGCTGAGGAAAGAATGCTGTTCAGTAAACAGAGAGTTACAAACATAATGGAAGTGGTCTGAGTTATTTAGATATTCACTCTAGAGAATGAACAGGAGTGAAACATGGTGGCAGCGGCAAGATTTTTTTACAAGTCTTGTTTTAGTGCTTAGCCGTGCTACGCGAAGTTCCCCGCCTGAAAAAAAATAACGTGCTAGTGAAGATACAAATCCTGACGCGCTGATACGACAGGATGGATGGCACACTTGGACTAAAACCACCGCCGACATTGATTCAAGCAATCTGGCAAAGACTTGGTAGGCGTGGAAAGAGAAATTTCAGCTGTATCTGGATCTGACCTTGGCAGTGGCGTCGGAAGGCATGAAAGTGAAACTTTTCTACTACCTTGTAGGAGAAACTGGTAGGGAGTTATGTGAAACCTTACTGGGCTCATCAATGGAGGGCAGGACAGTAAATTTATTAATAGAAGCTTTTGATCAACACTGCAACCCAAAATTAACTGAAACCGTTGAGAGATATTGTTTCTTTATGAGAAATCAAGGAACTGATAAAGGATTCGACAAGTATGTGACTGAACTGAAAATGCTTGCTAGCACATATAATTTTGGTAACATAAAAGATTCTCTAATATGTGACAGGATTGTGTGCGGCACGAATAGTCCAAATCTAAGAGAGAGCCATCTAAAATTGAGAAATCCATGTAACAAAAAGCTGTACAGACTGGAATTTATGGTCATTGATGCACACTCTGCAGTACCGTTACTAGGAAGCAGAGCAGTCCAGGGCATGAAGCTGGTTGAAGTACAATCTGAGAATATCCTGGTGGTGGATATTGTTATGGCAAAAACAAACAGAGATGACACAGTCGGACAATGGACAATAAAACAAATAACAAGAGAATTCATAGCCGTTTTCACAGGAGAAGGCTGTCTGTCAGGTGGAGCCAGTGAAACTGCCAAAGTGTAGAGTACCAGTTGCAATGATAGGACCACTAAAGGAGGAGCTGAACAATCTCCATGAACGAGGTATAATCACACCAGTAGAACATAGCACTGACTGGATAAGCAGTCTGATTGTTGTGAAAAAACCCAGCGGCAAGTTAAGAATCTGCATAAATCCTAGACCCTTGAACAAGGCTTTAAAAAGGAGCCATTTCCCCCTGCCCACAATTGAGGACATTTTACCTGAGCTGTCAAAAACAAAAGTATTATGGTCTGCGATGTAAAGAACGGTTTCTGGCATGTCCAATTGGACGACCCATCGAGTTCTTACCCTATGGGAGATACGGGTGGTTGAGAATGCCTATGGGAATAACCTGAGGTCTTCCAGAGAATGCTGAACCAGGCATTAGAAGGATTTCAAGGTGTACACATAATCGAAGAAGATGTGGTGATAACAGAGGAAGGTGAAACACTGGAGATGGCGAGCAAGGACCACAATGAAAAACTGAGATTGCTCTTAGACAGATGCCGAGAGAGAAACATTAAGCTGAATGTCGAAAAATTCAGACTCAGACAAAGTGAAGATACATTGGACATTTGCTCACGTCGGAAGGCCTAAAAATGGTTCCAGAGAAAGTACCAACTGATGTGAAAGGTGTACAGAGAATTCTGGGCATGGTAAATTATCTTTCTAAGTTTTGCAGACACCTTTCTGATCACTGTGAAGTGCTCAGACAGCTGACACACAAGGACAGTTTGTGGGACTGGTCTGGAGTTCACGAACAAGCCTTCAAGAACATAAAAGACCTCATAACCAAGCCACCGTTGCTGCGCTACTACAGCCTCAAGTAACAACTAGTTCTACAGTGTGATGCCTCGGAAACAGGCCTTGGTGCAGCATTATTGCAGAGTGGAGAACCTGTTGCTTTTGGAAGCCATGCACTGTCACTGACTGAACGGGGTTATGCCCAAATAGAAAAAGAGTGCCTAGCCATAGTGTATGGCATGGAGAAATTTCATCAGTAAACATATGGACGAAAAGTGATCATACAGTCTGATTATAAACCTCTTGAGAGTATTGTCCAGAAGCTACTGCTGCATGCACCCAAAAGACTTCAAAGGATGCTAAAGAGATTACAGAAATATGATTTTATCATAACATATGTTCCTGAAAAGGAAAAGCTGTTGGCAGATGCACTAAGCCGAGCGTATCTGGAGGACACTGCACAGGAAGGATCGGTGGAAAAAGAGATCAAAAACGTGAACATGATTCAGTACCTCCCAATATCTGAAGAGAAAATAAATGTAATCAGAAGTGAAACAGCAAAAGAGGACACACTTCAGACACTAATAAAGACATTAAGAGAAGGATGGCCAACAAACAAAAGAGATATACCAAGTAAAATAGATCACTACTACTTAATCCAGGATGAACTGTCAATACAGGATGATATTGTGTTCAAAGGAGAAAGAGTTGTGATGCCAGATGCTCTCAGAAGTGACATGATACAACAAGTTCACTCAGCACACCTTGGTATTGAAGGATTTTGAGGAGAGCAAGGGAATGCCTCTATTGGCCCGGAATGAATGCACAGATAAAGGGATACATTGAGAAGTGTGATCTGTGTAGAACACTGGGAGTAAAACAACAGAAAGAATCACTCTGCCCACATGAATTGCCTAAAAGACAATGGTCTAAAGTGGGCACAGATCTGTTTGTTTTCAATAACCGGGACTATCTGATCACTATGGACTATTTTTCAAATTTCTGGGAGGTGGATTACTTGCAAGACACAAAGTCTTCCACTGTGATTAACAAGTTAAAGGCCCATTTTGCCAGGCAAGATATACCTTACATTGTGTTTTCAGACAAAGGGCCACAATATACATCAACCGAATAAAGTTGAGCAATGTGTGCAGGACATAAGAAATTGGATGCTAATTAACTTCCTTCTGCTTAATCCAGATAAGACGGAAGTTTTAGTCATAGGGCCGCATACAGCTAGAAGTAAGATTCTAGATCACTCTGTAACTTTAGATGGCCTTTCTGTTCCATCAAGTGCAACAGTAAAAGACCTCGGTGTGATTATAGATTCCAGCCTTTCATTTGAAGCTCATGTAGATAATACTACCAGGATAGCATTCTTTCACCTCAGAAATACTGCCAAGATAAGAAATATATTGTCGCTAAACGATGCAGAAAAACTAGTTCATGCTTTTATCACCTCTAGGTTGGACTATTGTAATGCCCTACTGTCTGGTTGTTCAACTAGGTGCATAAACAAGCTTCTGCTAGTCCAGAATGCAGCAGCGAGAGTCCTCACTAGAACCAGAAGATATGAGCACATTACCCCTATCTTATCTTCACTTCATTGGCTCCCTGTGAAATTTCGCATTGATTTTAAAATACTACTTTTGTCATATAAAGCATTAAATGGTCTCGCACCGCAGTATCTGAGTGAACTGCTAGTGTCTTACGATCCACCACGCCTACTTCGATCAAAGGATGCAGGCTGCTTATCAGTACCGCGTATTATGAAAACTACAGCTGGGGGCAGAGCTTTTTCTTACAAAGCCCCAAAATTATGGAATAGTCTTCCAAATAGTGTTCAGGACTCAGACACAGTCTCAGTGTTTAAGTCCAGGCTAAAAACCTATTTATTTAATTAAGCATTTTTATAAATAGATTTGCCTTAGGTAAAGGAGCAGATCTGGGGGCCTCATGGACGTAAAGTATTATGGTGAACCTCCAGACCTGTCTGACCCATCCTGGTGCCCCGCTTCTGGTTGGAGATCTCATCGCCTGGATGCCTCGTGTGTCTCTTTGGGATGCGTCTCGTGTCTGGGGATGGTTCTCGCTACCTAGAAGATGCTTCTGGCCTCGACTGGTGTTGGCAGCTGTTTTTCTAAGGACTTGACAGTTCGATAGTTCATACAAGTCTACCTGAGTTTTCAAAAACTAACTGGACTCCATATTAACATCAATTAACATCAACTGTTATGCTGAACTTTCTGCCAACTAACACACTGTATGAATACAGATCAATTCCTGCTCTCTGTTTTACCCAGATGAGGATGGGTTCCCTGTTGAGTCTGGTTCCTCTCAAGGTTTCTTCCTACTACCATCCCAGGGAGTTTTTCCTTGCCACTGTCGTCCTCGGCTTGCTCACCAGGGACTATCTGACCATTTTGATTCATACACATTCGAATTCCATACAAACTTAAATAATTCTTTTGATTGTGTAAAGCTGCTTTGGGACAATGCCTATTGTTAAAAGCACTATACAAATAAAATTGAATTGAATTGAATTGAATTTCAACAGTTCAGTAGACGTTGGGAGTTCCAGCATAGAACATTGTCACCTACTCACCCGCAAAGTAATAGGAAGGCAGAGTCTGCTGTAAAAACAGCAAAACGTCTGATGCAGAGAGCCAAGATGACAGGACAAGATCCATACCTTGCGATATTAGATCACTGAAACCCCCGTCACAGCGTCTAAATGCAAGCCCCGCTCAAAGACTGCTAAGCAGGAGGACACGAACACTACTCCCAACACACAACAATCTGTTGAAGCCAAAAGTAATAGACACAACACACAGTCTGAGACTTAATCAAAGGCGACAAGAAATGTACTACAACAGAACCGCGAAAGACATGACCGCACTGACACCAGGTGAACAAGTAAGAGTACAGCCAACACAGTCACAAAAGTTCTGTCAGAAAGCAACAGTTATAGAACTGGTCAACAAACGGTCATACAAGATTGAACTGGACAGTGGTGGTGTTTTGAGGAGGAACAGAAGGTATCTAAAGCACACTGGCCATCAAGACCTGGTCATGAAACAAGAACAGTGTGCTGAGAAAACCAGATCAGAAGACATGAATAAGCACTTATTGTTAATGAAATGATCTCAGATTATTGCCTTGACGTACTGTGCCTCACCGAAACCTGGCTTAAATCAAATGAATATATTGGTCTGAATGAGTCTACTCTGTCAGGATATTTCTATACGCACAAGCCCCGTCTAACTGGTAGCGGTGGTGGTGTCGCCACTATCTACAATGATATACTCAATGTAACTCAGAAAATAAGGCCCAGGTTTAACTCATTTGCAGTGCTCATTATTAATGTTGCACTCAATGAAATACGTAATAAACCCTTGCTATATTTTACCCTGGCCACCGTGTACAGACCCCCAGGGCCATATGTCAATTTTCTTAAAGAATTTGGACATCTGCTATCAGACCTATTGGTTAACTCTGACAAAGTGTTGATAGTAGGAGACTTTAACATTCATGTAGATGATGCTAACGACA
This sequence comes from Clarias gariepinus, assembly GCF_024256425.1. Lineage (NCBI taxonomy): Eukaryota > Metazoa > Chordata > Actinopteri > Siluriformes > Clariidae > Clarias > Clarias gariepinus. The sequence continues at coordinate 11,153,592 of NC_071101.1, forward strand.
CTGTAGCACTCGCATTTATGGATTTACTAAATTCCTTTGGGGTTAAACAAAATATAAATGGAGCAACTCAACGCTTTAATCATACACTAGATTTAATTATATCCCATGGTATAGATGTCTCTAATATAGAGATCTTACCTCAAAGTGATGATATCACAGATCATCACCTCCTGATATATACTCTACCCGTAGAACAGATTAGCTGTGTCTTCCCACGTTATCAATTTGTTAGAAATATGAATCCGACTACTAAAGACAGATTCACAAGTAATCTGCCGGATCTGTCCCAATTTCTTATTAGACCCCTAAATGCAGATGATCTAGATGAAGTCACTGGCAGCATGGGCACTATTTTTACCAGTACATTAGACACTGTTGCTCCCATCAGATTTAAAAAAAGTCAGAGATAAAACACTTGCACCATGATACAACAGTCATACTCGCGCCCTAAAGAGAGCAACCTGTAACCTCGAGCGAAAATGGGGGAAAACTAAATTAGAAGTTTTTCGAATTGTGTATAAAGACAGTATGTGCAGCTATAGACAGGCTCTAAAAACTGCTAGGACCGAGCATCTTAGCCAACTGATAGCAAGAAACCAAAACAATCCCAGGTTCTTATTTAGTACAGTGGCTCGCCTAACAAAACTTAAGATGCCCGCAGAGAGTGTACCATCACAGTTTAGAAGTCAAGACTTTATGGACTTCTTTAATGAAAAAATCAATAGTATCAGGAAGAAAATAACGGAGGTTTAACCTCTAATAGTATCTCACGATCCAGTTCAGCCTGTAGCTTCACATTTAGATTATCAGTGCTTTACAGGTATAGGACATGAAGAGCTGTATAAACTTATCACCTCAGCTAAATCAACAACGTGCCTGTTAGACCCAATCCCAACCAGATTTTTAAAAAAGAAGTGATGCTTACGGTTGGAGAGCCACTTCTAAACATTATTAATTCTTCATTATATATAGGTCACGTCCCTAAACCTTTCAAGTTGGCAGGTATTTTGCCGCTTCTTAAAAAATCTCATTTGGAAGCGAATGAAATAACTTACAGACCGATTTTAAACCTTCCGTTCATATCAAAATATTAGAAAAAGTAGTATCCGCTCAAATATGCACATTCTTGCAGGAAAACAACATCCTTGAAGAATTTCAGTCACATTTCAGGCCCCATCATAGTACAGAAACTGCACTAGTTAACTAGATTGCAAACGACTTGTTTTTAGCTTCAGACCAAGGCTGCATCTTAATACTAGTCTTACTTGATCTTAGTGCTGCATTCGACACTATAGATCATAATATTCTCATAGACATGGTTTAGATCATACCTGTCTGATAGATACCATTTTGTAGATCTGAATGGAGAACCGTCTGGTGTAATGCCAGTGAAATATGGGGTCCCACAAGGGTCAGTTTTAGGACCTCTGCTGTTCTCAATACATGCTTCCCTTGGGTAACATCATTAGAAGACATAGGATCAGTTTCCATTGTTATGCTGATAATACCCAATTATATATCTCAACAAAACCAAACGAAATAACCAAGTTGTCTAGATTAACTGAGTGTGTCCAGGACATAAAAGATTGGATGACCAATAACTTTCTTTTACTAAAATCAGATATGATGGAAATATTACTTATCCACCCAAAAACCAGCAGACAACAGCTTTCACAATTCAGCCTGCGTTTAGAAGGATGTACTGTTACTACCAGCTCGACAGTAAAAGACCTGGGCGTAATATTAGACAGTAACTTGTCCTTTGAAAGGCATACTTCCAGTATCACAAAAACAGCCTTTTTCCATCTTAGAAATATTGCCAAACTTAGGAGCATCTTATCCGTATCCGATGCAGAAAAACTAGTTTATGCATTCATGACCTCCAGACTGGACTATTGTAATGCATTACTATGTTGTTGTTCTGCATCCTCAATAAACAAGCTTCAGTTAGTCCAAAATGCAGCCGCCAGGGTTCTCACTAGATCAAGAAAATATGATCATATAACCCCAATGTTATCATCCCTTCACTGGCTACCTGTTAAGTTTAGAATTAATTGCAAAATAGTATTACTTACATACAAGGCCTTAAATGGTTTAGCTCCCACATACCTAACCAGTCTTCTGATACGCTACAATTCACCATGCTCCTTAAGATCACAAAACTCCGGACTTCTGGTTCCCAGAATTTCAAAATCTACAAAAGGGGGTAGGGCATTTTCATATTTAGCTCCAAAGATTTGGAATAGCATTCCAGACAGTGTTCGGGGCTCAGACACAGTTTCCCAGTTTAAAAGTAGACTCAAGACGCATCTCTTTAATCTGGCATACGCGTAACTCATCCCATAACTTCATACTTCAGTACATCTATTCTGAATGGCAACTACGCTAATTCTCTCCATCTTTTCTGTATTTTTCTACCCATCCCGAGGCATCTGGAGATTGTGCCAGCTTCAGTAGACAAAGGCCAACCCTGCGAGGTTTCTGAGGTATCCAGAGAAGAACCAGCTCCAGTTGGATTCAGCTTTATGATGGTTGGAGCTACGCATGCTGCTCCTGTGCTTCCAGTGACCCAGACCCCATCTTCCCTCTGCACCTACTGACTCCCTGTGCTGAACTGGACTTCATGTTAATTTAAATAACTTCTGTTATATTGAACTTTCACCTGCACAACACACATGATGTTATATCATTTCTATCTGTTATCACTCAGATGAGGATGGGTTCCCTAATTGAGTGTGGTTCCTCTCAAGGTTTCTTCCTATTGCCATCTCAGGGAGTTTTTCCTTGCCAGTGTCACCGTCACCCTTGGCTTGCTCATCAGAGACATTTCATTCATCATTCATTTCATTATTATCTAGACACATTTTTCTCACACATACACACTTCCATTTTCTTTTTTAAAAAAATCTTTCATTTTTGTGAAGCTGCTTTGAGACAATGACCATTGTTAAAAGCGCTATATAAATAAAATTGAAAAAAAAAATTTAATATGTTGGCATATTCACAAATCAGGACATTTGCATAGTTAACACTATCAGGTACCCTACTATCAGGAAATTAAGTAAATTTCAAGACTGTTTAAACCGAGGCACTGCCATGTCTTTCCTTGTTTGGTCCCCATAGTAAGTGGAAATTCATAGTAAGTTTCTTACAAACCCATGTAAGAAACTTACTATGAATTTCAAAGCACAAATTTGGGCATCTCATTTCATTATTATAAAATGAGAGTAATATGAAGCACAAGTTCAGTATGAAAGAAAACAAAATTTATGTCAATGTCAGAATTGGAAACAATATTGTTTTAGGCTAACTAATTATACACAATTCTTCGTTGTGCTTGGTCCGGCTTTTAGATAAAGTAATTCCATGCGCCATCTGGCGGATATTCAGTGAAGCACAACACAATTATTTAAATTCCTGAATGTTGCTTGCGGCAAGTCGCGGCACGCCGCACGCTGAATTGCGGCATCTCGCAGGAAATATAGACAATAGACGATATGCGAGGGAGTGAGTGAGTGAGCATCAGGAGAGAAAGATAGCTAGTTTTGTAAAACTACTTAACGTTTGATTGTCCTGTCAGATGGTGTTACACAATAGTTCTCCTAACAATCACAAAATACATCATAGTGATGCATCTCTAGTGATGTACAGCAACTCAGACATGCTGTAATTTAGTTTTAGCTGAAGAGCTGCGAAAACATACTAAGATTCACATAGAAACATTGGATGCTGAAAGCCACAGAGAAAGAAAAGAAGGAGAGGAGGATTAAGGGAGTCAGGGAGAGTTAGAGTTAGAGTTACTCATAGGAAGAGCAGTGAGAAGAAGAGTGCAGAATACTAATTAATGCTGTGAAAAGTGAAGTGGGATAACACTGATGTCTCATGTTGGCGAAGTATGAATGGTCAGCTCCAAAAGGTTTACATTATTGTGTTTTAAAGGAGAGTTGTTAAATCTCAGGATATTGGAGTTCAAGAGAGAAAGAGAGAGAGAGAGAGAGAGGGGAGTCAGGAGGACTGAAGGCTTGACTGAAGGGGGTAAAAAAAAAAGAGAAAATGAGATCTCAGAGCTAAAAACAATAATTTATGGGTAATAATTTGAATTTTATATTAGATTTGAAAGAAATGTTAAAATAAGACAGTACAAGATCTGTATGAGAAAATGCAGAAAAAGCAGGAAAGTAAGAGAAAATATGGTGACACAAGACTGTGGAGTAAAGCAGGTAGTCTTATCAGGAAGTGGAGAGACGGAACACCAGTTTAATTTCCAAATGTTAAAAGAGAGTCTGTGAGGACAGGAGGAGTTACACCAGTGACTGAGGGAGAATCCAGAGCAGGGCTGAAGTGTGTCCTGAAAGGGACAAGAAAAACACAACTAAATCTAGGAGCAAATTATTAATGTTGACTGACATTAGTTCAGAATCTTAAACTGTAATATGGGTAGGATGAGTGATAGAGACTAAACAAAACAGAAGATTATCCACCAAACAGTTCCAGTCATGAGAAAAAGGAGCAAAAACATTTATAAATCAACAGAAGTATTAATTTTACAGTAGTGTCCATGGGGTGGAGTGAGTGCAGTGTGGTGTTATGATTATTGAGAAATTTCTAATGTGAGTTGTGAGTTGGTGTGGTGTTGTTCCTCTACTCCACAGAGTGTCATTGTGTCGTATCACATCCTCCAACTCAGCACCTGCAGTCGCTCCCAGCTGCAGCAGTGCAGTCTCTCTACAATCTGACTGAGGGAGGTTTTTGTACGACTCTATAACACTGTGTGAACACATCTTTACTACTGATGTAATGGTTACTCTGACAGTAGTAATCTGCTGCATCTTCAGTCTGGACTCCACTGATGGTCAGAGTGAAATCAGATCCAGATCCACTGCCACTGAAACGAGCTGGAAAACCTGACTGTAGCTGATTTACATATTTAATCAGGAATTTAGGAGCTTCTCCAGCTTTCTGCTGATACCAGTGTAAGAAGTCACCATCTGAGTCCTTGTACACTGCCTGACTGGTTCTACAGTTGATGGTGACTGTTTCTCCTGGACGAGCAGATTTCACTGCAGGAGTCTGAGTTACTGTGACTTGACCTCTGCACTCTGTAAAAATATATATTATAATTCACCATGAAACTGAAACATTATAATACATAAAAACGTGTATTTGTATAAAGAGATGATTGTAGAGATAAAATCTGAAGCAGTGTCTGACCTTGAGTCCAGAGGATCAGTGTCCAGATGAAGACGGGGATCAAAGTCATGGTAGCTGTGGGTGAAGTTGCTGTAGCAGCAGCTCTCAGTCATGAAGTGTTAAAGTCACAGCGCTATAAACACTCCCAGAGCACTGAAGCATGTGCTGCTAATGCAAAGTGTCCTCTAAGTATGGAAACACCTTTACCACATTCCCCCAATCTTACTGTAATTCTCACACTACTACAGAGTTATTCTGTGAGTTTTGCTTCTGGGGTCAGATGGAGATTTTCTGTAAAAAGCGTTTAGGTCTAAGATGCATAAATGAGTGAATTAGAGAGAGAAGCTTAAAATTTGCCTCGCCAATATTTATAAAAAGTAATTTCTTCTTCTGTAGTGAAGAAATGACAGAAGTTTAGTCATTTACTTTAATTCGTCAGGATTCAGACTGACTGGAGATTTAGGTGAGGTGTAATGTGTTTCTGACTGCAGAGATAAATCTCATCACTAGTCCATCATTTAGTGTTATTTCTTTTCCAGTCTTTTGCAGTGTGTACAGTACACTATCCTTTAGAGTCAAAAGTTTTTACTGAAACTTCACTGAGTTTAAACACCAGAGTGACACACTGTGTGTGTGTGTGTGTGTGTGTGTGTGTGTGTGTGTGTGTGTGTGTGTTCACTGTAGTGTGACAGAGGGTTTTGTACAATGACTTCACAGGAATGTATCACTATACACTGTGTATCACTGTGGTGGACTTTTGGTGGAGGATACTGATTACGGAAAAATAATAATGTGACATTTATATAGGAAAAATACATATTTTCTATAAAGAAGAGAAATGTGAAATGAAGAGCAAAGATGCTTTTATAAAAACCTTGCTTTTGTCTCATTTTGTAAAATTTTGTCTGAAGCACTTCATCAGTTTTTAAAACAATTTTGAAATATTTTTTAGTAAATACATTTTTGCTTTGTGTTGCTATAATTTATCATCAAACTAAAAAATGGGTGTAAGAATTAATCATGAACCATGTTGGTTTATTGTTTATTTTCTATTAATTATGAGCCATAAAAAATATTAACATCATGTAAAAAAATAAACCTAGATAACATTACCTTGGTGTGATGCTTATTCATGCATAGTGTGTTTTGTTCAGAACATGGAAATTGTTTTGTTCAGCTGCAGTTTGGTTTGATGTTACAGTATCAGAATTGTGCTAGGTCGTACGATGTGCTGATAACCTGCTCTACAGATATTATATCACAGAATTCAGCACAGGGGGCGCTGCTGACCTGGACCGTGGATGATGCCGAGGTGAACGAGGGGATTGTGACCAGCACAGAAGAACAGAAGAACGGCTTCTACAGCCGCAGCAGCACCCTGACCCTCAGCAAAGAACGCTGGGAAGAGGCCGAGGTGTTCGGCTGTACCGTCTCCTACCACGACACGACTCAGATCACCTCGTTCCGAAAGAGTCGCTGTGACGCTCACTAGAAATCAAATGTACACTTTAAAGCATGCTTAGTGGTCTAAAATGGTGTCAGTGGTGAAGCTATGCTAAAATAAAGCTTTAATGTGGAAAGAACGTCTCCTTTTTCAGTTGTGAAGTGTCTTTGGCAGCGATTTGGAACAGCAGCTTTAACAGCAGGTCGAGTGCAGTGTGTGTGTTGTGCTTGAGTGAGTTTGTCTGACGAACCACGAACATCTGCTGAAAGTGCTGATCTATTCTGAGAACTGTTCATGCAAATGTGTATCTGTGTGTGTGTGTGTGTGTGTGTGTGTGTGTGGTCACTGAGTATATTTGATGGTTACTGTGCTACTGATTAATAACTATTAATAAATTGTAATTCATTCCACTAAAATACAAAAAAAAAAACTGATTCAAGACAAAAACATTAGAAATTTTCTCATCATAATGAAGCAATTACTGCCTTTATTAAGAAAGTAACAGAGTCTTAAAAGAGTTTGATCTTTCTCTCTGAGTCGATGTACATCATAGGAAATTTCCTGAATGTAAATGTAATTAAAGGAGTCTTCCACTGTAATGTGTGAGCAGAGCAGGTAATGCACTACACACACTAATCCCTACTTACCTCCTGCTGTGTATTAAAAACACATGACTGTCTCTCAGCCCACTTTGTAACCTTTTATTCACATAAATGTATTAATTTCTTTTATTGCGTGAATGCAGAATTTCCAGCAAACAGTGTAAATGTCGGCTGTCTCTCAAATCTACTGATATCTGTTACTGAAGGTCTCCCTCTCCTCTCTTTAGAACAGAAGAAAGAGCTTGAACTGATATTTAATATTAATTTAGTTTTGGTCATGTAGTGATGAGTCTGTCAGCTTCATTGAGCCCATAGATAACAGACTGCTCTGAGTTAATCATGACTTAACTACTCAGCATATACGTACAGGAATGATGTGTATATCTTTCATCTAATTTTAAATGTGTTAAAGCAAAAAATCCAAAAAAATGCAGTAATCTATATCTTCTCTTACAGATTGAGCAGAATAGCAGCAAAGTGCACCAGGATGACAAAAGAACAAAACACAGGTGAGACAAACTGATAATAAAACTTCTATAAAGACAGGACAAGAAAAAAGTGATCAGAGGTCACGTATAAAACTGGTCCATTAGCTGGAGAAATCAGATCACATTAAAACAACACCTTAATGCTACGTGATTCCAGACTCAATAAACCATCAAACAGGAGCGAGACCTGAACCACAGCACAAGAAGTAGTATTGCACTGTCTCTTAAGCATATTTACATCTACAGTACTGGGAACATCCCCTTATCCAGAGCTAAATTCCTGTTAGAGAGGAGTTAATATTAGTGCAGAAAGAAAACAATAGCACAAAATGAAGTTTTTTATTAGTGCTCATTTTAGTGCTTGGTGACTGAATGATGTACTTTGTTTGAAGCCTAATAGTGATGCAGATGTTCACTTTTTCAGAGGATGTTTATTCAACCACCTGTGTGCCATGACACAAAAAAAAGATGTGATGAGATATGAGGAGAGAATGTTAGCTACAAAACAACCCAGAGTTTCATTGTCCTGTCAGATGTTGTTACACTATAGTTCTCCTTAGCAATCACCAAATTCATCATAGTGATAGCAAGTCTGAGCTGCTGTATAAGATTTAGTTTCAGCAGAAGATGATGAGCTGCCATCCATGATGAGATGTCTGGCAAACTTACTGAGATTCATGCAGAAACACTGGATGCTGAAAGTCACAGAGAAAAAAGAGAAGGAGGGGAGGATTGAGGGAGTGAGGGAGAGGTATAGTTACTTGTAGGTAGAGCAGGGAGAAGAAGAGTGCGGAATACTAAGTAATAATCGAAACAATTAAGTGGGATAACACTGATATCTCATGCTGGTAAAGGATGGATGACCATGTCCAAGTAGTTCACATTATTGTGTTTTAGAGGAGAGTTGTTAAATCTTCGGATATAAGAGTTCTGAAGAGAGAGAGGAGTCAGGAGGACTGGAGTCTTGACTGAAGGGGGTTACACATTAAAAAGAGAGAAAATGAGTCCAATGGCTAAGGGCAGTGACAGATGGGTAATAATATAAAGTTTATATTGGATTCAATAAACAAAATATTAAAATGAGACAGGACAGGTGTGTGTGTGAGAAAGCAGAGAAACCAGGACATGAGATATATATCCTATGTTGTCACTTAGCTCTGTGAAGTGAAGGAGCTTTTTTTATTTTCTTATCTGGGAGTGGAGAGAAGGAACACCAGTTTAATTCCCAAATCTCAGGAGAGAGAGTCTGTGAGGAGTTACACCAGTGACTGAGGGAGAATCTAGAGCAGGGCTGAAGTGTGTGCTGAAAGGGAAACAAGAAAAACACAACTAAATCAGAGAGCAGACGATTAACCACCAAAGATTATTAACCACCAAACAGTTTTAAAAAAGGATCAGAATAATTTATAAATCAATAGAAGTATTAATTTTACAGTAGTGGCCATGGTGGACTCTGTGTACTGTGGTATTATGTTATTCTGATATGAGTTAGTGTGGTGTGGTTCCTCTCCTCCACAGAGTGTCATTGTGTCGTATCACATCCTCCAACTCAGCACCTGCAGTCGCTCCCAGCTGCAGCAGTGCAGTCTCTCTACAATCTGACTGAGGGAGGTTTTTGTACGACTCTATAACACTGTGTGAACACATCTTTACTACTGATGTAATGGTAACTCTGACAGTAGTAATCTGCTGCATCTTCAGTCTGGACTCCACTGATGGTCAGAGTGAAATCAGATCCAGATCCACTGCCACTGAAACGAGCTGGAAAACCTGACTGTAGCTGATTTGCAAGTTTAATGAGGAGTTTAGGAGCTTCTCCAGGTTTCTGCTGATACCAGTGTAAGTAGTGGCCGTATGAGCTGTGATAATACACGGCCTGACTGGTTCTACAGTTGATGGTGACTGTTTCTCCTGGACGAGCAGATTTCACTGCAGGAGTCTGAGTTACTGTGACTTGACCTCTGCACTCTGTAAAAATATATATTATAATTCACCATGAAACTGAAACATTATAAAAATTATTAAAATGTGTATTTGTATGAAGAGATGATTGTAGAGATAAATTCTGAAGCAGTGTCTGACCTTGAGTCCAGAGGATCAGTGTCCAGATGAAGACGGGGATCAAAGTCATGGTAGCTGTGGGTGAAGTTGCTGTAGCAGCAGCTCTCAATCATGAAGTGTTAAAGTCACAGCGCTATAAACACTCCCAGAGCACTGAAGCATGTGCTGCTAATGCAAAGTTGAACCTCTCTTTATGGAAATGCGTGTGTGTGTGTGTGTGTGTGTGTGTGGTCACTGTAGTGTAACAGAGATTTTTGTACGACGGTTTCATTAGAATGTATCACTGTGGAACACTTTCGGTGGAGGAACCAAACTCATCATTGGTAAGTCACTTTTACTTTTTTTAGGAGTCTAAAAGTAAAGAAAAATAACTTCCGCTCATCATTTACATGAGTTAAATAAAAAAAAATTGTGTATAGTTATCAGTAATTTATTTATAAGTAATTCTTTACTGTAAAATAGTAAAATAATAAATGAGTGAATAATGAAAATATAATAAATACGCTGTGTGTTGGTGAGTTTAAACCTGGTCACTGGTTCATATCTGAAGTTTAGTGTAAATTGTTCTAAAGTCTCTGTGCTGATGTAAAATACAGACAAATGCTGCTGTGTGTTTGTGTTAAACAATTAAAACATTTGTGTAATCAGATCCATTTACTACTATCACACAGGGAGCACTTTATATTACACATCAGTAAGAAGTGTTTAACACAGAATAAAGCTGATCAAAGTCTGAGTCGCTCCACAATATAACCAGTAACTAGTAAATCTTCTCCTGCTGAGTAGTTCTACTGAACTGCAGTCATGTGAATAAGCAGTAATGAGTAAATGTTGTGTAAGTGTGTGTAAATGTGTGTTTATTGTGCGTTTGTCTTCTCCAGCCGGTCCCACGGTGAAGCCCTCCGTGTCTCTGCTCCCTCCCTCCTCTCTGCAGCTGTCTGAGGGATCCGCCTCACTGCTCTGCCTGCTGTCTGCCTACTCTCCACAGGGGGCGCTGGTGAGCTGGAGAGTGGACGGCTCAGAGGTGAAGGACCAGGTTCTGACCAGCGCAGAAGAACAGAAGAAGGACGGTTACACACGCAGCAGCACCCTGACCCTCAGCAAAGCAGTCTGGGAAAAGGGGGAGGAGTTTGTCTGTACAGTCTCCCATGCTGGTGTCAATCATCCGGTCACGTTCAGAAAGAGCCAGTGTGAAGACTAACAGCTCCAAGATAGAATTTAACACTGAGCTGCTTACACATCCATCTACAATAGAGTTTCAGTTCTACACAATGCTGACATTTCTGTCTTTACTCTCTTCACTGTCCTGTTGCTCTTCCTGTAGTTTTGCTCTGCTGAAATAAAGCTTCATTTTGGACATTGTGTCTTGTTTTATTCCAGTTAATAGTCATTATCAGTGTGATGAGAGAGTGTGTTTAGCTGTAGATTCAGTGCTGTGTGTTGTGCTTCAGTGAGTTTGGCTGAAGAAACTTGAACATCTGGTGAAAGTGCTGCTCTATTCTGGGAGAAAGAGGATCACTCAGCCGTCTTCATGTGAATCTCACTTCCTCTACACTGCTCTCTGATTTACTGCTTAACACTGACTCTGTGTGTTTAGCTGGGTGTGGAGCAGGAAGCTGCTTTCATCTCTTTCTTTACTGCAGGGTTTATGCTTGAGTGAACTGACAGGTAAAGACTTATTTTATATTAATAAGATGGAGGAGTTCAGATCCTCATCCATTCCTACTTGTGTCAAAACTGTACACTGAATTTAAACTGAAAATCAGCTTCTGACTTTCTTTTACCTCAGAATCCAGTAGACCTTCTGAGAACAGTGTTTATGTCCATTCTGGACCCAGTATAAATGAATCAGTGCATAACAGGACACACTTATGAAGCTGGTCACACTCTTCAGATTAAATTAAAAAAATATAGTGACATTTCCACATGGATGTGGTGAGGGAGGACATGCAGGAGGTTGGAGTAAAAAGTAAGATGTGGTAGACAGAGACAGATGGAGACAAATGGTCCGCTGTGGCGACCCCTAGTGGGAGCAGCTGAAAGAAAAAGAAGAGACATTTTTACTGTCTGAAGTAATCTTAGAACATTTCATCTCATTTAATGTGTTTTATTAATAATGTATGTACGTTGCTGTGCTACAACATTAAACATACATTCACATCTATTACTGCACAGAGATTTCTTAGTGATCTGCCAGAGTTATCAGCTATGACTGGATCACTGTCTGACCCCAGAGAACTCGATCAGGTGACTGAATGCTTAGAGTAAACATTATATCATACTTTAAATAATGTAGCTCCATTTAAAATAAAAATTATTATAGAGAATAAACTTGCTCCCGCATGAAAACTGTTTAGAAGAAACTGCAATAGAGTGGGATTAGGGAGAGTCGTTAGGATGTAACGACCAGAGAGAGTAAGGGTTTTTTTAAGGGAGGCTTTCCTGGTGGAACAGCATGAAAAATATAATACAGGTTGAGCCTAAGATCTTTACCTCTGTGAAAAAATATATTTATCACTTGGACATAGACGGCTCTTTTTAGCCCCTCTCTTGAGTCTATCTTCTCTGTCCAAAAGTCGAACATTCTAATTCTCAATCCTGTGTCCTTTGTCTTTTATGTGATGATATACTGTTGTTTCGGGCCCTGATGTATTACTCTTTGTGTTGATACATGTGGAGCTCTGAACACTCGTCACTGCAGTGGATCAGGAATATTATATTTATTTGTTTAGTTGCTTTTTTATTACTTTTTATGGATCTTCTTATTTTTGTAGTCCTGATACCTAATAGGGGTCGAGGCACTGACTAACACATATCATGTAGACAGATCCTTAGTCAAGTTCAAAACACAGGTAGTCACATGGCAAAATAGGAATGGCACAGTTTTAAATTGGACAAGTAAAACTATCAAACATACAGAAAGAAGAAATAAAAGGTCTAAAAAACTAGGACCTAAACCCTGTTAAAAAAAGAAACCATGAAGAATTTTTTGACAAACAGTAAAAAAGTCAGCTAATACATGCGACTGTGATCATAACTACCTATTCTCTCTCTCTCTCTCTCTCTCTCTCTCTCTCTCTCTCTGTGCTGGGTGTGAGGAGAGTGCTTGGATGGCTGTTCAGCGTTTTGTCAAGTTGTGGAAGGACTGACATCCCCCCCCCCCCAATTTATTTATTTATTTATTTATTTTTATTAGTAAATGTTACTAATAAAAAAAAGTTAAAGGTTTATAGTGAGAGAGAGAGAGAGTGAGCGGGGCATCATGGCCTCTGAGGCTGGTCAAGAGACACTGTCTCTCCGACATGGCATTACTGTAGGTGTGTGGTGGAGGACGGAGTAGAGGTGGAGGAGGTGCTGCTAGTGGTGGAGAGCAGGTCAGGTGTGAGAACATCTACTCTGCCTCCCGGATAAACAAAGCAGTGGTTGTGTTTTAAACCAAGATAAACCTTGCGAGTACACTAACAAAAAGGCGGAGTATGTGTAATAGGGTCAGCGGTTCAAGTTACCTCTCTGTCTATCGCCACAACACGAGTCGTAATATCAAATGTGCCCCTATTTATTAGGACAAGGAAATTATGAAGGAGCTGGCCTGCTTCAATAAATTTGTTTGCCCCACGTTCTGCCTTTTTGCTAGCAGATTTTAGTGGTTTTAAACGACATACTGTACATCTGCTGAAAGTGCTGATCTATTCTGAAAACTGTTTATGCAAATGTGTGTGTGTGTGTGTGTGTGTGTGTGTGTGTGTGTTTGTGTCACTGAGCATATTTGATGGTTAATGTGCTACTGGGTGAGGAGGATGCCACTCATTTTTCATTTTTCTGACTGGTTAAAATGTGCCTAAAATTATTAATAAAATCTAATCCATTGCACTAAAATCCACGCACACAAAACAAAAACATTAGAAATGTTCCTGATACACAAAAAAAACATCTGATCATATAAACCATTTACTACTTTTATTCAGAGAGTGGTAATAAAGTTTGATCTTTCTCTGTGTCGATGCACATCATAGGAAATTTCCTGTATGTAAATGTAATTAAAGGAGTCTTCCACTGTAATGTATGAGCAGAGCAGGTAATGCACTACACATGCTAATCCATAATTACCTCCTGCTGTCTCCCAGCCCACTTTGTAAACTTTTATTGACATAAATGTATTAGATTGTTTCATCGAGTGAATGCAGAATTTCCAGCAAACAGTGGAAATGACAGCTGTCTCTCAAATCTCCTGATATCTGTTACTGAAGGTCTCCCTCTTCTCTCTTTAAAACAGAAGAAAGATCTCAAACTGATATTTAATCTTTATTTAGTTGGCCCGGTTTCCCAAAAGCTTCTTATCGTTAAGTAGTTCTTAAGTTGTACCTTAACCTCTCTCTTAACGTTATGGCGCATTTCCCGAAATGTTTGTCTGCTAAGTATCTCTTAGGTAACCCCAACTCACTCTTAGCGTGGTTTCCCCTCAAGCCGCTAGTCGTCGCCACTGTGCAGAAGTCTTTATAAATCAGCGGTGTATGAAAGCACATTATGGCACGTTATCAAAGTCATATTAATGATGGAATATACTGTAGGCCTGTTTAAGAATTTTATTTTATTTGATATCAGAACTAATAGAGTGACTTTTAATTAGCCTATTTCATAAAGTTACTAACGCATTAAAATTGGCAATCACTTTTGATATTAAACAGGTCACAACAATTTGGCAGCGATACAGCGTGTTGTTGTGCCAAACTGAAGATGGCGCCGTTCGTGGAGCCGTGTGGTTCATGTAAATTTTTCTTTTAGGTAAAACTTCAGCCCCTTTTTATATTTTGCCTGAGATGGCTATTTAAAAAAAAGTTTTTGCCTTGTAAGGCAACAGGTTATAAAGCTTCTGGTGTAACGAGTATAAAAAAAACCTGGCACTGTCACCTTGCACATCCAGAGTCCGTGTTTGAGTTTGCATGTTCTCCCAGTGCTCCTCTGGTCCACACTGTAAACCTGTGATTCCCTCAATTTTTTAAAGTAATGAAGCTTTTAATTTTAAGTAAACATTACTATCAGTTTTTGAGTTTGTTGTGATCATTCATTTAAATCATTCTTTATTTTCATTAATGAGTAGTTTTTTTTCATACAAAGATGACCTGATCTTGACCCAGGACTTGGGGGGTGCAGGGAACAGTCAAGAGGCTCAAATGAATCCAGCAGCAGCAGCCAGCACCAACATGCAGCACCATCCAGTCTCCTGCAGTAGCATCATTCAGCCTCCAGCAGTCTTTAATCCAGGCAGTAGGTCAAGAGGGAAAAGGATGACTATTCATGAGAAACTTGCCACAGAGTTTCATGAATGTAAATTACAATATTTAAAAGAAGAACATGAAGTCAAAATGAAAATTCTTCATCGTAAGTTGTCTATGAAAGAGAGAGAAATGAAACAGCAGCCGTGTCAATTGTCTTTGGAACCAAACCTCAGTTAAATAAATAATTTTCTGAAAATTTTTACCTGTCTATGCCAATCATTTATGTATCACTCATGGCACATTTATGAAAAGTGCTGCAAAGCAAAAGCATCTCTGTAAGCAAGTCCATTTCTGTCATTGGCTAGCTCAGAGATAGGGACATGTTGCTCATCATCATCTTCAATATTAGGGTCTGGGCAGCCACACTGTTTAAGAAAATTATGAAGCACTACTGTTGCAATAATAACAATGCAGCACCTCCTAGGTTCAAACCGCAGTGTATTTCGACACTGGAAACGATTCTTCCATACACCAAATATGCGCTCTAGTAGCCCTCTGGTGAACATGTGAGCTTGGTTATAGCGCTGTTGCTCTGGTCTGACTGGATGGAGATAAGGGGTGAACAAGAAGTTTGTCTGTGCATACCCACGGTCACCAAGTAGAATTCCAGAGTGTTGTCTTGTTTCAAACTGACCATACAAAGAGGAGTTGTGGAAAATCCTTGAGTCATGAGTTGAACATTTCCAACATGCAACAATATTGGAGAACTGCATAGTGGGAGTGCACACTCCTTGTACATTTATTGAAAACCAGTTTTTACGATTTCTGAATTCCTCAGCATTTGCTGTAGAGGGACACTTGATGGAAATGTGGCAGCCATCGATACAACCAATGACTCCAGGGAAGTTCCCATATTCATAGAAATCTACCTTGTATGTGGCCTGTTCAGCAGCATTTGGGAACTTGATAATCCTTTTTCAGTTCACATATAGCACTGCAGACTTCGTGTACTATTTTGCACACTGTTGATTTACCTACACCACACAAATCCCCAGTTTCACGATGGAAGGTTCCACATGCCAAAAACCTTAAGGTAATTAATATTTGTAAGGTAGGAGAAATAGAGGTGCCCCTGACTAAGTCACCTGAAAGCTTGGGCTGCAGCAAACCAATGCTGGTCAAGGCCTTGTGATATCCCTGGACAACAACCAAATCACTCCATCAGCCACCGCCCGCAATCTTGAGGTAACCGTGGACAATCATCTGTCATTTTTCCCACACATTGCTAACCTTACTCGCTCTTTTCGATTTCTTCTTCACAATATCAGATATCGCCCATTTCTTTCTTCACAGGCTACTCAGGTGCTTGTTCAGTCCCTTGTTATTTCAAGACTGGACTACTGCAACTCACTCTTGGCAGGCCTGCCTCTGTCCACGATTCGTCCTCTGCAACTGATCCAGAATGCAGCAGCACCTCTCGTCTTTAACCTTCCTAAGCTCTCCCACACCACCCCACTCCTCCACTCCCTGCACTGGCTTCCTGTAGCTGGCCGCATCAAATTCAAAACACTGATGCTTGCCTACAAAGCTAAAAATGGCCCAGCACCCACTTACCTCTCTGCGCTAATTACACCACGCACTGCACCACGTTCCCTCCGATCCTCCAGCACTGCTTGCCTCATCCCACCATCTCTCAGGGATCGAGGGCGGCATTCATCCAGGCTCTTTTCTGTTCTGGCACCTAGGGGGTGAAATGAACTTCCTCTAGATGTCTGTACAGCAGAGACTTTGACCATCTTTAAACGACGACTCAAGACGCATCTGTTAACCCAGTGTAAGTATGTATCCAATGATGTAAACATTAAAGCACTTTTTGTAAGTCACTCTGGATAAGAGCATTTGCCAAATGCCCAAATGTAAATTATTTCTGTGGCATTTTCCTTTGACATACGGAAACGGTCAAGAAAATGTAAATCATCAAAATCATTTAGTGGGTGGCTCCTGTCTTTCAGCAACCTTCTTTCTGGTCTTGGTGGTGGTCTCTGATTATCGTTAAAATAGTCGAGGTGATCCATTTTCTGCTACTGTGGACGTGAGCCTTGAGGCAAGAAGTTTTTAATCGGAGGTTAAACCTGCTTTGACCAGGTTTAATTTTATATAGATCTGGATTAGGTCTAATCCTACCTTCTAGAAATCTGATTGTTTAAGTCTAGACTAGTGCAAGTCTGAGACTATTGTAATCCATGTATGAGAAAGCTACTTCAATAAAGCCAGGTTTAAAAAGACATTTAGTCTACGACTTGGCTTAATCCACCTACAGGAAACCGGCCTAATATGTTTAATTACCTTGAGCATTAGGGTTACAGTGCAGTCCAAAGATCTGCAGATTAGTCTAATTGGCATTTTCAAAATTGCCCATAGTGTGTGTGTGTGTGTGTGTGTGTGCACCCTGCGATAACCTGTGCAGTGTTTCCTTGTGCCCCACTGTAAGTCTCCTGGGATAAGATGCAGGGCCTCCACAACCGTGAATACAGTGTTACGACCCAGTCTAGGGTTGGGCCGCACAGCGATATTAAAGGTGAATGAATAATGGTAAGCTGGAGAAGGTACTGTTTCAACTCAAAAACAACACACATAAGGGATTGTAAATTATATATTGAATAAAGTACTATAAAAAATAACCGGTGTGAACTTCAGGGTGGACCAAGGCCAAAACAACAAACAGAAGAACTGATTAAGGAAACCTCTAACTTCCCTACAAAAGAAAACAGAAATAAAACACAATTTGCTAACCTAACTCCCTATCCATAAACAGTTAAGAAAAAAAACCCTCCCACACCCAAAAAAAATGGCGGCCACATCCCTACAACTGGTGAAAAAAAGAGAAACATATACATAAAACACTAACACTTTATATAGAGACTAGACATTTACTTACATACAGAAGATACTAAGTTTCACAGACTTACTAAGCCACAAAGGCAGACCCGTGGACCAAATAAATGAACCAAAAATCCACACATCAACCACCAGAAATAGCAAACACAAAACAGGCAAAGAATATGCTGAGTAGTCAAAAGCCACCCCAGCATTGATCTTCTGGGGTGGTTAAATACTGTCGGCCAATGACGATATCATCGGGGCGGAGACAATCATGCGACAATCTGAGGAGGAGTTGCAAGTCCTGGACTGGAATCAGGAAGGGACTGACCTGCACACATGAGACAATACATATATACAACGAAAAACAACCTGCTCCCAGCAGGTTGTAACAACAGGAAAAGGTGGTATAGATGATATGTAAAGGAGTGAGTGAGCATCAGGAGAGAAAGACCTTGTTTGAATGTGAATTTCATCCTTAAAGTGTGCGTACGCACATAAGGCAGAATTTGCATACGCACAAAAGTTTTCAGATTTATAAAACAGTACGTACGCCAGAACCTGCGCAAGGTTCGCTTTATAAATCACAATTATCTGAATATTGTGCGCAGGTGCACGTGCTTATAGCTTACCCCAATCTCCTCCCGAAATAACCATATTTGGAGGATAAGACTGCCTATTTTGAATATGTATGATCTCCCTGCATATTACAGTTTTTCTCGATTGGTTTGGCTCATTTCTTGAAACCGAGATGACTCAACTGTCTCAACCATCCCCTACATTGATCCCCTGTGATGTCCTCACATGCAGCATCCATTGCATGAAGCAGGGTCCTCTGGTCTTGAGCCTGATGCTCATACACCCTCCACCTCCAAGCTGAAAAAAAAACTCCTCAATTGGATTTAGGAAAGGAGAGTAAGGTGGAAGAAACTCCATTAGCATCCGGGGATGGGTGGTGAACCAGGTTCTGATGCGTGGGCCACGGTGGAAGTTCACATTATCCCACACAATGACATAATGTGGTAGCTGAGGTCCTTCTTCACCTCTCTCATTTTCCAGGATCAGATCAGTATAAAGGTTGTCCAAAAAATTAAGGAACTTTTGTGTATTGTAGGGCCCTAAACTGGGAATGTGTGTGGCCACACCTCTTTCTGATATAGCGGCACACATTGTTATATTTGCTCCTCGCTGGCCTGGGACATCCACAGGGGCTCGGTGGCCAATGATGTTACGGCCACGCCTTCGACCTTTGGCCAGGTTGAAGCCAGCTTCATCAACGAACACTAGGATGTGAGGGGTTTCGTTGCCTTCTAATGCCATTATTCTCTACAATAGAATAAAAATAAATCTAATCAGTCAAGTAGAGACAGATACTGCAGGGAGGATCTAAAGTACTGTAAAAAGAGGGAGTGAAAAACTGAAGACAATTTCTAGGCAAAATGCTCTAGTCACACAAAGCTGGATTCTGAAGGTAAAAAGGATAAAGCAAAACAAAAAAAAGTGGTAACCATGTCTTACTGTAATAGTGTTACAATGATAGACAACCAGTAGTTGACTTACATGCACATACTGGTACCGCAGCTCTTTCACTCTGTCAGAGTTTCTCTCAAATGGTACCCTGTAAATCTGTTTCATGGTCATCTGATGTTTCTTCAATACCCGGTCTTTAGTGGAGATGCTGATAGAGTTTATATTTTGGAACATTACATTGTCTAGAAGGATTGCATTACGAATCTGTCTCAGTGTGATGGCATTATTTGCAATGACCATGTTGCATATTTCTCGTTCTTGTTGTTCATTTAGAAGTTTTCTTCTGCCACCCACTTGAGGCTGTCGTCCAATCCTAGACATACAAGTCAAAGGTCAACACTGTAAATTTGTTACAAAATGAGTTACCAATGTAATTGTACTGCTGTTTTATGGTTCTAAAAGTGTGATGCACTGCACAGTGACTGGAATACTATTCACAGTATTTTCTCAATTTTTTTTTTCTTTGTCATTTTTATAGTATCATATAACATCACATGAAGATATTACAGTACTCTAGGCCTACACACACACCAACACTGAATAGTTCAATAGAATAGTTCTGTACCTGTTTTCCCTGCGAAAGGTTTGGATGATGGAGGAGACTGTAGACCGAGGCACATTAGGCTGCACTCAGCGACCTGCCTCTGCCATTGTGAGGCGATGGTTTATAACGTGGTCAATAAGGGTGGCCCGGATTTCATCTGGGACATCATGGTGCCTTCGTGCTCCTCGGCCTCTTCCCCCTATTCCACCACGCATTCTCACTCCTCCTCTTCTTCTTCCTCCTCTTCCTCGAGCAGGAAGTTGCTGTTGTACTTGGCAAGGTGCTTCCATGTTCACACTGCAAATGAAACTGGCCCAGGGCCAAGCTCTGTCTATATACTTTTGGCAGCAGTCATAATCATAGACAACACCTGTCAGGTAACTAAACAAACTGTTTGATTGGTCATCTGAGATGTGGGAAACTGCTCCTTCGTTAGTTCTAATTTCACCTGATTGATTGTCAATTACTGTCAAAAATTTATGAAATGTTCCAAGAAATTCTTTCATGGTATTATATCCTTGACTAATTTTGACAGTTGAACAGACAATTGTGCATATGATGACTTACACAATGAAACCATGCTGATATGTTTTGGAGAGAGTAACCATTTCACTGAAAAATCAACTAATCAGTTTAGATCAGCAAGATCTATTTATTTGGAAAATGTGCTAAATGTGGGCTCATTGTGCTAACTGTAGCTACTTGTACATAATCATTTGAAAAAAAGCACAGAGTCCCTTGAGACATGTACTAAAGCATTTGCAATTTGATAAAACCAATGAGAAATGACATTCTGTTGTGAACAATTGCAAGGTGGTTTGGAGATTTGTCCATGTTATTTTGAGAATGTCATCTCGGTTTCAAGAAATGAGCCAAACCAATCGAGAAAAACTGTAATATAGATGGTTTCACTTCCAACTCTGCTGCCTTCCTTGGGGGGTACCACAGGGCTCCATTCTTGGTCCACTTTTATTTTCCTTGTATTTGCTCCCACTCAGAGCTATTTTCCAGAAATATAACATTTCCTTTAATTTTTATGCAGATGACTGTCAGGTTACCTCCCATTAAAGCACAGTGGTGCATGTTCTGTCAAGCATTTGTAATCAAGTCTTTCTTAAATTAGGCCAAAGAAGGGCCTTCTGGACTGCCTTGTTGATGTTAAAAGATGGTTGGCTTTTAATTTCTCAAATGTCAATGAGGAAAAGACAGAAGTTGTGTTGTTTAGACCCAATAGCTCCCGCAAATCTCCTTGCTTTGACGTCTCTTCTTTGGCCTCATTTGAGAAAGCCTTGATTACAAATTTAGGTATTAGAATGGATCCTACTCTAAAAATGGATAGTCAAGTAAATGCTGTGGTAAAATCCAGTTTTTTTCCATTTGAGGCAAGTAGCAAAGATTAAGCCTATATTGTCAAGGCAGGGCCTGGAATCGGTTGTCCATGCTTTTATAACCCCTCGTCTTAACTATTGTAATGCTTTGTTCTTTGAAATCAGCCACACCATTATGGCTCGCTTACAATCTTGGCTTCCCTTTACTGGCTTCCAGTGTACTTTCAGATCTGTTTAAAATTCTTTTATTTGTATTTAAGTGTTTAAATGGCCTTGCTCCAGCCTATCTGGTGGAATTGTTGCACCCATACAGTATGTTCCATCTCGCTCTCTCAGGTATACTGACAAGCTGCTTCTTCAAATTCCAAAAACTTAATGCAAACTTCGAGGTGATTGTGCCTTTTCAGTAGCTGCTCCTCAAATATGAAATGAGTTATACTTACTCATTTGACAAGCTCCATCAGTGGCTGTTTTTAAATCACGGTTAAAAACTCATTTTTACTCTCTGGCCTTCAACCCAGTGTGAAGCATTTTGTTAAGATGTTTTGTGTTTTATATCTTGTTTCTCTTTTGATTATCATTATTTTTATTATGACTCTTATTATTAGTAGTATGTTATTGTGTCGCTATGTTCTTAGTTGTTTCTTTTTCTTGTTACCATCATTTTAATTTTAAATTTGTATTTTTTATTTATCAATTTAATGTTTTATTATAAAACACCTTGCTGTTTATGGCCTGATTGTTGACTTTTGTACAGCACTTTGGTCAGCTTTGTTGTTGTTTTAAAGTGCTTTAGAAATAAAGTGTTGTTACACAATAGTTCTCCTAACAATCACAAAATACAACTAAATACAATAGTGATGCATCTCTAGTGATATACAGCAACTAAGACTTGCTGTGGTATAGTTTAAACTGAAGAGCAGCGAAACATACTGAGTGTCACATTGAAACGTTGGATGCTGAAAGAGACAAAAAAAGAAAAGAAGGAGGAAAGGATTGAGGGAGTGAGGGAGAGGTATAGTTACTTGTAGGAAGAGCAGGGAGAAGAAGAGTGCAGAATACTAAGTAATGCTGTGAAAACTGAAGTGGCATAACACTGATATCTTATGCTGGTGAAGGATGGATGGTCAGCTCCAAAAGGTTTATATTAGTGTGTTTTAGAGGAGAGTTGTTAAATCTCAGAATATAGGAGTTCAAGAGAGAGAGAGAGAGAGAGAGAGAGGAGTCAGGATGACTGGAGGCTTAACTAAAGGGGGTTACACTCTAAAAAGAGTGAAAATGCGATCTCAGAGCTAAGAACAATGACGTATGGGTAATAATTAGAATTTTATATTACATTAGAATAAAATATTGAGATAAGACAGTACAAAATCTGTATGAGAGAAAGCAGGAAATAGGACAAAATAAATAGAGTGACATATAAGACTGTGGAGTAAAGCAGGGCTCAGTCTTATCAAGAAATGGAGAGACGAAACACTAGTTTAATTCTCAAATGTTAAGAGAGAGTCTGTGAGGACAGGAGGAGTTACACCAGTGACTGAGGGAGAATCCAGAGCAGGGCTGAAGTGTGTCCTGAAAGGGAAACAAAAAAAAACACAACTAAAGCTGGGAGAAGATTATTAATGTTAACTAACATTAGTTCAGAATCTGAGACTGTAATATGGGTAGGATGAGTGATAGAGACTGAACAAAACAGAAGATTATCCACCAAACAGTTTCAGTCATGAGAAAAAGCAGCAGAATCATTTATGAATCAATAGAAGTATTAATTGTACAGTAGTGGCCATGGGGTGGAGTGAGTGCAGTGTGGTATTATGATTATTGAGAGATTTTTAATGTGAGTTAGTGTGATGTGGTTCCTCTTCTCCACAGAGTGTCATTGTGTCGTATCACATCCTCCAACTCAGCACCTGCAGTCGCTCCCAGCTGCAGCAGTGCAGTCTCTCTACAATCTGACTGAGGGAGGTTTTTGTACGACTCTATAACACTGTGTGAACACATTGCCACTGTGGTAACTCTGACAGTAGTAATCTGCTGCATCTTCAGTCTGGACTCCACTGATGGTCAGAGTGAAATCAGATCCAGATCCACTGCCACTGAAACGAGCTGGAAAACCTGACTGTAGCTGATTTGCTTTTATTATCAGTAGTTTAGGAGCTTCTCCAGGTTTCTGCTGATACCAAGCTAAAGGTTGATAACCCCAACCTTGGTACACCTGGGGATTAGTTCTACAGTTGATGGTGACTGTTTCTCCTGGACGAGCAGATTTTACTGCAGGAGTCTGAGTTACTGTGACTTGACCTCTGCACTCTGTAAAAATATATATTATAATTCACCATGAAACTGAAACATTATAATACATTAAAAATGTGTATTTTAATGAAGAGATGATTGTTGAGGTAAAATCTGAAGCAGTGTCTGACCTTGAGTCCAGAGGATCAGTGTCCAGATGAAGACGGGGATCAAAGTCATGGTAGCTGTGGGTGAAGTTGCTGTAGCAGCAGCTCTCAGTCATGAAGTGTTAAAGTCACAGCGCTTTAAACACTCCCAGAGCACTGAAGCATGAGCTGCTAATGCAAAGTGTTCTCTAAGTATGGAAACACAAGATTTAGGTCTGAGCAGCATTATCAAGGTATTCTTTCATAGCTTCATGTATCAAATAAATTGTGTTTTTGACTGTAGATTTGAATCTCATCACTAGTCCATAATTTGGTGTTATTTCTCCTCCCGTCTTCTGCAGTGTGTGCAGTACACTGTCCTTTGAATTAAACCTAGATAACTTTACCCTGGTGTTATGCTTATTCATGCACTGTGTGTTTTGTTCAGAAGATGGAAATTGTTTTGGTTATCGGCAGTTTTGCTGAATGATGTTATCAGAATTCTGCTTTGTTGTATGATGTTCAGATAAACTTGTGTATCTCCTCTACAGATATTATATCACAGATCTCAGTTTGTTAGAGTTTACTCACTCACTCACTCACTCAATCCCAGGAGGCTTAAGGCACGAGGCGGGGTACACCCTAGACAGGGTGCCAATCCATCGCAGTGTTATAGTTTACATTAAAATTTATATACCTGTGTGTGTGTGTGTGTGTGTGTGTGTGTGTGTGTGTGTGTTTTCTCCAGCGGGTCTAGTGGTGAAGCCCTCCGTGTCTCTGCTCCCTCCCTCCTCTCTGCAGCTCTCTGAGGGATCGGCCTCACTGTTCTGCCTGCTCTCAGCCTATTCTCCACAGGGGGCGCTGCTGACCTGGACTGTGGATGGTGCCGAGGTAAACGAGGGGATTGTGACCAGCACAGAAGAACAGAAGAACGGCTTCTACAGCCGCAGCAGCACCCTGACCCCCAGCAAAGAACGCTGGGAAGAGGCCGAGGTGTTCGGCTGTACCGTCTCCTACCACGACACGACTCAGATCACCTCGTTCCGAAAGAGTCGCTGTGACGCTCACTAGAAATCAAGTGTACACTTTAAAGCATGCTTAGTGGTCTAAAATGGTGTCAGTGATGTAGCTATGCTGAAATAAAGCTTTAATGTGGAAAGCATGTCTCCTTTTTCAGTTGTGAAGTGTCTTTGGCAGCGATTTGGAACAGCAGCTTTAACAGCAGGTCGAGTGCAGTGTGTGTGTTGTGCTTGAGTGAGTTTGTCTGAAGAACCATGAACATCTGCTGAAAGTGCAGATCTATTTTGAGAACTGTTCATGCAAATGTGTGTGTGTGTATGTGTGTGTGTGTTTGTGTGTGTCACTAAGTATATTTAATGCTTAATGTGCTACTGGGTAAAGAGGACCACACTCATTTCATATTTTTCTGACTAGTTAGAATGTGCAATCTAATGCATTCCACAAACATACAATAAAAAACTGATTCAAAATGAAAACATCAGAAATTTCCCAGATTTACAAAAAAAGTCTGATCAGAATAAAGCATTGATTGCTTTTGTTTAGAAAAGCAGTTAATGCATTATTTTGATCAGACTTTCTTTTTAAAGTCTGATCAGTAAGTCTTATTATAGACCATATTCTTCTCTCTCTCTTTTTCACACACACACACACACACACGCACACACACACACACACACACACACACTCACCCACCCACAGAGTTTGATCTTTCTTTCTTTCTTGATGCACATCATAGAGAGAGAGAGAGAGAGAGAAAGAGAGAGAAAAGAATCTCTCTCAGCCCACTTTGTAGCCTTTTATTCACAGAGATGTATTTGATTCTGTCATCGAGTGAATGCAGAATTTCCATCAAACAGTGGAAATGACGGCTGTCTCTCAAATCTCCTGATATCTGTTACTGAAGGTCTGCCTCTCCTCTCTTTAGAACAGAAGAAACAGCTTAAACTGATATTTAATCTTTATTTAGTTCTGGTCATGTAGTGATGAGTCTGTCAGCATCATCAAGCCCAGAGATAACAGACTGCTCTGAGTTAATCATGACTTAACCACTCAGCATATACGTACAGGAATGCTGTGTATAACTTTTATCCAATTTCGAAAGTGTTGATGATGCAAAATATCCACCAAATGCAGTAATCTAGTTCATGCTAGATGTTAAAAAAAAAGCTAGTTCATGCATTCATGACCTCCAGACTGGACTATTGTAATGCATTACTAGGTGGTTGTCCTGCATCCTCGATAAACAAGCTTCAGTTAGTCAAAAATGTTAACCTCAATATTATGATCCCTGCACTGGCTACCTGTTCAGTTTAGAATTAATTACAAAATAATATTACTTACATACAAGGCCTCAAATGGTTTAGCTCCCACATACCTAACCAGTGTTTTGATACGCTACAATCCGCCACGCTCCTTAAGATCACAAAACACGGGACTTCTGGTAATTCCCAGAATTTCAAAATCTACAAAAGGGGGTAGGGCTTTTTCATATTTAGCTCCAAAGCTTTGGAATAGCCTTCCAGACAGTGTTCGGGGCTCAGACACAGTTTCCCAGTTTAAAAGTAGGCTTAAGACGCATCTCTTTAATCTGGCGTACGCGTAACTCATCCCATAACCTCATACTTCAGTACATCTATCCTGAATGGCAACTACGCTAATTCTCTCTATCTGTTCTGTATTTTTCTACCCATCCCGAGGCATCTGGAGATTGTGCCAGCTGCAATAGACAAAGGGCAACCCTGCGAGGTGCCTGAGGCATCCAGACCAGCTCCAGCTGGATTCTGCTTTATGATGGTTGGAGCTACACATGCTGCTCCTGTGCTTCCAGTGATCCAGACCCCATCTGCCCTCTGCACCTACTGACTCATGTTAATTTAAAGAATTCCTGTTATATTGAACTTTCATCTGTATAACACACATGATGTTATATAATTTTTTATCTGTTATCACCCAAATGAGGATGGGTTCCCTGATTGAGTCTGGTTCCTCTCAAGGTTTCTTCCTATTGCCATCTCAGGGAGTTTTTCCTTGCCTCTGTCGTCGTCACACTTGGCTTGCTCATCAGAGACATTTCATTCATCATTCATTCATCTCATTATAATCTAGACACATTTTTCTCACACATACACACTTCCAAATACTTTCTTTTTTTTTTATTTCCTTCATTTTTGTGAAGCTGCTTTAAGACAATGACCATTGTTAAAAGCGCTATATAAATAAAATTGAATTGAATTAATCTACAGTATATCTTCTCTTACAGAGTGAACAGAATAGCAGCAAAGTGCACCAGAATGACACGAGAACAAGACGCAGGTGAGACAAACTGATAATAAAACTTATATAAAGACAGCAAAAGAAAAAAGTTGTTAGAGGTCATGTATAAAACAGGGCCATCAGCTGGAGAAATCAGATCACATTAAAACAACACCTTAATGCTACATGATTCCTGACTTAATAAACCATCAAACAGGAGTGAGACCTGAACCGCAGCACAAGAAGTAGTATTGCACTGTCTCTTAAGCATATTTACATCTACAGCACTGGGAACATCCCCTTATCCAGAGTGACTTACAGACGTACATGTGCTTTGGTGGTCTACAATAAAACACATCCTCATAAACTAATAAAATATTATGAAGCTAAATTCCCATTAGAGAGAAGTTAATATTACTGCAGAAAGAAAACAACAGCACAAGATGAAGTTTTTTATTAGTGTTTATTTTAGCGCTTGGTGACTGAATAAAGTTCTTGGTGTGAAGCCTGATAGTGATGCAGATGTTCAGTTTTTGGCCAAGACAATAAAAAAAAGATGTGATGAGATATGAGGAGAGAATGTTAGCTAGTTTTGCAAAACTACCCGAAGTTTCATTGTTCTGTCAAATGTTGTTACACAATAGTTCTCCTCAACAATCACCAAATCCATCATACTGATTAATCTCTAGTGATACAGTATACAGCAGAACAGACTTGCTGAGATTTAGTTTCAGCTGAGGATAAAGAGCTGCCATCCATGATGAGATGTCTGCCAAACTTACTGAGATTCATGCAGAAACACTGGATGCTGAAAGTCACAGAGAAAGAAGAGAAGGAGGGGAGGATTGAGGGAGTAAGGGAGAGGTATAGTTACTTGTAGGTAGAGCAGGGAGAAGAAGAGTGCAGAATACTAAGTAATAATCGGAAAAATTAAGCGGGATAAAACTGATACCTCATGCTGGTAAAGGATGGATGACCATGTCCAAGTAGTTCACATTATTGTGTTTTAGAGGAGAGTTGTTAAATCTCAGGATATAAGAGATCTAAAGAGAGAGAGGAGTCAGGAGGACTGGAGTCTTTACTGAAGGGGGTTACACATTAAAAAGAGAGAAAATGAGTCCAATGGCTAAGGGCAGTGACAGATGGGTAATAATATGAAGTTTATATTGGATTCAATGAACGAAATATTAAAATGAGACAGGACAGGTGTTTGTGAGAGAAAGCAGAGAAACCAGGACATGGGATATATATCCTATGTTGTCACTTACTGTAGGGCTGTGGAGTGAAGCAGCTTCTTTCATTACTGTACCTTAGTGGAGTGGAGAGACAGAACACCAGTTTAATTCCCAAATCTCAGAAGAGAGAGTCTATGAGGACAGGAGGAGTTACACCAGTGACTGAGGGAGACACTGATCCACAGCAGGGCTGAAGTGTGTCCTGAAAGGGAAACAAGAAAAACACAACTAAAGCTGAGAGCAGATGATTACCCACCAAATAGTTTTGAAAAAGGATTAGAATAATTTATAAATCAATAGAAGTATTAATTTTACAGTAGTGGCCATGGTGGACTCTGTGTACTGTGGTGTTATGATTATTGAGAGAATTCTGATGTGAGTTAGTGTGGTGTGGTTCCTCTCCTCCACAGAGTGTCATTGTGTCGTATCACATCCTCCAACTCAGCACCTGCAGTCGCTCCCAGCTGCAGCAGTGCAGTCTCTCTACAATCTGACTGAGGGAGGTTTTTGTACGACTCTATAACACTGTGTGAACACATGTTTACTACTGATATAATGGTAACTCTGACAGTAGTAATCTGCTGCATCTTCAGTCTGAACTCCACTGATGGTCAGAGTGAAATCAGATCCAGACCCACTGCCACTGAAACGAGCTGGAAAACCTGACTGTAGCTGATTTGCTTTTATAATTAGTAGTT
The DNA here is from genome assembly GCF_024256425.1 of Clarias gariepinus. Classification (NCBI taxonomy): domain Eukaryota; kingdom Metazoa; phylum Chordata; class Actinopteri; order Siluriformes; family Clariidae; genus Clarias; species Clarias gariepinus. The sequence goes on from NC_071101.1 coordinate 11,182,459, forward strand.
TAGGAGCTTCTCCAGGTTTCTGCTGATACCAAGCTAAAGGTTGATAACCCCAATCTTGGTACACCTGGGGATTAGTTCTACAGTTGATGGTGACTGTTTCTCCTGGACGAGCAGATTTCACTGCAGGAGTCTGAGTTACTGTGACTTGACCTCTGCACTCTGTAAAAATATATTATAATTCACCATGAAACTGAAACATTATAAAAATTATTAAAATGTGTATTTGTATAAAGAGATGATTGTAGAGATAAAATCTGAAGCAGTGTCTGACCTTGAGTCCAGAGGATCAGTGTCCAGATGAAGACGGGGATCAAAGTCATGGTAGCTGTGGGTGAAGTTGCTGTAGCAGCAGCTCTCAGTCATGAAGTGTTAAAGTCACAGCGCTATAAACACTCCCAGAGCACTGAAGCATGTGCTGCTAATGCAAAGTGGAACCTCTCTTTGTGTGTGTGTGTGTGTGTGTGTGTGTGAGTGTAAACTTGCTCACTGGTTTATATCTGAAGTTTTGCGTAAATAGTTCTAACTCTCCCTGTGCTGATGTAAAATACAGACAAATGCTGCTGTGTGTCTACTCTAGATTCAATACTTTAAAAAAAAAAATTTTTTAGAAAATATAGAGACATTTCCACGGTCGGAAATTATCTCAGATGTGTCTGATAATGTATGTTACTTTGCCATGCTAACACATTAAACATACAGTGCTGTCAAAAATATTTTTGCAAACCTGATTTTTTTTATTTGTCAAATTTAAGTGATTCAGACCATCAAACATATTTTAATACAGTTAAATTTTGGATTGTGAGCATAATTCGTTTCAGAAGCGTGCCCGTATATCACAGCAAATTTCCCATAAGAAATAATAAAAACTTGATTGAAAACAGATTCATCACCTTCACTACTACAACCTTTTTAACATTTTTTTTCTTAACGACTGCTGTTTTTGCAGGACAGTTACTAAAGAACAGTCACTACACTTGGACACAATTTTTAAAATGCTTTATGCGTTCGCACACAAATGTGGTCACAATGTTATAGTAAACAGTACACGGGCGCACGGATTTTGGCTATATATGCAGTTATGAGACTGATGATTACTCACAATCCCACAGCACATGACAGAGAAGTGCATTCATACTACAGTACTTGTATATCAAGCCCTGGGCCATTTAACAGGTGAGCATTTATTAAAAAATTTTGCACGTCTTGTAAAACACTCACAGACCACAAAGAAAACTTGAGTACATGCAAAATGCAATTTTTAAATAATCTTTTTTTTTTTTATTAACAGCTATTCATTTCATTTTTGCTATTCATAGCTATTCAGCTATTTTTTTTAATTTAAGCTATTCAGAGGTCCATAACACGTGTCTTTGAGCTTGAGGTCACAAACTGGACATTCTCCTTCAGGAATTTTTCTGTCAATCGTGGCAATTAGTCCAACTCTTGAATCTGCAAAGCAGCCCTAGACCATCATACTACCATCACTGTTGACTGCTGGTAGGACTTCCGTTTTAGTAAATGTTGTGTTAATTTTATTGCTCTGTATCCTTAGTCAGCGCTCCTCCATCTAAATTTGAGATTTCATCTAGGCATCAAGAGTCTCCTGCTCTTGCTTTTGCACATCACGTTTGCCTGTGTCTACTCCAAACTCTGTGTCTGCAATCAAGTATAAAAGCAATAAGCAGGAAATTAACTGAAGGTTACAATCATAATATCTTGCAAAAATTATTCTTGCAATAGTAATAATCCTTCCAACATCCACATTTTGTCTCAGCAATCACAGGTACTCTAAAATTGTGTGTGGAGCTCATGTGGAACATCTGCATCTCATATTTCATACCTGTCTCTGAGATGTATTGGAGTATAAACAGAAAGGTTATACATAAAATAATGAGTAAAGTGGAAACTACCTGTAAATCTAACAGCTAAATACTTTTCACAGGACTGTACATTTACATCTACTACTGCACAGAGCTTTATCAGTAATCTCTCACTGTTAAAAAGAGAGGAATTGAGGCTAATGGATATGTACAATGACAGATGGGTAATAATACGAGGTTTACTGTATATTGGATTCAAAGAATTAAATGTTAAGATGAGACAGCACAAGTGTGGGAGGGACAAAGCAGAGAGACCAGGGACTCTCAGTGGTTTTTATTTTACATAAACATGTATGAAGGTCAGACCCTTGACAGTTTTTGGCTCTAAATAGACGTGCATTAGTCTGCTGATCTCTCATGGCGACTCTACGGTAATAAATCCAGCTTTAATGCTGAAATGATTGAAATAATGCTGCATCTCAGGAAAACTGATATTCTGATACTATCCCAATTCACATGCGTGAAACCCAATTCACGTGCACGGAAAAAAATATATCCCAGTACCTCTGATAATTTAAATTATTGTAAGAAATAATGGTGACTAAAGAGACTGTTTGTGAAGCTGTTTAATAATACCTATAAATGACAACTGCTCTCTGGCTCAGTGACGGCACCAAAGCAAAGTTGAAATCGTGCAGCTTTAATCCATTATGTTATATTATGTATACATTATTAGAGCTGTTAATGAAATAAAAGCAAATCTGGTGGCATTCAGATATATCAGAATACCCTGTGACCCATAGAAACATTTATTCTTATTCATCTTGTTCCCCCACTCTGATTGATCACCCAGGTTTGTTGATGGTGAGGTGATTGTTTGCTTTACATCCCAGTTCCCCCTCATGTCTGTATTTCCTTCTGGCTCTCCCTTTTGGTTATGCTGTTATAGTTAGTCCTGCCGGAATCTCAGCTTGCACTCTACACTAAATATACATTTACATTATACATTATGTGACTGAGACCATACCTAACTGTTATCTCTCCTCTTCTGTTCTCTCTCCTCCTCTCTTTCTTCCCTCTATCTCTTCCCTATCTGCTCATCTTGATTCATGCACACTTACATTCTATACAGACTTCAATTCTTTTGATTAAGTAAAGCTGCTTTGCGACAATGACAATTGTTAAAAGTGCTATACAAACAAAATTGAATTGAATTGAATTATTCTCCAAATTGAAAACTGTGACTGTCTTGATTGACAAACATGTAATAAGGGTGAAGTGTTTATGAAGATAATAAATGGTTAGCTGTGTAATTTTCGGCAAAGTTCATTAATGAAACATTATGAATTATAGTAATAACTTCCAAGTGCATCCTGTTCTTTGTTTGAGTAGGTAAAGCCTAATTTCCATTACAATTAACTCAGATTGTGCAAAAGGTTTGCAAAGCTGAGCTACTTGAGTGCTGAGCTCCTGGAGGGCTGTGATAGGTTGAATGGTGAGGTTGCATCTGGCTAAAGTGTATAAGTGACCCACGTTGCTGCAAGCAAAGTCTCATGATGCACTTGTAAATATATATATACTGTATATACTGTATATATATTACGTGAATTGGGTTTCACACATGTGAATTGGTATACGCATGTGTGCATCGTGTCTTTTGTGTGAATTATTTATGAGACTGATTTGCTTCCATAGTGAGTGAGTATATGACTGTAGTTTAGGCCAGAGGTGATTGTTGATTCTGTCATTTGGATTAACTGAACATTTTGAGGTTAGACCTTAAAGGAAACTTCCACCAACTGTTACAGAAACTGACTGATTCAAGGCACAGGAGTTCTCAGGAAGTTCTGCAAAACAAAGGAATTGCAATTATTATTAATAATACTTTACTCTGTCTGTAACTGTGAGCTTTAATGAAGCCAGAATTAATTAATACCCAAATACTTATGTTTATGATCAGTAAATGGATTATTTCTTTCTATTTTAATAAATTAATTTAGTTATATAATTTTAGTTAATTTCCTGTTTAGAATAATATAAAATTCATAAATATGTAAATGTGGCTTAGGAGCTCAAACCCAGTTTGTATCACATGTAGGTGAAGTGCCTGAGTCAGTATTTAGTCCTGATTATATTGAGACAGCTCTGTTCTAGACCCATTGCTTTTTCCCTCTACATGCTAAAATGATTTATTAACATGCCGTTAGCTTCCACTGCTAGGCTGATGACACACAGCTTTATGTTTTAGCAAAGCCATCTTCATCATATACACTTTTTGTAGTGTGTGTGTGTGTGTGTGTGTGTGTGTGTGTATGTGTGTGTGTATTATACGGTGGTAGTAAGCACCTGCAGTAGGTCCCAGCTGCAGCAGTCACAGTTACACAGGTTTTTGTACGACGCTCTAACACTGTGTGAACACAGCTTTACTACTGATGCTATGTCGACTCTGACAGTAGTAATCTGCTGCATCTTCAGTCTGGACTCCACTGATGGTCAGAGTGAAATCAGATCCAGATCCACTGCCACTGAAACGAGCTGGAAAACCTGACTGTAGCTGATTGGCATATTTAATCAGGAATTTAGGAGCTTCTCCAGGTTTCTGCTGATACCAGAATAAGTAGTGGCCGTTTGAGCTGTAATAATGCACTGCCTGACTGGTTCTACAGTTGATGGTGACTGTTTCTCCTGGACGAGCAGATTTCACTGCAGGAGTCTGAGTTACTGTGACTTGACCTCTGCATTCTGTAAAAATATATATTATAAATCACCATGAAACTGAAATAAGATAACAAAAATCATTGAATGTGTATGAAGAGGTTATTGTAGAGATAAAATCTGAAGCAGTGTCTGACCTTGAGTCCAGAGGATCAGTGTCCAGATGAAGACGGGGATCAAAGTCATGGTAGCTGTGGGTGAAGTTGCTGTAGCAGCAGCTCTCAGTCATGAAGTGTTAAAGTCACAGCGCTATAAACACTCCCAGAGCACTGAAGCATGTGCTGCTAATGCAAAGTGACCTCTAAGTATGGAAACACCTTTACCACATTCCCCCAATCTTACTGTAATTCTCACACTACTACAGAGTTATTGAGTTTTGCTTCTGGGGTCAGATGATGATTTTTTTTTTAAATTACTTTTAAGTCTAAGATGCATAAATAAGTGAATTAGAGAGAGAAGCATAAAATGTGCCTTAACAATATTTATGAGAAGTAATTTCTTCTTCTGTAGTGAAGAAATTACAGAAGTTAAGTAATTCACTTTAATTCATCAGTGTGTGTGTGTGTGTGTGTTTGTGTGTGTGCGTGTGTGTGTTTACTGTAGTGTGAGAAAGGTTTTTGTACGACGGCTTCATGGGAATGTAACACTGTGGGTCACTTTTGGTGGCGGCTCCAAACTCATTATAAGAAGTAAGTGCCTTCATTTTCTAGAAGCTCAGAGATTCATTAGTACTTTTACACAATTTAATGAAATGTATAAATTTACTGTAAAATAATAATGTGACATTTATATAAAGGAAAGAAACATTTTATATAAATAAGAGAAATGTGATGTGAAGAGCAGAGCTGATTTCATGAAAACTCTGCTTTTGTCTCATTTTGTAAAATTCAGTCTGAAACACTTAATCACTTTTTTAGACAAATTTAAAATAGTTTTTATTAGATGAAATTTTGCTTTGTTTTGCTCTAATTTATTAATTGTACTGAAAATGTGTGTAAGAATAAATCATGAGCAATGTTGATTTATTGATTATTTTTGATTGATGATAAGCCACAAAAAAGATTATTAACATCATGTAAAAAAGATAAACATAGTTTACCGTTACTGGGAAGTGATGCTTATTCATACACAGTGTGTTTTGTTCAGAAGATGAAGATGGTTTAGCTGCAGTTTGGTTGGGTGACGTTATCAGAATTGTGCTTTGTTTTACAATGTGCAAATAAACTTCTGCATCTGCTCCACATTAACGTTAATATGACTGTGTGTGTGTGTGTGTGTGTGTGTGTGTGTGTGTGTGTATGTGTGTGTGTGTGTGTGTGTGTTTTCTCCAGCTGGTCCGGTGGTGAAGCCCTCCGTGTCTCTGCTCCCTCCCTCCTCTCTGCAGCTCTCTGAGGGATCGGCCTCACTGTTCTGCCTGCTCTCAGCCTATTCTCCACAGGGGGCGCTGCTGACCTGGACTGTGGATGGTGCCGAGGTGAACGAGGGGATTGTGACCAGCACAGAAGAACAGAAGAACGGCTTCTACAGCCGCAGCAGCACCCTGACCCTCAGCAAAGAACGCTGGGAAGAGGCCGAGGTGTTCGGCTGTACCGTCTCCTACCACGACACGACTCAGATCACCTCGTTCCGAAAGAGTCGCTGTGACGCTCACTAGAAATCAAGTGTACACTTTAAAGCATGCTTAGTGGTCTAAAATGGTGTCAGTGATGTAGCTATGCTGAAATAAAGCTTTAATGTGGAAAGCATGTCTCCTTTTTCAGTTGTGAAGTGTCTTTGGCAGCAATTTGGAACAGCAGCTTTAACAGCAGGTCGAGTGCAGTGTGTATGTTGTGCTTGAGTGAGTTTGTCTAAAGAACCATGAACATCTGCTGAAAGTGCTGATCTACTCTGAGAAATGTGTGTATAAATGTGCAAATGCTATGTGTGTGTGTGTGTGTGTGTGTGTGTGTGTGTGCGTGTGTGTGTGTTTGATGGCTAATGTGCTACTGGGTAAGGAGGATCACACTCATTTCTAATTTTTCTGACTGGGTAGATGGTGCCTAAAACTATCAATACTGTAAATTGTAATGCATTCCACTAAAATACAAGAAAAAACAAAGATTCAAGACAAAAACTTTAGAAAATTTTCTGATCATGATGAAGCATTTACTGCCTTTATTTAGGAAGTAATAAAGTCTTAATAGAGTTTGATCTTTCTCTCTGAATCGATGCACTCTGAATTCGATCATAGGAAATTTCCTGAATGTAAATGTAATTAAAGGAGTCTTCCACTGTAATGTATGAGCAGAGCAGGTAATGCACTACACACACTAATCCCTACTTACCTCCTGCTGTGTTTTAAGACCACATGGCTCTCGCAGCCCACTTTGTAGAGTTTTTTTTTAATTTATTAGATTGTTTCATGGAGTTAATGCAGAATTTCTAGCAAACAGTGTAAATGACGGCTGTCTCTCAAATCTCCTGATATCTGTTACTGAAGGTCTCCCTCTGATCTCTGTGGAACAGAAGAAAGAGGGACTTCCGGTTGGCTGCAGACAAAAATGGCGGGTTAAGCACTTAGCTCTCGCAAGTCGGCGTTATATTTACCCCCGTGTAATTATTTTTGATTAAAAAAAGTAATTTTCCCACATTGATATGACGGGGGGAAAGAAAGGTAGAGCCACTCTTGTTATAAACATTTAACTGGATTAAAAGAGAATGTAAACTTCCACTATCATGGAATGAGGCAACCATCTCAGTACTTCCAAAGGAGGGTAAGGATAGGGAATTTAGTTGCAGTTATAGGCCTATTTCAATTCTTAATGTAGATTATAAGATATATACAGCAATTATAGCAAAAAGACTAGAGACCATCTTTCCCCGAATTAATAGACGAAGACCAGACTGGATTTACAAAAAGCCGTCAAACACATGATAATATTAAGAGGACGCTACATCTGATGGATAAAATAGAAAGGGAAAAGAACACAGCAGTATTACTAAGCCTTGACGCCAAAAAGGCCTTTGATTGGGTCAATTGGGAATTTCTTGATCAAACTTTCGATAGATTCGGCTTCAATAAACATTTTGTAAATATAATTAGATCTCTTTACCAACAACCAACAGCAAAAATAAAAATTAATGGGTCATTATCTCCATCGTTTAGTTTACAAAGAGGAACTAGACAGGGTTGCTGCCTCAGTCCCACTTTATTTGATGTTCATATTGAACCTCTGGCCCAGGCAATGCGTCAACATGAACAAATACAAGGCGTTACGATAGGACATAAAGATCATTTAATTGGTTTATTTGCGGATGATGTCTTGATCTATTTAACAGATCCTGAGGCTTCTCTTCCCGCACTAATGGAAATCCTTGATGAATTTAACTTCTTTGCTGTTTAAAAACTAAATATTGCAAAGACACAACTTTTGTCATTTAATTACAAACCTTCTGAGGAAATCAGATATAGATATAATTTAAGATGGGACATGGTAGAAAATTAAATATTTATGGGTGATTATTACAAAAAACCTGAGTAGCTTGTATGGTGCAAACTATAATGTGATTAACCAGAACATTATAAGCGATGTGGAACGGTGGTCTACCTATCCATTAGATTTTGCCAGTCAAGATCAACGTCATCAAAACAAACATATGACCTAGATTGCTATACCTCTTTCAAGCTTTGCCAGTAGAGATACCTAGACAGCAGTTTACAATCTGGAACAAACTGATTTTCAGGTTTAATTGGGATGGAAAGAAGCCCAGAATAAGATACACAACACTCCAGTTGGCCAAGCATAAAGGAGGATTGGCCCTACCTAATCTCAATGATTACTTTTATGCAGCTCAGTTCCGTCCCCTTTTTCTTTGGTGTAACAACAATTAATTTACTAGATGGAAGGAAATTGAGACATATATGGTGGGTTATCAGATTCAGTCAGTTATTGGAGAAAATGAAATCCCCTCAGTAGTCAAAAGTCAATTGGATTCAATAACCTCTGGAGCAGTGGAGTTTTAGTTTAAATTCGCTGAGCCTTTGATACTCAATTTAAACCAGGCGAAAGTGATGTCACATTTAAACAATGAGCAACAAAAGGCATTAGAGCAATATGTACAGTAGTGGAAAATGAGGAATTACAGAATTTTTTTTTTTCTTACTAATAGGGACTTATTTAGGTACATACAATTCAGAGATTACTTTAACAGAGAAATAAAAATGGAAACTTCACACGAAATTAATCCAGTTGTGAAGATCATGATGAATGCATACTAATCAAATAGTAAATGTGCAAAAATGATCTCCATGTTTTACGTAAGTATTATGGAAAGTAAGGCCAACCCAACATTATACCTTAAATCAAGGTAGAAAAGAGAATTAAATGTAGAAATTCTACCAGATGTATGGTTTGATATGTGTGAAGTTCAACATTCCTTCACAAGCTCGCAACAATTGAGGGTATTCAATTGGAAAAATTTAGTACGATTCTTTATTACACCTAAAAATCAGCAGTAAAGCTTCTTCTACACCTCAACAATGTTGAAGACAATGTGGCTGCTGAAGCACACCACACACACATTTTTTGGAGATGTGAAAAACTGAAGCCATTTTGGAAAAATGTACAATTAACCCTAACAAAGGTACTTGGATATGAGATGCCATTTTCATGAATCGTCTTGTACTTGGGTCATATTTCACTGGTTACACTTTAGGAGGACCGATACCTGGTAAAAATACTCTTTACAGCAGCAAAGAAAAGCATAACTAGAAGCTGGTATAAGCCTGATTCACCTAAACAGCAACAATGGCTTGAGGTCATTCAGGAAAGGACGTTGGAACATATGACTGGTGTGATATGTTTGAAGGCGGACATGTATGCCAAAAGATGGCAAAAATGGAATCTTTACTTTGACAAATCATAGGGGCACTGGCTCTTAGACTGTACCAGCCAAAGTTTTAGGCATATATGTCAACTGTGCCTAATCTTTTATACTCAATTGTCTTTCCTTTTTGTAAGCACCATGTTTTTACTTTTTTTTACAGTATTCTCACTACAGGCTCTGTTCTTCTTCTTCTTATTATTATTATTATTATTATTATTATTTTTAATCTTATTTGCTTGTTATTGAAATTGCATGTCATATCTGACTGAAATTAGCCCTTTCTGCTATTTGGAAAAATGCATTTGAATGTAACAGTTGGGACATACTAAAAATGCAATAAAATTTAAGTGGAAAAAGAACAGAAGAAAGAGCTTGAACTGATATTTAATCTTTATTTAGTTCTGGTCATGGAGTGATGAGTCTGTCAGCATCATTAAGCCCAGAGATCATGACTTAACTACTCAACATATACGTACAGGAATGCTGTGTTTAACTTTTATTCAATGTTGAATGTGTTAATGAAGCAAAAAAAAACTACCAAATGCAGTAATCTATATCTTCCAGGGGCGTAGATTTAGGGTGGACAGAGGGGATGTGTCCCCACCAATATCCTCCGACCATTAAAATGTCCCCACCAATAATTTAATCCACTTAAAAAAATCGTGCTGTCAACATTAACCTAGACACGCAGAAAGGAATATATCATGTTCTCTCCTTGAGTCCTCCCGCCCCCAAAACACATATGAACATTTTGATTGGCTGTGCCTTTCCCTGCTCTCATGTGAGAGCCTATGGCTGCGTTCAGATACAAGCAGCGCCAAATGAAGTGGACTTTTTTCCCCGTGCAAAAAGGTGTGTTGGGTGACGTACATGTGAGGATGGCGGCAGCAAAAAAAAAAAAAAAAAAAAGAAAAAAAAAAGCTGGACATAAGTCACTTTAAGTTCGCTAGTGAATCTATCAAAGTCCATCAAAGTAACGACAACAGTTAATGTTAATGCTAGTGATTATTTTTTTTTTTTAACCGCTTTGACGCACATTCATTATAGCAGGACAGGCTATAGTCTGTAAATACGGACTTAAAAATAACAGCAGATTAAACAGGTAAATGTAAAAGTATAAATATGATCCCTGTCAGTTCTCCTAATCTAATGACGACTATTTGTCAGAAATCAGTCTTGTGAAAGAAATTGATATGCTACATACTAATCTTGCCATGTTAGAATTTTGTTGACGGTTCACCAATAGACAATCCACTTCGCACAAATAATTTTTAAAATGCATTCACTGACTTGGCAAACATTAATGATTTGATTCGAGATTTGCACACTAAGACTCAGAAAAAGTGAAATAAAATGATTGCTGTTTAAATGGCATGTGTTTATCCTGTTTTGGAGTCATATGTCCCCACCAATGTCAAAAGCAAATATACGCCCTTGATATCTTCCCTTACAAATTGAACAGAATAGCAGCAAAGTGTATCAGGATGACAAAAAAACAAGACACAGGTGAGACAAACTGATAATAAAACTTCTATAAAGACAAGACAAAAAAAAAGTGGTCAGAGGTCATGTATAAAACAGGGCCATTAGCTGGAGAAATCAGATCACATTAAAACAACACCTTAATGCTACGTGATTCCTGACTCAATAAACCATCAAACAGGAGTAAGACCTGAACCGCAGCACAATAAGTAGCATTGCACTGTCTATCAAGTATATTTACATCTACAGTACTGGGCACATCCCCTTATCCAGAGTGACTTACAGACGTACATGTGCTTTGGTGGTCTACAATAAAACACATCCTCATAAACTAATAAAATATTATGAGGCTAATTTCCTGTTAGAGAGGAGTTAATATTAGTGCAGAAAGAAAACAACAGCACAAGATGAAGTTTTTTATTAGTGCTCATTTAAGTGCTTGGTGACTGAATAAAGTTCTTTGTTTGAAGCCTGATAGTGCTGCAGATGTTTAGTTTTTTAGAGGATGTTTATTCCATTACCTGTGGGCCAGGACAAAAAAAATAAATTGTGACGAGATATCATAAGAGAGGCGGCATGGTGGTGTAGTGGTTAGCCTTGTCGCTTTGCACATCCAGGGTCCGGGTTTAAGTTTGCATGTTCTCCCAGTGCTTGGTGGGTTTTTTCCGCGTACTCTGGTACTCCGTATACCTGCAGATTATGATAATTAGTGTTCCCAAAATTGCATGTAGTGTGTGAATGTGTGTGTGCCCTGCACTGTACTGTCCAGGGTGTACCCCGCCTTGTGCCCTAAGTCATCTTCACTGGAACTGCGATAAGTCCTCTGCAACCCTGAAGACAGGATAAGGCAGTATAGACGATATGTGAGGGAGTGAGTAAGCATCAGGAGAGAAAGTTAGCTAGTTTTGTAAAACTACCGAACGTTTGATTGTCCTGCCAGATATTGTTGCACAACAGTTCCCCCCAACCATCACAAAATACATCATAGTAATGCATCTCTAGTAATATACAGCAACTCAGACTTGCTGTAATTTAGTTCATGACTGAAGAGCTGCGAAAACATACTGAGATTCACATAGAAACATTGGTTGCTGAAAGAGACAGAGAAAGAAAAGAAGGAGGGAAGGATTGAGGGAGTGAGGGAGAGGTATAGTTACTTGTAGGAAGAGCAGAGAGAAGAAGAGTGCAGAATACTAAGTAATGGTGTGAAAAGTGAAGTGGGATAACAGTTGTAACACTTGGATTTAATTAAACCACTAGTTACTTTGCTACGGGGTCGAGAATCAAAATATGGGCTTTTAAACTACACTTCCGGTATTGCGCAACCGAGGCGGGACAATATAAGACGCGACACAAAACTAGATGTAAACCAAACCAAAGTGTATTAAACAAAACAAACCAACAACCAAACAAACAAGGTGCACCAAAACAATATATACAAAATATATACAAATATAAACAAAGGGGTGGAGTGTAAGCGTGTGTGTGTGTGTATGATAGTCCAGAGTCAATGATATTGTTGTGTGTGAAATGGTGTACGGGAGAGATGGCTCGGTCTCACCGGTTAAGATGGAAAGTCCGGGAGCACGAGAAAACGGAACGAGATGGGTATTGATGTGAGTCCAAGGAAAGTAATCCACGGTAAACAACAACCAATCGCTCTCTCTCTATTCCACCTGCAGCGCGCTGTCTTCATCTCTCCGTCCCGTCTCGGGCCGCTTGCCGATTCCGGCTTTATACCGGCACACGTGACCCGACGCCACTTCCGGGTTCCCTCGCGTTGCGATCGCGCATGCTCGCGAGAGCTTTCCCTGTGACCAACACGGTCTATGGGGACAAGTAAAACCATATAGGGCCCATTTCATAGTGCAGGTGAGCTGCATTAGCTCCGTAACCCTTTCCCTGCAATTAAAAATGCCCCTTTATGTGGCTGCGCTACATAGACCCCCCCCCCAAGCCTCCGGCGTCTGAGGAGAACGTTCACCATTCCTCTTAGACATCACTTTTGGGTTGATGTTCAGCAGGATTCGCCCCACTAGCTCTTCCTCGGAGATATCCGGTCTCCACTTTAGACAGCGGGCGCGGTAGTCATACGCAAAGTCCCTCAGGCGTTCTCCCGGCTGCTGTACCCGAGACCTTAAGTTGACTTCAACTTCTGTGAGGTAGTCCTCAGGTAAAAACGCCGCCATGAATGCCTGTTTAAAAGACTTCCAATCCTTCACCTTGCCTTTCTCCGCCTTCCACCAACTCAGAGCAGGTCCTCATAGAACCGAGCCGAGGGTTCCTAGCAGCTCTGGGCTGGTCAGTGGTCTGATATCCAGATAATTCTCGGCTTGCTCAAGGAAGTTGAACACATCAGCTGTCTCTGAGGCGTTGCCAAAGGCTGGAAACTCCACGCGTATGGATGGTTGAGCATGAAGAGAAGCAGAAGAGGGTGAGACTGAGGAGGTGGGCTGAGCAGAAGAGTGTGGTTGAACACAAGGAGGAATGTCGTAGATATCATGACTGCTAGGGTGCTTGACCTTGGCCGTAGCTGTAGTAATTGAAGTGCCGGGGGAATGTGGATCCTGAAATTGTTGTGCAGGGGAGCAGGCCTGTAACCTGTGGCTGGTGGGCATACGAGTGAGACGCAGGCTCTTTATCTGGTTTTCCCAGATGACGTCACGTCGTAGAAAACAGTCAACGATGGCTCTCTCCATTTTCTCGAGGGCCTCCTGGCAGTAGCGCTTCAGCCCTTCCAAGCTCGCGTCCACTGCGTCACGAAGACTGATTTCCCGGTTGACACTGCTGTCTAGGGACTGTCTAAAATCCCTTTCTACTGAGCTCACTTTATCTGTAAGCGCCACCATATCCACCTTGCATTGATTTAGTTCATTTTGTAGTGTGTGCACCACATCAATATCAGTAACATGAGTAACAACCTTATCATCATCATCATGTCTATCAGATATATATAGAGAACTAATCAACGAAGCTATTTCAACTGTAGGGTTACGGCGTGTTAAAAATGCCTCATCCACATCATGCAGCACATAACTATTAACAGCAAAGTCAGCTTGGCTACCATTAGCATTAGCATTATTAGCGTCCATTTTGTTCAGCCACGACACACAAAACCGGAAAATGCCCAAAAATATCGATTCCCCGTACGGGCCACCACTATGTAACACTTGGATTTAATTAAACCACTAGTTACTTTGCTACGGGGTCGAGAATCAAAATATGGGCTTTTAAACTGCACTTCCGGTATTGCGCAACCGAGGCGGGACAATATAAGACGCGACACAAAACTAGATGTAAACCAAACCAAAGTGTATTAAACAAAACAAACCAACAACCAAACAAACAAGGTGCACCAAAACAATATATACAAAATATATACAAATATAAACAAAGGGGTGGAGTGTAAGCGTGTGTGTGTGTGTATGATAGTCCAGAGTCAATGATATTGTTGTGTGTGAAATGGTGTACGGGAGAGATGGCTCGGTCTCACCGGTTAAGATGGAAAGTCCGGGAGCACGAGAAAACGGAACGAGATGGGTATTGATGTGAGTCCAAGGAAAGTAATCCACGGTAAACAACAACCAATCGCTCTCTCTCTATTCCACCTGCAGCGCGCTGTCTTCATCTCTCCGTCTCGGGCCGCTTGCCGATTCCGGCTTTATACCGGCACACGTGACCCGACGCCACTTCCGGGTTCCCTCGCGTTGCGATCGCGCATGCTCGCGAGAGCTTTCCCTGTGACCAACACGGTCTATGGGGACAAGTAAAACCATATAGGGCCCATTTCATAGTGCAGGTGAGCCGCATTAGCTCCGTAACCCTTTCCCTGCTATTAAAAATGCCCCTTTATGTGGCTGCGCTACACAGTGATATCTCATGCTGGTAAAGGATGGATGGTCAGGGTTAGGGTTAGCCTCCAAAAGGTTTACATTAGTGTGTTTTATAGGAGAGATGTTAAATCTCTGGATATAGGAGTTGTAAAGAGAGAGAGAGTGGGGAGTCAGGAGGACTGGAGGCTTGACTAAAGGGCATTACACAATAAAAAGAAAGAAAATGAGATCTCAGAGCTAAGAACAATGATTTATGGGTAATAATTTGAATTTTATATTAGATTAGAATAAAATCTTAAAATGAGACAGTAAAAGATCTGTATGAGAAAATGCAGAGAAAGCAGGAAAGCTGGTGTCACATAATACTATTAAGTAAAGCAGGGCTCAGTCTTATCAGGAAGGGGAGAGACGGAACACTAGTTTTATTCCCAAATGTTAAGAGCGAGTCTGTGAGGACAGGAGGAGTTACACCAGTGACTGAGGGAGAATCCAGAGCAGGGCTGAAGTGTGTACTGAAAGGGAAACAAGAAAAACACAACTAAATCAGAGAGCAGATTATTAACCACCAAACAGTTGAAATAAGATTAGAATAATTTATAAATCAATAGAAGTATTAATTTTACAGTACTGGCCATGGTGGACTCTGTGTACTGTGGTGTTATGATTATTGAGAGATTTCTGATGTGAGTTGTGAGTTAGTGTGATGTGGTTCCTCTCTTCTACAGAGTGTCATTGTGTCGTATCACATCCTCCAACTCAGCACCTGCAGTCGCTCCCAGCTGCAGCAGTGCAGTTTTTCTACAATCTGACTGAGGGAGGTTTTTGTACGACTCTATAACACTGTGTGAACACATTGTTACTACTTATATAATGGAAACTCTGACAGTAATAATCTGCCGCATCTTCAGTCTGGACTCCACTGATGGTCAGAGTGAAATCAGATCCAGATCCACTGCCACTGAAACGAGCTGGAAAACCTGACTGTAGCTGATTTGCAAATTTGATCAGGAGTTTAAGAGCTTCTCCAGGTTTCTGCTGATACCAGAATAAGTATTGACCATTAGAGTCTGTGTACACTGCCTGACTGGTTCTACAGTTGATGGTGACTGTTTCTCCTGGAAGAGCAGATTTCACTGCAGGAGTCTGAGTTACTGTGACTTGACCTCTGCACTCTGTAAAAATATATATTATAATTCATAATGAAGCTAAAACATTATAATACATAAAAAATGTGTACTTTAATGAAGATTGTAGGGATAAAATCTGAAGCAGTGTCTGACCTTGAGTCCAGAGGATCAGTGTCCAGATGAAGACGGGGATCAAAGTCATGGTAGCTGTGGGTGAAGTTGCTGTAGCAGCAGCTCTCAGTCATGAAGTGTTAAAGTCACAGCGCTATAAACACTCCCAGAGCACTCAAGCATGAGCTGCCAATGCAAAGTGTCCTCTAAGTATGGAAAAACAAGATTTAGGTCTGAGCAGCATTATCAAGGCTTCATGTATCAGATAAATTGTGTTTTTGACTATAGATTTGAATCTCATCACTAGTCCATAATTTGGTATTTCTCCTCCAGTTTTCTGCAGTGTGTGCAGTACACTGTCCTTTGAATTAAACCTAGATAACTTTACCCTGGTGTTATGCTTGTTCATGCACTGTGTGTTTTGTTCAGAAGATGGAAATTGTTTTGTTTATCAGCAGTTTTGCTGAATGATGTTATCAGAATTTACTCAATCCCAGGAGGCTTAGGGCACGAGGCGGGGTACACCCTGGACAGGGTGCCACTCCATCGCAGTGTTATAGTTTACATTAACATTAATATACCTGTGTGAGTGTGTGTGTGTGTGTGTTGTCTCCAGCTGGTCCGGTGGTGAAGCTCTCTGTGTCCTCTCTGCAGCTCTCTGAGGGATCGGCCTCACTGTTCTGCCTGCTCTCAGCCTATTCTCCACAGGGGCGCTGCTGAGCTGGACCGTGGATGGTGCCGAGGTGAACGAGGGGATTGTGACCAGCACAGAAGAACAGAAGAACGACTTCTACAGCCGCAGCAGCACCCTGACCCTCAGCAAAGAACGCTGGGAAGAGGCCGAGGTGTTCGGCTGTACCGTCTCCTACCACGACACGACTTAGATCACCTCATTCCGAAAGAGTCGCTGTGACGCTCACTAGAAATTAAGGGTACACTATAAGGCATGCTTAGTGGTCTAAAATGGTGTCAGATGTAGCTATGCTGAAATAAAGCTTTATTGTGGAAAGCATGTCTCCTTTTTCAGTTGTGAAGTGTCTTTGGCAGCGATTTGGAACAGGATTTGTGTGTGTGTGTGTGTGTGTGTGTGTGTGTCACTGAGTATATTTGATGGACAATGTGCTACTGGGTAAGGAGGATGCCACTCGTTTCTCATTTTTCTGACTGGTTAGAATGTTCCTAAAACTATTATCAAAATCTAAATCTAAAAAAACTGATTCAAGACAAAAACATGGGCCATGTATCTTTGGGCCATGTATGTGTGTATGTCTGTGTGAGAGAGTGTAAGTTTTGTGTTTTGGCCCTGTCCTCCCACATAAGTTTGCAAACATTTTCATTCAACATTGTGGCAAAATTCAAGCACCGACACCTGTCTGCTCTCACATTCCCGCACACTTTACCCTCTGTCTTGTGGAAACCAGTCTGTATTTGCTCCTATTCCATCCCATTTTTCATGTCCCAAATTGGGTACCGAACTTATCAAGATGGCCAACAGATTCCCTATTCAGAAGACATTGCAATTGAATTTAGAAAGAAAGATGCTTTGGATGATGATGTAGGGGAAGAGGATCAAATTTCTGTCTCAAAGTGACTTTGAAGAAAAGGTTGAGACTGAGCATCAGCTAGTTTCAAAATAAAAACGAATCAGTCCGTCAGCGGCCAGCTCCAGAAACAGAAGCCCATCAGCAGCTAGCAAGTGAAAATATATGGTTGTCTAAAAATGGTGAAATTGAATGGTCTTCTTGCCCAAAAAATGAGCCACCCTGCATGGCTTTCATGCAATAAGAATGCAACCAGGGCCAACAGGGATGGCAGTTACTCATGTGCAGGACATCAAGTCTTCTTTTGAGCTTTTTGTCCCAAATTTAATAAAGAAAATTATTATAGATTTCAATAATTTGAAACAACAGAAAATAATATGGACCAAACAACTTTCACATGCCCACTTTGGGGTTCTTATACTTGCTTGAGTTTTCAGGTCCAAAGGCGAATCCACAGAATCTCAGTAGAACTGGCACTGCAACAATGTCCCTGGAAAGCTTCCACGTAATAATCTAGATGCCATCAGGACAAAGTGGGACAAGTGGGTGTACTGCCTCTCCCTATTTTACAACCCTGGGCCTATTATTCTAGGTTGCGGCCAACAACAACAAAAAGAAGTGCTGTGAAGTGTGTGGACCCAAGATGGACAAGGAAACACAATGTACATTTATCAAGAGGTACATACCTTCTGTACCGCTGTAATGTGTCCAGCTTCCTGTTTGTGATGTAGTTTCCTGTTTTTGTATCGTTGCCGTGAAAGTTTTGCGTTTGTATCAGTGTTTAAATTATATAGCTTTTCCATTTTTACAATAATAATATTAATAGAAACTAGTTTTTACATTTACATACTACTGGGCTTCGCCTTCTTTGCGTTTTTTGCGCTTTTTGGAGAATGCGCGAGTTTCTCCGTCTAAAAACAACAAACAGAATTCAGCTCCAAACTACTAAACTCCGACACACAAGGTATGTTATCATGTCTACCATCCAGCTCATTCAGTGTGTGGAGTGCAGGATGTTTAGACATTCTTCCTCCATCATTAGTGATAATTTTACTTGTGATAGGTGTGTGTTAGTGAGCACTCTGATAGAGAAGATATCAGCGTTAGAGGAGCGCATCCAGACTTTAGAGAGGGTGTTATTCCCATAGCAGAAAGTCTGGGCTCCGGCATAGGAGCCCTCACAGCAGGGCGAGTGGGTGACGACTCGGCGGGATACTCGTTCAGCCAAAGCTAACACTAAGGCTAACCCACCGGAGCACACCTCTTTTGCACTTCACATGTCCAACGTTTGATCTCCTCAGTGATGCACCCGCTGAAAGAGCTGAAAGAGCTCTGGTTATAGGAGACTCTACAAAAAATTATTAGAGATAAGAAACTTGCTCCCTGGTATAACGACCACACACGTACTTTAAAACAGACAGCTCGCAAATTAGAACATAAATGGCATCAAACTAAATTGTTAGTATTTTAAATAGCAAGGAAGGAGAGCATCCTGAATCATAGAAAAGCTCTTAGTGTACAGTAGCTAGATCAACAAATCTTTCCACTCTTATAAAAAATAACAAAAATAATCCTAGATTTTTATTTAATAAATTAGCTAGAAATAAGACCACTTCAGACATCTCCACAACAACATCGTGCAACAGTGAGGAATTTATGAACTTTTTTAATAATAAAATTGTAAATATCAGGCATAAAATTGAAGCTTTGAAACCGGACAATGCAATTGATGCAGATGTTAAACTAACTTTTAGTTTCCTTAAACACATTTTCTTAAACAGATAGTACCAGCAATAACAGCACCCCTGTTGAAAATAAATGGTGATTATTCTGCATCCTCTCTACTGGAGTTTGGTGTTCCACAAAGTTTAGTTTTGGGCCCACTGCTTTTTTTCCTATACATGCTTCCTCTAGGCAACATAATCCGTAAACATGGTTTTAGTTTTTTCATTGTAATGCTGATGACACACAGTTATGTGTCTCAGCAAAACCAGATGAGAAAAAACAGCTTACTAAAGTTGAGCAATGTGTGCAGGACATAAAAGATTGGATGCTAATTAACTTCCTTCTGCTTAATTCTAATAAGACAGAAGTTCTAGTCATAGGACTGCATTCAGCTAGAAGTAAGATTTGAAATCACACTGTAACTTTAGATGACCTTTCTGTTCCATTGAGTGCAACAGTAAAAGACCTCGGTGTGAAATATTGCCAAGATAAGGAATATACTGTCGCTAAACAATGCAGAAAAAGTAGTTCATGTCTGTCTGGTTGTTCAACTAGATGCATAAACAAGCTTCAGCTAGTCCAGAATGCAGCAGCGAGAGTCCTCACTAGAACCAGAAGATACGAGCACATCACACCTACCTTATCTTCACTTCACTGGCTCCCCGTAAAATTTCGCACTGATTTTAAAATACTACTCTTGACATATAAAGCATTAAATGGTCTCGCGTCGCAGTATCTGAGCGAACTGCTAGTGTCTTATGATACGCCACGCCTACTTCGATCAAAGGATGCAGGCTGCTTGTCAGTACCGCATATTATGAAAACTACAGCTGGGGGGAGAGCTTTTTCTTACAAAGCCCCAAAATAAAGGGACAGATCTGGGGGACTCATGGACGTAGAGTATTATGGTGAACTGGTATGTTTTGATGCTGTCTTCCCCACTCTCATTGATCACTCAGGTTTGTTGACGGTGAGGTGATTGTTTGCTTTACATCTCAGGAAGCCCTTATGTCTGTGTTTCCTTTTGGCTCTCCCCTTTTAGTTAAGCTGTTATAGTTAGTCCTGCCGGAGTCTTTGCTTGTACTCTACACTAAATATACATTTACATTATACATTATGTGACTGCGACCATACCGAACTGTTATCTCTCCTCTTCTGCTCTCCCCTCTTCTGTTCTCTCTCCCCCTCTCTCTCCTGCCTATCTCCCCCTCTCTCTCTTTCAGGAACCAGAGATATGATGTATAGTGTCACATAATACCTCAGGAGTGAAGCAGGGCTCAGTCTTATAAGGAAGTAAAGAGAAGGAACACCAGCGTCATTCCTAAATGCTAAGAGAGAGGCTGTGAGAACAGGAGGAGTTACACCAGTGACTAAGTGAGAATTAGAACAGAATAGCGCTGAAGTGTAGCCTAAAAGAGAAACAAGAAAAAATACAACTAAAGCTGAGGGCAGATTATTAACAGTGACTGACATCAGTTCAGAGTCTGACAATGTAATATGGGTAGGATGAGTGATAGAGACTGAACAAATACTAAAACTATCCAGTCATGAGAAAGAGAAATAGAAGTAATAGAAGTAAATAATTATACTATCTTTTTTTAAATAGTAGTAGCCATTATGGAGTCTGTGTACTGTGGTGTTATGATTACTAATAGATTTCTAATTGTTATTGTTTTGCTGTGAGTTAGTGTGGTGTGGTGCCTCTCCTCCACACAGTGTCATTGTGTCGTATCACATCTTCCAACTCAGCACCTGCAGTCGCTCGCAGCTGCAGCAGTGCAATCTCTCTTAGTGGCGGACTGGCCATCTGGAGAACCGGGAGTCTGCCAAGACCGGCCCAGTCAGTATGCAAATATATAAAAAATGACGGAAACCATAATATTGCATCTTTTTCCTACTCATATGGTACAGAGCCTGAGTTTTGTTTTCTTTTCAGTAGTTTTTAGTTGCATTTAAGTGCGGGATCCACCCGAAAGGTTGTACTATAGCCAGACAATGCAGCAAATAAAAGAACGGGCATCGACCACTTCGTCCATCTCATCAATACATAAATTAACGGGCTGTTACGCTGCCGCGAGCAATATTAAAAATAAAGCAGAGAAGCTAACAGTGTGTTTATGTTACCGCGCATGGGGATGTTTTGCCCTCCGTCAATATTAATTAGACACCTTCACTTTTAATTTACTGATATTGATCCTTTCTCGATGCAGCGAATTTCTTTAAGCAAATTAATAATAATTTTAATGAATGAAAAGGAGGAAGAAGAAAAGGTGGAGCTGAAAGTTACACGAAAATAAGAAAAAGCTTTAGAGGTAAATGCTGTGAAATGCTTTTAATGAACAGATTCTGCTTTTGGTGTGAAGGAAAGTTCCAAATTCAAATTCAAATTCAAAATTTATTTGTCACATACACTAACATACACAGTACGAAATGTAGTGAAATGCTTATACGACTGCCATTGACCCTAAAAGAGAATTAAAGTTTACAAATAAGAAATAAATATGAATAAAAGAAATACGATAGAAATTAAATAGAAAATAAAATAGAAAAATTTTATTTTATTTAGTTCCCGTTCCGCTCTGATGGCTCTAACATTACGGTCAGGGACAGCGAGGCTGGATCCAGCAGCCCACCACATCATAATACACTGGCTCATTAAAGTGGAGATTCATTTTTAAAACCACATACTAGTATAAAAATATAACACAAACAAAAAGGTAAATAAAAAAGTATTACTGAAAATCTATTGGGTCATATTTGTAAAACAAAGAAACAAAGGAAAGAACAATAAGTTCATTATTCAAAGTTGTTCAGATCAGTGTAAAGTTACTAAGTGCTATAACGCCACCTGGCACAGTTTCATTCCTGTTGAACAATCTGACTACATGTGCAGTGCCATGGAAAAGTATTTGCCCCTTCCTGATTTTTTTTCTTTGCATATTTGTCACACTTGTACAGTATGGGTGGAATTTCACCTAAACAATTTATGAGGAAAAGACAAAATCGGCCTTTTTGTTTGTGAGATATTGCAAACATTTCACAGGGGGAATCATCATGATGCAGTGTAAGATATAACACTCATCAGTGTAAGCTGTAAGTGCAGCAGGTCAGTGATGATGAACCAGTGCCTGCTGATGATGACCAACACCTCTCATCTAATCTACCAGAGCCAAGTGAAAAGGATGGCAATCAAACTGAACAGGTAAGCTGGAATACAATCAGTAGCAGCATTAACTCGTACTAACTCGTGCTAGTTATTATTATGGTGGTCAATATTAATTCAAAATAATGTTTCTCAGCATTATTTCGTATTAATATTGACTACCATAATAATTGAAATAAGTAACTAGTTTACTAGCGTGAGTTAATGCTGCTACTGATTCTATTTCAGCTTACCTGTTCAGTTTTATTGCCATTTCTTTTAAATTATTGTCTTTATAGATTTATATGTTATTTGTCTTGATGTTCTTTCCTCTGTTTTACTGAATTTAAACACCAGAGTGACACACCGTGTGTGTGTGTGTGTGTGTGTGTGTGTGTGTGTGTTCACTGTAGTGTGACAGAGGTTTTTGTACGACAGTTTCATTGGAATGTATCACTGTGGAGGACTTTTGGTGGCGGCTCCAAACTCATTATAAGAAGTAAGTGCCTTCTTGTTCTAGAAGCTCAGAGATTCATTAGTACTTTTACACAATTTAATGAAATCTATAAATTTACTGTAAAATAATAATGTAACATTCATATAAAGGAAAGAAATGTGATGTGAAGAGCAGAGCTGATTTTATGAAAACTCTGCTTTTGTCTCATTTTGTAAAATTCAGTCTGAAACACTTCATCACTTTTTTAGACAAATTTAAAATAGTTTTTAGTAGATTAAATTTTGCTTTGTGTTGCTCTAATTTATCATAGTCCTGAAAATGTGTGTAAGAATAAATCATGAACAATGGTGGGTTATTGCTTATTTTTTATTAATGATGAGCCACAAAATAATTATTAACATCATGTAAAAAATATAAAATAAACTTACAAAACTTTACCGTGGTGTGATGCTTATTCATACACACTGTGTTTTGTTCAAAAGATGGAGATTTGATTTGGTTGGATGACGTTACGAGAATTCTGCTTTGTTGTACGATGTGCAGATAAACTTGTGTATCTTATATACAGTCTTATTATCACAGAGTTCAGTATGTTAGAGTTCACATTAACATTAATATAACTGTTTGTGTGTTTGTGTGTGTGTGTGTGTGTGTGTGTGTGTTTTCTCCAGCTGGTCCGGTGGTGAAGCCCTCCGTGTCTCTGCTCCCTCCCTCCTCTCTGCAGCTCTCTGAGGGATCGGCCTCACTGTTCTGCCTGCTCTCAGCCTATTCTCCACAGGGGGCGCTGCTGACCTGGACCGTGGATGGTGCCGAGGTGAACGAGGGGATTGTGACCAGCACAGAAGAACAGAAGAACGGCTTCTACAGCCGCAGCAGCACCCTGACCCTCAGCAAAGAACGCTGGGAAGAGGCCGAGGTGTTTGGCTGTACCGTCTCCTACCACGACACGACTCAGATCACCTCGTTCCGAAAGAGTCGCTGTGACGCTCACTAGAAATCAAGTGTACACTTTAAAGCATGTTTAGTTGTCTAAAATGGTGTCAGTGATGTAGCTATGCTGAAATAAAGCTTTAATGTGGAAAGAACGTCTCCTTTTTCAGTTGTGAAGTGTCTTTGGCAGCGATTTGGAACAGCAGCTTTAACAGCAGGTCGAGTGCAGTGTGTGTGTTGTGCTTGAGTGAGTTTGTCTGAAGAACCATGAACATCTGCTGAAAGTGCAGATCTATTCTGAGAACTGTTCATGCAAATGTGTGTGTGTGTGTGTGTGTGTGTGTGTGTGTGTGTGTGTGTGTGTGTGTGTTTGTGTGTGTCACTGAGTATATTTAATGCTTAATGTGCTACTAGGACCACACTCATTTCATATTTTTCTGACTAGTTAGAATGTGCAATCTAATACATTCCACAAACATACAATAAAATAATGATTCAAAATGAAAACATCAGAAATTTCCCAGATTTACAAAAAAATCTGATCAGAATAAAGCATTGATTGCTTTTGTTTAGAAAAGCAGTTAATGCATTATTCTGATCAGACTTTTTTTTTTAAACAGTAAGTCTTATTATAGACCATATTCTTCTCTCTCTCTTTCTCTCTCTCTCTCTCTCTCTCACACACACACACACACACACACACACACACACAGAGTTTGATCTTTCTTTCTGTGTTGATGCACATCATAGAGAGAGAGAGGTTGAGGTTTAACTTAACTTTAATAAATATTGATCATTTACAATAAAAATAATTTTGCAACAGCATCAGTTAGTAAAAGAAAACTTAATAAATAAATAAAATAAAATAAAGAAAAATTAGTGTAAAGGAGTGCTGAAAGACAGTTCACCTTCATCAATAAAACAGATTATGTTTTTATAACACCACTTTAGCGTAAAAGTATCCAAATCATTCATTTCTTTAAAAAAATTAAAATCTATTTTAACCCGAGCTTTCACTAGAGCTCTGAACACAGAAATGGGGCTGATCAATCCTTTTTTCTCTATTTTATTTTTTCGACTTATGTATATCGCTATTTTTGCTTCTCCTACAACAAAATTGATCAGTTCCCATTTCTGCTTTTCGGCCTTTTTATAGCCAGCTCCAAAGATGAAAGAAACTTGAGACCATTTTTCGCCAAAAGAATTAAAAAGTGTTTTCAGCAGCTCGAACAGAGGGTTAAGCCTTTTACATTTCAAATAACAATGAAAAATAGTTTCAGTATCAGCACAGAAGGGACAAGTCTTTAAAACATTTGGATTTAGCTTGGAAATTAAAACATTGACCCCCACAGCTCCGTGTAAAATTCTCCACTGTAAATCACCCGCTCGTTTCCTAAGTGGCAATTTATAAAACACTCTCCAAGCTGGTTTAATTTTATCTGAGACCCCAAGTGTTTTCCTCCACACTGTATCTGTCCTTCCATCCAGCTTTCTTTTATTTACAGCTTTCACGCAGCATCTATAAATGTCTTTTTTTTTTGCTTCATAAATTGGTAAAACATGTCCTTTGTCTACATCAAGATAACAACCATTAAAACCGTTTAAATTGGGTGAAAAAAGCAGTTCAGGAAAAGGGTTACCTTTGTCTGGTGTTTCTGTCCCCTCATGGTACTCCTTTATTAGATCCAGTTCTTCTCTTGACAGCTTACTGATCCATCTTTTGATGATAGTTTCCATGTGCCGTAGTGACCGTAGCCCGAGTTCCTGAGCCACCGCTCTTATGTCCTTAAAATCCAATCCTGCTGTGTCTACTAGTCTCTTCAGTGTTGTGAACTTTTTTTGTTGTAGAATTTGTGTGAGACCTGGAGAACTGTCTTTAATGTCCATTCGTCCTCCTCCCAGTAGTGGCTCTTCCAAAAGCCAAAACAGCGAGACAGCAGGACCTCGGGATTCACACTTAAACAGAGTCCATGTTTTAAAAATACTTTTGTAAAAATTGGACATGTTAAAAACATTAAAAACTGCTGAATCCATTAAAAACAATGTACGATCACATCCGAAACCATTAATTTTTTTCAATATAAAACTCATAGCATCACTCCACACCAGGGAATCAGACCCAATCAGGTATTTTTGTATAGTTTGAAGGCGAAATGCTGTGATTCTACTTCTAATGTCTATCAAACCTTGTCCTCCTTCTTCTTTAGGAACGGAGAGGACACTTTGAGGAACCCAGTGTAATTTGTCCCAAACAAAATTGACTAGGCATGACTGTATTTTTCCTACGAGGCCCGTAGGGGGCTCTAGGCAGGCTACACGATGCCACAGTGTTAAGGCTACTAAGTTGTTTGCCACAAGTACCCTCCCCCTGAGTGACATGTTTGGTTTTAGCCACTCCCATTTCTTGAGTCTGCCTTCTATTTTCTCTAAAACCCCCTCCCAATTTTTCTTTTCATCATTTAAGTAAATTCCTAAATACTTAAAACCTCCTTTTATCCATTTAAGTGTACCTGGTAGTTTAGGTAGGCCTTGAGACCAGTTCCCTATTGCAATGGCTTCACTCTTTTTCCAATTGATTCTAGATGAAGATACTAGACTAAAATCGGAGACTATCTTTTCCAAAATCTTGATTTCGCTCTGATTTTGTACTAAAACCATAATGTCGTCGGCGTAGGCAGATAAAACATGCGGGACATTAAAACCTGGTAAAATAAACCCCTTTATGGAAGTTCGTAATCTGTGCAAGAATGGTTCAACTGCTAAGGTGTACAACATACCTGATAATGAACAGCCTTGTCTGATTCCCCGTTTTACTTTAAAAGGAGCGCTTAACCCTCCGTTGATCTTCAGTACACTTTCAACGTCTTGGTACATCACTTTCACCATTGCTATAAGATTAGGGCTGAGGCCAAAAGCCCCCAGAGTTTTCCAGAGGTATTGGTGCTCAACCCTGTCAAAAGCTTTTTCTTGGTCCAGTGAAATCAGACCAAGGTCGACTGTCAAAGAACTGGAGATGTCCAGGATGTCCCGAATCAAAGAAACATTATCAATGATGGATCTATTAGGCACACAGTACGTCTGTTCAGTTTGAATTATTGTGTCTATGATGTCCCTAAACCGATTGGCTAGTGCTTTTGACATTATTTTA
The DNA here is from genome assembly GCF_024256425.1 of Clarias gariepinus. Classification (NCBI taxonomy): domain Eukaryota; kingdom Metazoa; phylum Chordata; class Actinopteri; order Siluriformes; family Clariidae; genus Clarias; species Clarias gariepinus. The sequence continues at coordinate 11,209,356 of NC_071101.1, forward strand.
TAGTCTGTGCAGAGCAGTGACACTGGACGCCAGTTTTTGATGTCCTGCAAATCCCCTTTTTTGGGGAGGAGGGTGATCACCGCTCGCCGGCTACTCAGGGGTAGACACATTTCTCTGCAGCTTTCGTTAAGGACTTCTAGCAGATCCTCTCCGAGCTCTCGCCAGAAGAACTTGTAAAATTCTACTGTTAGGCCGTCAATTCCAGGTGCTTTTCCTCCCGCCATTGAATTCAAAGCAGCCTGCAGCTCCTCCAGAACCAGCAGTCCTTCTAGTGCGGCATTGTCCTCTGGAGAGACCTTCGGAAGTCCTTGATGGAACACATCCAGCAGCTCCTTGTTTTCGCTGTAGTCACTCTTGTACAGATCTTTGTAAAAGTTTGTAGCATACCGTCTGATGTCGTTGCTGTTTGTTATGTATTGTCCATCCTCTGTGTGTAGTGTATGCATGATTCTGCTCTGCCCATTCTTTTTTTCCAGACCAAAAAAGAACTGTGACGGAGCGTCCATTTCGTTGGCCCCCTTGAAACGTGATCTTACAAGGGCACCCTGTGTTTTTGTTCCCAATAGATCCATCATTAATGCTTTTTTTGTTTTGATGTTCTCAGAAAGTTCTTTGTTTCCTGTGGACTCAGTCAAGGTCTGGAGTTCCACTATTTCTATCTCCAGTTTCTTTAATGATTCAGTGATGTCCTTTGTAACGTTGGTAGTGTACTGTTGACAGAGCTGCTGGATTAAAACCTTCCCATGGTCCCACCATTGTCTGCGGGAGGGGAAATCTCTCTTCTCGTTTCTAAAAGAAGTCCAGAAGAATCTGAAGGACTCAGTAAAGTTAGCATCATTCAGTAAGGAAACATTAAAATGCCAGTATGCACTTTTGGTTTTGAGATTTGCAATAAAAACTTTACATCTGACTAGAGAATGGTCTGAGAAACTGACAGGTATTATTTCACTAGTTTTAAAAACATTAAAATTATGTTTAAAGCAATAAAATCTATCTAATCTAGCTAGTGAAATAAACTGATCTCTAGAATGTGCCCATGTGTATTGTCTCTCAGTTCCATGCAGTCTTCTCCACACATCTACCAGATTATGAGTTTTTATAACACGTGTTAAAGCATGTTTAGATACTGCATGGGGTTCTATATGATTCCTATCTATTGAATCATTTTGCGTACAGTTAAAATCTCCTCCTAAGAACAGAAAATCTTTAGAATCACAGCTGGTTAAGAGTTCATTCACTTTGTTTAAAAATAAGACTCTTTCAGGACCACTGGTTGGGGCGTATGCATTGATTAATATTAGATTAAAATGTTCGTATTTTGCTGTAACTATTATTAATCTACCAGCAATCGCTTCTTGTATGGTGTAGGATTCAGGTAAGAAGTGTTTGGCAAAAAGAATGGCCACTCCTGCACTCACTGAGTTTGCTGAGCTCAGCACTACCCCTCCATCCCACTCCATCATCCATTTAGACTCATCATTCTTTTCACTATGAGTTTCCTGTATGAAAATTACATCTATATGTTTTAGTCTAATTAATTCGTATAATGCTGTCCGTTTCCTTGTATCCCTCCCCCCCCCGTATGTTTAAGGAAGCGATGTTAAAATCAGTCATGAAGAAAAAAAATAAGGAAAAGAAGAAAGAAACATTCATTCTACAGGGTTTGTTTTACGCACTCTCTTCATCTTCACACTGCAAATCTTGCCTGGTTCTAGTTACAAACTTCTTAAGTCTAAAAATTTCCTGATGAGTGAAGTCCCTGTGTTTTTCTCTTATTATAGCCGTTGCTGAGTTGATAAAGTTTTGTTTATTGGGGAAGAATTGGTCTACTTGAACTCCTTTCAAATTTTTTGTTTTTTGAAGAAATTGTTTTATCTCTTTTTCTTTATATCTACCAATTGGTTCGTCCCTGTTTTGCTTGTCTTCATTACTTTCTGATTCTGTATTTGTATCTTGTTCGCTGCTGGATTTGGCTTCTGTTTCCTGACTCTTTATGATTTGTTTTTCTTTTTCTATTTCAACTAGCCCTCTCTTTCTGGTCTGAGGCCCACTGTTCCCTGCTCTAGATTTTCTTTTAGGCCTAACCAGAGTAAAACCAACATCATCTATGTTCATGCCGGTGTTTTCTAGACCTATGCATTCATCATTGCTTTGACTGTTGGTCAGTTGTATGTTCTGAAAAGCATTCTCACTCACGGTGACTTGGAGGTTTTCTTTTTCTGTCTCCATCTGCTTCTTTTCCTTCTCAGTAGTTTCTTCTTCTTGGCTCTCAGTGTTTCCTTCTTGTTGTTTAGTTTCTTCCTGCCCAGTTAATTGCACACGATTTGCTCCATTGTCTTGCTTATCATTTATTTGATTGTTTATTTCTGTCTCCTGGTTGGCTGTAGCTTCTTTCTCAGGACAGTTCCGGATTAAGTGACCCTCTCGACCACAGCCAAAACATTTCAAGTTTCCTGAAGTTGCAAAAATGGCAAATTCCTCCCCGTGTGCGTTTACTTTGAACATGATGTTCAGATCTTCATCTCTGCTGTTTAAGATCATGTACACATGTCTTCTATAAGAGAAGATATGTCTGAGCTCAGGGTCTTTGCAGCCTGCTAGTATCATTTTAATGGGCGACACTAATTTTCCAAATCTGGATAGCTGTTTACTCAAAACATCATTATCAATATATGGGGGGACATTAGAGATCACCACTTTTTTTGCAGGAGTACCAAGGGGGAGCACATTAATCAAGGTATCCTTAATTACCACCTTGCTAGCTATTACTGTCTCAGCTTTGTGAATCTCATCAACAAAGAACACTACAGCCTTGTTCATGCGGGCGGCGGACACGATGCTCTTCCCGCCGATTAACTTTGCTACCGCTGAAGCGCATTCCTCCACGGAGCACGCGACAGGCGGGAGCACTTTAAACCCGTGCTTTCGGGTTAGATTTGTAAACGCCATACTGTCAAACACACACCGGCCGGTGCCGGCGACGGCACGGCGTTTCACTCACGCACACACACACACACACACACACACACAAAACAACACTCACTATCCACTCAATTCATACAACCATACAAAAAGTAGAAAAAAGAAAGAGTTTTCACCTCAATCGCACAATCACACGCCCTGTCCACGCTCACACACACTCACTCACTCGCGCATGCGCACAGAGAAAGAGAGAGAGAGAGAGAAAAGAATCTCTCTCAGCCCACTTTGTAGCCTTTTATTCACATAGATGTATTTGATTCTGTCATCGAGTGAATGCAGAATTTCCAGCAAACAGTGTAAATGACGGCTGTCTCTCAAATCTCCTGATATCTGTTACTGAAGGTCTGCCTCTCCTCTCTTTAGAACAGAAGAAACAGCTTGAACTGATATTTAATCTTTATTTAGTTCTGGTCATGTAGTGATGAGTCTGTCAGCATCATCAAGCCCAGAGATAACAGACGGCTCTGAGTAAATCATGACTTAACTACTCAGCATATACGTACAGAAATGCTGTGTATAACTTTTATCCAATTTCGAATGTGTTGATGATGCAAAATATTCATCAAATGCAGTAATCTAGTTCATGCTAGATGTTAAAAAAAAGGTAGTTCATGCATTCATGACCTCCAGACTGGACTATTGTAATGCATTACTAGGTGGTTGTCCTGCATCCTCAATAAACAAGCTTTAGTTAGTCAAAAATGTTAATCTTAATATTATGATCCCTGCACTGGCTACCTGTTCAGTTTAGAATTAAATACAAAATAGTATTACTTATATACAAGGCTTTAAATGATTTAGCTCCCACATACCTAACCAGTCTTCTGATACACTACAATCCACCACGCTCCTTAAAATCACAAAACACTGGACTTCTGGTAATTCACAGAATTTCAAAATCTACAAAAGAGTTAGGGCTTTTTCATATTTAGCTTTGGAATAGCCTTCCAGACAGTGTTCGGGGCTCAGACACAGTTTCCCAGTTTAAAAGTAGACTCAAGACGCATCTCTTTATTCTGCCATACACGTAACTCATCCCATAACTTCATACTTTGTGCCAGCTTCAGTGAACAAAGGCTGACCCTGCAAGGTTCCTAAGGCATTCAGAGAAGGACCAGCTTAAGCTGGATTCTGCTTTATGATGGTTGGAGCTACACATCCTGCTCCTGTGCTTCCAGTGATCCGGACCCCATCTGCCCCCTGCATCTACTGACTCATGTTAATTTAAAGAATTTCTGTTATATTAAACTTTCATGATGTTATATACTGTAACATTTATTGAACACACATGATGTTATATAATTTTTTATCTGTTATCACCCCAATGAGGATGGGTTCCCTGATTGAGTCTGGTTCCTCTCAAAGTTTCTTACTATTGCCATCTCAGGGAGTTTTTTCTTGCCTCTGTCGTCGTCACACTTGGCTTGCTCATCAGAGACATTTCATTCATCATTCATTCATTCATCTCATTTGTTATCTAGACACATTTTTCTCACACATACACACTTCCAAATACTTTCTTATTTTTAAATTTCCTTCATTTTTGTGAAGCTGCTTTGAGACAATCAACATTGATCCCCGATTAAAAGCGCTATATAAATGAAATTGAATTGAATTAATCTACAGTATATCTTCTCTTACAGAGTGAACAGAATAGCAGCAAAGTGCACCAGAATGACACGATAACAAGACACAGATGAGAAAAACTGATAATAAAACTTCTATAAAGACAGCAAAAGAAAAAAGTGGTCAGAGGTCATGTATAAAACAGGGCCATCAGCTGGAGAAATCAGATCACATTAAAACAACACCTTAATGCTACGTGATTCCTGACTCGATAAACCATCCAACAGGAGTGAGACCTGAACCGCAGCACAATAAGTAGTATTGCACTGTCTCTCAAGTATACTTACATCTACAGCACTGAGCACATCCCCTTATCCACAGTGACTTACAGACGTACATGTGCTTTGGTGGTCTACAATAAAACACATCCTCATAAACTAATAAAATATTATGAAGCTAAATTCCCATTAGAGAGAAGTTAATATTAGTGCAGAAAGAAAACAACAGCACAAGATGAAGTTTTTTTATTAGTGTTTATTTTAGCGCTTGGTGACTGAATAAAGTTCTTGGTTTGAAGCCTGATAGTGATGCAGATGTTCAGTTTTTGGCCAAGACAATAAAAAAAAGATGTGATGAGATATGAGGAGAGAATGTTAGCTATTTTTATAAAACTACCCGAAGTTTCATTGTTCTGTCAGATGTTGTTACACAATAGTTCTCCTCAACAATCACCAAATCCATCATACTGATTAATCTCTAGTGATATACAGCAGAACAGACTTGCTGAGATTTAGTTTCAGCTGAGGATAAAGAGCTGCCATCCATGATGAGATGTCTGCCAAACTTACTGAGATTCATGCAGAAACACCGGATGCTGAAAGTCACAGAGAAAAAAAGAGAAGGAGGGGAGGATTGAGGGAGTGAGGGAGAGGAATAGTTACTTGTAGGTAGAGCAGGGAGAAGAAGAGTACAGAATAAAGTTTATATTGAATTCAGTAACCGAAATATTAAAATGAGAGAGGACAGGTGTGTGTCAGAGAAAGCAGAGAACCAGGACATGACATATATATCCTATGTTGTCGCTTACTGTAGGGCTGTGGAGTGAAGGAGCTTTTTTCCATTACTGTACCTTAGTGGAGTGGAGAGCCAGAACACCAGTTTAATTCCCAAATCTCAGAAGAGAGAGTCTATGAGGACAGGAGGAGTTACACCAGTGACTGAGGGAGAATCCAGAGCAGGGCTGAAGTGTGTCATGAAAGGACAAGAAAAACACAACTAAATCAGAGAGCAGATGATTAACCACCAAATAGCTTTGAAAAAGGATAAGAATAATTTATAAATCAATAGAAGTATTAAATTTACAGTAGTGGCCATGGTGGACTCTGTGTACTGTGGTATTATGTTATTCTGATATGAGTTAGTGTGGTGTGGTTCCTCTCCTCCACAGAGTGTCATTGTGTTGTATCACATCCTCCAACTCAGCACCTGCAGTCGCTCCCAGCTGCAGCAGTGCAGTCTCTCTACAATCTGACTGAGGGAGGTTTTTGTACGACTCTATAACACTGTGTGAACAGCCAGTTGCTACTGATATAATGTACACTCTGACAGTAGTAATCTGCTGCATCTTCAGTCTGGACTCCACTGATGGTCAGAGTGAAATCAGATCCAGATCCACTGCCACTGAAACGAGCTGGAAAACCTGACTGTAGCTGATTTGCTTTTATAATCAGTAGTTTAGGAGCTTCTCCAAGTTTCTGCTGATACCAAGCTAAAGGTTGAAAACTCCAACCTTGGTACACCTGGGGATTAGTCCTACAGTTGATGGTGACTGTTTCTCCTGGACGAGCAGATTTCACTGCAGGAGTCTGAGTTACTGTGACTTGACCTCTGCATTCTGTAAAAATATATATTATAATTCACCATGAAACTGAAACGTATAATACATAAAAATGTGTATTTGTATGAAGAGATGATTGTAGAGATAAAATCTGAAGCAGTGTCTGACCTTGAGTCCAGAGGATCAGTGTCCAGATGAAGACGGGGATCAAAGTCATGGTAGCTGTGGGTGAAGTTGCTGTAGCAGCAGCTCTCAGTCATGAAGTGTTAAAGTCACAGCGCTATAAACACTCCCAGAGCACTGAAGCATGTGCTGCTAATGCAAAGTGGAACCTCTCTTTATGGAAACCTGTATGTGTGTGTGTGTGTGTGTGTGTGTGTGTGTGTGTGTGTGTGTGTGGTCACTGTAGTGTAAATGAGGTTTTTGTATGGCAGTTTCAATAGAATGTATCACTGTGGTGGACTTTCGGTGGCGGAACCAAACTCATCATTGGTAAGTCACTTTTAGTAACACTAAGTTGCTTTTACTTCTTCTACAGTTTTAAAAATTAAGAAAATAACTTCTGTTCATCATGTACATGAGTAAATGAAAGTAATGTGTATAGTTATTAGTAATATGTTGGGAGTTATTCTAAACCATGAAGTACTGAGATAATAAATGAGTAAATACGGCAGATGTAATAAATATGCTGTGTGTGTGTTTGTGTGTGTGTGTGTGTGTGTGTGTGTGTGTGTGTGTAAGTTTAAACCTGGTCAGTGGTTCATATCTGAAGTTTAGTGTAAATTGTTCTAAAGTCTCTGTGCTGATGTAAAATACAGACGAATGCTGCTGTGTGTTTGTGTTAAACAATGAACATTTGTGTAATCAGATCCATTTACTACTATCACACAGGGAGCACTTTATATTACACATCAGTAAGAAGTGTTTAACACAGAATAAAGCTGATCAAAGTCTGAGTCGCTCCACAATATAACCAGTAACTAGTAAATGTTCTCCTGCTGAGTAGTTCTACTGAACTGCAGTCATGTGAATAAGCAGTAATGAGTAAATGTTGTGTAAGTGTGTGTAAATGTGTGTTTATTGTGTGTTTGTCTTCTCCAGCCGGTCCCACGGTGAAGCCCTCCGTGTCTCTGCTCCCTCCCTCCTCTCTGCAGCTGTCTGAGGGATCCGCCTCGCTGCTCTGCCTGCTGTCTGCCTACTCTCCACAGGGGGCGCTGGTGAGCTGGAGAGTGGATGGCTCAGAGGTGAAGGACGGGGTTCTGACCAGCGCTGAAGAACAGAAGAAGGACGGTTACACACGCAGCAGCACCCTGACCCTCAGCAAAGCAGTCTGGGAAAAGGGGGAGGAGTTTGTCTGTACAGTCTCCCATGCTGGTGTCAATCATCCGGTCACGTTCACAAAGAGCCAGTGTGAAGACTAACAGCTCCAAGATAGAATTTAACACTGAGCTGCTTACACATCCATCTACAATAGAGTTTTAATTCTACACAATGCTGACATTTCTGTCTTTACTCTCTTCACTGTCCTGTTGCTCTTCCTGTAGTTTTGCTCTGCTGAAATAAAGCTTCATTTTGGACATTGTGTCTTCTTTTATTCCAGTTAATAGTCATTATCAGTGTGATGAGAGAGTGTGTTTAGCTGTAGATTCAGTGCTGTGTGTTGTGCTTCAGTGAGTTTGGCTGAAGAAACTTGAACATCTGGTGAAAGTGCTGCTCTATTCTGGGAGAAAGAGGATCACTCAGCCGTCTTCATGTGAATCTCACTTCCTCTACACTGCTCTCTGATTTACTGCTTAACACTGACTCTGTGTGTTTAGCTGGGTGTGGAGCAGGAAGCTCCTTTCATCTCTTTCTTTACTGCAGGGTTTATGCTTGAGTGAACTGACAGGTAAAGACTTATTTTATATTAATAAGATGGAGGAGTTCAGATCCTCATACATTCCTACTTGTGTCAAAACTGTACACTGAATTTAAACTGAAAATCAGCTTCTGACTTTCTTTTACCTCAGAATCCAGTAGACCTTCTGAGAACAGTGTTTATGTCCATTCTGGACCCAGTATAAATGAATCAGTGCATAACAGGACACACTTGTGAAGCTGCTCTTTAGATTAAATTTAGAAAATATAGTGAAATTTCCAAATGGATGTGGTGGGGGAGGACATGCAGGAGGTTGAAGTAAAAAAGTAAGATGTGGTAGACAGAGTCAGATGGAGACAAATGGAAAATATTTTTCGCTTGTACATAGACGGCTCCTTTTAGCCCCTCTCTTGAATCTATCTTCTCTGTCCAAAAGTCAAACATTCTAATCCTCAATCTCGTGCCCTTTTTCCTTCATGTGATGATATACTGTTGTTTCGGGCCCTGATGTATTATTCTTTCTGTGTTGATACAGGTAGAGCTCTGAACACTCGTCACTGCAGGGAATCAGGGATATTATTTTTATTTGTTTAGTTGCTTTTTAAAACATTTTTCTTCTATTTTTTGTAGTCCTGATCCCTAATAGGGGTCGAGGCACTGACAAACACATATCATGTAGACAGATTCTTAGTCAAGTTCAAAACACAGGTAGTCACATGGCAAAATAGGAATGGCACAGTTTTAAACTGGACAAGTAAAACTATCAAACATACAGAAAGAAGAAGTAAAAGGTCTCAGAAACTGTTAAAAAAAGAAACCATGAAAAATGTCTGACAAACAGTGGAAAAATCAGCTAATACATGCGACTGTGACCATAACTACCTGTTCTCTCTCTCTCTCTCTCTCTCTCTCTCTCTGTATCCGCTGGGTGTGAGGACAGCACTTGGAAGGCTGTTTGGTGTCTTGCCAAGTTTTTTTCCCTCACTTTATTTGTTTATTTATTTTTTATTAGTAAAAGTCACTAGTTAAAAAAAAAAAGTTTTAAGGTTTATAGTGAGAGAGAGAGAGTACAATGGCCTCTGAGGCTGGTCAAGAGACACAGTCTCTCCGACATGGCATTACTGTACTGCACACTCACACCTCTCACTGTCTTTTGTCTTGTAAATGAGGTTTTCTCATTCATCTTCCAATCCCCACCAATGCACATACTGTTTAAATATCGATTCTTACCTTATTCAGCAAAACAAACGCCTCCAGCGAAGGGAATCACGGAGTTGCTGATTGGTTGGTGCGCTGTTGTAGAGATGACGTCTGTCGGGAAAGTCCTTCGATGAGGCGTTGGTTGCCTGGTTACCGATGGCTGCGCTCTGGAACTTCTCCTGAGGGTTTCTTCGTTGCTGGACTTGCTTCGTGGAGTTCTGGCACAAAGTCTTGTTGAGAGTTCTTGAAGAGCAGATGATGCCAGCAGCGGCATAGTGCCGTAAGGGTCTACTTCAAAGCATCTGGTCTTGTGAAGTTTCTTGCAGCTTAGTTTCCCAGACGCTCCTTTATGATTGCCATTCAGATAAGATTGCATCGTTTTGCAGATGCCCCTTTATGATCGCGGATCAGATAAGATTATCAGGATGGCGACATGCATGCTGGGAGAAGATCTCTGGCCTGTGGTCAGTTGATTGCTCTCTCTGTGGGAGCCTCATTGTTCGCTACAATTATTATTATTATTATTATTATTATTATTAGCCCAACTCTTTGTTTATTTAAAAAAAAGTTGTTTTCCATTTTTTGCCCATTTATAGTTGGTTCAGGTAAATTGTTTTTTTTAAATACCCCAAACAATTCCCCAACAATTAAAACACGCCAACATGACTTAAAAATGTATTCTTTCAAAACAAGTCAAAGTTAAAACAGTAATTTGTATAAAACAGGTGAAAACATGTTGTATTTTGTTTAAAGGTCATTAAATACCCAGATAACACCAGCTGCTTATCAGTCTCTATCTAGTTCTTTTATATTAAAATATCTATTTTTTAAAAACTATTAAAGCTGGCACAGTTTAAGTCTTTGTTTCCCCCAAAGTATCAGACGTTTTGCAATTCTATGTTCAGAATATAGACCTGACCAAGCATCATTCTAAAGCTGTTGCACTGTGACGTCATCCCTACTACAGCTCCCTCAACAGCTTGTTCAGGCTCCTCCAGTAGCTCCAAAAGGCCAGGAGTCACCCGTCTGACCCCATCCTCCACAGTGGAGCTCTGCTTAAAGAGAACAGGAGAATTTAGTGAAGACAAAGATAAATAAACTTTACAGAATATCTAGTTGTGATAATAATAAAAAATATCAATAAACCTACCCAGATAGCACACACACGTCGCGGAGACGTCTATATGACGTCATCTTTTTCATCTGGCAAATGTCTGGCAGAGGGCGTTTGCTCATTTGGCAGATGTCGCCGAGACGTCCGTGCCCGATGTTAGAATGACGCTTAGCCTACGTATTTAAGATGTTAATTAATTAAAACGTCCCTGATCCGCTCTTTAGACGATGTTAATCAGATGTTCATACATCTGCCAAATGTCTGATTCATGTCGGATAGACTTCATTTTAATAAAACACCCCCCTCCCATTATTTTAATTAATAATTAACCATGGTCAACAGAATTCTGTGAAGGAATGAAGCATAAGACAAACGGCATAAAACGGAGATTTTTATTTTACACCAGCAGCAACTTACAAATGAGGTCTCAATCTAAAAAGATGTACAAAACATAAAACACCACAAATAAGTATTAATCATAGAAAAATAGTAATAAACACCAACAGAAACGTTTTGTACTTTATAACTGTACGTTATGACTTTTAAATATGACCGTTAGATACGGTTGGTTAGGAAACTCCTGAAGTCAGATGCAGACAGGACACTTTTCAATCACAAACTACTGTGAAAAAATATATAGAGATAGATATTCAATTAATATTCATGATGTCATGCACACTCGGAACGCGACCGGCACTAGGACCCGGAAGTTAAGCGGTCGTGAACCAGGAAGTATAAAAGGAGTAAACAAACCATAGCATCTTGCTCAGTCATTGAGTTTGGCCCATGCCTCGTCGGAATCGTTCGTCGAATCGTGAGTACTCACTTTATTGGTCTTGCTTTCTGATTGAGTGTGCATTTATAGGATGCAGGTTAGATTGTGTCTTTCCCTTGCTCCCCATTCATGAGAGTCCTTAGATTAAATAGCGTGATTATCCTGCCTACTCGTGTTCTTCCGCGTTTGGGTTTACCATTCACGCTACAAAGGGCTAACCGCTAAGCTAAGTCTTCTGGTCACCTCAGGTTAGTTCTTGACAGAATGACTGAGCCATCCGCGGTGAACCCAGCGGATCATGCGCGCCTCTGCGACGTGGTAGATCAGCACGCTGAGCTGATCAACAAGCTAACCGGGGAGATCGCTAATCTGCGCCTGGGCCTCGGGCCACGCGAGGTCACGGAGCTCCGGCAGGAGAACGCGGATCTCCGAGCGGCTGTGGATCGTGCGGCTAGCCGGCCTTCCATCGCTGCGGCCGCGGCTCCGCAACAACCCACCCCTCCTCCTTCCGATGTATTTCTGGCACTTACGGATAAATGGGATGGCACGGACGGGAAGTGCAGTGTGTTTTTAACAGCGCTTGATCTGGTGTTTGAGTTGAATTCCAACAGGTACTCCACCGATCGGCTACGCATCGCGCTTCTGGTTTCGTTGCTATCCAGGCAGGCAGCTGAGTGGGCCACGGCAGTGCTACGAGCGGATACAGATACCGCCCACTCGTACAATGAGTTCACCCACCAACTCAAACTCACCTTCGAACACCCAGCGGGCGAGGTGGAGACCGACACAGCGGGCGAGGTGGAGACCGACACTAAACTCTACCATCTGCGGCAGGGAGGATCGTCCGTGAGCCGGTACGCCGCTGAGTTCCGCACTCTCGCCGTGCAGACCGACTGGGGGGATGCCGCGCTCTGGACATCCTTCTACGAGGGACTGGCTTCACGAATAAAAGATGAGCTCGTCGGGCGGGAGCTTCCCGCCACACTGGAGGGATTAATCCAGCTCTCCCTCCGTATAGACCAACGCCTTCTCTCTCGCCCAAAGCCAGCCCCAAGGACCCTGCCGCCTGCACCCACCTTTTTCTACACCTTACCACGATCACCTACAGCCTTCACCACCACCAATACCGGACCTGTCGGACCTCCACCTCCTGCCGTGGTTGACACCGGAGCCGGAGAACCCATGCAATTAGGACGCGCCTCCCTGACCGTGGCGGAACGCGAACGACGGTACAGAGGGGGCTTGTGTGCCTACTGTGGGTCGGCGGCACATCATCGGGCGATCTGTCCAGTTCGCCCGGGAAACGCCCAGCCCTTGAGTGAGTGCGAGGAGAGACTCACCGAGCCCCCTCGACCTCTCCACCACGACCTGTCATACCTCCTTTACGTGTAATTGCACCCCTCCGATGGGATTTGGAAACGAGGGTACGTTCTTGACACATGATACTTAATTTAGCAAATGAACAATATTTATACTTTGTTCCTCTCGCTTCACAACTCATGAGAACAGACCGAAACCAGAGCCGAACCGCAGATTATGCACGCACCGTCGGTATTTTAAGTGTGATTAAAAATACAAGAAATAGCTTAAACCAAAATAACGTGACTAAACATCGCTAAACAACAGGTGACATTTATGTTCAGTATTTCGTTTCTATTTAGAAAGATGGGAATTAATTCCTGCTTACCTTTTCCACACGCCCGCCAAATGCCTGTCTTCTCAACACACTGTGTTCTCTTCTCGCGATGTCTTCTCGCGATGTTTGATCTGATATTTTCGCTTTTAATAGTGACAAGATCTCTTTGGTTTATCTCAACATGATTAAATCTAATACATGTTAAGTTGTTGAATTTCATGTAAATACAACATCATTTATTCATGTTTATCTTGAAAACATTAAATTATTATGTACAAAACACATATTACATTTTAATACATGTAACAGGTAGCCAACTTCCTTTTTTTGAGTGTATAAAAAAGAAAATGGGAAAAGGAACATGAACCTGCATTTACATCTACAAAGTAATGTAGTGTCATCTTTAATCGTGCTATATGTTCTAGTAAAATATCTGGATAAAAAAAAAAAAATCACGTATTTCCTCTTAAATCATTCAAGTCATAGCTGATGCTGCAGCTTCCCGTCCACATACCAGCAAATTTCGGGTGATAAAGATACGTCGTATAGACGTCGTATAGATGTATGATTTAACAGCTCAAACAGGCGATCTACAGACAATCTGAATATGACTATAAAAAAACGAACGCAATGTTTACCAGATGGTACGCTCTTTAGCAGACGTCTCCGTGACGTACCTGTGCTATCTGGGTAATTACCACAGAGTGTGTAAAATACTGTTTTGGGAATTCTGGAATGTAAATAAACTGCCTGTGCTAATGTTAACCATTGAACTTCGTTAGCGTTAGCCACTGTCTGTCTGTATTAACATCTGCATTAAATTAACCGAGAATTTACTTAATGCGCTTTTCATACAAATAAGCGATATAACACTCGTATATGAGCATTAGTTCATCTCTGAAGCCAAACTATAACTTACAGTGTATTTAAGCCCCCTCTCCCCCACTCCTTAACTGATAAACACTTGAGGGGTTTTTATCCAGCTTTCATTAACTAAGCGCTCGCGCTACCATGCAAAGTCACGGCCAAAGTGGGGAAAATATAAACATGGTTATAAGCGTTTAGCTCACTAGCTCATCTATCCTTGTCATGATTCGAGCTGGTATGAGATGGACGCAAATGCAGGGGTTTAGTTTGCAAGTCTTTTATTGCGGTGTCAGAGGTGAACAAAAGGATAAACTTAGTTATATTAAAGAAACAAACAAACACTCTCTCAGGCCGGGTCTGCAGGCGGGATCTCAGGAGGATAATCTCAATCAAAGAATCTCTAGGAACTGAAAACATAAGACAAAAGCACAGCCTTTTACTGAGAACTGCTCAGTCTTGAACTTGACATACTTCCACGTCGTACACCGGCCCGGACCCTGCAGACACCGTTCAGTCCTGAGGAGGAGAGAGCGAAAATACAGACAAACGTTATTAACACACACATGGATGGAAACGACAAACCAACAGTGAACGGACAAGTGCCTACGGGTTCGGCTGGTTTAAATAGAGACACACAAGGGCAAGACACAGGTGAAACTAATTACACATTCCTGAGAGACATACCAACACAGACACACTAGGGGGAGACAAAGCGGTGGCTCAGTAATCCGGTGAACTTGATCTTATTCCCCGGGGCCGTGGTGGCACAGGTGTGACAATCCTCAGCTTATGTCCCTCATGAACTGCATCACATTATATTCCAGTCACAGGAATAACCTGCAGATTAACTCTTAACCAAAGAATAAATAAATGCTGAATTTATCTAAATCAAGACAACACTCATTCGCATTTTTAGAAAGCACAAACACACTTCTTATTAGTTTTTCGAGTAGTGCAGCTTTTGTAATAGCTTTATTTATAGTATTTTTTAAAGCTTTAGCATCTTTTTAATGGAAAGAGGAGTGACATTGTAAGTTTGTGACACTGACAGTAACCTGTAATGTTAAGTCCAGAGTTGGTAAACAGACCATTTAGTTATCTAAAGTCACATCTGACCGCTGCTGGTGCTGCCAGTGATATTTAAAACGGACGATAAAAACTAAACTAGGAAATAAACTGTAAACTACCCCAAACAAATTTCATAAAAAAGTCACCACTTACCACGAATAAGGTCCATTAAGTTGTGGTGAGTAGTTAAAATCACGTGATTGCAACTCAGGGCAGCTAAATTTCTGGCTTGTGTAAGTGTGTCTTGAGAACAGAGTGCCATCTAATGGTGGCACCAGGTAAATTAATAAATAGGGCTTGAAATCTTGACACGTCTTTCTGGCAGGAGAGGGGGGGATCACGCCGTCCAAAGGGCAGCCGCGTGCCATTCACACGGCCTCGGCTATTTGAGGTGGCTCCTACTGTAGGTGTGTGGAGGACGGAGTACAGGTGAAGGAGGTGCTGCTAATGGTGGAGAGCAGGTCAGTTGTGAGAACATCTACTCTACCTCACGGGTAAACAAAGCGGTGGTGGTGCTTTTAACCAAGATAAACATCATGAGTACACTAACAAAGAGTGTTATGAGGCTCAGCAGTTCAAGTTACTCCTCTGTCTACCCCCACGACTCAAGTGGTAATATCAAATGTGCCCCCGTTTTTTAAAGACGAGGCAATTAAGAACGCGCTTGCCAGCTTCAATAAATTCGCTTGCCCCACGTTCTGTCTTTCTGCCAGTAGATTTTAATTGTTTTAAACGACATAAAATAAACACTTAATAAAAACCTCTACTGTAAAGAGGGGGAGACCTGCTTCATAGTTTTTGCCACCATGGAGCGTCTGAAGTGCTTTGAGTGTGGGCAATGAAAGGCAGCGCTGTCTGCACTGGGTTGTGCAGCCGGGCAGCACAGGGGGCGATTAGGCCAAGATACAGCAGCAGCGCGGGGACAGACAGGGGGAAAAACCTGACTGAAGAGGTACAGGAGCCACAAATCTGCACACCACCAATGACACCAAAAGACACATCGACACCTAAAGTCACACCGACACCTAAAGACACTCCGACACCTAAAGACACACCGACGCCTAAAGACACACCGACGCCTAAAGAGAGCACTACAGCCAAACCGAAGAAAAAAAAGGAGACATCCACAACAGAAACCACAACAAAACTGAAAACCTGAAGTCAGACCCTGAGAGCCACAACACAGGAGAATGGAGAACCAGAGTGCAGCACAGCACACACACACACACACACACACACACACACACACACACACACAGACACACCCATAGACATTGAAGAACAAATTAACTAATTCTTACAGCTTTTCAAAAAAAAAAGGGAAATATGTAAATAACACCAGACTTTTAACTTTAACTAAGTTTAAAAAATTTTCATCATATCAAGTGTGTTAAGAGCTCTCTCTCTCTCTCTCTCTCTCTCTTTGTTGAGCTACACAAGGCATGAGTCATGTTCATCAGGGACGATTTAATAATTATGATTTATACATATTTCATCTGACTTTTTTTTTTACTCATTTCGCTAATTTTGTGACTCTGATACAGTATGAGGAGGAAAAGTCAGATAGTTTTCTAATACTACACAAAGTTTGCTTTGCTTATTTGTTGTTTTAAATAGTCCTCCATAACAGTCACAACATACAGTACATTAAATTTATTGCAACAATGCAATAACATCTTTTTAAGTTTATGCAATATTATGTTAGCTATTACAATTTCATTGAAAGTGTAACTATTGTATTGTTTTTTTTCTTTTTCTTTTGTATTTATACACTGTACTGTCCCTACTTTATTTTTCTTTGCTGTTGTAACATAGAAATTTCACCACTGTGGTATATCCTATCTTATCTTCTCCTTATCTTATCTTATCTTATCTTATCTTATCTTATCTTATCTTAGTGATGCTTCTCTATTGATATACTGCAGCTCAGAATTGTGAGATTTCGTTTCAGATGAAGAGCTGCCAAACACACTGAGATTCATACAGAAACATTGGATGCTGAAAGCCACAGAGAAAGAAGAGAAGAAGGGGAGGATTGAGGGAGTGAGGAAGACTCAGATAACACTGATACCTCACACTGGTGAATGATGGATGACTATGTACAATATGTTTACATTATTGTGTTTTAAAGGTGAGATGATAAATATTGAGATATAGGAGTTGAAAGAGGGAGAGACGTCAGGAGGACTACAGGCTTGTCTGAAGTGGGTTACACTTTAAAAAAGAGGAAATGGAGAGAAGGAACACCAGCTCCAATCTCAAATGTTAGGAGAAACAAAAGAGCCAATTTTGCACCAAACAGCTTCAGTCATGAGAAATAGGACCACAATAATTTATGAACTTATAAAACTGTAATTTTTCAGAGTGGATGTGAGTTGACTCTGTGTACTGTGGTGTTATGATTATTGAGAGATTTTTGATGTGAGCTATGAGTTAGTGTGGTGTGGTTCCTCTCTTCTACGGTGTGTCATTGTGTCATATCACATCCTCCAACTCAGCACCTGCAGTCGCTCCCAGCTGCAGCAGTGCAGTCTCTCTACAATCTGACTGAGGGAGGTTTTTGTACGACTCTATAACACTGTGTGAACACAGGGCCACTGTGGTAACTCTGACAGTAGTAATCTGCTGCATCTTCAGTCTGGACTCCACTGATGGTCAAAGTGAAATCAGATCCAGATCCACTGCCACTGAAACGAGCTGGAAAACCTGACTGTAGCTGATTTGCAAATTTGATCAGGAGTTTAGGAGCTTCTCCAGGTTTCTGCTGATACCAGTTTAAGCGGTCACCAGATGAGTCTGTGTACACTGCCTGACTGGTTCTACAGTTGATGGTGACTGTTTCTCCTGGACGAGCAGATTTCACTGCAGGAGTCTGAGTTACTGTGACTTGACCTCTGCATTCTGTAAAAATATATATTATAATTCACCATGAAACTGAAACATTATAATACATAAAAAGTGTATTTGTATGAAAAGACCATTATAGAGATAAAATCTGAAGCAGCGTCTGACCTTGAGTCCAGAGGATCAGTGTCCAGATGAAGACAGGAATCAAAGTCATGGTAGCTGTGGGTGAAGTTGCTGTAGCAGCAGCTCTCAGTCATGAAGTGTTAAAGTCACAGCGCTATAAACACTCCCAGAGCACTGAAGCATGTGCTGCTAATGCAAAGTGGAACCTCTGTCTGTGTGTGTGTGTGTGTGTGTGTGTGTGTGTGTGTGTGTGTGTGGTCACTGTAGTGTAACAGAAGTTTTTGTACGACGGTTTCATTAGATTGTATCACTGTGGTGGACTTTCGGTGGCGGAACCAAACTCATCATTGGTAAGTCACTTTCAGTAACACTAAGTTGCTTTTACTTCTTCTACAGTTTAAAAAATTAAGAAAAACGCGCGCGTTTGTGTGTGTGTGCGTGTGTGTGTGTGTGTATGTGTGTGTGTGTGTGTGTTGGTGAGTTTAAGCCTGGTCACGACTTTATAGCTGTAGTCTTGTGTAATTAGGTCTAAAGTCTCTGTGCTGATGTAAATACAGACGAATGCTGCTGTGTGTTTGTGTTAAACAATGAACATTTGTGTAATCAGATCCATTTACTACTATCACACAGGGAGCACTTTATATTACACATCAGTAAGAAGTGTTTAACACAGAATAAAGCTGATCAAGTCTGAGTCGCTCCACAATATAACCAGTAACTAGTAAATCTTCTCCTGCTGAGTAGTTCTACTGAACTGCAGTCATGTGAATAAGCAGTAATGAGTAAATGTTGTGTAAGTGTGTGTAAATGTGTGTTTATTGTGTGTTTGTCTTCTCCAGCCGGTCCCACGGTGAAGCCCTCCGTGTCTCTGCTCCCTCCCTCCTCTCTGCAGCTGTCTGAGGGATCCGCCTCGCTGCTCTGCCTGCTGTCTGCCTACTCTCCACAGGGGGCGCTGGTGAGCTGGAGAGTGGACGGCTCAGAGGTGAAGGACCAGGTTCTGACCAGCGCAGAAGAACAGAAGAAGGACGGTTACACACGCAGCAGCACCCTGACCCTCAGCAAAGCAGTCTGGGAAAAGGGGGAGGAGTTTGTCTGTACAGTCTCCCATGGTGGTGTCATTCATCCGGTCACGTTCAGAAAGAGCCAGTGTGAAGACTAACAGCTCCAAGATAGAATTTAACACTGAGCTGCTTACACATCCAACTAAAATAGAGTTTTAATTCTACACAATGCTGACATTTCTGTCTTTACTCTCTTCACTGTCCTGTTGCTCTTCCTGTAGTTTTGCTCTGCTGAAATAAAGCTTCATTTTGGACATTGTGTCTTGTTTTATTCCAGTTAATAGTCATTATCAGTGTGATGAGAGAGTGTGTTTAGCTGTAGATTCAGTGCTGTGTGTTGTGCTTCAGTGAGTTTGGCTGAAGAAACTTGAACATCTGGTGAAAGTGCTGCTCTATTCTGGGAGAAAGAGGATCACTCAGCCGTCTTCATGTGAATCTCACTTCCTCTACACTGCTCTCTGATTTACTGCTTAACACTGACTCTGTGTGTTTAGCTGGGTGTGGAGCCGGAAGCTGCTTTCATCTCTTTCTTTACTGCAGGGTTTATGCTTGAGTGAACTGACAGGTAAAGACTCATTTTATATTAATAAGATGGAGGAGTTCAGATCCTCATCCATTCCTACTTGTGTCAAAACTGTACACTGAATTTGAACTGAAAATCAGCCTCCGACTTTCTCTTACCCCAGAATCCAGTAGACCTACTGGGAACAGTGTTTATGTCCATTCTGGACTCAGTATAAATGAATCAGTGCATAACTGGACACACTTATAAAGCTGGTCACACCCTTCAGATTAAATTTAGAAAATATAGTGACATTTCCACATGGACATGGTGAGGGAGGACATGCAGGAGGTTGGAGTAAAAAGTAAGATGTGGTAGACAGAGTCAGATGGAGACAAATGGTCCGCTGTGGCGACCCCTAGTGGGAGCAGCTGAAAGAAAAAGAAGAGACATTTTTACTGTCTGAAGTAATCTTAGATCATCTCATCCCATTTAAAGTGTTTTATTAATAATGTATGTATGTTGCTGTGCTACCACATTAAACATACATTCACATCAACTACTGAACAGAGATTTTTTTGTAATCTGCCAGAGTTATCAGCTATGACTGGATCACTGTCTGACCCCAGAGAACTCGATCAGGTGACTGAACGCTTAGAGTAAACATTATATTATACTTTAAATAATGTAGCTCCATTTAAAATAAAAAATAATTATAGACAATAAACTTGCTCCCGCATGAAAACTGTTTAGAAGAAACTGCAATAGAGTGGGATTAGGGAGAGTCGTTAAGATGTAACGACCAGAGAGAGTAAGGGTTTTTTTTAAGGGAGGCTTTCCTGGTGGACCAGCATGAAAAATATGAAACAGGTTGAGCCTAAGATCTCTACCTCTGTGAAAAAATATATTTATCACTTGTACATAGACGGCTCCTTCTAGCCCCTCTCTTGAATCTATCTTCTCTGTCCAAAAGTCGAACATTCTAATTCTCAATCCTGTGTCCTTTGCCCTTAATGTGATGATATACTGTTGTTTCGGGCCCTGATGTATTACTCTTTCTGTGTTGATACATGTGGAGCTCTGAACACTCGTCACTGCAGTGGATCAGGAATATTATATTCATTTGTTTAGTTGCTTTTTTATTACTTTTTATGGATCTTCTTATTTTTGTAGTCCTGATACCTAATAGGGGTCGAGGCACTGACAAACACATATCATGTAGACAGATCCTTAGTCAAGTTCAAAACACAGGTAGCCACATGGCAAAATAGGAATGGCATAGTTTTAAATTGGACAAGTAAAACTATCAAACATACAGAAAGAAGAAATAAAAGGTCTAAAAAACTAGGACCTAAACCCTGTTAAAAAAAGAAACCATGAAGAATTTTTTGACAAACAGTAAAAAAGTCAGCTAATACATGCGACTGTGATCATAACTACTGGTTCTCTCTCTCTCTCTCTCTCTCTCTCTCTCTGTGCTGGGTGTGAGGAGAGTGCTTGGATGGCAGTTCAGCGTTTTGTCAAGTTGTGGAAGGACTGAAATTGCCCCCCTCCCCCCCCACAATTTATTTATTTATTTATTTTTATTAGTAAATGTTACTAATAAGAACAAAGTTAAAGGTTTATAGTGAGAGAGAGAGCGAGCAGGCACCATGGCCTCTGAGGCCGGTGTGGAAACTCTGTCCCTCCGGCATGGTGTCAGGTGTGTGCCGGAGGACGGCGTGCAGATTGAGGACGTGCTGCTAGCGGTGGGGGAGCAGGACGGGAAAACAACTACTCTGCCTCCCGGATGAACAAAGCCGTGGTGGTTTTTGTAACCAGTGTCGACGTCGCGAGTGCACTGACACAGAGCGGAATACGTGTGAGAGGAGCTGAGGTTAAAGTCACCCCTCTGTCTGTCCCCGCAGTGAGGGTGGTGATATCAAACATGCCTCCGTTCATAAAGGACGAGGCAATAAAGAAGGAGCTGGCCCGTTTCGGGACGTTCGTCGGCCCTATGAGAGCTATCCCGCTCGGGTGCAGAAACCCCAACATGCGGCACATCCTGTCCTTCCACCGGCAAGTTTAAATATTTTTAAACAACCGCGAACAGACACTTAACGTGAACTTAAGGTGTAAAGAGGGGAACAGTGGCTACACCGTCTTCGCCACCAGGGAGCGGCTGAGGTGTTTCGAGTGCGGGGACGTTGGTCACAAGAGGCTGAGCTGCCCGCACGGAGCCGTGCAGCCGGGGAGCTCGCACGGCGACAGGGCCGGAAACAGCGGCAGCGGCACGAGGACAGCCGGTGGGGGAGCACCGAGGAATCCGTGCCTGCGGTGGGCCTCGCCGACACACCGGAACTCCAACAGGTCAGTACTGAACCCACCGGCAGCATGGAGACACACCCTGCGCTCGGTGCTGAACCCAACACCTGTACCACAGAACCTGATGCCGGTACAGTGTTCAGTGCTGACAGTGACCACGCCCCCAACGTCTGCACCGACACACAGCAGCCGCAGACCAACGTACCACCACAGACACCTAAAGACACAAAACCGAGGAGAAAACGGGAGGAGACGTCCAATACAGAACCAACAAATAAGCGGAAAACCCGCAGTCAGACTGTGAGCACCGCGGTACAGGAGAGTAAGGAGGCCGGGTGCAGCACCACACAAATACCTGTAGGGATAGAGGAGCAGGTGAACCTGTTCCTACAACTGTCCAAAACGGAGAGGAAAAAGGTAGTGAAAACGTTAAAAGAACTGAAAAAAACTAACACAACAGGTAAAAACAAACAAACCGTCACTCAAAAAGAAGACGAGAAAATGGACAACAGCTGAAACCAAACCACAAACTGTAAATAAAACTGTAAATTAACGGACAAAAAAAACTAAAAAAAAAAAAAGACTTGTTATTAGAAGGGAAGTGGGGTAGGGGGTCTAGTGGGTGTTTTAATAAAAAAAAAAAAGAAAAAAAAAGTTGTAAATATTTAAATACTGCATGTGTGTATGCGTGTGTCTGTGTGTCCGTATATATATATAATGTGTGTGTGTGTGTAAGAAAAAATGTACAACAGGTTTTTTTTTCTTTATTGTTTCACAATAAAGTGCGTTTAAAACCTCAAAAACCTATCTCTTTCTTTCTCTTGCTCTCTCTCTCTCTCACTTTGTTGAGCTACACATGGCATTCCTGAGTCCTGCTCATCAGGGACAATTTAATAATTATGATTTATACATATTTCATCATGCTTTTCAAACTCATTTCCCATTTTGTGACTCTGATACAGTATGAGAAGGAAAAGTCAGATAGTTTTCTAATACTACACAGTTTCTTATCCTGTGAAATGTTGTTACACAATAGTTCTCCATAACAGTCACAACATACATCAAATCTATTGCAACTGTGCAATAACACCTTTTTAAATTGTGCAGTATTATATTCGCTATTGCAATTTGAAATTTGATTGAAAGTGAAACTATTGTATTGCTTTTGCTTTTACTTTTGTTTTTATACACTGTACTGTCCCTACTTCATTTTTCTTTGCTGTTGTAACATAAAAATTTCACCACTGTGGTATGAATTAAGGTATATCTTATCTTATCTTATCTTATCTTATCTAATCTTAGTGATGCATCTCTATTAATATACTGTAGCTGCAGACTTGTGAGATTTCGTTTCAGATGAAGAGCTGCCAAACATGCTGGGATTCATACAGAAACATTGGATGCTGAAAGCCACAGAGAAAGATAAGAAGGAGGGGAGGATTGAGGGAGTGAGGAAGAGGAAGATAACGCTGATACCTCACACCTGTGAATGATGGATGACTATGTACAATATGTTTACATTATTGTGTTTTAAAGGTGAGATGATAAATATTGAGATATAGGAGTTGAAAGAGGGAGAGACGTCAGGAGGACTACAGGCTTGTCTGAAGTGGGTTACACTTTAAAAAAGAGGAAATGGAGAGAAGGAACATCAGCTCCAATCCCAAATGTTAGGAGTAA
The DNA here is from genome assembly GCF_024256425.1 of Clarias gariepinus. Classification (NCBI taxonomy): domain Eukaryota; kingdom Metazoa; phylum Chordata; class Actinopteri; order Siluriformes; family Clariidae; genus Clarias; species Clarias gariepinus. Next base: position 11,232,776 of record NC_071101.1, read on the forward strand.
CAAAAGAGCCAATTTTGCACCAAACAGCTTCAGTCGCGAGAAATAGGACCACAATAATTTATGAACTTATAAAACTGTAATTTTTCAGAGTGGATGTGAGTTGACTCTGTGTACTGTGGTGTTATGATTATTGAGAGATTTTTGATGTGAGCTGTGAGTTAGTGTGGTGTGGTTCCTCTCCTCCACAGAGTGTCATTGTGTCGTATCACATCCTCCAACTCAGCACCTGCAGTCGCTCCCAGCTGCAGCAGTGCAGTCTCTCTACAATCTGACTGAGGGAGGTTTTTGTACGACTCTATAACACTGTGTGAACACGTTGCCACTGTGGCGACTCTGACAGTAGTAATCTGCTGCATCTTCAGTCTGGACTCCACTGATGGTCAGAGTGAAATCAGATCCAGATCCACTGCCACTGAAACGAGCTGGAAAACCTGACTGTAGCTGATTTACAAGTTTAATGAGGAGTTTAGGAGCTTCTCCAGGTTTCTGCTGATACCAGTGTAAGCGGTCACCATTAGAGTCCTTGTACACTGCCTGACTGGTTCTACAGTTGATGGTGACTGTTTCTCCTGGAAGAGCAGATTTCACTGCAGGAGTCTGAGTTACTGTGACTTGACCTCTGCACTCTGTAAAAATATATTGACCATTAAAGATAAACATTATAATACATAAAAATGTGTATTTGTGTGAAGAGATGATTGTAGAAATAAAACCTGAAGCAGTGTCTGACCTTGAGTCCAGAGGATCAGTGTCCAGATGAAGACGGGGATCAAAGTCATGGTAGCTGTGGGTGAAGTTGCTGTAGCAGCAGCTCTCAGTCATGAAGTGTTAAAGTCACAGCGCTATAAACACTCCCAGAGCACTGAAGCATGTGCTGCTAATGCAAAGTGAAACCTCTCTTTATGGAAATGTGTGTGTGTGTGTGTGTGTGTGTGTGGTCACTGTAGTGTAACAGACGTTTTTGTACGACGGTTTCAATAGAATGTATCACTGTGGGTCACTTTCGGTGGAGGAAGCAAACTCATCATTGGTGCGTCACTTTTATTTACAAGTCTAATAATGAGGAAAAATAACTTCTGTGCATCATTAAAAATGCATATAGTTATCAGTAAAATGTTGGAGATAATTCTAAACTGTGAAGGATATGCAAATAGTACATTTTTGAATACTGAAGATAAAATATCCAATGTGTGTGTGTGTGTGTGTGTGTGTGTTGGTGAGTGTAAACTTGCTCACTGGTTTATATCTGAAGTTTTGCGTAAATAGTTCTAACTCTCTCTGTGCTGATGTAAAATACAGACAAATGCTGCTGTGTGTCTACTCTAGATTCAATACTTTTAAAAAAATTAAATTTAGAAAATATAGAGACATTTCCACGGTCGGAAGTTATCTCAGATGTGTCTGATAATGTATGTTACTTTGCCATGCTACCACATTAAACATACAGTGCTGTCAAAAATATTTGTGCCAACCTGATTTTTTTTTTTTTATTTGTCAAATTTAAGTGATTCAGACCATCAAACATATTTTAATACAGTTAAATTTTGGATTGCGAGCAGAATTCTTTTCAGAAGCGTGCCCGTATATCACAGCAAATTTCCCCATAAGAAATAATGAAAACTTGATGATTGAAAACAGATTCATCACCTTCACTACTACAGCCTTTTTAACATTTTTTTCTCTTCATGACAGCTGTTTTTGCAGGACACTTACTAAAGAACAGTCACTACACTTGGACACAAAATTTTTTAAATGCTTTATGCGTTCGCACACACATGTCGTCACAATGTAGTAAAACAGTACACGCGCGCACGGATGTTGGCTATATGCGGTTATGAGACTGAGCATGGGAGATGATTACCCACAATCCCACAGCACATGAGAGAGAAGAACCATGGCTCAGTTGTGATCACGTGACGCTCAGAAGACAAAGTGCATTTATACTACCTAACTTGTATATCAAGCCCTCGCCCATTTAACAAGTTAGAATTAATTTAAAAATTTTGCACGTCTTGTAAAACACTCGCAGACCACAAAGAGAACTTAAGTACATGCAAAATGCAATTTTTAAATAATCTTTTTTTTTATTAACAGCTATTCATTTCATTTTTGCTATTCATAGCTATTTAGCAATTTTTTTTTTATTTGAGCTATTCAGAGGTCCATAACACATGTGCGCTTGAGGTCACAAACTGGACATTCTCCTTCAGGAATTTTTTTTTGTCGTGGCAATTCGTCCAACTCTTGAATCTGCAAAGCAGCCCTAGACCACCATACTACCATCACTGTTGACTGCTGGTAGGACTTCCGTTTTAGGAAATGTTGTGTTAATTTTATTGCTCTGTATCCTTAGTCAGCGCTCCTCCATCTAAATTTGAGATTTCATCTAGGCATCAAGAGTCTCCTGCTCTTGCTTTTGCACATCACGTTTGCCTGTGTCTACTCCAAACTCTGTGTCTGCCATAAAGTATAAAAGCAATAAGCAGGAAATTAACTGAAGGTTAAAATCATAATATCTTGCACAAATTATTCTTGCAATAGTAATAATCCTTCCAACATCCACATTTTGTCTCAGCAATCACAGGTACTCTAAAATTGTGTGTGGAGCTCATGTGGAACATCTGCATCTCACATTTCATAACTGTCCCTAAGATGTATTGGAGTATAAACAGAAAGGTTATACATAAAATAATGAGTAAAGTGGAAACTACCTGTAAATCTAACAGCTAAATACTTTTCACAGCACTGTACATTTACATCTACTACTGCACAGAGCTTTATCAGTAATCTCCCACAGTTAAAAAGAGAGGAATTGAGGCTAATGGATATGGACAATGACAGATGGGTAATAATACGAGGTTTACTGTATATTGGATTCAAAGAATTAAATGTTAAGATGAGACAGCACAAGTGTGGGAGGGACAAAGCAGAGAGACCAGGGACTCTCAGTGGTTTTTATTTTACATAAACATGTATGACGTTTAGACGCTCGATAGTTATTGGCTCTAAATAGACGTGCATGAGTCTGCTGATCTCTCATGGCGACTCTACGGTAATAAATCTAGCTTTAATGCTGAAATGATAAAAATAATGCTGCATCTCAGAAAAGCTATCCTGATACTGTGTGGTGTTCCCGACTTTTTATACAACTCGTCTTTTTTGAACTAAATTCTTTAGAACAGATAAATAACTTGATTACATCTCTTTGTACCTCTGTACATTATGCTTATCCATCTCATGACACAAACCTGGTTCAACAGTTTTTAGCAGGAAAATATCAAACCTTAAATCATTGAGTTAACATACTTTCAGGGTTTCATTCCATAGTCCTGTTTATTCTGAAACGCATTTCTGTATCTTAGATGTTTTTGTTATGTCACTACTCACCCCTTCCAGTCCTTCAGCAAAAATAAATTGCTAATACATAGTAACAACTCCTTTGTGAATAGAATAGTTTTATCTGTCTCTGATCATACAGTAGAATGTGACTAGATAGGCTCCAGATCCTCTGTGGTCCTGACCAGCTTAAACCATTAAGTGAAGATGAATGAATGAGTGTTAATGATGCAATATGAGTCTCACTGACCTAAGAGGGGCCAGCATCACTATCATGGGAGTGTACTGGGTGCTTGAACATCACTGTGCAATGAATTAACACATAATCACAGTGACTTAAATTAATCACGTGTTTATATTTTGGCAAACAGAAGCAACTGATTTTTTTTACATACGAAAAAGATGAAAAAGAATGTACTGTAATGTAGGAATAAGTCTAAAAATGTCCCGTCCAGATTGGTGATTGATTTTTGTACGACTCACACTTTGTGAACAAGTTGGTGCTACTGATGTAATGAGTTAAAAAGATTTTTTTAAAAGAGATAACTTTACCCTGGTGTGACGCTTATTTATGCACAGTGAAGAGAGTTGTTAAAAAGGTGAGTTCTAATGCTTAGATGGGTTGCCAAATCTGGTACAAAGTGTGTTGCATTTATAGAAGAGAAAGGAAACACAGTGAACTGTCAGAGAGCTGATAGGTGTAAGGGACCTCGAGGTCGCTGTTTTTCCTTTGTAGTTTTTGTTGGCTAACTCAGTTTCCGAGGTCAGGTGATGCAAGTGCCATTAATCCATCTATAAATAGCTGTTTAGTCTGGGAAACTGGGTCGAGCATTATTAGCTAATACTACTGTCATTTGTGTGGGCGTTTTGTTTTGTTTTGTGTTTAGTTCTTTGTTTAGTTTGTATTTTGATTTAAGTTTTGTTGACTTGGGCTCTCATATTGGCAATGTTTTCTGTATATGTTCTGTGTGTCTATGTTGGTGGAGCTGATTCAGTCAGTTCATGTGTGGTATGTGAGTATTGTGCTTCTTGTCCCCCTGTTTTCTTGTGTGTTTAGCTAGAGCAGGTAAGTAGATAGGTGTGTGTTTGGCTAGGAGTGTGTTTAGCTCAAATCTATGTTGAACTAACTATCATGCTTCTAGCCATAGCCCCTTTGTGTCTCTAGCCATTCTGTGTTTCCTGCCTCCCTAGTTTCCCAGTGAGCCTAGCCTTTAAGGGTCCCCTAGCCTAGCCTTTGAGTGTCCCCTAGCCTAGCCTTTAAGGGTCCCCTAGCCTAGCCACTCGATATCCCTTGTCTCTGTGTTTCTGTGCCCCAATTCCCTAGTGTTGTTTTGAGCTATTAGGTAAGTGTAGCTTAGTTCATGTCAGGCTAAAGACATGCTTAGCTAGATTAATGTGTAGCTGACTGCCATGGTTAAGTACTCTTAACCATGTTTGGCTTAAAGCCATGTCTAGCTGATTGCCATGTCTTTAGCCCTCGTCCTGTCTCTCTCTCGTCTCTCTCTTGTCTGTCTCTCGTCTCTCTCTTGTCTCTCTCTCTTGTCTCTCGTCTCTCTCTTGTCTCTCTCTTTTCGGTCTCCCGTCTCTACTGTACGTGTCTCCCGTCTCGTCGGGGGTCTAGTCTCGTCATGTGTCCTGTTTCATCTCCCCGCGTAGTTTGTGTGTCCTATCACGTGTTTCCTCCGTCTGCCTGTGTTTTGCTACCAAACTTAAACGTAGTGTAACGGGTATTAGAGCCTGTTGGTGTCCCTTCGTCTGTGTCATGCCAGAGAGTCCAAGTTTAATCCCATGTCATTAAGAATTGTTTGAGTTTGTTTGTTCCTTTGTTTATTTCGTGTCTTCATTATTTTGGTGACAGCCATTATTAAAAGACTATTTTTGTTGAACTACCTCTCTGCCTTTATGCCTGCTCTCACCGCCCACGGCGATCGACATCCCCCAATACACCCCAATCGTGACAATGGGTATGAAAGCAGAATAGTCTCATTAATAATTCACACAAAAGACACGGTGAACACATGCGTATCCCAATTCACATGCGTGAAACCCAATTCACGTGCACGGAAAAAAATATATCCCAGTACCTCTGATAATTAAAATTATTGTAAGAAATAATGGTGACTAAAGAGACTGTTTGTGAAGCAGTTTAATAATACCTATAAATGACAACTGCTCTCTGGCTCAGGGACGGTACCAAAGCAAAGTTAAAATCGTGCAGCTTTAATCAATTGTTATATTATGTATACATTATTTGAGCTGTTAATGAAATAAAAGCAAATCTGGTGGTATTCAGATATATCAGAATACCCTGTGACCCATAGAAACATTTATTCTTATTCATCTTATTCCCTCACTCTCATTGATCACCCAGGTTTGTCGACGGTAAGGTGATAGTTTGCTTTACATCCCAGTTCCCCCTCATGTCTGTGTTTCCTTCTGGCTCTCCCTTTTGGTTATGGTGTTATAGTTAGTCCTGCTGGAATCTCTGCTTGCACTCTACACTAAATATACATTCGCATTATACATTATGCGACTAAGACCATATCTAACTGTTATCTCTCCTCTTCTGTTCTCTCTCCCCCTCTCTTTCTTCCCTCTCTTTATTCCCTCTCTCTGTCGAGCTACACATGTCGATCATGAGCTGCCAGTGATCCAGACTCCCTCTGCCCTCCGAACCTGTCTGACCCATCCTGGTGTCCCGCTTCTGGTTGGAGATCTCGTCGCATGGATGCCCCGTGTGTCTCTTTGGAATGCGTCTGGTGTCTGGGGATGGTTTCACGTTACCATAAAGACAGTTCTGGCCTAAACTGGTGTTAACAGGCTGCGGTTGCTCGATAGTTCAAGATTGCAATTGTCTCAAATACTGTAACTACCTGGATTTTATATTTACATCAATTAATATAAATTAATATTAATATAAACATGTTATAGCTGAACTGCCTGCCACCTAACACACTGTATAAATGTAGATCAATTCCTGCTTTCTGTTTTACCCAAATGAGGACGGGTTCCCTGTTGAGTCTGGTTCCTCTCAAGGTTTCTTCCTATTACAATCTCAGGGAGTTTTTTCTTGCCACTGTCGCCCGTGGCTTGCTCATCAGGGACAATCTGCTCATCTTGATTCATGCACACTTACATTCTATACAGACTTCAATTCTTTTGATTGTGTAAAGCTGCTTTGCGACAATGACAATTGTTAAAAGCGCTATACAAATAAAATTGAATTGAATTATTCTCCAAATTGAAAACTGTGACTGTGACTGTCTTGATTGCCAAACATGTAATAAGGGTGAAGTGTTTATAAAGATGATAAGTGGTTAGCTGTGTAATTTTCGGCAAAGTTCATTAATGAAACATTATGAAATATAGTAATAACTTCCAAGTGCATCCTGTTCTTTGTTTGAGTAGGTAAAGCCTAATTTCCATTACAATTAACTCAGATTGCACAAAAGGTGTGCAAAGCTGAGCTACTCGAGTGCTGCGCTCCTAGAGGGCTGTGATTGGTTAAATGGTGAGGTTGCATCTGGCTAAAGTGTATAAGTGACCCACGTTGCTGCCAGCAAAGTCTCAAAAATACACACACACAAATCCAGGGATATTCACTCATGAAAGTCGATTTTCACATGCAGTCCATGATGCACTCGTAAATTTTAAACATTCAAAAATTTTGTACACAGTTGTACATCAGTGAATTGTGCTTTGCATTTGTGAAATTTATATTATGAATATTTAATTTTATTTTTTTGTATTTGAGTTGTTTTTTTCGTGAATATAGATATGTACAATGTATATATAATATATAATATATATATTTCGTGCACGTGAATTGGGTTTCACACATGTGAAGTGGTATAGGCATGTGTGCATCGTGACTTTTGTGTGAATTATTTATGAGACTGATTTGCTTCCATAGTGAGTGAGTAAATGACTGTAGTTTAGGCCAGAGGTGATTGTTGATTCTGTCATTTGGATTAACTGAAGATTTCGAGGTTAAACCTTGGAGGAAACTTCAACCAACTGTTACAGAAACTGACTGATTCAAGGCAGATTGAGTTCTCAGGAAGTTCTGCAAAACAAAGGAATTGCAATTATTATTAATAATACTTTACACTGTCTGTAACTGTGAGCTTTAATGAAGCCAGAATTAATTAATACCCAAATACTTATGTTTATGATCAGTACATGGATTATTTCTTTCTATTTTAATAAATTAATTTAGTTATATTACTTAATTGTCTGTCTAGAATAATATAAAATTCATAAATATGTGGCATAGAAGCTCAAACGCAGTTTGTATCACATGTAGGTGATGTGTGTGAGTCAGTATTTAGTCCTGATCTCTTTGAGACAGCTCTGTTCTAGACCCATTGCTTTTTCCCTCTACATGCTAAAATGATTTATTAACATGCTGTTAGCTTCCACTGCTAGGCTGATGACACACAGCTTTATATTTTAGCAAAGCCATCTTAATCATATACACTTTTTGTAGTGTGTGTGTGTGTGTGTGTGTGTGTGTGTGTGTATTATACGGTGGTGCTAAGCACCTGCAGTAGGTCCCAGCTGCAGCAGTCACACTTACACAGGTTTTTGTACGACGCTATAACACTGTGTGAACACATAGCCACTGTGTTCACTCTGACAGTAGTATTCTGCTGCATCTTCAGTCTGGACTCCACTGATGGTCAGAGTGAAATCAGATCCAGATCCACTGCCACTGAAACGAGCTGGAAAACCTGACTGTCGCTGATTTACAAGTTTCATAAGGAGTTTAGGAGCTTCTCCAGGTTTCTGCTGATACCAGTTTAAGCGGTCACCAGATGAGTCCTTGTACACTGCCTGACTGGTTCTACAGTTGATGGTGACTGTTTCTCCTGGAAGAGCAGATTTCACTGCAGGAGTCTGAGTTACTGTGACTTGACCTCTGCACTCTGTAAAAATATATATTATAATTCACCATGAAACTGAAACATTATAAAAATTACTAAAACGTGTATTTGTATAAAGAGATGATTATAGAGATAAAATCTGAAGCAGTGTCTGACCTTGAGTCCAGAGGATCAGTGTCCAGATGAAGACGGGGATCAAAGTCATGGTAGCTGTGGGTGAAGTTGCTGTAGCAGCAGCTCTCAGTCATAAAGTGTTAAAGTCACAGCGCTATAAACACTCCCAGAGCACTGAAGCATGTGCTGCTAATGCAAAGTGTCCTCTAAGTATGGAAACACCTTTACCACATTCCCCCAATCTTACTGTAATTCTCACACTACTACAGAGTTATTGTGTGAGTTTTGCTTCTGGGGTCAGATGATTTTTTAAAAATTACTTTTAAGTCTAAGATGCATAAATAAGTGAATTAGAGAGAGAGGCTTAAAATTTGCCTTAACAATATTTATAAGTAGTAATTTTTTCTTTTGTAGTAAAGAAATTACAGAAGTTAAGTAATTTACTTTAATTCATCAGTGTGTGTGTGTGTGTGTGTGTGTGTGTGTGTGTGTGTGTGTGTTTGTGTGTGTTTGTGTGTGTGTGTGTGCATGTGTGTGTGTGTGTGTGTGTTTACTGTAGTGTGAGAGGTTGTTGTACGACAGTTTTAATAGGAATGTATCACTGTGGGTCACTTTTGGTGGCGGCTCCAAACTCATTATAAGAAGTAAGTGCCTTCATTTTCTAGAAGCTCAGAGATTCATTAGTACTTTTACACAATTTAAAGAAATGTAAAAATTTACTGTAAAATAATAATGTGACATTCATATAAAGGAAAGAAACATTTTATATAAATATGAGAAATGTGATGTGAAGAGCAGAGCTGATTTCATGAAAACTCTGCTTTTGTCTCATTTTGTAAAATTCAGTCTAAATCACTTAATCACTTTTTTAGACAAATTTAAAATAGTTTTTAGTAGATGAAATTTTGCTTCGTTTTGCTCTAATTTATTAATTGTATTGAAAATGTGTGTAAGAATAAATCATGAGCAATATTGGTTTATTGATTATTTTTGATTGATGATAAGCCACAAAAAAGTTTATTAACATCATGTAAAAAAGATAAACATAGTTTACCGTTACTGGGAAGTGATGCTTATTCATACACAGTGTGTTTTGTTCAGCTGCAGGTTGGTTGGGTGACGTTATCAGAATTGTGCTTTGTTTTACAATGTGCAGATAAACTTCTGCATCTGCTCCACATTAACGATAATATGACTGTGTGTGTGTGTGTGTGTGTGTGTGTGTGTGTGTGTGTGTGTGTGTGCGTGTTTTCTCCAGCTGGTCCGGTGGTGAAGCCCTCCGTGTCTCTGCTCCCTCCCTCCTCTCTGCAGCTCTCTGAGGGATCGGCCTCACTGTTCTGCCTGCTCTCAGCCTATTCTCCACAGGGGGCGCTGCTGACCTGGACTGTGGATGGTGCCGAGGTGAACGAGGGGATTGTGACCAGCACAGAAGAACAGAAGAACGGCTTCTACAGCCGCAGCAGCACCCTGACCCTCAGCAAAGAACGCTGGGAAGAGGCCGAGGTGTTCGGCTGTACCGTCTCCTACCACGACACGACTCAGATCACCTCGTTCCGAAAGAGTCGCTGTGACGCTCACTAGAAATCAAGTGTACACTTTAAAGCATGTTTAGTGGTCTAAAATGGTGTCAGTGGTGTAGCTATGCTTAAATAAAGCTTTAATGTGGAAAGCATGTCTCCTTTTTCAGTTGTGAAGTGTCTTTGGCAGCGATTTGGAACAGCAGCTTTAACAGCAGGTCGAGTGCAGTGTGTGTGTTGTGCTTGAGTGAGTTTGTCTAAAGAACCATGAACATCTGCTGAAAGTGCTGATCTATTCTGAGAACTGTTCATGCAAATGTGTGTGTTTGTGTGTGTGCGTGTGTGTGTGTGTGTGTGTGTTTGTTTTTGATGGCTAATGTGCTACTAGGTAAAGAGGATCACACTCATTTCTAATTTTTCTGACTGGTTAGATGGTGCCTAAAACTATCAATACTGTAAATTGTAATGCATTCCACTAAAATACAAGAAAAAACAAAGATTCAAGACAAAAACTTTAGAAAATTTCTTATCATAATGAAGCATTTACTTCCTTTATTTAGTAAGTAATAAAGTCTTAATAGAGTTTGATCTTTCTCTCTGAATCGATGCACTCTGAATTTGATCATAGGAAATTTCCTGAATGTAAATGTAATTAAAGGAGTCTTCCACAGTAATTTATGAGCAGAGCAGGTAATGCACTACACACACTAATCCCTACTTACCTCCTGCTGTGTTTTAAGACCACATGGCCCTTGCAGCCCACTTTTATTTGAATTAATTAGATTGTTTCATCGAGTTAATGCAGAATTTCCAGCAAACAGTGTAAATGACGGCTGTCTCTCAAATCTAGTGATATCTGTTATTAAAGGTCTCCCTCTGATCTCTTTGGAACAGAAGAAAGAGGGACTTCCGGTTTGGCTGCAGACAAAAATGACGGCTTAAGCACTGAGCTTTCGCAAGTCAGCGTTATATTTACCCCCGTGTAATTATTTTTGATAAAAAAAGTGACTTTCCTACATTGATATGACGGGGGGAAAGAAAGGTAGAGCCACAGGGACGCAAAGTACAGCGAATAACTATCCACACCGCGTAGGGTTAGACAAGGAGGACGACATGCGGGGAGAGGAGGACCGACAACGTGGAGGCGAATCAACATTGGAAAATGTGTTCATGGGGCTTGAAAATATAAGCAAGCAAATCAGCGAACTGAAAGAAGATTTAAAAACATTCGAGACGAAATTAAACATGATATGAGAGAAGAGTTCCTTAAGTTCAAAAAGAGGTTAACCAGCAACTATCAACAAACATGCTAGCCATGCAAGAACACGGTAAGAAAATCAACGAGATGGAGACGCGGCTCAATGACACTGAAACATGGAGTGCGGAGGCCAACGTCACCCTTCAACAGGCTTTAAAAGATCAGCAGAAACTAGAAGACAGACTGAACGATACTGAGTCGAGGGCTCGACGAAACAACATCAGGATGCACGGTGTACCAGAGAACGTTGAACAAGGCTCGGTGATGAAATTTGTCGAAAAGCTGCTTTGCTCCGAATTTTAACTTGGCAACGTGGACTTGCAAATACAATGTGCACACAGAGACCCGGCGCCCAGCCCAGGCCCAAATTCGCGTCCAAGGTCCATTATAGTAAATTTCCAGCAGTACAGCACCAAGGAGATGGTTATCCAAAAAGTCTGGTGAAAGAAAATCATGATGGAAGAGGAACCGCTGTATTTCGACCATGACTATACAGCCACCGTTCTTCACCAGCGCAAGGTCGGATACGCATCTACTGGTAGGGCGGTGTGCAGGTGTACGGCAGTGCCTGGGAGGCAGCGCAGGAGCTGCGTCGGCGTGGATACAGCGTGGAGGTGCCCGAGAGAGCGGTAAGAGCCATTTATTGGATCGTCTCCAGCGGGCTACATCGTAGCAGCGAGTAGGATCAACCACAAGTGTGGACACTGCCAGAAGAGCTACAGAACGCCTACGGGAATTTGAACATGGACACAGCAGTGTTTAAAAATCTATGCTAAAGCGACCCTTTACATAAAGATCTTTGGTGTATGTGCGCTGGCTGGTGGGAAAATGAGGTTAGCTGAAATGAGGTTACAGATACAGTCTGTAGCGAACTTATTGAGGAGGGTGCCTTTCCTCGAGCGAGGTATCCCCCCTCAGCTGAAAACTGGAGAACGCTCTTCAGACTTTGGAAGTCCTTATACTTCTCTGTTATAATGCCCATTCTAAGCAGTTCTTGGCTTATTACTGTGTTACAGTTTATTTTATTTAAGGTTAGCTTGTGGAAACATAGTGGTATAAGAATGACTCGTCTGGATGATGTCACAGCCTACTGAGGTTAAGCTAATGTCCTTAAATGTGAACGGTTTGGGTAACCCAGTTAAAAGGTTAAAGGTAATGACCAAACTTAAAAAAGAGAAAGTGGATATTATTTTTATGCAAGAAACTCATCTTTCTCAACAAGAACATGAGAAATTAAAAAGATTTGGTTTTAGAAATACTTACTACAACTCATATGAGCATACGTATAGAAGAGGGATAGCTATTCTTGTCGCTAATGAAGTTAAATTTGAATCATATAAGGAAATGAAAGAAAAGGATGGGAGATAACTACTTGTTAAGGGTAAAATTGAAGAAGAGATAGTAACATTAGTAAATGTGTATGCTCCACCCAATACTAGTAAACTGTTCTTCAAATCACTAATGGATGTAATTGTACTGGAGGCAGAGGGTATCTGTATATGTGGTGGAGATTTCAATGTGGTATTAAACCATCATTTAGACACAACTAACAGCAAAAGAAATTTAAGCAAAATATCAAAATTGATTAACACAGCCAGGGATGATATAGGATACTGGGACGTCTGGAGACATATTAATCCATCTCTCAAGAACTACACTCACTACCCAGTTCCTCACCGTACGTACTCTAGGATTGATTATTTTTTTATGCCAAAAAGTGACTGTTATAGGGTGAGAGATTGTAGCATTGGAGTAGCTGATGTCTCTGACCACAGTGCTTTGCATCTGACAGTTCAAATAGAAGGAATGAAGAGACAGACAGGTTGGAGGCTGAATGTGGGTTTGTTAAATAACAAAGCAATTGTAGAACAGATAGAACTGAATTTTAAAGAATATATGATGACAAATGATAATGGAGAGGTAGACCCATCTACAGTATATTGTGGGATTCATTGAAGGCTGTGATGCGTGGGAACTTGATTGCACTATCAGCACAAAATAAAGAAAAAAAGAAAGGAGTATAATACCCTGACATCAGATTTATCAAGTGTGGAGCAACAACACAAAATCAACAGGGACCCAGATCTACTAACACGTATGCAGCAAATAAGGAAACAGATTAACGACTTGTTAGAACAAGGTGTTGAGAAGAAGGATTGATTCTACAGTATAAGCCGATATACTACGAATCCGGCCCCAAAGCAGCCAAATTACTTGCCCGACGCGTACGTAAACAGCAAGTTGAGAGTACCATTCATAGGATGCGAGACCCACAAACAAATAATTTGATTTATCATTCACAGAAAATAGAGGATATTTTCCTAAATTACTATAAACAACTGTATACGGATACCTCTGATTCTAAAATAGAAGCGACAAGAAATTTTCTTAATGAACTGGATTTACCAAGTATAGGCAAAAAAAAAAAAAAACGATTCAATTACAGCAGATTTCACACTAGAAGAAATAATTAACGTGATTGGGAGTTTAAAAGCGTCTTAAACACCAGGTAGTGACAGCTTTCCTGCTAAATGGTATAAAACTTTTAAAGAACAACTAGCCCCACTCCCGTTAAAAACATTTAACTGGATTAAAAGAGAATGTAAACTTCAACCTTTATGGAATGAGGCAACCATCTCAGTACTTTCAAAGGAGGGTAAGGATAGGGAATTTAGTTGCAGTTATAGGCCTAATTCAATTCTTAATGTAGATTATAAGATATATACAGCAATTATAGCAAAATGGCTAGAGACTATCCTTCCTGAATTAATAGACGAAGACCAGACTGGATTTATAAAAAGCCATCAAACACATGACAATATTAGAAGGATGCTACATCTGATGGATGAAATAGAAAGGGAAAAGAACACAGCAGTATTACTAAGCCTTGACGCCAAAAAGGCCTTTGATCGGGTCAATTGGGAATTTCTTGATCAATTTTTGGATAGATTCGGCTTCAATAAACATTTTGTAAATATAATTAGATCTCTTTACCAACAGCCAAAATAAAAATTAATGGGTCATTATCTCCATCGTTTAGTTTACAAAGAGGAACTAGACAGTGTTGCTGCCTCAGTCCCACTTTATTTGCTGCTTATATTGAATCTCTGGCCCAGGCAATGCGTCAACATGAACAAATACAAGGCGTTACGATAGGACATGAAGATCATTTAATTAGTTCATTTGCGGATGATGTCTTGATCTATTTAACAGATCCTGAGGCTTCTCTTCCCGCACTAATGGAAATCCTTGATGAATTTAACTTCTTTGGTGTTTACAAACGATATATTGCGAAGACACAACTTTTGTCATTTAATTACAAACCTTCTGAGGAAATCAGATATAGATATAATTTGGTAGAAAATAAAATATTTATGGGTGATTATTGCAAAAAACCTGAGTAGCTTGTGTGGTGCAAACTATAATGTGATTAACCAGAACATTAAAGCGATGTGGAACGGTGGTCTACCTATCCATTAGATTTTGCCAGTAAGATCAACGTAATCACAACAAACATATCATCTAGATTGCTATACCTATTTCAAGCCTTGCCAGTAGAGATACCTAGACAGCAGTTTACAATCTGGGACAAACTAATATTCAGGTTTATTTGGGATGGAAAGAAGCCCAGAATAAGATACACAACACTCCAGTTGGCCAAGCATAAAGAAGGATTGGCCCTACCTAATCTCAATGATTACTTTTATGCAGCTCAGTTCTGTCCCCTTTTTCTTTGGTGTAACAACAATTATTTTGCTAGTTGGAAGGAAATTGAGACATATATGGTTGGTTATCAGATTCAGTCAGTTCTTGGAGAAAATGATGAAATGAAATGAAATCCCCTCAGTAGTCAAAAGTCAATTGGATTCAATAACTTCTGGAGCAGTGGAGCTTTGGTTTGAATTTGCTAGACAATTTAAATTAAGCAAAGACCAAAAAGTATGTTGATGGATAGCCTTTGATACTCAATTTAAACCAGGCGAAAGTGATGCCACATTTAAAGAATTGGCAACAAAAGGCATTAGAGCAATATGTACAGTAGTGAAAAATGAGGAATTACTGACTTTTTGAAGAATTTTTTTTTCTTACTAATCGGGACTTATTTAGGTACATACAATTCAGAGATTACTTTAACAGAGAAATAAAAATGGAAACTTCACACAAAATTAATCCAGTTGTGAAGATTATGATGAATGCATACTAATCAAATAGTAAATGTGCAAAAATAATCTCCATGTTTTACGTAAGTATTATGGAAAGTAAGGCCAACTCAACATTATACCTTAAATCAAGGTAGGAAAAAGAATTAAATGTAGAAATTCTACCAGATGTATGGTTTGATATGTGTGAAGTTCAACATTCCTCCACAAGCTCGCAACAATTGAGGGTATTCAATTGGAAGAATTTAGTACGATTCTTTATTACATCTAAAATCAGCAGTAAATGTGGCTGCTTAGAAGCACACCGCACACACATTTTTTGGAGATGTGAAAAACTGAAGCAATTTTGGAAAAATTTACATTTAACCCTAACAAAGGTACTTGGATATGAGATCCCATTTTTATGCATCGTCTTGTACTTGGGTCATATTTCGCTGGTTACACTTCAGGAGGACCGATACCTGGTAAAAATACTTCTTACAGCAGCAAAGAAAAGCATAATTAGAAGCTGGTATAAGCCTGATTCACCTAAACAGCAAAAATGGCTTGAGGTAATTCAGGAAATAAGGATGTTGGAACATATGACTGGTGTGATACGTTTGAAGGCGGACATGTATGCCAAAAGATGGCAAAAATGGAATCTTTACTTTGAAAAATCATAGGGGCACTGGCTCTTAGACTGTACTAGCTGTCAAGGTTTCTCAGCCGGTGTGTGTGTGGACGTGGCATAATAGCAGGAGGCGAGCTGGCGGTTCACTATAGGCTTTTATTGAAGCTTTATGAACAAAACACAAAATAAAGCTCTTCTGGTGAGAGCACGTTTTGACGCTTTAATTTAAACCTTTTGCAGAAACACACCCGACATAAATTATAATTACTTCAACCAAAACAACTAAAGCTAGACGCCTGACTGAAGTTCAGTCAGGCTATTTATAATAAACTTAATTACTTCCCTCGGTTCAGGTGAATGCCTACGTCACCTGACCGAGGTGCAGTCTGGGACTTGAAGTCCAACTAAAACAAACTACAAACAAAACATAACAAAAACCAGTCTTTGGGCGCTTTGGCGCCCTCTAGGGGTTAACCCTTACAGTACCCCCCCCTTAAAAACGCTCCTCCGGAGCGACACCGGAGGTCCCGGACTCCCACCCCAGCGGTAACGGTCTGGACCCCCAACACCGAGGCAGTCGATCCTCTCCCGCGAGCAGAGCCGCACTGCCTGCCTAAAATGATCTCCCATGCTCAGCTGTAGCTGAGCCGGCTCTGGGCCACCCTTCCCAAAGCCTGACGGCGGAAGCAGGGCTGGGGCAATGTCAGTGGCGCTCGGCGGCCGAGGAGCTGCAGCGACTTTCGGCGGCGGCTGAGGAGCTGGAGCGACGGTCGGCGGCGGCTGAGGAGCTGGAGCGACGCTCGGCGGCGGCTGAGGAGCTGGAGCGACGCTCGGCGGCGGCTGAGGAGCTGGAGCGACGCTCGGCGGCGGCTGAGGAGCTGGAGCGACGCTCGGCGGCGGCTGAGGAGCTGGAGCGACGCTCGGCGGCGGCTGAGGAGCTGGAGCGACGCTCGCTGAGCTGGGCGGCGGCGGCGGAGCTGGAGCGGCGTGCGCTGAGCTGGGCGGCGGCGGCGGAGCTGGAGCGGCGTGCGCTGAGCTGGGCGGCGGCGGCGGAGCTGGAGCGGCGTGCGCTGAGCTGGGCGGCGGCGGCGGAGCTGGAGCGGCGTGCGCTGAGCTGGGCGGCGGAGCTGGAGCGGCGTGCGCTGAGCTGGGTGGCGGCGCTGGAGCGGCGTGCGCTGAGCTGGGCGGCGGCGGCGGAGCTGGAGCGGCGTCCTCAAAGCCGGGAGGCGGAGGAAGAAGCGTGCCGTCCTCGCCGCCGGTCTGAGGAGCTGGAACGACGTGCGCTACACAGGGCGGCTGTGGAGCGGGGGCGACGTCCTCAAAGCCGGGAGGTGGAGGAGGGACGATGCTCTCCAGGCTGCTCCTTGTCTCCCCACTTTCACGCTGCGGTGGAGAAGGAAACGCGTCGTCGGCGCTGTTCAGCGGTGGAGGTGGAGGGAACGCGTCCTCGTCGCCGTACTGTAGCGGCGCGTAGTCCTCCGCGTCGTGCTGAGGTGGCGGAGGTGGAGGAAACGCGTCCTCAACGAGGAAGAGAGGCGGAGGTGGCGGAAGCACGTCGTCCTCTGTTTTGGGCAGAGGCTGAGAAGGAGGAGGCTCAGAGCCTGTTACTTGGCTCTCGTGGAGTCGGATGAGCAGGTGTTGGAGCTGTTCCACCTGCTCCTGCAGGCCCCGAATGCGCTCCCCATTCACCTCTGCTCAGAACTTGAGCAGTTCCCGGGTCCCATCCTCCTCTTTACCTCGCTCCTCCTCGGGCTCTTGTTCCCGTTCGCCTCCGATGTACCCGACCTCCCTGGCCCGTACTTCCTCGTCGGAGCGTGGGAACCTGTTTCCCTCAGCTGCCTCACCTCTAAACGGCGTCCGCCGGATGGCGAGCCTGCAGCCTTCCCAGCTTTGCCGCGCGTCTGTCTCTCGCTGCTCCTCGCTGTCTCCCAGCCAGTCCGCCGGTTCGGCGAGCTTGCAGCCTTCCCAGCTCTGCCAGAGCTCTCTCTCCCCTTGCTCCTCGCTGTCCTCCAGCCATTCCGCCAGCTCGGGCGAGATGGTGATAGCGCCCCCCCAAAAAACGTCTGGGGGAGCGACCTCCGCTATGCCACTACGACGGTCTAGCTTTCTGTCAAGGTTTCTCAGCCGGTGTGTGTGTGGACGTGGCATAATAGCAGGAGGCGAGCTGGCGGTTCACTATAGGCTTTTATTGAAGCTTTATGAACAAAACACAAAATAAAGCTCTTCTGGTGAGAGCACGTTTTGACGCTTTAATTTAAACCTTTTGCAGAAACACACCCGACATAAATTATAATTACTTCAACCAAAACAACTAAAGCTAGACGCCTGACTGAAGTTCAGTCAGGCTATTTATAATAAACTTAATTACTTCCCTCGGTTCAGGTGAATGCCTACGTCACCTGACCGAGGTGCAGTCTGGGACTTGAAGTCCAACTAAAACAAACTACAAACAAAACATAACAAAAACCAGTTTTTGGGCGCTTTGGCGCCCTCTAGGGGTTAACCCTTACACTAGCCAAAGTTTTAGGCATATATGTCAACTGTTCCTAATCTTTTATACCCAATTGTCTTTCCTTTTTGTATGCACCATGTTTTTACTTTTTCTACAGTATTCTCACCACAGGCTCTGTTCTTATTTGTTTTTTTGTTTTTTTTTGTTTGTTTGTTTTTTTTTTTTTAATCTTATTTGCTTGTTATTGAAATTGCATGTTATATCTGACTCAAATTAGCCTTTTCTGCTATTTGGAAAAATGCATTTTAATGTAACAGTTGGGACGTACTAAAATGCAATAAAAATTAAAGTGGAAAAAGAACAGAGGAAAGAGCTTGAACTGATATTTAATCTTTATTTAGTTCTGGTCATGTAGTGATGAGTCTGTTAACATCATTAAGCCCAGAGATCATGACTTAACTACTTAAGGAATGCTGTGTTTAACTTTTATCCAATTTTGAATGTGTTAATGAAGCAAAAAACTACCAAATGCAGTAATCTATATCTTCCCTTACAAATTGAACAGAATAGCAGCAAAGTGTATCAGGATGACAAAAGAACAAGACACAGGTGAGACAAACTGATAATAAAACTTCTATAAAGACAAGACAAGAAAAAAGTGATCAGAGGTCATGTATAAAACAGGGCCATCAGCTGGAGAAATCAGATCACATTAAAACAACACCTTAATGCTACGTGATTCCTGACTCAATAAACCATCAAACAGGAGCGAGACCTGAACCGCAGCACAAGAAGTAGTATTGCACTGTCTCTTAAGCATATTTACATCTACAGCACTGGGAACATCCCCTTATCCAGAGTGACTTACAGACATACATGTGCTTTGGTGGTCTACAATAAAACACATCCTCATAAAATAATAAAATATTATGAGGCTAATTTCCTGTTAGGGAGGAGTTAATATTAGTGCAGAAATAAAACAACAGCACAAGATGAAGTTTTTTATTAGTGCTCATTTTAGTGCTTGGTGACTGAATAAAGTTCTTTGTTTGAAGCCTGATAGTGCTGCAGATGTTCAGTTTTTTAGAGGATGTTTATTCCATCACCTGTGGGCCAGGACAATAAAAAAATTGTGATAAGATATCATAAGAGAGGCGGCATGGTGGTGTAGTGGTTAGCACTGCCGCTTTGCACATCCAGGGTCCGGGTTTAAGTTAGCATGTTCTCCCAGTGCTTTGTGGGTTTCCTCCGCATACTCTGGTTTCTTCCCACAGTACAAAGAACTGCAGATTATGCTAATTAGTGTTCCCAAAATTGCATTTAGTGAGTAAATGAGTCTGTGTGTGTGCCCTGCACTGTACTGTCCAGGGTGTACCCCGCCTTGTGCCCTAAGTCATCTTCACTGGAACTGCGATAAGTCCTCTGCAACCCTGAAGACAGGATAAGGCAGTATAGACGATATGTGAGGAAGTGAGTGAGCATCGGGAGAGAAAGTTAGCTAGTTTTGTAAAACTACGCAACGTTTGATTGTCCTGCCAGATATTGTTACACAACAGTTCCCCCAACCATCACAAAATACATTATAGTAATGCATCTCTAGTAATATAAAGCAACTCAGACTTGCTGTAATTTAGTTCATGGCTGAAGAGCTGCGAAAACATACACAGAATTTCGATTTACATAGAAACATTGGATGCTGAAAGAGACAGATATAGAAAAGAAGGAGAGAAGGATTGAGGGAGTGAGGGAGAGGTATATTTACTCGAAGAAAGAGCAGGGAGAAGAAGAGTGCAGAATACTAAGTAATGGTGTGAAAAGTGAAGTGGGATAACACTGATATCTCATGCTGGTGAAGGATGGATGGTCAGATCCAAAAGGTTTACATTAGTGTGTTTTATAGGAGAGATGTTAAATCTCAGGATATAGAAGTTCAAGAGAGAGAGTGGGGAGTCAGGAGGACTGGAGGCTTGACTAAAGGGGGTTACACAATAAAAAGAAAGAAAATGAGATCTCAGAGCTAAGAACAATTATTTATGGGTAATAATTTGAATTTTATATTATATTGAATGAAATGTTAATTTGAGACAGTAGAAGATCTGTATGAGAAAATGTAGAGAAAGCAGGAAAATACCACAGAATATATGGTGTCACATAATATTATAAAGTAAAGCAGGGCTCAATCTTATCAGGAAGGGGAGAGACGGAACACTAGTTTTATTCCCAAATGTTAAGAGAGAGTCTGTGAGGACAGGAGGAGTTACACCAGTGACTGAGGGAGAATCCAGAGCAGGGCTGAAGTGTGTCCTGAAAAGGACAAGAAAAACACAACTAAAGTTGAGAGCAGATTATTAACATTGACTGATATCAGGTCAGCATCTGAGACTGTAATATGGGTAGGATGAGTGATAGAGACTGAACAAAACAGAAGATTATCCACCAAACAGTTTCAGTCATGAGAAAAAGGAGCAGAAACATTTATGAATCAATAGAAGTATTAATTGTACAGTAGTGGCCATGGGGTGGAGTGAGTGCAGTATTATGATTATTGAGAGATTTTTAATGTGAGTTAGTGTGGTGTGGTTCCTCTTCTCCACAGAGTGTCATTGTGTCGTATCACATCCTCCAACTCAGCACCTGCAGTCGCTCCCAGCTGCAGCAGTGCAGTCTCTCTACAATCTGACTGAGGGAGGTTTTTGTACGACTCTATAACACTGTGTGAACCAGTAGCCAGTGATGCTATGTACACTCTGACAGTAGTAATCTGCTGCATCTTCAGTCTGGACTCCACTGATGGTCAGAGTGAAATCAGATCCAGATCCACTGCCACTGAAACGAGCTGGAAAACCTGACTGTAGCTGATTTACATATTTCATGAGAAGTTTAGGAGCTTCTCCAGGTTTCTGCTGATACCAGTGTAACGCCTCACCAGACGAGTACTTGTTCACTGCCTGACTGGTTCTACAGTTGATGGTGACTGTTTCTCCTGGACGAGCAGATTTCACTGCAGGAGTCTGAGTTACTGTGACTTGACCTCTGCACTCTGTAAAAATTTATATTATAATTCACCATGAAACTGAAACATTATAATACATAAAAACGTGTATTTGTATGAAGAGATGATTGTAGAGATAAAATCTGAGGCAGTGTCTGACCTTGAGTCCAGAGGATCAGTGTCCAGATGAAGACGGGGATCAAAGTCATGGTAGCTGTGGGTGAAGTTGCTGTAGCAGCAGCTCTCAGTCATGAAGTGTTAAAGTCACAGCGCTATAAACACTCCCAGAGCACTGAAGCATGTGCTGCTAATGCAAAGTTGAACCTCTCTTTATGGAAAGCTGTGTGTGTGTGTGTGTGTGTGTGTGTGTGTGTGTGTGTGTGTGTGTGTGTGTCTGTGTGAGTGTGTGTGTGGTCACTGTAGTGTAACTGGGGTTTTTGTATGACGGCTTCATTAGAATGTATCACTGTGGGTCACTTTCGGTGGAGGAACCAAACTCATCATTGGTAAGTAACTTTTACTTCTTTTAAAAGTCTAAAAGTGAAGAGAAATTACTTCTGTTAATTATTTATATGAGTTAACTGGAACATAATGTGTACAATTATCAGAAATTTAAGGTAATTACAATTGTTTGAGTAATTCTTTACCGCCAAATACTAAAATAATAAATAAGTAAATATTAAGAATATAATAAATATTTAGTGTGTGTGTGTGTGTGTGTGTGTGTGTGTGTGTGCGTGTGTGTGTGTAATTTAAAACCTGGTCACTGGTTCATATCTGAAGTTTAGTGTAAATTGTTCTAAAGTCTCTGTGCTGATGTAAAATACAGACGAATGCTGCTGTGTGTTTGTGTTAAACAATGAACATTTGTGTAATCAGATCCATTTACTACTATCACACAGGGAGCACTTTATATTACACATCAGTAAGAAGTGTTTAACACAGAATAAAGCTGATCAAAGTCTGAGTCGCTCCACAATATAACCAGTAACTAGTAAATCTTCTCCTGCTGAGTAGTTCTACTGAACTGCAGTCATGTGAATAAGCAGTAATGAGTAAATGTTGTGTAAGTGTGTGTAAATGTGTGTTTATTGTGTGTTTGTCTTCTCCAGCCGGTCCCACGGTGAAGCCCTCCGTGTCTCTGCTCCCTCCCTCCTCTCTGCAGCTGTCTGAGGGATCCGCCTCGCTGCTCTGCCTGCTGTCTGCCTACTCTCCACAGGGGGCGCTGGTGAGCTGGAGAGTGGACGGCTCAGAGGTGAAGGACCAGGTTCTGACCAGCGCAGAAGAACAGAAGAAGGACGGTTACACACGCAGCAGCACCCTGACCCTCAGCAAAGCAGTCTGGGAAAAGGGGGAGGAGTTTGTCTGTACAGTCTCCCATGCTGGTGTCAATCATCCGGTCACGTTCAGAAAGAGCCAGTGTGAAGACTAACAGCTCCAAGATAGAATTTAACACTGAGCTGCTTACACATCCATCTACAATAGAGTTTTAATTCTACACAATGCTGACATTTCTGTCTTTACTCTCTTCACTGTCCTGTTGCTCTTCCTGTAGTTTTGCTCTGCTGAAATAAAGCTTCATTTTGGACATTGTGTCTTCTTTTATTCCAGTTAATAGTCATTATCAGTGTGATGAGAGAGTGTGTTTAGCTGTAGATTCAGTGCTGTGTGTTGTGCTTCAGTGAGTTTGGCTGAAGAAACTTGAACACATGGTGAAAGTGCTGCTCTATTCTGGGAGAAAGAGGATCACTCAGCCGTCTTCATGTGAATCTCACTTCCTCTACACTGCTCTCTGATTTACTGCTTAACACTGACTCTGTGTGTTTAGCTGGGTGTGGAGCAGGAAGCTGCTTTCATCTCTTTCTTTACTGCAGGGTTTATGCTTGAGTGAACTGACAGGTAAAGACTTATTTTATATTAATAAGATGGAGGAGTTCAGATCCTCATCCATTCCTACTTGTGTCAAAACTGTACACTGAATTTAAACTGAAAATCAGCTTCTGACTTTCTTTTACCTCAGAATCCAGTAGACCTTCTGAGAACAGTGTTTATGTCCATTCTGGACCCAGTATAAATGAATCAGTGCATAACTGGACACACTTATGAATACCTTCAGATTAAATTTAGAAAATATAGTGACATTTCCACATGGATGTGGTGAGGGAGGACATGCAGGAGGTTGGAGTAAAAAGTAAGATGTGGGAGACAGAGTCAGATGGAGACAAATGGTCCGCTGTGGCGACCCCTAGTGGGAGCAGCTGAAAGAAAAATAAGAGACATTTTTACTGTCTGAAGTAATCTTAGGACATCTCATCTCATTTAATGTGTTTTATTAATAATGTATGTACATTGCTGTGCTACCACATTAAACATACATTCACATCAACTACTGCACAGAGATTTCTTAGTGATCTGTCAGAGTTATCAGCTATGACTGGATCACTGTCTGACCCCAGAGAACTCGATCAGGTGACTGAATGCTTAGAGTAAACATTATATTATACTTTAAATAATGTAGCTCCATTTAAAAGAAAAATAATTATAGACAATAAACTTACTCTCGCATGAAAACTGTTTAGAAGAAACTGCAATAAAGTGGGATTAGGTAGAGTCGTTAAGGTGTAACGACCAGAGACAGTAAGGGTTTTTTAAGGGAGGCTTTCCTGGTGGACCAGCATGAAAAATATGAGACAGGTTGAGCCTAAGATCGCTACCTCTGTAAAAAAATATATTTATCACTTGTACATAGACGGCTCTTTTTAGCCCCTCTCTTGAATCTATCTTCTCTGTCCAAAAGTCAAACATTCTAATCCTCAATCCTGTGTCCTTTGTCCTTTATGTGATGATATACTGTTGTTTTGGGCCCTGATGTATTACTCTTTCTGTGTTGATACATGTGGAGCTCTGAACACTCGTCACTGCAGTGGATCAGGAATATTATATTTATTTGTTTAGTTGCTTTTTTATTTCTTTTTATGGATCTTCTTATTTTTGTAGTCCTGATACCTAATAGGGGTCGAGGCACTGACAAACACATATCATGTAGACAGATCCTTAGTCAAGTTCAAAACACAGGTAGTCACATGGCAAAACAGGAATGGCACAGTTTTAAACTGGACAAGTAAAACTATCAAACATACAGAAAGAAAAAGTAAAATGTCTCAAAAAATAGGACCTAAACCATGTTAAAGAAAGAAACCATGAAGAATTTTTGACAAACAGTGAAAAAGTCAGCTAATACATGCGACTGTGATCATAACTACCTGTTCTCTCTCTCTCTCTCTCTCTCTCTCTCTCTCTGTGCTGGGTGTGAGGAGAGCGCTTGGATGGCTGTTCAGCGTTTTGTCAAGTTGTGGAAGGACTGACATCCCCCCCCCCCCAATTTATTTATTTATTTATTTTTATTAGTAAATGTTACTAGTAAAAAAAAAAGTTAAAGGTTTATAGTGAGAGAGAGAGAGTGAGCGGGGCATCATGGCCTCTGAGGCTGGTCAAGAGACACTGTCTCTCCGACATGGCATTACTGTAGGTGTGTGGTGGAGGACGGAGTAGAGGTGGAGGAGGTGCTGCTAGTGGTGGAGAGCAGGTCAGGTGTGAGAACATCTACTCTGCCTCCCGGATAAACAAAGCAGTGGTGGTGGTTTAAACCAAGATAAACCTTGCGAGTACACTAACAAAAAGGGGGAGTATGTGTAATAGGGTCAGCGGTTCAAGTTACCCCTCTGTCTATCGCCACAACACGAGTCGTAATATCAAATGTGCCCCTATTTATTAGGACGAGGAAATTATGAAGGAGCTGGCCTGCTTCAATAAATTTGTTTGCCCACATTCTGCCTTTCTGCTAGCAGATTTTAATGGTTTTGAACGACATAAAAGGAACACTTAATGTAAAATTCTACTGTAAAGAGGGGGAGACCTGCTTCATAGTTTTTGCCACCTTGGCGCGACTGAAGTGCTTTGACTGCAGGCGATATCAGACATGAAAGGCAGCGCTGTCTGCACTGGGTTGTTCAGGGGGCGATTCGGCCAAGATAAAGCAGGAGCAGGGCGGGGACAGCCAGCGGGAAAAACCTGACTAAAGAGGTACAGAAGCCACAAATTTGCACACCACCAATGACACCAAAAGACACACCGACACCTAAAGACACACCGACGCCTAAAGACACACCGACGCCTAAATACATACCGACACCTAAAGACACACCGACGCCTAAAGAGAGCACTACAGCCAAACCGAAGAGAAAAAAAGGAGACATCCACAACAGAACCCACCACAAAACTGAAAACCTGCAGTCAGACCCTGAGAGCCACAACATAGGAGAATAAAGGCGCAACTCAGCACACACACACACACACACACACACACACACACACACACACACACACCAACCGATTCTTACAGCTTTAAAAAAAAAAAAAAAATACTGTAAATATGTAAATAACACCAGACTTATGAAAAAAAAAGAAAACATGTAAATAATTTTACAATTCTTTTCTTTAATAAAGTGTGTTAAGATCTCTCTCTCTCTCTCTCTCTGCACATGCGCTGGGTGTGAGGGAGCGTGCGAAAGGCTGTTTGGCATCCCGCCAAACTCTCTGAATACTGCTTATTTCATTTTTTTTTAATCAGTAAATGTTTTTTAGTTAAATAAAAGTTTAAAGTGAGAGAGAGAGCGAGCAGGCACCATGGCCTCTGAGGCCGGTGTGGAGACTCTGTCCCTCCGGCATGGTGTCAGGTGTGTGCCGAAGGACGGCGTGCAGATTGAGGACGTGCTGCTAGCGGTGGGGGAGCAGGTCGGGTGCGAGAACATCTACTCTGCCTCCCGGATGAACAAAGCCGTGGTGGTTTTTGTAACCAGTGTCGACCTCGCGAGTGCACTGACACAGAGCGGAATACGTGTGAGTGGAGCTAAGGTTAAAGTCACCCCTCTGTCTGTCCCCGCAGTGAGGGTTGTGATATCAAACGTGCCTCCGTTCATAAAGGACGAGGCAATAAAGAAGGAGCTGGCCCGTTTCGGGACGTTCGTCGGCCCTATGAGAGCTATCCCGCTCGGGTGCAGAAACCCCAACATGCGGCACATCCTGTCCTTCCGCCGGCAAGTTTAAATGGTTTTAAACAACCGCGAACAGACACTTAACGTGAACTTAAGGTGTAAAGAGGGGAACAGTGGCTACACCGTCTTCGCCACCAGGGAGCGGCTGAGGTGTTTCGAGTGCGGGGACGTCGGTCACAAGAGGCTGAGCTGCCCGCACGGAGCCGTGCAGCCGGGGAGCTCGCACGGCGACACGGCCGGGAGACAGCGGCAGCGGCACGGTGGGGGAGCACCGAGGAATCCGTGCCTGCGGTGGGCCTCGCCGACACACCGGAACTCCAACAGGTCAGTACTGAACACACCGGCAGCACTGAGACACACCCTGCGCTCGGCGCTGAACCCAACACCGGTACCACTGAACACAGCGCGAGCGCAGAACCTGATGCCGGTACAGTGTTCAGTGCTGACAGTGACCACGCCCCCAACGTCTGCACCGACACACAGCAGCCGCAGACCAACGTACCACCACAGACACCTAAAGACACAAAACCGAGGAGAAAACGGGAGGAGACGTCCAATACAGAACCAACAAATAAGCGGAAAACCTGCAGTCAGACTGTGAGCACCGCAGTACAGGAGAGTGAGGAGGCCGGGTGCAGCACCACACACACACCTGTAGGGATAGAGGAGCAGGTGAACCTGTTCCTACAGCTGTCCAAAACGGAGAGGAAAAAGGTAGTGAAAACGTTAAAAGAACTGAAAAAAAACTAACACAACAGGTAAAAACAAACAAACCGTCACTCAAAAAGAAGACGAGAAAATGGACAACAGCTGAAACCAAACCACAAACTGTAAATAAAACTGAAAATTAACAAAAAAAACTAAAAAAAAAAAAGAAAAAAAAAGTTGTAAATATGTAAATACTGCATGTGTGTATGCGTGTGTCTGTGTGTCCGTATGTATATATATATATATATATATATATATGTAAGAAAAAATGTACAACAGGTTTTTTTTTCTTTATTCTTTATTCTTTATTGTTTAAAACCACAAAAACCTCTCTCTCTCTCTCTCTCACTTTGTTGAGCTACACATGACATTCCTGAGTCCTGCTCATCTGGGACAATTTAATAATTATGATTTATACATATTTCATCATGGTTTTCAAACTCATTTCCCATTTTGTGACTCTGATACAGTATGAGGAGGAAAAGTCAGATAGTTTTCTAATACTACACAAAGTTTGCTTATCCTGTGAAATGTTGTTACACAATAGTTCTCCATAACAGTCACAACATACATCACATAACACCTTTTTAAATTGTGCAGTATTATATTCGCTATTGCAATTTGAAATTTGATTGAAAGTGTAACTATTGTATTGCTTTTTCTTTTACTTTTCTATTTATACACTGTACTGTCCCTACTTTGTTTTTCTTTGCTGTTGAAACATAGAAATTTCCCCACTGTAGTATATATATTATCTTATCTTCTCCTTATCTTATCTTATCTTATCTTATCTTAAGTTAGTGATGCATCTCTATTGATATACCGCAGCTCAGACTTGTGAGATTTCGTTTCAGATGAAGAGCTGCCAAACACACTGAGATTCATACAGAAACATTGGATGCTGAAAGGCACAGAGAAAGATGAGAAGGAGGAAAGGATTGAGGGAGTGAGGAAGAGTCAGATAACGCTGATACCTCACACTGGTGAATGATGGATGTCTATGTACAATATGTTTACATTATTGTGTTTTAAAGGTGAGATGATAAATATTGAGATATAGGAGTTGAAAGAGGGAGAGACGTCAGGAGGACTACAGGCTTGTCTGAAGTGGGTTACACTTTAAAAAAAGAGAAAGTGGAGAGAAGGAACATCAGCTCCAATCCCAAATGTTAGGAGAAACATAAGAGCCAATTTTGCATCAGCTTCAGTCATGGGAAATAGTACCACAATAATATATAAACTTATAAAACTGTAATTTTTCAGAGTGGATGTGAGTTGACTCTGTGTACTGTGGTGTTATGATTATTGAGAGATTTTTGATGTGAGCTATGAGTTAGTGTGGTGTGGTTCCTCTCCTCCACAGAGTGTCATTGTGTCGTATCACATCCTCCAACTCAGCACCTGCAGTCGCTCTCAGCTGCAGCAGTGCAGTCTCTCTACAATCTGACTGAGGGAGGTTTTTGTAAGACTCTAAAACACTGTGTGAACACATGTTTACTACTGATGTAATGGTAACTCTGACAGTAGTAATCTGCTACATCTTCAGTCTGGACTCCACTGATAGTCAGAGTGAAATCAGATCCAGATCCACTGCCACTGAAACGAGCTGGAAAACCTGACTGTAGCTGATTTACAAGTTTAATCAGGAGTTTAGGAGCTTCTCCAGGTTTCTGCTGATACCAGTGTAAAAGGTTGTTGCCATACACTGCCTGACTGGTTCTACAGTTGATGGTGACTGTTTCTCCTGGACGAGCAGATTTCACTGCAGGAGTCTGAGTTACTGTGACTTGACCTCTGCATTCTGTAAAAATATATTATAATTCACCATGAAACTGAAATAAGATAACAAAAATCATTGAATGTGTATGAAGAGGTTATTGTAGAGATAAAATCTGAAGCAGTGTCTGACCTTGAGTCCAGAGGATCAGTGTCCAGATGAAGATGGGGATCAAAGTCATGGTAGCTGTGGGTGAAGTTGCTGTAGCAGCAGCTCTCAGTCATGAAGTGTTAAAGTCACAGCGCTATAAACACTCCCAGAGCACTGAAGCATGTGATGCTAATGCAAAGTGTCCTCTAAGTATGGAAACACCTTTACCACATTCCCCCAATCCTACTGTAATTCTCACACTACTACAGAGTTATTGTGTGAGTTTTGATTCTGGGGTCAGATGGAGATTTTTTTTTTAATGACTTTTAAGTCTAAGATGCATAAATAAGTGAATTAGAGAGAGAAGCATAAAATGTGCCTTAACAATATTTATAAGTAGTAATTCCTTCTTCTGTAGTGAAATTTGCAGTAAATTTACTGTAAAATAATAATGTGACATTCATATAAAGGAAAGAAACATTTTATATAAATAAGAGAAATGTGATGTGAAGAGCAGAGCTGATTTCATGAAAACTCTGCTTTTGTCTCATTTTGTAAAATCCAGTCTAAATCACTTAATCACTTTTTTAGACAAATTTAAAATTGTTTTTAGTAGATAAAATTTTGCTTTGTTTTGCTCTAATTTATTAATTGTACTGAAAATGTGTGTAAGAATAAATCATGAGCAATGTTGGTTTATTGATTATTTTTGATTGATGATAAGCCACAAAAAAGTTTATTAACATCATGTAAAAAAGATAAACATAGTTTACCGTTACTGGGAAGTGATGTTTATTCATACACAGTGTGTTTTGTCCAGAAGATGGAGATTGTTTTGTTCAGCTGCAGGTTGGTTGGTTGACGTTATCAGAATTGTGCTTTGTTGTACAATGTGCAGATAAACTTTTGCATCTGCTCCACATTAACGTTAATATAACTGTGTGTGTGTGTGTGTGTGTGTGTGTGTGTTTTCTCCAGCTGGTCCGGTGGTGAAGCCCTCCGTGTCTCTGCTCCCTCCCTCCTCTCTGCAGCTCTCTGAGGGATCGGCCTCACTGTTCTG
The DNA here is from genome assembly GCF_024256425.1 of Clarias gariepinus. Classification (NCBI taxonomy): domain Eukaryota; kingdom Metazoa; phylum Chordata; class Actinopteri; order Siluriformes; family Clariidae; genus Clarias; species Clarias gariepinus. The sequence goes on from NC_071101.1 coordinate 11,262,790, forward strand.
CCTGCTCTCAGCCTATTCTCCACAGGGGGCGCTGCTGACCTGGACCGTGGATGGTGCCGAGGTAAACGAGGGGATTGTGACCAGCACAGAAGAACAGAAGAACGGCTTCTACAGCCGCAGCAGCACCCTGACCCTCAGCAAAGAACGCTGGGAAGAGGCCGAGGTGTTCAGCTGTACCGTCTCCTACCACGACACGACTCAGATCACCTCGTTCCGAAAGAGTCGCTGTGACGCTCACTAGAAATCAAGTGTACACTTTAAAGCATGCTTAGTGGTCTAAAATGGTGTCAGTGGTGTAGCTATGCTAAAATAAAGCTTTAATGTGGAAAGCATGTCGTCTTTTTCAGTTGTGAAGTGTCTTTGGCTGCGATTTGGAACAGCAGCTTTAACAGCAGGTCGAGTGCAGTGTGTGTGTTGTGCTTGAGTGAGTTTGTCTGAAGAACCATGAACATCTGCTGAAAGTGCAGATCTATTCTGAGAAATGTGTGTATAAATGTGCAAATGCTATGCAAATATGTGTGTGTGTGTGTGTGTGTGTGTGTGTGTGTGTGTGTGTGTGTGTGTGTGTTTGATGGCTAATGTGCTACTAGGTAAGGAGGATCACACTCATTTCAAATTTTTCTGACTGGTTAGATGGTGCCTAAAACTATCAATACTGTAAATTGTAATGCATTCCACTTAAATACAAGAAAAAACAAAGATTCAAGACAAAAACTTTAGAAAATTTCTGATCATGATGAAGCATTTACTGCCTTTATTTAGTAAGTAATAAAGTCTTAATAGAGTTTGATCTTTCTCTCTGAATCGATGCACTCTGAATTCGATCATAGGAAATTTCCTGAATGTAAATGTAATTAAAGGAGTCTTCCACTGTAATGTATGAGCAGAGCAGGTAATTCACTACACACACCAATCACTACTTACCTCCTGCTGTGTTTTGTGACCACAAGGCTCTCTCAGCCTACTTTGTAGCCTTTTATTTGAATTAATTAGATTGTTTCATGGAGTTAATTCGATTGTTAATGCAGAATTTCCAGCAAACAGTGTAAATGATGGCTGTCTCTCAAATCTCCTGATATCTGTTACTGAAGGTCTCCCTCTCATCTCTTTAGAACAGAAGAAAGAGGGACTTCCGGTTGGCTGCAGACAAAAATGGCGGGTTAAGCACTTAGCTCTCGCAAGTCAGTGTTATATTTACCCCTGTGTAATTATTTTTGATAAAAAAAAGTGATTTTCCTACATTGATATGACGGGGGGAAAGAAAGGTAGAGCCACTCTTGTTATAAACATTTAACTGGATTAAAAAAAAATGTAAACTTCCACTATCATGGAATGAGGCTCCCGTCTCAGTACTTCTAAAGGAGGGTAAGGATAGGGAATTTAGTTGCAGTTATAGGCCTATTTCAATTGTTAATGTAGATTATAAGATATATACAGCAATTATAGCAAAAAGACTAGAGACCATCTTTCCTGAATTAATAGACGAAGACCAGACTGGATTTACAAAAAGCCGTCAAACACATGATAATATTAGGAGGACGCTACATCTGATGGATAAAATAGAAAGGGAAAAGAACACAGCAGTATTACTAAGCCTTGACGTCGAAAAGGCCTTTGATCGGGTCAATTGGGAATTTCTTGATCAAAGTTTGGATAAATTCAGCTTAAATAAACATTTTGTAAATATAATTAGATCTCTTTACCAACAACCAACAGCAAAAATAAAAATTAATGGGTCATTATCTCCATCGTTTAGTTTACAAAGAGGAACTAGACAGGGTTGCTGCCTCAGTCCCACTTTATTTGCTGTTTATATTGAACCCCAGGCAATCCGTCAACATGAACAAATACAAGGCGTTACGATAGGACATAAAGATCATTTAATTCGTTCATTTGCGAGTGATGTCTTGATCTATTTAACAGATCCTGAGGCTTCTCTTCCCGCACTAATGGAAATCCTTGATGAATTTAACTTCTTTGCTGTTTAAAAACTAAATATTGCGAAGACACAACTTTTGTCATTTAATTACAAACCTTCTGAGGAAATCAGATATAGATATAATTTAAGATGGGACATGGTAGAAAATAAAATATATTTGGGTGATTATTACAAAAAACCTGAGTAGCTTGTATGGTGCAAACTATAATGTGATTTACCAGAACATTATAAGCGATGTGGAACGGTGGTCTACCTATCCATTAGATTTTGCCAGTCAAGATCAACGTCATCAAAACAAACATATGACCTAGATTGCTATACCTATTTCAAGCTTTGCCAGTAGAGATACCTAGACAGCAGTTTACAATCTGGAACAAACTGATTTTCAGGTTTAATTGGGATGGAAAGAAGCCCGGAATAAGATACACAACACTCCAGTTGGCCAAGCATAAAGGAGGATTGGCCCTGCTGAATCTCAATGATTACTTTTATGCAGCTCAGTTCCGTCCCCTTTTTCTTTGGTGTAACAACAATTATTTTACTAGATGGAAGGAAATTGAGACATATATGGTTGGTTATCAGATTCAGTCAGTTCTTGGAGAAAATTAAATCCCCTCAGTAGTCAAAAGTCAATTGGATTCAATAACCTCTGGAGCAGTGAAGTTTTAGTTTAAATTCGCTGAGCCTTTGATACTCAATTTAAACCAGGCGAAAGTGATGCCACATTTAAACAATGGGCAACAAAAGGCATTAGAGCAATATGTACAGTAGTGGAAAATGAGGAATTACAGAAATTTTTTTTCTTACTAATAGGGACTTATTTAGGTACATAGAATTCAGAGATTACTTTAACAGAGAAATAAAAATGGAAACTTTACACAAAATTAATCCAGTTGTGAAGATTATGATGAATGCATACTAATCAAATAGTAAATGTGCAAAAATAATCTTTATGTTTTACGTAAGTATTATGGAAAGTAAGGCCAACCCAACATTATACCTTAAATCAAGGTAGAAAAGAGAATTAAATGTAGAAATTCTACCAGATGTATTCAATTCAATTCAATTTTATTTGTATAGCGCTTTTAGCAATTTTCATTGCCGCAAAGCAGCTTTACATAGTCAAAAGAATTATTTAGGTTTGTATGAAATGTGAATTTGTATGAATCAAAATGGTCAGTTTGTCCCTGGTGAGCAAGCCGAGGGCGACAGTGGCAAGGAAAAACTCCCTGAGATGGTAATAGGAAGAAACCTTGAGAGGAACCAGACTCAACAGGGAACCCATCCTCATTTGGGTGAAACAGAAAGCAGTAAATGATCTGCATTTATACAGTGTGTAGGGTGGGAGGCAGTTCAGCTATAATAGCTGATGTTAATTGATGTTAATATGGAGTCCAGGTAGTTATTGAAGACCCAGGTAGACTTGTAAGAAGTTCCAGTCATGAACTATCGAACTGTCAAGTCCCCAGAGAAACAGTTGCCAACACCAGTCAAGGCCAGAACCATTTTCTAGGTAGAGAGAATCATTCCCAGACACCAGACGCATCCCAGAGAGACACACGGGGCATCCATGTGACGAGATCTTCAGCCAGAAGCGGGGCACCAGGATGGGTCAGACAGGTCCGGAGGGCAGAGGGAGTCTGGATCACTGGCAGCTCAGGAACGACATGTGTAGCTCGACAGAGAGAGAGAGAAGGAGTGAAAGGGGGGACAGGAGGAGAGAGGAAAAAGAAAGAGGGGGGGAAAGAGAAGAAGAGGAGAGATGGCAGTTAGGTATGGTCACAGTCACACAATGTATAATGTGAATGTATATTAACTGTAGAGTGCAAGCAGAGACTCCGGCAGGACTAACTATGACAGCATAACTAAAAGGGAGAGCCAGAAGGAAACACAAACATGAGGGCTTCCTGACATGTAAAGCAAACAATCACCTCACCGTCAGCAAACCTGAGTGATCAATGAGAGTGAGGAAGACAGCATCCAAACATACCAGTTCACCATAATACTCTACGTCCATGAGTCCCCCAGATCTGCTCCTTTACCTATGGCAAATCTATTTATAAAAATGCTTGGCTAAATAAATAGGTTTTTAGCCTGGACTTAAACACTGAGACTGTGTCTGAGTCCCGAACACTATTTGGAAGACTATTCCATAACTTTGGGGCTTTGTAAGAAAAAGCTCTGCCCCCAGCTGTATTTTTCATAATACGCGGTACTGACAAGCAGCCTGCATCCTTTGATCGAAGTAGGCGTGGCGGATCGTAAGACACTAGCAGTTCGCTTAGGTACTGCGGCGCGAGACCATTTAATGCTTTATATGTCAAGAGTAGTATTTTAAAATCAATGCGAAATTTCACAGGGAGCCAATGGAGTGAAGATAAGATAGGGGTGATGTGCTCATATCTTCTGGTTCTAGTGAGGACTCTCGCTGCTGCATTCTGGACTAGCTGAAGCTTATTTATGCATCTAGCTGAACAACCAGACAGTAAGGCATTACAATAGTCCAACCTAGAGGTGATAAAAGCATGAACTAGTTTTTCTGCGTCGTTTAGCGACAATAAATTTCTTATTCTGGCAATATTTCTGAGGTGAAAGAATGCTATCCTGGTAATATTATCTACATGTGCTTCAAATGAAAGGCTGGAATCAATAATCACACCAAGGTCTTTCACTGTTGCATTTGATGGAACAAAAAGGCCATCTAAAGTTACGGTGTGATCTAAAATTTTACTCCTAGCTGTATGCGGTCCTATGACTAGAACTTCTGTCTTATCCGGATTTAGCAGAAGGAAGTTAATTAGCATCCAATTTCTTATGTCCTGCACACATTGCTCAATTTTAGTAAGCTGTTTTTTTCTCATCAGGTTTTGCTGAGACATATAACTGTGTATCGTCAGCATAACAATGAAAACTAATACCATGCTTACGGATTATGTTGCCCAGAGGAAGCATGTAAAGGGAAAAAAGCAGTGGACCTAAAACTGAACCCTGCGGAACGCCAAACTCCACTAGAGAACATGCAGAATAATCACCATTTAAGTCTACATACTGATAACGATGGGTCAGATAGGATCTGAGCCAGGAGAGTGCTGTACCCTTAAGTCCCACTACATTTTCTAATCTGTGAAGAAGAATAGCGTGATCAACAGTGTCAAAAGCTGCACTGAGGTCAAGTAATACAAGCATAGTTACACAACCCTGATCAGAGGCCAATAGAATGTCATTTACTACTTTAACGAGCGCTGACTCTGTACTGTGATGAGGCCTAAATCCTGACTGATACAGTTCATGTATGCCATTTCTATGTATATATGAGCATAGCTGCTCCGCTACTATCTTTTTCAGGATCTTAGAGATAAAGGGGAGGTTTGATATTGGTCTGTAACTGGACAGCTGACAGGGGTCGAGGTCAGGTTTCTTAATTATTGGTTTGATAACTGCTAATTTAAAAGATTTTGGAACATATCCAATGCTGAGTGAAGAATTAATTATTCTCAACAGGGGTTCTATTATTGCTGGTACTATCTGTTTAAGAAAATGTGTCGGTACAGGATCTAATATACAGGTTGATGAATTTGCAGAAGAGATGAGTGAAATTAGTTCATTCTCTTCAAGGGAGTAAAGTATTTTAGGTTCTGATCTGACATGGCTAGATTAACATCTGCATCAATTACATTGTTCGGTTTCAAAACCTCAATTTTATGCCTAATATTTACAATTTTATTATTAAAAAAGTTCATGAAGTCCTCACTATTGCATGATGTTGTTGTGGAGATTTCTGCAGTGGTCTTATTTCTGGTTAATTTGGCTACAGCATTAAATAAGAATCTAGGATTATTTTTGTTATTTTCTATAAGAGTGGAGAGATATGTTGATCTAGCTACACTAAGAGCTTTTCTATAGTTCAGGATGCTCTCCTTCCATGCTATTTGAAATACTAGTAATTTAGTTTGACGCCATTTAAGTTCTAATTTCCGAGCGGTCTGTTTTAAAGTGCGCGTGTGATCGTTATACCAGGGAGCAAGTTTTTTATCTCTAATAATTTTTCTTTTGACTGGAGCTACATTATCTAGGGTATAGCGAAATGTCGACTCTAAATATTCAGTCGCCTGATCGAGTTCTGTGGGGTCAGACGGTGATCTAATCGAAGTTGGGAACTCTGGGAGATTACTGATAAAACTCTGTTTGGTAGTTGATGTGAATGTACGTTTCATACGGTAGCGCGGCGCTGTGTGTACATTATTATTGTGACACACTTGAATTGAGACAAGATAGTGATCTGAGATAACTTCAGATAGTGGTATTGTGAATAAATTTCTTATACTTAATCCAAATAATATTATTAAATCTAAAGTGTGACCTGCTTTATGAGTGGGTCCTACTACACACTGATTTACTCCTACCAAGTCCAGTATAGACATAAATGCCGTTCTCAGAGGGTCTTCTGGGTTTTCAAAATGAATATTAAAATCTCCAGCAATTAACACTTTGTCTACAGAAACGACTAGGTTTGAGAGGAAATCTGCAAATTCACTAAGAAATTCCGAGTACGGCCCTGGAGGTCTGTAAATGACAATTAGCGGGATCGACTGAGCTGACTTAATATAGTTAAATACACTTATGTTACTATAAAGAATTTCAAATGAATTAAATTTGTGTCCGTGCTTTTGTACAATAGTCAAATTATCATTGTGAATAACTGCGACGCCTCCTCCTCTACCAGTTAACCGAGGCTGGTGTATGTAGCTGTATCCAGGAGGACTAGCTTCATTTAGAGCTACATACTCGTCCTGTTTAATCCAGGTTTCTGTTAAACAGAGAATGTATGGTTTGATATGTGTGAAGTTCAACATTCCTCCACAAGCTCGCAACAATTGAGGGTATTCAATTGGAAGAATTTAGTACGATTCTTTATTACACCTAAAAATCAGCAGTAAAGCTTCTTCTACACCTCAACAATGTTGAAGACAATGTGGCTGCTGAAGCACACCACACACATTTTTTGGAGATGTGAAAAACTGAAGCCATTTTGGAAAAATGTACAATTAACCCTAACAAAGGTACTTGGATATGAGATGCCATTTTCATGAATCGTCTTGTACTTGGGTCATATTTCACTGGTTACACTTTAGGAGGACCGATACCTGGTAAAAATACTCCTTACAGCAGCAAGGAAAAGCATAACTAGAAGCTGGTATAAGCCTGATTCACCTAAACAGCAACAATGGCTTGAGGTCATTCAGGAAAGGACGTTGGAACATATGACTGGTGTGATACGCTTGAAGGCGGACATGTATGCCAAAAGATGGCAAAAATGGAATCTTTACTTTGACAAATCATAGGGGCACTGGCTCTTAGACTGTACTAGCCAAAGTTTTAGGCATATATGTCAACTGTGCCTAATCTTTTATACCCAATTGTCTTTCCTTTTTGTAAGCACCATGTTTTTACTTTTTTTACAGTATTCTCACTACAGGCTCTGTTCTTCTTCTTCTTCTTCTTATTATTATTATTATTTTTAATCTTATTTGCTTGTTATTGAAATTGCATGTCATATCTGACTGAAATTAGCCCTTTCTGCTATTTGGAAAAATGCATTTGAATGTAACAGTTGGGACATACTAAAAATGCAATAAAATTTAAGTGGAAAAAGAACAGAAGAAAGAGCTTGAACTGATATTTAATCTTTATTTAGTTCTGGTCATGTAGTGATGAGTCTATCACCATCATTAAGCCCAGAGATCATGACTTAACTACTCAGCATATACGTACAGGAATGCTGTGTTTAACTTTTATTCAATGTTGAATGTGTTAATGAAGCAAAAAAAAACTACCAAATGCAGTAATCTATATCTTCCAGGGGCGTAGATTTAGGGTGGACAGAGGGGATGTGTCCCCACCAATATCCTCCGACCATTAAAATGTGCCCACCAATAATTTAATCCCCTTAAAAAAATCGTGCTGTCAACATTAACCTAGACACGCAGAAAGGAATATATCATGTTCTCTCCTTGAGTCCTTCCGCCCCCAAAACACATATGAACATTTTGATTGGCTGTGCCTTTCCCTGCTATCATTCAAGAGCCTATGGCTGCGTTTAGATACAAGCAGCGCCAAATGAAGTGGACTTTTTTTTCCCGTGCAAGAAGGTCTGTTGGGTGACGTACATGTGAGGATGGCGGCAGCAAAAAAAGAAAAAAAAAGCTGGACATAAGTCACTTTAAGTTCGCTAGTGAATCTATCAAAGTCCATCAAAGTAACGACGACAGTTAACGTTAATGCTAGTGATTCTTTTTTTTTTTTTTTTTTTTTACCGCTTTGACGCACATTCATTATAGCAGGACAGGCTATAGTCTGTGAATACGGCCTTAAAAATAACAGCAGATTAAACAGCTAAATGTAAAAGTATAAAAATGATCCCTGTCAGTTCTCCTAATCTAATGATGACTATTTGTCAGAAATCAGTCTTGTGAAAGAAATTGATATGCTACATACTAATCTTGCCATGTTAGAATTTTGTTGACGGTTCACCAATAGACAATCCACTTCGCACAAATAATTTTTAAAATGCATTCACTGACTTGGCAAACATTAATGATTTGATTCGAGATTTGCACACTAAGACTCAGAAAAAGTGAAATAAAATGATTGCTGTTTAAATGGCATGTGTTTATCCTGTTTTGGAGTCATATGTCCCCACCAATGTCCAGAGCAAATATACGCCCTTGATATCTTCTCTTACAAATTGAACAGAATAGCAGCAAAGTGTATCAGCATGACAAAAAAAACAAGAAACAGGTGAGACAAACTGATAATAAAACTTCTATAAAGACAGGACAAGAAAAAAGTGGTCAGAGGTCATGTATAAAACTGGTCCATTAGCTGGAGAAATCAGATCACATTAAAACAACACCTTAATGCTACGTGATTCCTGACTCAATAAACCATCAAACAGGAGCGAGACCTGAACCGCAGCACAAGAAGTAGCATTGCACTCTCTCTTAAGCATATTTACATCTACAGCACTGGGAACATCCCCTTATCCAGAGTGACTTACAGACATACATGTGCTTTGGTGGTCTACAATAAAACACATCCTCATAAACTAATAAAATATTATGAGGCTAATTTCCTGTTAGAGAGGAGTTAATATTAGTGCAGAAAGAAAACAATAGCACAAGATGAAGTTTTTTATTAGTGCTCATTTTAGTGCTTGGTGACTGAATTAAGTTCTTTGTTTGAAGCCTGATAGTGATGCAGATGTTCAGTTTTTTAGAGGATGTTTATTCCATCACCTGTGGGCCAGGACAATAAAAAAAAAAAATGTGATGAGATATCATAAGAGAGGCGGCATGGTGGTGTAGTGGTTAGCACTGCAGCTTTGCACGTCCAGGGTCCGGGTTTAAGTTTGCATGTTCTCCCAGTGCTTGGTGGGTTTTTTCCGTGTACTCTGGTACTCCGTATACCTGCAGATTATGATAATTAGTGTTCCCAAAATTGCATGTAGTGTGTGAATCTGTGTGTGCCCTGCACTGTACTGTCCAGGGTGTACCACGCCTTGTGCCCTAAGTCATCTTCACTGGAACTGCGATAAGTCCTCTGCAACCCTGAAGTCAGGATAAGGCAGTATAGACGATATGTGAGGGAGTGAGTGAGCATCAGGAGAGAAAGTTAGCTAGTTTTGTAAAACTACCGAACGTTTGATTGTCCTGCCAGATATTGTTGCACAACAGTTCCCCCAACAATCACAAAATACATCATAGTAATGCATCTCTAGTAATATACAGCAACTCAGACTTGCTGTAATTTAGTTCATGGCTGAAGAGCTGCGAAAACATACTGAGATTCACATAGAAACATTGGATGCTGAAAGAGACAGAGAAAGAAAAGAAGAAGGGAAGGATTGAGGGAGTGAGCGAGAGGTATAGTTACTTGTTGGAAGAGCAGAGAGAAGAAGAGTGCAGAATACTAAGTAATGGTGTGAAAAGTGAAGTGGGATAACACTGATGTCTCATGCTGGTGAAGGATGGATGGTCAGATCCAAAAGGTTTACATTAGTGTGTTTTATAGGAGAGATGTTAAATCTCAGGATATAGAAGTTCAAGAGAGAGAGAGTGGGGAGTCAGGAGGACTGGAGGCTTAACTAAAGGGGGTTACACAATAAAAAGAAAGAAATGAGATCTCAGAGCAAGGAACAATGATTTATGGGTAATAATTTAAATTTTATATTAGATTAGAATAAAATCTTAAAATGAGACAGTAGAAGATCTGTATGAGAAAATGCAGAGAAAGCAGGAAAGCTGGTGTCACATAATACTATGAAGTAAAGCAGGGCTCAGTCTTATCAGGAAGGGGAGAGACGGAACACCAGTTTAATTCCCAAATGTTAAGAGAGAGTCTGTGAGGACAGGAGGAGTTACACCAGTGACTGAGGGAGAATCCAGAACAGGGCTGAAGTGTGTCCTGAAAGGACAAGAAAAACACAACTAAAGCTAAGGGCAGATTATTAACGTTGACTGATATCAGGTCAGCATCTGAGACTGTAATATGGGTAGGATGAGTGATATGGACTGAACAAAACAGAAGATTATCCACCAAACAATTTTAATCATGAGAAAAAGGAGCAGAAACATTTATGAATCAATAGAAGTATTAATTGTACAGTAGTGGCCATGGGGTGGACTGAGTGCAGTATTATGATTATTGAGAGATTTCTGATGTGAGTTAGTGTGGTGTGGTTCCTCTCCTCCACAGAGTGTCATTGTGTCGTATCACATCCTCCAATTCAGCACCTGCAGTTGCTCCCAGCTGCAGCAGTGCAGTCTCTCTACAATCTGACTGAGGGAGGTTTTTGTACGACTCTATAACACTGTGTGAACAGCCAGTTGCTACTGATGGAATGTAAACTCTGACAGTAGTAATCTGCTGCATCTTCAGTCTGGACTCCACTGATGGTCAGAGTGAAATCAGATCCAGATCCACTGCCACTGAAACGAGCTGGAAAACCTGACTGTAGCTGATTGGTATATTTAATCAGGAGTTTAGGAGCTTCTCCAAGTTTCTGCTGATACCAGAATAAGTAGTTGTTGCTATACACTGCCTGACTGGTTCTACAGTTGATGGTGACTGTTTCTCCTGGACGAGCAGATTTCACTGCTGGAGTCTGAGTTACTGTGACTTGACCTCTGCACTCTGTAAAAATATATATTATAATTCACCATGAAACTGAAACATTATAATACATAAAAATGTGTATTTGAATGAAGAGATGATTGTAGAGATAAAATCTGAAGCAGTGTCTGACCTTGAGTCCAGAGGATCAGTGTCCAGATGAAGACGGGGATCAAAGTCATGGTAGCTGTGGGTGAAGTTGCTGTAGCAGCAGCTCTCAGTCATGAAGTGTTAAAGTCACAGCGCTATAAACACTCCCAGAGCACTGAAGCATGTGCTGCTAATGCAAAGTGGAACCTCTCTTTATGTGTGTGTGTGTGTGTGTGTGTGTGGTCACTGTAGTGTAACAGAAGTTTTTGTACGACGGTTTCAATAGAATGTATCACTGTGGGTCACTTTCGGTGGAGGAACAAAACTCATCATTGGTAAGTCACTTTTACTTCTTTTAGGAGTCTAAAAGTAAAGAAAAATAACTTCCGCTCATCATTTACATGAGTTAAATAAAAAAAAATTGTGTATAGTTATCAGTAATTTATTTATAAGTAATTCTTTACTGTAAAATAGTAAAATAATAAATGAGTGAATAATAAAAATATAATAAATACTCTGTGTGTCCGTGAGTTTAAACCTGGTCACTGGTTCATATCTGAAGTTTAGTGTAAATTGTTCTAAAGTCTCTGTGCTGATGTAAAATACAGACGAATGCTGCTGTGTGTTTGTGTTAAACAATGAACATTTGTGTAATCAGATCCATTTACTACTATCACACAGGGAGCACTTTATATTACACATCAGTAAGAAGTGTTTAACACAGAATAAAGCTGATCAAAGTCTGAGTTGCTCCACAATATAACCAGTAACTAGTAAATGTTCTCCTGCTGAGTAGTTCTACTGAACTGCAGTCATGTGAATAAGCAGTAATGAGTAAATGTTGTGTAAGTGTGTGTAAATGTGTGTTTATTGTGTGTTTGTCTTCTCCAGCCGGTCCCACGGTGAAGCCCTCCGTGTCTCTGCTCCCTCCCTCCTCTCTGCACCTGTGTGAGGGATCCGCCTCGCTGCTCTGCCTGCTGTCTGCCTACTCTCCACAAGGGGCGCTGGTGAGCTGGAGAGTGGACGGCTCAGAGGTGAAGGATGGGGTTCTGACCAGCGCAGAAGAACAGAAGAAGGACGGTTACACACGCAGCAGCACCCTGACCCTCAGCAAAGCAGTCTGGGAAAAGGGGGAGGAGTTTGTCTGTACAGTCTCCCATGCTGGTGTCAATCATCCGGTCACGTTCAGAAAGAGCCAGTGTGAAGACTAACAGCTCCAAGATAGAATTTAACACTGAGCTGCTTACACATCCATCTACAATAGAGTTTCAGTTCTACACAATGCTGACATTTCTGTCTTTACTCTCTTCAGTGTCCTGTTGCTCTTCCTGTAGTTTTGCTCTGCTGAAATAAAGCTTCATTTTGGACATTGTGTCTTCTTTTATTCCAGTTAATAGTCATTATCAGTGTGATGAGAGAGTGTGTTTAGCTGTAGATTCAGTGCTGTGTGTTGTGCTTCAGTGAGTTTGGCTGAAGAAACTTGAACAGTCTTTACTGCAGGGGTTATGCTTGAGTGAACTGACAGGTAAAGACTTATTTTATATTAATAAGATGGAGGAGTTCAGATCCTCATCCATTCCTACTTGTGTTCTTTTACCTCAGAATCCAGTAAATCCTCTGAGAACAGTGTTTATGTCCATTCTGGACCCAGTATAAATGAATCAGTGCATAACAGGACACACTTATGAATACCTGCAAATTAAATTTAGAAAATATAGTGACATTTCCACATGGATGTGGTGAGTGAGGACATGCAGGACGTTGGAGTAAAAAAGTAAGATGTGGTAGACAGAGTCAGATGAAGACAAATAGTCCGCTGTGGCGACCCCTAGTGGGAGCAGCTGAAAGAAAAAGAAGAGACATTTTTACTGTCTGAAGTAATCTTAGAACATCTCATCTCATTTAATGTGTTTTATTAATAATGTATGTACGTTGCCGTGCTACCACATTAAACATACATTTACATCAACTACTGCACAGAGATTTCTTAGTGATCTGCCAGAGTTATCAGCTATGACTGGATCATTGTCTGACCCCAGAGAACTCGATCAGGTGACTGAATGCTTAGAGTAAACATTATATCATACTTTAAATAATGTAGCTCCATTTTAAAGAAAAATAATTATAGAGAATAAACTTGCTCCCGCATGAAAACTGTTTAGAAGAAACTGCAATAGAGTGGGATTAGGGAGAGTCGTTAAGATGTAACGACCAGAGAGAGTAAGGGGGGTTTTAAGGGAGGCTTTCCTGGTGGACCAGCATGAAAAATATGAGACAGGTTGAGCCTAAGATCTCTACCTCTGGGAAAAAAATATATTTATCACTTGTACATAGACGGCTCCTTTTTGCCCCTCTCTTGAATCTATCTTCTCTGTCCAAAAGTCGAACATTCTTATCCTCAATCCTGTGTCCTTTGTCCTTTATGTGATGATATACTGTTGTTTCAGGCCCTGATGTATTACTCTTTCTGTGTTGATACATGTGGAGCTCTGAACACTCGTCACTGCAGTGGATCAGGAATATTATATTTATTTGTTTAGTTGCTTTTTTATTTCTTTTTATAGATCTTCTTATTTTTGTAGTCCTGATACCTAATAGGGGTCGAGGCACTGACAAACACATATCATGTAGACAGATCCTTAGTCAAGTTCAAAACACAGGTAGTCACATGGCAAAATAGGAATGGCACAGTTTTAAATTGGACAAGTAAAACTATCAAACATACAGAAAGAAGAAATAAAAGGTTTAAAAAATAGGACCTAAACCCTGTTAAAAAAAGAAACCATGAAGAATTTTTTGACAAACAGTAAAAAAGTCAGCTAATACATGCGACTGTGATCATAACTACCTGTTCTCTCTCTCTCTCTCTCTCTCTGTGCTGGGTGTGAGGAGAGCGCTTGGATGGCTGTTCAGCGTTTTGTCAAGTTGTGGAAGGACTGAAATTGCCCCCCAATTTATTTATTTATTTTTATTAGTAAATGTTACTAATAAGAAAAAAGTTAAAGGTTTATAGTGAGAGAGAGAGAGTGAGCGGGGCATCATGGCCTCTGAGGCTGGTCAAGAGACACTGTCTCTCCGACATGGCATTACTGTAGGTGTGTGGTGGAGGACGGAGTAGAGGTGGAGGAGGTGCTGCTAGTGGTGGAGAGCAGGTCAGGTGTGAGAACATCTACTCTGCCTCCCGGATAAACAAAGCAGTGGTGGTGGTTTAAACCAAGATAAACCTTGCGAGTACACAAACAAAAAGGGGGAGTATGTGTAAGAGGCTCAGCGGTTCAAGTTACCCCTCTGTCTATCGCCACAACACGAGTCATGATATCAAATGTGCCCCTATTTATCAGGACGAGGAAATTATGAAGGAGCTGGCCTGCTTCAATAAATTTGTTTGCCCACGTTTTGCCTGTCTGCTAACAGATTTTAATGGTTTTTAACGACATAAAAGGAACACTTAATGTAAAATTCTACTGTAAAGAGGGGGAGACCTGCTTCATAGTTTTTGCCACCTTGGAGCAACTGAAGTGCTTTGACTGCAGGCGATATCAGACATGAAAGCCAGCGCTGTCTGCACTGGGTTGTTCAGGGGGCGATTCGGCCAAGATAAAGCAGGAGCAGGGCGGGGACAGACAGAACACAGCAAGCGACTTGTTGTGACTACAGTGGATTGTGAGTGCGCTCATAAAGAGCGGAATAACAGAGAGAGGATCTGCGGTCCAGGTCACCCCTCTGTCAGCCCCCGCGACAAGAGTGGTAATATTTAACGTGCCTCCGTTTATACAGGACGAGGCGATCATGAGGGAGCTGGCCCAATTCGGGAGGTTTGTCAGCCCCATGAGGGCCATCCCACTCGGGTGCAAGAGCTCCAGTGTGAAGCACGTCCTGTCCTTCCGGAGGCAGGTACTGATGGTTTTAAACAACCAGGAAGGAACACTTAATGTGAACTTTAAGTGTAAAGCAGGGGACAGCAGCTACACTGTTTTCGCCACCACGGAGCCGCTGAGGTGCTTTGAGTGCGGGGACGTCGGACACAAGAGGCTGAGCTGTTCACACGGAGCCGCGCAGCCGTGGAGCTCGGGGGGTGACTCGGCCGGGAAACAGCAGCAGCAGCGCATGGACAGTCAGCCGGAAAACACAGAGGAGTCCGAGTCCGCCGCGGGCCTCAGTGACACACCCGAGTCAGCACTCACGGAGGTCAGTCACACACACACCGCCACCACAGAGACACACACCGCACCTGGCGATGACCCGAACACCGCCACTACTGTACAGAGCGAGAGGAAACATCCCGACGCGTGTACAGTAGTCAGCACTGACCACACCCCCAACGCTGACCACGCCCCCAACACCAGCACCGGAGAGGCCCAGGAAACCCAAACCTGCACACCGACACCTAAAGACAAAACTCAGGAGTAAAAGAGACGAGACGACCATTGCAGAACAAATCAACAAACGAAAAACCAGCCAAACACTAAACACAACAACACAGGACACAGAAGAATCAGGATGCAGCACCGCGCACACACACACACACACACACACAACCGCAAGGAGACACAGAGGAACAAATAAACCAATTCTTACAGTTAACGGAAAAAGAAAAAAGACAAGTGATCAGCAAACTTTTTCCGGGAGACAATAAACTGTTAAAAAACCTTACATCGGCAAACAAAAAAACTACACAGAAATAAACCAGACTATAAAACATAACAGAGTGACACAAGACTTTAAAAGACGTTGGAGTTGTTGGTGGGGTGGAGGGTCACAGGGTTTTCATTACTATGAAAATTTTTTTTACATATGTTAATACGTTGTGTCTATGTGTGCATGTAAGTGTGTGTGTGTGTATGTGTGTACACGAAAGTATGCGTGTATGTGGGTGTGTGTGTGTGTGTGTATGCATGTGTGTGTATATGAACATATGTGTATATGTATATATGTGTATATATTTGTATATAAAATTGTGTAAAATAGTAATTTCTTTAATTTGTTATAATAAAGTGAGTTTAAAACCACTCTCACTTTATTGAGCTACACATGACATTTCTGAGTCCTGCTCATCAGGGACAATTTAATAATCATGATTTATACATATTTCATCATGCTTTTCAAACTCATTTCCCATTTTGTGACTCTGATACAGTATGAGAAGGAAAAGTCAGATAGTTTTCTAATACTACACAATTTTTTATCCTGTGAAATGTTGTTACACAATAGTTCTCCATAACAGTCACAACATATATCAAATCTATTGCAACTGTGCAATAACACCTTTTTAAATTGTGCAATATTATATTCGCTATTGCAATTTGAAATTTGATTGAAAGTGAAACTATTGTATTGCTTTTGCTTTTACTTTTGTATTTATACACTGTACTGTTCCTACTTTACTTTTCTTTGCTGTTGTAACATAGAAATTTCCCCACTGTGGTATATATTATCTTATCTTCTCCTTATCTTATCTTCTCCTTATCTTATCTTATCTTAGTGATGCATCTCTATTGATATACTGCAGCTCAGACTTGTGAGATTTCGTTTCAGATGAAGAGCTGCCAAACACACTGAGATTCATACAGAAACATTGGATGCTGAAAGCCACAGAGAAAGAAGAGAAGGGGGTGAGGATTGAGGGGTTGAGCAAGAGTCAGATAACGCTGATACCCCACACTGGTGAATGATGGATGACTATGTACAATATGTTTACATTATTATGTTTTAAAGGTGAGATGATAAATATTGAGATATAGGAGTTGAAAGAGGGAGAGGCGTCAGGAGGACTACAGGCTTGTCTGAAGTGGGTTACACTTTAAAAAAGAGGAAGTGGAGAGAAGGAACACCAGCTCCAATCCCAAATGTTAGGAGAAACAAAAGAGCCAATTTTGCACCAAACAGCTTCAGTCATGAGAAATAGGACCACAATAATTTATAAACTTATAAAACTGTAATTTTTCAGAGTGGATGTGAGTTGACTCTGTGTACTGTGGTGTTATGATTATTGAGAGATTTTTGATGTGAGCTATGAGCTATGAGTGTGATGTGGTTCCTCTCTTCTTCAGAGTGCCATTGTGTCGTATCACATCCTCCAACTCAGCACCTGCAGTCGCTCCCAGCTGCAGCAGTGCAGTCTCTCTACAATCTGACTGAGGGAGGTTTTTGTACGACTCTATAACACTGTGTGAACACGCAGCTGCTAGGACAGTGAACACTCTGACAGTAGTAATCTGCTGCATCTTCAGTCTGGACTCCACTGATGGTCAGAGTGAAATCAGATCCAGATCCACTGCCACTGAAACGAGCTGGAAAACCTGACTGTAGCTGATTTGCTTTTATAATCAGTAGTTTAGGAGCTTCTCCCGGTTTCTGCTGATACCAAGCTAAAGGTTGATAACCCCAATCTTGGTACACCTGGGGATTGGTTCTACAGTTGATGGTGACTGTTTCTCCTGGACGAGCAGATTTCACTGCAGGAGTCTGAGTTACTGTGACTTGACCTCTGCACTCTGTAAAAATATATATTATAATTCACCATGAAACTGAAACATAATAATACATAAAAACGTGTATTTGTATGAAAAGATGATTGTAGAGATAAATCCTGAAGCAGTGTCTGACCTTGAGTCCAGAGGATCAGTGTCCAGATGAAGACGGGGATCAAAGTCATGGTAGCTGTGGGTGAAGTTGGTGTAGCAGCAGCTCTCAGTCATGAAGTGTTAAAGTCACAGCGCTATAAACACTCCCAGAGCACTGAAGCATGTGCTGCTAATGCAAAGTGGAACCTCTCTTTATGTGTGTGTGTGTGTGTGTGTGTGTGTGTGTGTGTGGTCACTGTAGTGTAACAGAAGTTTTTGTACGACGGTTTCATTAGATTGTATCACTGTGGTGGACTTTCGGTGGCGGAACCAAACTCATCATTGGTAAGTCACTTTTAGTAACACTAAGTTGCTTTTACTTCTTCTACAGTTTTAAAAATTAAGAAAATAACTTCTGTTCATCATGTACATGAGTAAATGAAAGTTATGTGTATAGTTATTAGTAATATGTTGGGAGTTATTCTAAACCATGAAGTACTGAGATAATAAATGAGTAAATACGGCATATGTAATAAATATGCTGTGTGTGTGTGTGTGTGTGTGTGTGTGTGTGTGTGTGTGTTGGTGAGTTTAAACCTGGTCACTGGTTCATATCTGAAGTTTAGTGTAAATTGTTCTCTGTGCTGATGTAAAATACAGACGAATGCTGCTGTGTGTTTGTGTTAAACAATGAACATTTGTGTAATCAGATCCATTTACTACTATCACACAGGGAGCACTTTATATTACACATCAGTAAGAAGTGTTTAACACAGAATAAAGCTGATCAAAGTCTGAGTCGCTCCACAATATAACCAGTAACCAGTAAATCTTCTCCTGCTGAGTAGTTCTACTGAACTGCAGTCATGTGAATAAGCAGTAATGAGTAAATGTTGTGTAAGTGTGTGTAAATGTGTGTTTATTGTGTGTTTGTCTTCTCCAGCCGGTCCCACGGTGAAGCCCTCCGTGTCTCTGCTCCCTCCCTCCTCTCTGCAGCTGTCTGAGGGATCCGCCTCGCTGCTCTGCCTGCTGTCTGCCTACTCTCCACAGGGGGCGCTGGTGAGCTGGAGAGTGGACGGCTCAGAGGTGAAGGACGGGGTTCTGACCAGCGCAGAAGAACAGAAGAAGGACGGTTACACACGCAGCAGCACCCTGACCCTCAGCAAAGCAGTCTGGGAAAAGGGGGAGGAGTTTGTCTGTACAGTCTCCCATGCTGGTGTCAATCATCCGGTCACGTTCACAAAGAGCCAGTGTGAAGACTAACAGCTCCAAGATAGAATTTAACACTGAGCTGCTTACACATCCATCTACAATAGAGTTTCAGTTTTACACAATGCTGACATTTCTGTCTTTACTCTCTTCACTGTCCTGTTGCTCTTCCTGTAGTTTTGCTCTGCTGAAATAAAGCTTCATTTGGGACATTGTGTCTTCTTTTATTCCAGTTAATAGTCATTATCAGTGTGATGAGAGAGTGTGTTTAGCTGTAGATTCAGTGCTGTGTGTTGTGCTTCAGTGAGTTTGGCTGAAGAAACTTGAACATCTGGTGAAAGTGCTGCTCTATTCTGGGAGAAAGAGGATCACTCAGCCGTCTTCATGTGAATCTCACTTCCTCTACACTGCTCTCTGATTTACTGCTTAACACTGACTCTGTGTGTTTAGCTGGGTGTGGAGCAGGAAGCTGCTTTCATCTCTTTCTTTACTGCAGGGTTTATGCTTGAGTGAACTGACAGGTAAAGACTTATTTTATATTAATAAGATGGAGGAGTTCAGATCCTCATCCATTCCTACTTGTGTCAAATCTGTACACTGAATTTAAACTGAAAATCAGCTTCGGATTTTTTCTTACCTCAGAAGCCAGTAAACCTTCTGAGAACAGTGTTTATGTCCATTCTGGACCCAGTATAAATGAATCAATGCATAACAGGACACACAGGACACGGCTCTATTGAATTAAAACGATGGCGCCGGTGAGGTCGGCTGCCGTCACGACTGCTCCGACCACCTTTTCTTTGTTTTTGTTCTTTAAGTTAGTTTACAGCGTTTTAAAACCGGCAAAATTACCACCATGGGGTACATTAGTTATGATAGAGACACTCTTGTTTCTATTGGTATACAATGTACTCACAATTCGACGTTTTTAACTCCGGATCCGAGCTGGCCGAGTGAGATCCTGAGGGACAACAAAGGACGCGACGCGAAGCGGCGGCCCCGAGGGAAACGAGCCGGCGTCAGGAACAGGCTGAGAGCACGTGCACACCGCACACCTCTGCCTAGCATCCTGCTCGCCAATGTCCAGTCACTGGAAAACAAGCTCGATGACCTCAGGGCCAGGGTAAAGTTCCAGAGAGACATTCGGGACTGCAATCTCCTCTGCTTCACCGAGACATGGCTGAACCCAGCGGTGCCGGACCACGCCATCCAGCCGGCCGAGTTCTTCTCGGTTCACCGCATGGACAGGACGCGGGACTCGGGGAAGTCAAGGGGAGGCGGCGTGTGTTTAATGGTGAACAGCAGCTGGTGCAACAGCGCGAGCGTTGTTCCTCTCACACGCTCCTGCACACCCAACCTGGAACTACTGTCCATCATGTGTCGTCCTTTTTACCTTCCTCGGGAGTTTACATCGGTCATAATCAGCGCCGTTTATATTCCACCACAAGCGGACACGGACACTGCCTTATGCGAGCTGCATGAGGCACTCACACAACAACAAACACAACACCGGGACG
Organism: Clarias gariepinus; assembly: GCF_024256425.1. Lineage (NCBI taxonomy): Eukaryota > Metazoa > Chordata > Actinopteri > Siluriformes > Clariidae > Clarias > Clarias gariepinus. Next base: position 11,283,279 of record NC_071101.1, read on the forward strand.
CTGCGCTTATTGTGGCGGGGGACTTTAACAGTGCCAACCTCAAACGCGCAGCGCCGAACTTTTATCAGCACATCACCTGCCCCACCAGGGGCGAAAGGACACTGGATCATTGCTACACCACAGTCAAGGACGGTTACAAGGCACAATCTTGTCCACCGTTTGGTAAATCCGACCATGCCGCCATCTTCCTCATGCCAAAATACAAACAAAGGCTGAAACAGGAAGTTCCGGTTCAGAGGGAGGTCGCGCGCTGGACGGACCAATCGGTGGCCGCGTTACAGGACGCACTCGATGACGCAGACTGGGACATGTTCAGAAACAGCTCCGATGGTGACGTCAGCGTGTTTACGGAAGCGGTTGTGGGATTCATCGGGAAATTAGCGGACGATACCGTAGAAAAAAAGACTATTAAAACGTTTCCCAACCAGAAGCCGTGGGTGGATAAAACCATCCGCGACGCTCTGAGATCTCGCACCGCTGCCTACAACACGGGACTCGCGTCGGGGGACATGGAACCATACAAGGCTGCGTCATACAGCGTCCGGAAGGCGGTGAAAGAGGCGAAGCAGCGCTACGGGAGGAAACTAGAGTCACAGCTCCAACAGAGTGACTCTAGGAGCCTGTGGCAGGGACTAAGGACAATAACGGATTATAAAGCACCAACATCCGGTATGATAAACGCTGACGTGTCTCTGGCAGACGAGCTGAACACTTTCTATGCTCGCTTCGAGGCTGCAGCTAAGGACGCTAGCGATGCTAATGCTAGCGGCGCTAACGGCTACAGACAGGAAGTCACTGCCAGCACCGGAAGCGCGTTCATCATCACCGAGCATGACGTGAGGAGAGCCTTCAAGAGAGTGAACACCAGGAAAGCAGCAGGACCAGACGGCATCTCAGGCCGTATTCTCAAAGCCTGCGCAGACCAGCTAGCACCTGTGTTCACTGAGATATTTAACATCTCTTTATCTCAGTCGGTGATCCCCACATGCTTCAAAGAGTCCATTATTGTTCCTGTCCCAAAGAAACCTCATCCTGCTACCCTCAATGATTATCGCCCTGTAGCCCTCACTTCAGTAGTGATGAAGTGCTTTGAACGCCTGGTCAGAGACTTCATCATCTCTTCACTACCAGACACACTCGACCCACTACAGTTTGCTTATCGTCCAAACCGTTCCACGGACGATGCAATCTCTCATCTCCTCCATACATCTCTCACTCACCTGGACACTCGGAGGGGGAATTATGTGAAAATGCTCTTCATCGACTACAGTTCTGCATTTAATACCATAATTCCCTCCACACTTACCACCAAGCTGGAGCACCTGGGACTCAGCTCATCTATATGTCAGTGGATCTCCAACTTCCTAACTGGCAGACCACAGGCAGTAAGGATGGGCGGACATGTCTCAGCCTCCCTCACTCTCAGCACTGGAGCCCCCCAGGGTTGTGTTCTGAGCCCCCTGCTGTACTCTCTGTACACCCACGACTGCGTGGCCACTACCAGCTCCACCACCATCATCAAGTTTGCTGACGACACTGTTGTGGTGGGCCTGATCACGAACAACGATGAGACGGCCTACCTGGAGGAGGTTGGAAATCTGGAGAACTGGTGCCAGAGAAACAATCTCCTCCTGAACGTCAGTAAGACAAAGGAGCTGATAGTGGACTTTAGTACAAAGCAGGTGAGGAACTACCAGACCCCCGTCATCAACAGGAGCCCAGTGGAGAGAGTGGACAGCTTCAGATACCTCGGTGTTCACATCACGCAGGACCTGGCATGGTCCTGTCACATCAACACCGTGGTAAAAAAGGCCCGACAGCGTCTCTACCACCTCAGACGCTTGAGAGACTTTAGACTGCCCTCCAAGGTGCTCAGGAACTTCTACTCCTGCACCATCGAGAGCATCCTGACGGGAAATATCACGACCTGGTTCGGGAACAGCACCATGCAGGACAGACGAGCTCTACAGAGGGTGGTGCGATCCGCTGAGCGCATCATCCGCATCGAGCTCCCTGACCTGCAATCGATTTACAGCAAGCGGTGCTTGACCAAGGCCAGGAAGATCGTGAAGGACCTCAGCCACCCCAATAACGGACTGTTTACTCTGTTGCGGTCTGGGAAGCGATTCCGCTCCTTGAAGGCCAACACAGAGAGACTGAGGAGGAGCTTCTTCCCGCAGGCGATAAGGTCTCTCAACCACAACCACACCACTATGCAGAACTACACAATATTTTCATAATTGGTCAAATCTATCAATCTTCTTACATCCATGAACACTATGGACAATTACACGCTCACCTTCCTTCATATATACACTACATGTCGTACGTTACATCCTGGACCATTGCACAAAGACACTTTAATAACCTTGCACACCTACCTTCACAACTACACTACATTTTACAGTTTTACGTTTACATCCTGGACCAGTGCACAAAGACACTTTAATAACCTCTGCACTAAGACACTTTGCTCTATGCATATTTGCACACACCGTACAGTATATTTCAATTTGCACAGTATATTTCTATTTTGTACATCATATTTCTATTTCTATTTTTATTTCTAGTTCTATTTTTTTTCCTAGCACATTTCTATTTTTATTTTTAGTTCTATTTTTCCTAGTTTAATTTAATTTTTTAATTTAATTTCTATCGTATTTCTTTTATTCATATTTATTTCTTATTTGTAAAATTTAACTCTCTTTTAGGGTCAATGGCAGTCGTATAATGCATTTCACTACATTTCGTACTGTGTATGTTTGTGTATGTGACAAATAAAATTTGAATTTGAAATTTGAATTTGACTTATGAAGCTGGTCACACTCATCAGGTTAAATTTAAAAAATATAGTGACATTTCCACATGGCCAGCTGTGGTAAGGGAGGACATGCAGGAGGTTGGAGTGAAAACGTAAGATGTGGTAGACAGAGTCAGATGGAGACAAAGAGACATTTGCAAAGTCTGATGTCATCTCAGATCATTATCTCATCTCATTTAAAGTGTTTTAATAATAATGTATGTACAAATGGTACTCAACCGAAATAATGGTTTTCCATTATTCCAAAACCCAACTGTCTGAGATGGCATTTGAGTTTGTGCGTTTGCTGCCTTTACCGCTGTGTGGCGCTATATAACTATACCCTGAAGCCTCAGGCCTTAGTTCATTCTCTCAAGGATTCATAATCACTAATTGTACTAAAATTACAGTACAAATTTAGAATTTAAATTAAATATTTTTAGGGTCGAATTCAAGCAAAGTATGTTTAAAACAGTGAGCATTTAGATTTTATCATGTGTAATTAGAAAAGCTACATGTGAAGGGTTTTGTGTCATCTTATACTTTGTGTTCTTTAAATTTGTAGTAGATTTATTAAGTGAAATAAATGAAACTAAACGACTTTATAATTAAAAAAATTGTCAGGACATCCTACTGCGTCAGCAGATGTCAATGTTTTTTTGTGTTATTATAAAAATTCAATGTAGTAGGCTATTATGGTCATTATGATTTTTTTCAAATAAATAATGAAAACATTTAAACAAATTACATTTTTACATTCAAGTAGCACCCCTGTTGCGCTGTACCACCTTCTGACATTAAACAAATTTACGATCACAGTACTAAAATTACGGTACAAATTTTAAATTAAAATTAAATATAGGCATTTGTTATTTGCATCGAATTTAAGCAAAGTAAATTTTAACACATTGAGCCTTTAGATTTTATCAAGTGTAAAACTCACATAGCTAGAAAACTCCGGGTGTGCACCAAAATTGTGGGTGTGTTATTGTCAGATTAATGTGAAAAAACTACATAATAAAACTATATAAGCTACATAGCCTTTATAAGATTTTACTTTTACAGAAAATGAACCAAAACTCTTTGTATGCTTGCCTCACAGACGTGGAAAATATATATTTGTAGAAAGCGAAATGTCTGCTTTAACATAAACTAATGGAAAACAAATTTTAGATTATGCAATTTGTATAAAACGTGAATTATAGGCGCATCCACTGCTGCGGATGCGACAGTTTAGCGTTTGTATCAGGGTTTAAATTATATATCTTTTGTTTATACAATAATAATATTAATAGCAACTAGGTTTTGTTAAGTTTTTCATACTACTGGACTCTTTCTGGGGAACACGCGAGTTTCTTCTTATAAGAGCAACGAACGGAATTCAGCTCTGCACAACTAAACTCCGGCTCAGGTACGATATAATGGATAATATTCAGCTTGTCCAGTGTGTGGAGTGCAGGATGTTTAGACATTCTTCCTCCGTCGTTAGTGGTCATTTTATTTGTGATAGGTGTGTGTTAGTGAGCACTCTGACGAAGATATCAGTGTTAGAGGAGCGCATCCAGACTTTAGAGAGGGTTAGAGGGCGCGAGAGCAGCGTTATTCCCGTAGCGGACAGTCTGGGTGCCGCAGATGGAGATAACCAGCCCCTGACACCGGCATTAGAGCCCTCACAGCGGGGCGAGTGGGTGACGACTCCGCGGCATACACGTTCAGCCAAAGCTAACGCTAAGGCTAGACCACCGGAGCACACCTCTGCGCTTCACGTGTCCAACAGGTTTGCTCTCCTCAGTGATGCACCCACTGAGAAACCTGAAAGAGTTCTGGTTATAGGAGACTCTATACTAAGACATGTGAAATTAGCCAGCCCTTTAGGGGCGCCAGCGGCAGTGGTTAGGTGTATCCCGGGAGCCAGAGCACCGGACATAGCAGGTAATCTTAGGGCTCTAGGACAGCATAGGTTCTCTAAGATAGTTGTACATGCTGGAGCTAATGATATACGCCTTCGTCAGTCAGAGGTTAGCAAGAATCAGGGGTGTTTTAAACTAGCGAAGGCGATGTCTGATGAAGTAATATGGTCTGGTCTCATCCCAATGAGATGTGGTGACATAACTTACAGCAGGTTTTGGTCGCTGAACCGCTGGGTGTCCAGGTGGTGCTCCGAAAACAATGTGGGCTTCATAGACAATTGGAAGGGAAAATTTAAGGGGAAAGCTGGCCTGTTAGGGCGGGACGGTGTCCATCCCACTCGGGAAGGTGCTGCTCTCATTTCTTGTAATATGGCCCAATCGGTGAAAATCCAGAGCCCAGGCCAGAGAGCAGACAGACAGGCTAATCCAACCATCTGCTAGCTGCATGGAGTTGTCACTCAGGGTTCACTATATTGAGACTGTGTCTGTTTCCCAAGCTAAGCAAAAATGTAGAAAGACTCAAAGTCTGTTTTAGTAATTTAATTAGCATAGATACCACAAACTCAGATCACACTGAATGCGCAGCCGGCACCTCTGATCTGAAGCTAGGACTGTTAAATATTAGAATTCTCGCATCTAAAGCAGTTATTGTTAATGAAATTATCACAGATCAGGAATTTGATATTCTCTGATTAACTGAAACCTGGATTAAACAGGATGAGTATGTAGCTCTAAATGAAACTAGTCCTCCTGGATACAGCTTCATACACCAGCCTCGGTTAAAAAACGCACGTTTTCGGAAAGGGGATGCCACGACTTGCCGCGGCAAGCTGTGAAAATGCCCTTCATTACCTGTAGGGGGCAGTCGTGTTTCAGTCTGAAGTATTGTGTGTCTACTGAGCCAAAAATGTGCTATCTTTCTTAGACGCCCATTGACAGCAAGCCACAAAGCTCATAAACGTGTCGAGCTCAAACTGTAAATACTGATATAAATTTATTCTTCATTTTCTTCTCTCCTTCAATGATGATACTTCTTTAACTGCGCTTTCTCCATTCAGTATTATTGTTATTAGTAGTAGTAGCGCTCCGAATTTATTATTATTATTATTATTATTGTAACGCACCCGCGCGTGTGCAAAAAGACGAAGTACAACTAGTAATACAAAAATGTATGATATGTTAGCCTAAAACAATATTTTTTATTGTGTTCATGCGCTTTAAATATACACTAAACAATAAACACTGCCTTTTGCAAAGTGAAAGTGAGTTGCGCGTGCAGCTTTTTGATCAAAAGGCTGATAAATGCGTGCGCAGATATGAGCAGATTTATCAATAAAACTACAGACATGAAATGAAACAAACACAAAAATATGTGCTACTCGCTGAATACAACGCGACAGCACGCAGAATCCCCGTGCTTTGACTGCGCTTCCTCTATTCGTTAGGACTGTAGTAGTACACTAAAAAATGCTGGGTTTCTGTAAACACATCGTTGGGTAGTTTATGCTGGGTCAACATTCTGTGTTATTTCAGGTACTTTAATCACAAATGTTGGGTTGCTTTTGCTATGAATACTAAAAGTGCTGCATGATTAAACTCAATGCAAAAAACGGAAAAAGAAACTTCTCCATTTCCTCCCTTTTGTTCCGGTGTTTATGCAGTAAAAAAGAATTTAATTAAACACGAACGTACTGTACGTATAAGACGCGCGCGCGGACACACACAAACTCTCCATGAACACATACACAAACTTTCCGTGCACACACACACAATCTCTCAGTGCGGATACACTGAAAGGTGAGAAGAGATTCCGCAGAATCTTCTGACATAATGCCTGCTCTAAAGGACTATACTCGACAAGAATATAGAGAATAAGAATCATATTTATAGTAAGATAATTAATTAAATAATACAATTATATTTAATAAGATATTTATCTAAAAGCCAGACTGACCAAATTTTTCATTCACTACTGAAGTAGTTAAATATGCTTATACTGTAGATACGTAGGTTACATTTTAAAAGTACAATTGCAAGTAAATTACAAACTGCATGTAATGTAAAATGTAAATAAAACAGTATTAGACACAAATATATGATATGGTAGTATATAAAATAAAAAAGCTGAATGAGTACTCAAATGTTAAACAAACACAATTATTAATTTATTGTGTATATTTAACTTCATTCAGCCGTTTAAGTTATATGACATATATATGATATAACGTTCCTACCAGCCTACTATTATTTTCTGTTCAAATTTAAAGATTCCCGCATGTGTGCAAAAAGACAAATACAAAGAATACAAAAGTAAATAATCTTTAATAAAGTTAGCCTAATACAATATTTTTCCAATGCTGAAGCAAATGTGATTTTGTTTTAGTCTATTCGCTGAATACAACGCGACAGCGCGCTCCAAGGTAAACCCCCACAGAACCCCCCAGTTACTGTAATTACCATTCTCACCTTTCATTCACGATAGGTGTGAAGTTATTAAACCGGTTTAGCTGATGGGGGAATTCACAGAAATGAAGGGATTAAAACGATTTAACAAGATCGAGCAGACGTCTCTGCCTAAAATGTATTTCGCCAGCAAAACATAAAAATATTCTATATTTAATAAAACTGTATTGAAACAAAATTGTGTGTATTTTCCTTATTTAATATCGCTTCCGGGACATTGTTGTCCAAACGTTCTATGTATATGGAAAACAGTGAAACCTAAGCTTAAACAGAAAGGACGAATAAAGGAATGTACGAAACATTAACACCTTTACTGTGTTTAAATGAATAAAGAGTTACTGCATTATCTTTCAAGACATCCTTAATTTACATTTTTCTCCTAAATATATTGTTACAGGGTGCGGTGTGGAGATCTGCACCAAGATATGTTTTACTGATTTAAGGAGCCCTGATGCAGGACTTTAGAGGGGTCAGTGAAATAGGAGTTGTTGTGAGAGCTTATAACAGACACGGGAAGACATTTCTGTTTGGAGATAGCGTGGGGTTATTAATTAATAAACTTAAAAGGAAACCAAAAGAAAACTTAAAACACAAAATAAACAGAGCTCCGCCGTCTATGCAAGAACGGACAGGATTCTGGAAACTAAAACAAAAAAACTAAAGATCCTCTCGAGGCTTATGCCTTTACCAAGGATTTATAGTAGGAAGAGAGAGAGTAGAGTTTGTGCTTTGTGCGCTTTAACCCGAGAGCGCGCGCTAAACTGATGCGTGTTGCTCTCCCTCACTTTCAGAGGCTTGGGCTTTGCCTGTGTCTTCTTCAGCGCGCTTTGTCTTTGGCCCTGACACCTTTTACCGGTGCGACCGAATGATCACACGAAGTGTTGCGGTATTACGACCCGGCCCATTTTGGACAGTTTATACGCGGCTCTGCCCCTCGCATTGTTACATACATATCCACAATTACTTTAACAACATACACTTATCACGAATTGCATTTTATATGAATGTCCCATAAGAGACGCGCACACGTAGGTGTAAAGTTCTCAAACTGGTTTCGCGGATGGGGGAATTGGCAGATATATTATACTTATATAATATATTCACATACAAACACATACTGTATACACATAAAAACATTATATATATATATAAAATAACTGCTAGTGTCTTACGATCCGCCACGCCTACTTCGATCAAAGGATGCAGGCTGCTTGTCAGTACCGTGTATTATGAAAACTACAGCTGGGGGCAGAGCTTTTTCTTACAAAGCCCCAAAATTATGGAATTGTCTTTCAAATAATGTTCAAGACACAGACACAGTCTCAGTGTTTAACTCCAGGCTAAAAACCTATTTATTTAATCAAGCATTTTTATAAATAGATTTGTCTTGAATAAAGGAGCAGATCTGGGGGACTCATGGACGTAGAGTATTATGGTGAACTGGTATGTTTAGATGCTGTCTTCCTCACTCTCATTGATCACTCAGGTTTGCTGACGGTGAGGTGATTGTTTAATTTACATCTTAGGGAGCCCTCATGTCTGTGTTTCCTTCTGGCTCTCCCTTTTAGTTATGCTGTTATGGTTATTCCTGCCAGAGTCTCTGCTTGCACTCTACACTAAATATACATTTACATTATGCATTATGTGACTGCGACCATACCTAACTGTTATTTCTCCTCTTCTGCTCTCCCCTCTTCTGTTCTCTCTCCCCCTCTCTCTCTTCCAGGAACCAGAGATATGATGTATAGTGTCACATAATACCTCAGGAGTGAAGCAGGGCTCAGTCTTATAAGGAAGTGGAGAGAAGGAACACCAGCATCATTCCTAAATGCTAAGAGAGAGGCTGTGAGAACAGGAGGAGTTACACCAGTGACTAAGTGAGAATTAGAACAGAATAGCGCTGAAGTGTGGCCTAAAAGAGAAACAAGAAAAAATACAACTAAAGCTGAGGGCAGATTATTAACAGTGACTGACATCAGTTCAGAGTCTGACAATGTAATATGGGTAGGATGAGTGATAGAGACTGAACAAAAACTAAAACTATCCAGTAAGGAGAAAGAGAAATAGAAGTAATAGAAGTATATAATGATACTATCTTTTTTTAAATAGTAGTAGCCATTATGGAGTCTGTGTACTGTGGTGTTATGATTACTAATAGATTTTTATTTGGTATTGTTTTGCTGTGAGTTAGTGTGGTGTGGTGCCTCTCCTCCACACAGTGTCATTGTGTTGTATCACATCTTCCAACGCAGCACCTGCAGTCGCTCGCAGCTGCAGCAGTGCAATCTCTCTTAGTGGCGGACTGGCCATCTGGAGAACCGGGAGTTTTCCCGGTGGGCCGCCTGCCAAGACCGGCCCAGTCAGTACGCAAATATATAAAAAATGACGGAAACCATAATATTGCATCTTTTTCCTACTCATATGGTACAGAGCCTGAGTTTTGTTTTCTTTTCAGTAGTTTTTAGTTGCATTTAAGTGCGGGATCCACCCGAAAGGTTGTACTATAGCCAGACAATGCAGCAAATAAAAGAACGGGCATCGACCACTTCGTCCATCTCATCAATACATAAATTAACGGGCTGTTACGCTGCCGCGAGCAATATTAAAAATAAAGCAGAGAAGCTAACAGTGTGTTTATGTTACCGCGCATGCGGATGTTTTGCCCTCCGTCAATATTAATTAGACACCTTCACTTTTAATTTATGGAGGGAGAGATATTGATCCTTTCTCGATGCAGCGAATTTCTTTGAGCAAATTAATAATAATTTTAATGAATGAAAAGGAGGAAGAAGAAAAGGTGGAGCTGAAAGTTACACGAAAATAAGAAAAAGCTTTAGAGGTAAATGCTGTGAAATGATTCTAATAAACAGATTCTGCCTTTGGTGTGAAGGAAAGTTCCAAATTCAAATTGAAATTTTATTTGTCACATACACAAACATACACAGTACGAAATGTAGTGAAATGCTTATACGACTGCCATTGACCCTAAAAGAGAATTAAAGTTTACAAATAAGAAATAAATATGAATAAAAGAAATACGATAGAAATTAAATAGAAAATAAAATAGAAAAATTTTATTTTATTTAGTTCCCGTTCCGCTCTGATGGCTCTAACATTACGGTCAGGGACAGCGAGGCTGGATCCAGCAGCCCACCACATCATAATACACTGGCTCATTAAAGTGGAGATTCATTTTTAAAACCACATACTAGTATAAAAATATAACACAAACAAAAAGGTAAATAAAAAAGTATTACTGAAAATGTTTTGGGTCATATTTGTAAAACAAAGAAACAAAGGAAAGAACAATAAGTTCATTATTCAAAGTTGTTCAGATCAGTGTAAAGTTAGTAAGTGCTATAACGCCACCTGGCACAGTTTCATCCCAGTGGAACAATCTGACTACATGTGCAGTGCCATGGAAAAGTATTTGCCCCTTCCTGATTTTTTTTCTTTGCATATTTGTCACACTTGTACAGTATGGGTGGAATTTCACCTAAACAATTTATGAGGAAAAGACAAAATCGGCCTTTTTGTTTGTGAGATATTACGAACATTTCACAGGGGGGATCATCATGATGCAGTGTAAGATATAAGACTCATCAGTGTAAGCTGTAAGTGCAGCAGGTCAGTGATGATGAACCAGTGCCTGCTGATGATGACCAACACCTCTCATCTAATCTACCAGAGCCAAGTGAAAAGGATGGCAATCAAACTGAACTGGTAAGCTGGAATAAAATCAGTAGCAGCATTAACTCGTACTAACTCGTGCTAGTTATTATTATGGTAGTCAATATTAATTCAAAAATAAGGTTTCTCAGCATTATTTCGTATTAATATTGACTACCATAATAATTAAAATAAGTAACTAGTTTACTAGCGTGAGCTAATGCTGCTACTGATTCTATTTCAGCTTACCTGTTCAGTTTTATTGCCATTCTTTTTAAAATATTGTCTTTATAGATTTATATGTTATTTGTCTTGATGTTCTTTCCTCTGTTTTACTGAATTTAAACACCAGAGTGACACACCGTGTGTGTGTGTGTGTGTGTGTGTGTGTGTGTGTGTGTGTGTGTGTTCACTGTAGTGTGACAGAGGTTTTTGTACGACGGCTTCATTGGAATGTATCACTGTGGAGGACTTTTGGTGGCGGAACCAAACTCATTATAAGAAGTAAGTGCCTTCTTGTTCTAGAAGCTCAGAGCTTCATTAGTACTTTTACACAATTTAATGAAATCTATAAATTTACTGTAAAATAATAATGTAACATTCATATAAAGGAAAGAAATGTGATGTGAAAAGCAGAGCTGATTTCATGAAAACTCAGCTTTTGTCTCATTTTGTAAAATTCAGTCTGAAACACTTCATCACTTTTTTAGACAAATTTTAAACATTTTTTAATAGATTAAATTTTGCTTTGTGTTGCTCTAATTTATCATCGTACTGAAAATGTGTGTAAGAATAAATCATGAACAATGTTGGGTTATTGCTTATTTTTTATTAATGATGAGCCACAAAATAATTATTAACATCATGTAAAAAAAATAAAATAAACTTACAAAACTTTACCGTGGTGTGATGCTCATTCATACACACTGTGTTTTGTTCAAAAGATGGAGATTTGATTTGGTTGGATGACGTTACGAGAATTCTGCTTTGTTGTACGATGTGCAAATAAACTTGTGTATCTGATATACAGTCTTATTATCACAGAGTTCAGTATGTTAGAGTTCACATTAACATTAATATAACTGTTTGTGTGTGTGTGTGTGTGTGTGTGTGTGTGTGTGTGTGTTTTCTCCAGCTGGTCCGGTGGTGAAGCCCTCCGTGTCTCTGCTCCCTCCCTCCTCTCTGCAGCTCTCTGAGGGATCGGCCTCACTGTTCTGCCTGCTCTCAGCCTATTCTCCACAGGGGGCGCTGCTGACCTGGACCGTGGATGGTGCCGAGGTGAACGAGGGGATTGTGACCAGCACAGAAGAACAGAAGAACGGCTTCTACAGCCGCAGCAGCACCCTGACCCTCAGCAAAGAACGCTGGGAAGAGGCCGAGGTGTTCGGCTGTACCGTCTCCTACCACGACACGACTCAGATCACCTCGTTCCGAAAGAGTCGCTGTGACGCTCACTAGAAATCAAGTGTACACTTTAATGCATGCTTTGTGGTCTAAAATGGTGTCAGTAATGTAGCTATGCTGAAATAAAGCTTTAATGTGGAAAGCACGTCTCCTTTTTCAGTTGTGAAGTGTCTTTGGCAGCGATTTGGAACAGCAGCTTTAACAGCAGGTCGAGTGCAGTGTGTGTGTTGTGCTTGAGTGAGTTTGTCTAAAGAACCATGAACATCTGCTGAAAGTGCAGATCTATTTTGAGAACTGTTCATGCAAATGTGTGTGTGTGTATGTGTGTGTGTGTGTTTGTGTGTGTCACTGAGTATATTTAATGCTTAATGTGCTACTGGGTAAAGAGGACCACACTCATTTCATATTTTTCTGACTAGTTAGAATGTGCAATCTAATGCATTCCACAAACATACAATAAAAAACTGATTCAAAATGAAAACATCAGAAATTTCCCAGATTTACAAAAAAGTCTGATCAGAATAAAGCATTGATTTAGAAAAGCAGTTAATGCATTATTCTGATCAGAATTTCTTTTTAAAACAGTAAGTCTTATTATAGACCATATTCTTCTTTTTCTCTCTCTCTCTCTCTCTCACACACACACACACACACACACACACGCACACACACAGAGTTTGATCTTTCTTTCTTTGTTAATGCACATCATAAAGAGAGAGAGAGAGAGAAAAGAATCTCTCTCAGCCTACTTTGTAGCCTTTTATTCACATAGATGTATTTGATTCTGTCATCGGGTGAATGCAGAATTTCCATCAAACAGTGTAAATGACGGCTGTCTCTTAAATCTCCTGATATCTGTTACTGAAGGTCTGCCTCTCCTCTCTTCAGAACAGAAGAAAGAGCTTGAACTGATATTTAATCTTTATTTGGTTCTGGTCATGTAGTGATGAGCATCATCAAGCTCAGAAATAACAGACTGCTCTGAGTAAATCATGACTTAACTACTCAGCATATACGTACAGGAATGCTGTGTATAACTTTTATCCAATTTCGAATGTGTTGATGATGCAAAATATTCATCAAATGCAGTAATCTAGTTCATGCTAGATGTTAAAAAAAAAAGCTAGTTCATGCATTCATGACCTCCAGACTGGACTATTGTAATGCATTACTAGGTGGTTGTCCTGCATCCTCAATAAACAAGCTTCAGTTAGTCAAAAATGTTAACCTCAATATTATAATCCCTGCACTGGCTACCTGTTCAGTTTAGAATTAAATACAAAATAGTATTACTTATATACAAGGCTTTAAATGGTTTAGCTCCCACATACCTAACCAGTGTTTTAATACGCTATAATCCACCACGCTCCTTAAGATCACAAAACTCTGGACTTCTGGTAATTCACAGAATTTCAAAATCTACAAAAGAGTTAGGGCTTTTTCATATTTAGCTTTGGAATAGCCTTCCAGACAGTGTTCGGGGCTCAGACACAGCTTCCCAGTTTAAAAGTAGGCTCAAGACGCATCTCTTTAATCTGGCATACGCGTGACTCATCCCATAACCTCATACTCCAGTACAGTACACCTATCCTGAATGGCAACTACGCTAATTCTCTCCATCTTTTCTGTATTTTTCTACTTATCCTGAGGCATCTGGAGATTGTGCCAGCTTTAGTAGACAAAGGCCAACCCTGCGAGGTTCCTAAGGCATCCAGAGAAGGACCAGCTTAAGCTGGATTCTGCTTTATGATGGTTGGAGCTACACATCCTGCTCCTGTGCTTCCAGTGATCCAGACCCCATCTGCCCTCTGCACCTACTGACTCATGTTAATTTAAAGAATTTTTGTTATATTAAACTTTCATGATGTTATATAACATTTATTGAACACACATGATGTTATATAATTTTTTATCTGTTATCACCCCAATGAGGATGGGTTCCCTGATTGAGTCTGGTTCCTCTCAAAGTTTCTTAC